>NC_042629.1:22898059-23498059 GCF_901001135.1 Rhinatrema bivittatum
ATCTGAGTGGGGGCCAGAAGCAGCGAGTCAGCCTAGCTCGAGCTGTGTACAGTGGTGCGGACATCTACCTGCTGGATGACCCGCTGTCTGCAGTGGACGTGCACGTAGGCCGTCACCTCTTTGATCGCGTCATTGGGCCCGATGGACTTCTGAAAGGCAAGGTATGAGAAGAAAAGGTGCCGTGCTGCACCCCAGGAGGGCGGAACGGTGTCTACCTATGAAGCCCACTGGGGGTTTAGTTACAGCTGGAATCTGAACAGGTCAGCTCCTCTTTCTTCTAAGCAACCTCAAGATTGCAAGGGCTTCTGTTCCCTCTGTATTAAAATACTTTCCTCAATGGTCCTTCCACTCAGAGTTTCCAGTATGAGCTGGTGGGATCCAAAGGGATGATGTCCCTGTATCCGCCTGGCAGACTGCTTTCTGTTTCAGACCCGTGTCTTGGTGACACACAGCCTGACCGTGCTGCCCGAGGCAGATTTGATCATAGTAATGGAAGGAGGGAGAGTGGCACAGATGGGCACCTATGAGGAGCTGCTCCACCAACAGCAGAACTTCAAGGAGTTGCTTCAGACGCCCACTGATGAAAGCAAACCGGAGAATGTTGCCAGCATGGCCCGTGAGTGCTTTCTCAGGCTCCTGATTGCTGTGGAAGATTCCTTTCTTTACTGAATGAAGATCTTCTCATACATTTTCCATTTTTTGCCAACACGCTCTGATTACTTACTTTAAATTTTGCAGCATTTAAAGACAGAAAATCCTTCACCTGGTAGAGTGTTGCCCAAATTTTGTCAGATATTACAGAAATTACATTTATTCCTTATTTACCCATTTCTTTCTTTGAACTGTCAAACTAATTTATTCCATTCATGCCTCTCCCGCTTGACAAGAATTTAGTTTTGATGCCTTTGGAATACATTAGCACTTACATTAGCACTTACTGTGGCAAGCTTCCTGGCTTCAGTGGCCTTTTTGGCAAGCCGTAGCACAGAAAGAAGCCGGGACCCCTGGCACATTAGCAGCGCTGCTCCCCATGTCACACGGAGTGGCATTGTGTTAACGTCCGGATCATGCATAGAGCAGGATGAGAATATGCACTGGACTGAAAAGGGTCACCTGCACCCTCCCTTTCTGTTATTATTTAGCACCTCCTATTAAACTTTTCAGGATAAAAAAGTAGAGACACTAAAGTATGTTTTGTGTTTTTGTCTTTGTTCTAGCAAGCACTGTAAAAGAAGTCAACAAAATGAAAAGCAGTGTTACAGAAAAGAAAGACATGTTGGTATACAGGCAAGTACCAGAAACTATTCACGTTTCCAGAACCGCCATGGGCTCGGTAATCCCAGATCCTCTTTAGATGCTGTAAAGTGACGGGTGGTACGTGTGGGTGGGGTGCAAGCGGCTCCACTGTGAGCTTTCTCCTCTGTGCTTTTAGCCTTGTCTCCAGCAGTCGGGGGCCCAACGTTTGCCCTAAGAGCATTGCGGGTTCCGATGTGCAAATTCCCATGCACAGAGCTGCCGTACATCTCTGCCTGGCATGGCTTAAGCTCAGATATGAGCCCAGGTGTAGCTTTTGTAGGACAAGTTGTGATGCAAGCTTCTATGATGATTTACAGTGCACACAGTTTCAACAGGTTTCTAAAAAGACAAAAATATCTTTTCAGCGCATCTAATCAGAGAAAAATGCCACTATTGAAGAAAGAAAAAACAGCTACTGGGAATGTAAGCATCCTTAATCTGTTTATTGGAAATTTGTGCAGGAGTAATCGCTCTTTTTACCATAGCATACCTCGTGCTCTGTTAACTTCTTTATTTTCCGATATTCACAGCCCCAACATTTCAAACTGAGCTTAAGAGACTGATTTGCTTTCCAGCAGAATGCTGTCTTTCTGTTAAGATAGTGTCATTTTCAGAAAGAACAGGTTTAGGGCACGTAGACAGAAAGCAAGATAAGCAACACAACCGTTTCATGGCAAAATCCAGGGACTGTTTCCAAAAGTTCGACATTAACATGCAGCTGTTCTGTAGAAATCTCTGAATTGCCTCTTTTGGGTACTTTGTTTAACAATAATTTTTTGTTTTTCCTCTTGCATGCAGCTGAAAACATCTGTTGTCATGAAATATTTGCAGGCCTTTGGTTGGTTCTGGGTGGGTCTGACCGTAGTTGTCTACACAGGTCAGAATGCAGTAGCCATAGGGCAAACTTTGTGGCTGAGCACGTGGACGACAGAGGCAAAGCAAGCGAAAGATGCCATGGACTGGCAGAGTGTAAGAAGCTATAGGCTTGAAGTCTATGGGCTTTTGGGGCTTGTGCAAGGTAAGAAAATACTTCTGCTTTGTTTTTTACTGAGGGACCCGTGGGTGCACATCGATTCCTAGGTCACCCCTACGTTACTTGTATTCCAGGGTATCTTTTTGCATGGTCCACTTTGAGGGACAGGATCTTTCCATAACGTGATGGGTCCATCGGCTGGCCTGGTAGGAAACGAATGCTGGGAAGAAAAACGACAGATTGGTGGATGTGGGATATAAATTGTAGATGGGAAGGAAGGGCAGAATCTGCCTCTTCTTGGCACTAAATCTACCACCGGTGAAGAGGAGAGGGTTATGTGACGGCGCCATGAAGTCTCGATCTTTGCTTAGCTTTTCCATAGTCGCCTGCATTGTCCTTGTGTGTCTGCTGATCTTCTCATGCTCCAAACCTAGTTCAGAGAGTCTTGCCTGGCCTGCTTTAATTCTGTGCTTTCCTAGCTGGGTAGCACATCCTGACCTCCCCTGCCCTGAGCTATACAGATTGAAGGCAGAGCAGCCCTGTCGCTGGTATAAAGATGCCATCATGCTCCCTCATCTCACCTTCCATAGGTCTGCTGGTGTGCTACGGCGCATACGTCATCACCAGAGGCACGATCTGCGCCTCGCGCACTCTCCATCACCAGATGTTAGACAGCGTCTTGCACCTGCCTCTCCTTTTCTTCGAAACAACACCGATGGGGCAGGTCCTTAATCGATTCACCAAGGTAAAAAAAAAAACAAACCATATATATATATATAAATACTGAACAGCTAGTTAAAGGCTGGAGATCTCCCAAAGGCTGCAACTGTGGAGAACCTGAACTATAGGACATTTTTTAATACATCACAAGTCTAGACAGCTCATTAGAAATAAAACTGCAGCACAGGCACCATTGGAATATTATTTCACACCTTACCACATGAAAGCTCAAAGTGTGTTACAACTATTTAAAAACATTAGTAAAACTGAAATAAAGGTAACCGAACTAGATGAAATTAAGGGTCCCAGGAAATGAGGAGGGGGATCTGTGATCAAATCAGATCTCTGCCGGTTCTAAGAACCCAGCAAGCAGGTAAATGAGACATACGCATTCCATGGGAAATGGTTTAACCTGCCCTGTTATCTTCTGTCCTAAGAGGAATAGAAAATCCCCAGTGAGATCCCACGCATGCACATACTGGGATCTGATTGGTTCATGCCAGGTGTGTTTGGGTGATGTCATTTGTGACATCACAGCTCAGTAGGGGCCACTTAAACCCACCATGCGTGAATTAGTTTTTCTGTCTCCTTGTTCTGTCTGTCCGAGTGAGGATCTTAGACAGAGCATCTCTAAATGTAAGAATATTTAAGCAAACTTCTCTTTTAATAGAAGGCGTTTTTTTCCATATAACATTTTCCTGGTACACCTTAGCCATGGACCCAGGTTAGCAGGAACTACCGTAAGTTCAGTTTGTGTTTGTGTGTGACCCTTCCAGGATATTTATGTGATTGACGAGCGCTTCCATTATTACCTCCGCACCTGGTTGAACTGCATGCTGGATGTCGCAGGGACAGTCTTGGTCATTGTGTTTGCCACACCGCTCTTTGGGCTTGCCATTGTCCCCCTGGGGCTCCTGTATTTCACCATTCAAGTAAGTGATTAAATAGAGCCTTGTCTGTTCACTTTTCCAATGCCCAGAATGACTGAAGAGCCCTTTGGAGCGATGATGGAGTAAAATGCAGACTCGCGCACTGGTGGAATTATTTCTGTAAAACAGAAGTATTTTGGTACCACTCATTCACTTCATATTATCAACAAGGCTTGGAGAAATTTCCAGTGACAAAACCACGCTACACATTAACAATGTACATGGTTTGGTACTAAATACGTATATATATATATATCTATAGACAGAGAAAGAGAGTCATTTTGTTTGACTGTAGTATAGTCTAAGTGTAGGAACTGATGCTCACTTAGGGCTAGATTTAAAAAACATACAAGCGTGCATCCATGTGCACGTGCTACCCAGCGCGCACACAAGGACGAGCAATTTTATAACATGCGTGCGCCGATGCGCACATGTTATAAAATCAGGGGCGGCGCGTGCAAAGGGGGGGGTGTCGATTTTGGCAACATTCTCGCAGTGACGCATCAGGGCCTTCCTCAGTTCCTTCCCAGTCCACTCCAATATAGGGCGGACTGGGAGGGAACATTCCTACCCCCTACCCTAATCTCCCTTCCCCCTTCCCTTCTCCTCCCTACCCTGTAAAACCCATGTCAAATTTGTTTACCTTTTATTTTGCAAGTTACTTCAGGGCCCGACCTGAAGTAATTTGCGTGCGCTGGCAGCCACGCAAGGCTCCGGGACAGCGAGGAATGGTGTTGTCCCGCCCCCCGGCCTGCCCCTTCACAGAGGCCTGGCCCTTGTGCGTGTAACAGGGATTACGTTTGCAGCCGGGCCTCTTCTAAAATGCGCGCAGCGCACGCAAGGCCTGGCCATGCGCGTAACCCCCGTTTTTTACGCGGGGGGAGTATTTAAAATCCAGCCTTTAGATTGTTCTTTGTTCCTATGATCCCTTGAGCCTTGGGTTTTTTGTTATTGAAAAGAATGTAATGGGCCTATAGAGGACTATTCTTCAGTTTTTCTAAACTCTGTTATCCATGGCCAAAAATCTATGGGGAGTCCAAAGCGTGACCCGATTTTCCTCTTGTGTCTTTAGAGATATTATATTGCCAGTTCCCGACAAATCCGCCGATTGGATGGAGCATCCCGGTCTCCTGTTATTTCACATTTCAGCGAATCCCTATTGGGAGCATCAACAATCCGGGCATACAGCCACCAAGAGAGGTTCATCAATCAGAACAGAGATGTGATGAATGAGAACTTGGTCTGCTACTACAACAATGTCATTTCAAACAGGTACGAGGTGACAGCAAAGAACAGGCAAAGGGTATAAAATGAAACTCTAACCCACAGGGACCAATGGGTGCTGGAGTTGATAGCCCTCTTTGGCTCAGGATGAGATTGGAGCTGCAGCTGGATCGATGGAGGTGCAAAACCTTTGTATGGCACTCTACTCTGGTGCATAATTTTTTGCACATTCTAAATGCCACAGAATGGAAACACTAGCAAGAAAGAGATGATATTGATGCCCTGTGTGGTTTTGAATTTCATGCTCCCTGCAGCTCTGGTGGTTTCCCATAGGTATCTGGTGCAGGTTAGTGCACATGCCTGTGACGTATAAAAGCTCTCCAAGAAGGGGACTGCCTGGGGTTCACAGCTGATCCTCGCGTGCACAGCTTGGTGACTTCTGGTCTGTCCTTCTCACTGTAGGTGGCTGGCGATCAGGCTGGAGCTTCTGGGCAGTTTAATGGTTTTCTTCGCTGCCCTTTTTGCCGTCTTGGCCAGAGACAGGATGGAGGGTAGAACAGTAGGTTTATCCATCACATATGCCCTAAATGTAAGTACAAAATCTGCATCAAATCTAAATTAGAAAATCAAAACTGTGGAGTCTTACAGTAATGCCATTCTGTGGATAGTATTAGTGCAGGATTCTTCTTCTGGGAAGAAGGGAGGTGCAGCTTTCTATAGTTTAAGGGTCCTTCACTTTGGTAAAAAAAAGCCCTTTTTGCTTTTAGGATTCATTTTGTATCCCCACATGCAGTGTCCAGGCCCATGTGTTTCATTCATCTTTAGTGACATGCCCCTCATCCAAGGATTGGGTGTCTTTTATCCCCAGCTCTTGCGCTACTGCATGCAGTGACATCACATCTGATGCAGCACTTTGGCGTGTTACATAAAATTCCCTGGGTCGCCTTGGATGCAATGATCTGTTGCATCAAGTCCAGAAGTGAAGTTAAGGTCCCAGCAGCCCGTGTAGGAGCTGGAGGATTTTCCCCGACTCTGATGCTGCCATCTTGAATATTAGTCACTTGCTAGCATGGAAAAAATGCTATGACCCTTTGGTGAAATCAGTCACGCGGACCGTTGCAGTCTTGATTATATGCTGATCTAACCTACATTGACAGATGTAGAAATTACAATCTCCACTCTGTCTCAGAGTGCATCCGATTGGCCGAATGAGGCTTTAAGTAACCTGAAGTCTGCTGAATCGGCCACAAGCAGGGTTTCTTTGTTTTAAAATTTATTCTCTATCTAAATGCTTACACTTTTTACATCACCCAAGTGGCATGAAATCTGTTGTAAATGAGGGAAAAAATGTTTTTTTCAGATCACTCAAACTCTGAATTTCTGGGTCCGTAAAGCTTGTGAAATAGAAACAAATGGCGTTGCCATCGAAAGAGTGTGCGAGTACGCAGAACTGGAGAAAGAGGTGAGCTTTGGGAAGTACTGGGAATTGAGGCCTGCTGCAAAGCAGCTTGTAACTACGGTGCCAGTGTATTGTGCTTAAGCTCCAGTAACTTGTAGGAATTTAGCCTGACCTGGCACTGGCCTTCTAGAATAGAGAGCTTCAGGATCCACAATGCTCCTAAAACAACTGGATTCCTGGCAGGCTGTGATACTTGTGCTGCTCCAATGAAAAACATTATCCACCGATGTTCATGCAGGAGCTTGAGACCTCATAAGTCTCCTTTATTTTTTTTTTAACGTGCCATTAATGTCAAGTGGAAAAATGACTATCAGTTAATACTTAAAAATCCCTCAAAGATAAGGTGTCCTCTTAGCACTGTGATAATTATTGTCACTTACAGAGCCAGAAGTATGCAGTCAGCAAAGCAAGCAGGAAATGTAAGGACCCTTCTAAATCCAGCAAAAATGTCCTAGTGTTGAGTACCTTAAGAGCATCCTTGTACGTGTGCAATAGTGTTGCTGTGTTCAATATAACAGTATCCAGACATTTTGCAAGTTTCTTTGCTCATCCTAGAGAAAACAAAGGATTTCTGATGTCATCTTGTATTTTTGCAATTAAACTTTCTGTATGTGTACAGGGCTGGTCTTGTGACTTTGTAAATGCAGGATGCTAAAACTGTGAGGATAATTTTAGGCTCCCTGGATAACCTCTAGAAGACCACCAGCCGAATGGCCGGACGAAGGAATGATTGAGTTCACCAAGTATGAGGCTCGTTACAGGAAAGACCTGGGCTTGGCTGTTCGGGATGTGACTTTCCAGATCGGCAGTAAAGAGAAGGTACCATGCTAGCAAGGCTGAAATATTTAGCAAGAATGTATGCTTTGCTGCCCATTCCGTACTCAGCATCTGTTTTGTGGTAGGCAGTGGGAGCGCTGAGGTTTTCTCCATCCTCCATAGAGTAAGGATGGATAGCAGTGTCTTGAATCCCTCCCCCTGCAGGGCATATAATGGTTGTGCAACAGCAAGACCCATAAACCTATTGACCTCCAAAGTGTATTTTGACAAACTACGATCACAATCCAAGACTGCCCCTTTATTTTGAAGCATGAGGATTTTCCTTTATATTTTTATTCCAGGTTGGGAGGGGGTGAATTTAAAACAAATTTCTATCGGCCTTCCATGTAGAGTTGACCCAAAAGTGAAACCTCCATCATAGAGCAAATAACACCTGCCATTGTAAGAATGACCGTTTCATTAAGCACTGATCTCTCCATAGGTTGGAATTGTAGGAAGAACTGGAGCAGGGAAATCAACGCTCACCAATTGCTTGTTTAGAATTTTAGAGCCAAGTGCTGGCAAAATCACCATCGATGGCATTGACATAGCAACGATTGGACTGCACGACCTTCGCAGTAAACTTAACATCATTCCTCAGGTAAGACATCATCCAACCAGAGTGGTAAGGTTGAGGTGTATCTGTGCAAATCTTTATAGAACTCCAAGCAGCTACTGCACAGATACATCTAAAGCAAGAAAGGAAAATTGGTTCTTACCTGCTAATTTTCATTCCAAAAGTACCACGGATCAGTCCAGACAAGTGGGTTTATGCATCCCTACCAGCAGATGGAGGCAGAGAACAAAAACTCCACTCCAGCTACATGGGAAGCTGCTACACTTGCCAGATGTTTCTCTGTCCAAACAAAATGTTCTTGCGCTGCCACCGCTACTAGACGATTCTTCGTTCTGCTCTAACGGTTGATATACACCACTGTCGTTGCATTGTCCAAGAACACTCGCACTGACTTGCCCTGAATGAGCGGGAGAAACACCAGTAAGGCTTCGCACACTGCCCTGGTTTCCAGGCGATCGATGGACCAGGTCGCCTCCTTTGAAGACTACTGTCCCGGGCCGATTTTCCTTGACCCGTCGCCCCCCAACCAGAGAGGCTGACATCCATAGTCATCACCCAGTCGGGCACATCCTGATCCATCCCTTTTTTGAGATTGTGCTGAGACAACCACCACGAGAGATTGGAACTGGCATCCTCTGGCAATGGCAAAGGAAGCTGAAATTCCTCCAAAAGTGGATTCCAACAGGATAACAGCACTCTCTGTGGCAGGCACATTGAGCAAAGGCCCATGGAACTAACTCCAGCGTAGACGCCATGGAACCCAGGACCTGTAAATAATCCCAGACCCTAGGAACCGACAGACGCATCAGCCGAAGGACCTGACTCTGCAACTTGACTACCTGCTCTATAGTCAGAAACATCTTCCCCATCTGGGAATCGAAGCGTGCACTCAAGATATTCCAACGAGAGGTTCGACTTTAAATGGCCTTTTGCCAGATTCGTCACCCAGCCCAATCAATCCAGGAGCTGCTGGGACCCGCTGGACTGAGTGACTCCATTTCTGACTTCGCCCATACTAATCAATTGACCAGGTACTGGAGCACCAGGATACTTTCCTTCCTGGGTGCCGCCGCTACTCCCACCATCACCTTTGTGAACATGCACGGCACAGCTGCCAACCCAAAGGGAAGGGCTCGACATTGGAAATGCTCCACCCAGGAGCCTGAACCTCAAGAACCGTTGGCACTCGGCCCGAATGGGGATATGGAGATAAGCTTCCAGTTAGTCCAGTGATGACAGAAACTCCACTTTGCGCACCTCTGCTAACACTGAACGCAACGTCTCCATCTGAAACCGCAGCACCTGGAGGGCAGCATTGACCTTCTGCGAGAATTGGCCGAAAAGTTCCCTACTTTTTGGGCAGCACAATGTACAGGGAGTATCGACCCTGACTCTCTCCAGAGGGGGCACTGGAACAATGGCGCGCAGGAACTATAGCCGTTGTAACATCTCCTGCACCTCCTCTCGCATGGCCCAGGAGACGCAGCGGGAGGTTACAACAGCGTCCCTGAGTGGATGAGAAAATTCCAAGGCATAGCCGTCTCTCACCACCTCTAGGACCCACTGGTCTGACGTGATCTTGGTCCACTCCTCTTAAAATAGGGACAGCCTTCCTCCAATAGCCTCTGGAGAGGAGCAGACCAGCGCACCTTCAATGACCAATCAAACTTATGCCTCCCCCTTGGGGCCTACCTTCCCTCGGAGGCCTGTGTTTGGGCTCGAAAAGACTGCTGCCTGCCCGATCTCTGCTTTTTGCATCACTGGCACCGGGCTCCTGCTAGCGTTAAACTGCCTCCCTTCTCGGAATCAAGCTCATGGAGAAAAACAAATTCTTGGGGGTTTTCTTGTCCCCCACTTGCTTCATGAGCTGCTGCAAATCCTCTCCAAATAGCAGCTTTCCCTTGAAGGGGAGGTTAGACAGCTGCACATCCTTCAACCAATTTCGTAGCCATAGGAGTCTTCTTGCAGCTACCGCTATCTACTGGCAGAAGTCTGGATCATGTCGTACAGAGCATCAGCCACAGAGTCCCATCTCCAAGCGGGTTGCCTGCGCTGCCTCAGCCTCAGTCCGGTACCGCTTGTGTGCCTTCTGCACCCAACACACACACTGCATCTAATTTCCACCACCGGGACCCGAAGACTACAAGCCAAACCTCAAACCGTCTTTGAGCAGGATCTCCAGATTCCGAGCCTGGACATCTTTTAGAGCTGCCGCTCCGGCTATCGAAATGGATGTTTTCTCCAGGACTTCAAGATCTGCTCCGGCCAGGGGTATAGCTTCGCCACAGCTCTCACTACCTCCAGGCCCGCCTCAGGAGATTCCCCTCCCAATCTACCAGCATCTTCACTGTCGTCTGCAACGGAAAGGCCTTAGGGGTTCTTCTTAATCCTTCCAGGACCGGGTCAACCCTTCATTATCAGAGTCCTCCCAGGTTTGTTCCAGCAAGGGATATAGCTTAGCTATAGCTCTGGCTGCCTTCAGGCCCGCTTCCGGAGACTCCCACTCCCGATCCACTAACATCTTCACCTTCTTGGGTAAAGGAAAACCGCCTTAGGAAGCCCCACGCAGTCCCTCTAGGACCGGGTTCACCCCTTAATCCCCAAATCTTCCAACACCTGGGGAACCAGCAGACCTAACTCCTCCCTGTGGAACAACTGAAATAGCTAAAGGCAGTCACCTTCAGCAGTCGGGACTTCATCGAAAAGGATCCAGTAAATCGCTGACAGGGATCTTGTCCGTCACCACCGCAGTATCCTGCTGATCGGGCCCATCCGACTCGTCTGACATGTTCCCATCCTGAGGCGCGGATTGTCCCAGCCCAAGGAGACATAGGATCCCCTCCAGAGCCCCCCTGCTCCCCCCCCCCGAGGCTTTTTAGTCACAAGGGTTTTCCTGGGAAGCGACCGCCTGGATCCTGTCTCCTTCTCAGTCAAACAGACCTTGTGAAGAAGCAGGACAAGATCCGCTGACAACTGCACCGAATCCGAAGAGGAGAGATCCCGCCCATCATCCCCCTGACCCCCGTCCCTTCCCTTTCACCAGCAGGGCTTAAATCAATGGGCAAAAGCAGGGGAGGGGAGCCTCAAGGCTCTGAAGCAGCCTTTTAAATCCTGCCATGTGCTCTCAAAATGGCCACCAGGGCCTGCAGCAAGGCCCGGCTGACCTCTTGTTCCAACTACCCCCAATGGGTCCACAGAGGTCCCAGCCCCCTTTTGAGGCACCCTTCGCACACAACGCGGTTGTACAGAGTCGAACTCCTCTCATACCGCAGCCGCAGCAACTTTTCCATCACTAAGCGGGCATCGGCCTGAACCTTGGTCGGGCCTAAAAATAACCCCTGCTGGTGAACAAACCCCGCCGGTGGTGCATCCCCGATGCGAAGCAAGCCCCCGGCCTGGCGATTGGGAGAACATAAGAAAATGCCATACTGGGTCAGACCAAGGGGCCATCAAGCCCAGCATCCTGCTTCCAACAGTGGCCAATCCAGGCCACAAGAACCTGGTAAGTACCCAAAAACATTTTGCCCTCGCTCACCCGGCCCTGACTCCTGCCAGCTCAGCTGATCAGCACCTGCGCTGCTCCCTTCACAGCGCTGTCGTCTTAACCCGTAAACAAGGAAAGCAGAAAGAAAAGGGCTACTTCCCTGCTTCTGGATGCAGAGGGAGCAGACTCTGGGGGTGAGGGAACCAGTACCCCTGGCTTTCACCTCCCCTGAACGATAAAGGCTGAGTTAGCTCAGGGGTCACCAAACCCCCTTCCCCCAGGGAGCCTTCCAGCCTTCCTTTTTTTTTTTTTTTTTTTTTTTAATCAGACTGCAGGTTTGCACCTCAGCCATCTGCTGGAGACAGAGAAATACTGAGGGACTGCAGGTGGCAGTCTCGGTTATGCAGCAGTGCCTCTAAGTTTTTGTTCTCTCCTCCATCTGCTGGTAGGGATGCATAAACCCACTTGTCTGGACTGATCCAGGGTAGGAACAGGAATAACAAATTGTTCCAGGTCTTCAGAATGACTAGATGTTTCTTTCCCTCAGTCCATAAGATGCTGAGCCAGTGATGTGCATTTTTTTTTACTATGTTACATGCATGCTCTGTACCATCACTGCCATGACACTGTTACCTGGGAACTGGGTGGTTTTACTTCTGCAGCCTTAGTGCAAAATTGCACTTTTCTTCCTCTTTTTGTTCTTCAGGACCCTGTATTATTTTCGGGAACACTTCAAATGAACTTAGACCCTCTGGAGAAGCATTCAGACCTTGAGCTGTGGGAGGCTCTGGAGATGTGCCATTTAAAAAGCTTCGTGCAGACGCTGCCACTCAAGCTCCACCATGAGATCGCGGAGGGAGGAGAGAACCTCAGGTACAGACTGAAATGCTGGAATAATGTGGGGCGCTGCTTCTATTCGTTTCAGTAAATTTTCAGCTAGCAGATTCTAAACACAGTAGCGAGATTGTAAGAGAAGATCCAACCCTGCACTCTGAGAGCTGCTGCATCTGCCTGATTCAGGCCCTCCTCCCATATGCACTGTATCGAACTGTCACCGCCTCCCTTTCCAGCTCCAAGTGATAGTCCATAGCTGAGCCATCAGATGGCTGCATGCGGTGTCCCAGTAGAGGATAAGGGCAGTGAAGCCTGTGAACGAGGGGAATTTTACGAATAAAAATACTTTAAAAACAATTTCAATGGTTTACGTTTGTTTTGAAGCTGTTGATGCACATCGCCAGGAGTTTTTCTACTGTGAATTATTGTCCATAGATCTTGTAGCTGAGTGCCTGAAAGAAGCATTTCATGTTGTTAATTTAATAATTAATGCACATGTTTTAGATACTAGAAAAACCAAGCATCTTACATAGTAGTAAGAAAGCTGGTCCCTCCTGCCACCTTCCCCAGTATCTGCCCAGCTCCGCCCATGCTAATACAGTGTAGAATATATGCTGTGATGGGAATGTGTTAATGTATTTCCTCGGGCCTCTGTCGGCCTCAGAGAGCCCACCGTTCCTTTCTTTACTACAGGAATAGCGGAATGCAATTTTTTGTAATATCGGGTTCCATCTTTGTGTACAACTATTATGGATTAATGTGAAAAACAAAACCTTTTGCTTTCTTTTGACAGCGTTGGACAGAGGCAGCTTGTGTGTCTAGCGCGTGCTTTACTACGGAAGACAAAAATTCTGGTCTTGGACGAGGCCACAGCCTCTATTGACATGGAGACAGATAACCTGGTGCAGTCCACAATCCGCAAAGAGTTCCTGGATTGCACTGTATTAACCATAGCTCACCGGCTGCATACGGTCATGGATTCTGAAAGGTAGGATTCAGCATTCATTTGAGAAAGAAACTAGAAAGTCTGCTTAAACCTGTCAGCTCAGCCAGTAATGTTGCCTGGAAATGGGGGATGGAGCAGGTGATCTCTCAAGGTCACGTTCCCATGAACTAGAAATGGATTACAATTCACACTCGTGTCCCTGAACCTCTCCCTTTTGAGTGCCATCACTGCTCACCCAACTCATGTCGCAGGCATTAAGATGAAAAGACAATGTTGCCATAATCTGTGATTGCAGAAACTAAAGGCAATTTCCTATTTCTCCAAATTGTTCTTTTAAGAAAGCTGATAAGAATGATTTCTGGTTAATATGTGAAAGTTCCCAGGAGCGTTTTGCCCACACTAAAGCCTCTTCCTTCTGTTCTCTTAGGGTGATGGTGCTGGATTCAGGCAGAACAGTGGAATTTGATACCCCGTCTGCTTTAATACAGAAGAAGGGGATTTTTTCAAAAATGGTATCTGAAGCTGGGATAAGACAAGAGACAGAGACAGCAGCTGCTGGCTTCTGAAAATTAAAAAGGCCACAGGCTGAGGAGATGCGATTTCAGGTTTAGGGGCCAGGAAGGGGACAGAGTGAACCACAGCAGGACTTGTTAACTTCCAAAATCGTGCTTTAAAAAGCTGTTTACACAGAACCCCTCCCCCCAGAGGTAAATGACTGGTCCTGTTAAGGTTGGATTAGTAGTGTGACTTCTAAGCTCCTGGGACACTATTTCCATTCCCAGGAGCCCAGCGTGCTCATGAGTTTTCCCCCTTTTGTGTCTATAGGGAAAACTGTTTCTTACATGTGACCGGAGCACTAGAGATTTTTGACTCCTAAAAATGAATGTACCCAAGCACTGAACTCTTAGAAATGCAGGATTATGTATTTTTTTTAAGGTTTAGCACTGATTGTTTTAAATGTGTTGAATCATATGGCTTATGTGAAAATAATTCTTTATAAGGTGGTGTAATGTTACTTTTTAAAATGGTAAAATCCCCTTTCACCCAGGCTAATTGTGTAGTTGATGTAACCTCATGTAACAAAGTAGTAGAAGCACTACAGGGAGGGAGCTTATTATGGGTATCCTTAAAATAATGGCACCCTTGGGGGACTTGACTGAATGAAGTACAGCCACATGCCTCCAAGGGCTGTGATTATTTCAAAGTAATAGCAGGGAGGGAGGGGAGGAGAGAACACATATCAAGCACAGGAAATAAAGATAAATAAATAAACAAAAATCCATGTATGCACTTTCCATGGTGCTAGTCCCTAGTTAGGATCAGGGCTTTGCACTTCAGCAGTGCGAGGGAGAGTGTTAACTCTGGCCACCGGCACTGATCAAGCTGGACTATAAGGATGCAGGATCCGTCTTTAACTCTACCTCCATGCTAAACAACTTCTCAGGTTGTCAAATAAAGGCTGAACAGCAATTCTACCGCTCCAAGGGACAGGGATCTTTTTATATATCTAGCTGAGATATGCTACACATGGCATTAGTCCTAGGTACTTTTTAACTAGTAAATGCTCAGTGTAACTTTAAAAGTTAGTGGCCTGCTCTAGTTTGGCAGTGCATGGTCTTATCTGATCTTTTACTCTGATACAAGACTGAAATAGTTTTCAGTACAGAAGCAATAAAGCAAGCCACGATCACAGGATCCCATAAACGATGGTAGCGGATGCTTTAGTTTTATGTTAAAAAGCAGGGCCAGACTGTACATTCAGCACCGATCTGCCCTTTTCAGTTTGGAAGGTTTGATTTCCAGTTAAGAAAGGGGCACAAAACATCCCAAATGTTTTCCTTTTAAAAATATATATTATTAACTTCCACAGCAATAAAAAATACTTCAAAATCTATCAAAGAAATGGGTTTGTTTGTTTTTTTGTGAGGAATACAAAGCTTTCATTAACACAAGTCCACTGCTATCCTTGTGCAAAAGAAGGTTCTCACCTCAGGGATTTTGCACGGTTGCGCCAGCTTTTGTGTATTTAATAAAGTCTGAAGCTCCATCGCCTCGTTATGCAAATTAAACAATCATGTGAAGTTAAGGCAAGCAAACTCAGGCCACCGAGGATCCCGGTGCTTAGGAGCCCCTTCGCTGACCGCAGGGCTGAAAGCAGGAGGCACCCAGAACCGCTTCCGGCCTTCAGCCCTGCAGCCCCCGCTGTTGAAAGGAGGAAAGGGGTCTCCGAAGGGCTAAGCAAGGCCTGGTTTACCAAGGCCTTCTCTGCAGGAGGAGCTTAGTAAATCAAGCCTCCAGTCTTGTTTGTTCATTTCTGGTGCAAGGTACCCCTAACATGTCGCTCTTCCAGTTTATTACTGGGTGACTGGTTGGACAGCGATAACTTAAACATATCACAGTAACAATGTAAATAATAAATAACTTAAATATATCACAGTAACAATGTAAATAATAAATAACTTAAACATATCACAGTAACAATGTAAATAATAAATAACTTAAACATATCATAGTAACAATGTAAATAATAAAGTTCCTGCTGCCCATTCCGAAATGTCACCCCTTTTTCTTCATTTCCATCCACTAGGGAGCTGCAGTGATTATCCCATAGCCTCTTGAACTCCATTACTGTTCTTGTCTTCTGGGAGGGCACTGCAGGCATCCACCACCCTATCTGTGAAGAAATATTTCCTGATGTTGGTTCTGATTTCAAAGGGGTACGCACGTAAGATACACGCGTAACCCCTGAAAAGCTGCCCCTTCTACCCCCTGCGCGCGCCGAGTCTATATTGCATAGGCATGGCGGCGCGCGCAAGTCCTGGGGCGGTGTGTCGGGGGGCGTGGACGCAGCCCCTGGACCGGAACTTTTGAAATAAAGGTGGGGGGGAATTAGTTAGGGCTGGGGGGGCGGGTTAGTTAGGGGAAGGAAAGGGAAGGTGGGGGGTGCCGGAACAGAGGCAGCCTGCGCGACTCGGCGCGCAGGCTGCCAATTTTGCACAGCCTTGCGTGCGCCAACCCTGGATTTTAAAAGATACACGCGTATCTTTTAAAGTCTGGTGTACTTTCGTTTGCGCCAGTTGTGCGTACTTTTTTAAAATCTGCCCCATTATGAACCCACTCCAAGGGCTCATAATGGGGCAGATTCCCAAATATATTTGGGAATCATTAATACCTTTCAGATATCTGCCCAGAACCTCCTCTCCTCCAGGGTATACAGATTCAGATCCTTCAACCTCTCCTCCTAGGTCTTCTACTACAGAGCCCACCCCCTGTTGGTCACTGTTTCTGGACCACTTCCATCCTGTCTCTGGCTTTGGTGAGATACGGGCTCCAGCCCTGAACACAGTACTCCAGCTGAGGCCTCACTAAGCACCTGGACACCTCCTTTTTCCTGCTCTATGCAGCCCAGTATCCCTCTGGCTTTAGCTGCTGCTTCACCACCTTCAGCCCAAGATCCCTCTCCTGATCTGTGCACATTAATAAGTGTTGGAATCAAGGTTTTCTTCCCTCCTTTTCTTCATTTTGAACCTTAAATATTCATTTGGATGAACAGAACAAAATTATAAAAAAAATAAAGTTGACAAAATACACCATCACTTTTTTTTTTTAAAAAGGCTCAAACAGGTAAAATTTATTAAAGGAATCTCTTTGAAACAGGACACCATGTGTTACAATACTGTACATGTAGCAGGTTCAACATATTCCAGCCCCATTCAGTATGTCACGAGGACTGCACATGTATAAAACAGGATAGGCCAGTGAGGTCAGGAATCAAGCCCCACGAGTAACTTACCTGCAGGGTTTGCTACATTAAGCAAAAACTACATTAGGAGATTGCCCCCTTCAAAAGGTACCGGCAGAAATCTGCACCTACGTTTGGGGAGGATACTGGTTTTAGGGGGGGAAGCACACACTGTTTTGAATATTGAAATCTATGCCTGTAGTTGCAGCCTTGGGAACCCCTTCAGAAGTACCCAGGTAACAGGTCCATACCTACTTCTACACATGTAGGGGGTGGGCAATAATCAAACAGCATTTTATCCCTGGATCTGGCTTTCCTTTCTGCCTGTCACAGGGATAAATGGCCTCCGCTTTCAAGACATTTTAATGGAAAAGCTAGCTTTGTTTTCTCTTCAGTTTTCGCTAAAAGCCTAAGCTTTGAGCACATACGATCATGTAGTTACATCTTCCATTTCCAAAAGACGCATCCTGTTTTGCCTTACAATTCTATTTAACTAAAACACTGATGATGCCTGTGGAGCTGAAAGGTAATGGGGCTTCGTCTTTGGAAAGTCAAAGAACCATGGCAGTGGAGTCTTCATCTATTTCAGAGTCAATGCACAGCATGGCTGGAGGGCTACCCAGGGGCATCCACGGAGCTCAATGCGAGTGCCTCAATATTTAAACAAAATGTCTTCCTTCCTTTGCTCAGCAGCCACCACTGGATCGGGCTAGCCCTGGTCTATATAGCCACTGCTTGCTTGGCACCTAGAAAAAGCCCAGAAGAGCAGCAAACTGTTTCAAAATAACTGAAGGATAACAACACCATTTACTTCTCAAGTGTGCAGAGCACTGAATAAATACAGAGAGCATTTTCAGCCTGCCTAAATCTGAAGCCCTAGGACTGAATGCACACATGTTTCAATTGTATTTTGAAACACGCAAAATTGAAGGGGGAGAGGCCTAGATAAAGTGCTCAGTGTTTCTGTACAATGGGAGTTGCTTCATCTGACTCATATGAGCGAACCTACTGCTGGCAGTGGAAGTTACACTTTCAGACTGGGAGTGCTGTCATCGCGTCATATTAGAAACTATGCCACCTACCTATACTAAAAGAATCAACAGTTTTACAGAGTAACCAAGACAGGCTGTACGATGCTGTATTCGGACAGCACTGAGAGCAATCCACTACGTGAGAATTTAAACATGATTTCACACAAATAGCAGCAGCAAAACCCAAACCGTGCAGCTATCCTTTCTTAGAAAACTATCCCTTTTACAAGCTGAAGGGCCTCATTTACTAAGCATTATTCCCACAGACACAAAAACAAATCAGGCCCCAAGTCTCCTTTCACTTGCATAAAAGACCTCACATAGGGGAAGCATCTTGCAGAAAGATAAAATGGTCTCTGCCATTCAGCACATGCATGTACTGCTGCCCGGCCTTATCTTTTAACATCGTCGCTATCGAACAACTCTCTCAGGCTTTGAGAGAGCAGAGGATAACAGAGAAGAACTTAACACTTAGCCTAGGACAGCAGAGATAAAAAAAAAAAAAATAGTGAGAGAGGATACTCATTTCCTTGGCAGAAGCAATGTACTTCTGGTTCAGCTGCAATAGTAGCATTATACTGAATTGTGACGACAAATATTTCTCTAGGAAGCATTTGATACAAACAGCTCTCAATACACTTGTGTTACATTACATCTGCACAGAAATCAAGCTGGAAAGCCACAGTTACGAAGCTCAGCCTGAGTGAACACTGAAGCCGAACACTATGGCTTCTCTTCTGCAAAATTTGGGAACACAGTGCTGTGTCCAGTGCTACAAAACCGCCAGTGGCAGTAATGCAAATGGCCCAATACCTGAAGATATTCCCCCCCCCCCAAACAAAAAGATGCACAGGTTGTCCTGCAGTGATGTACTCCCCACCCCCCAACTGCACACTCTTTGCACACCTGAATTTTGCAGATGAGAAGCCAACATCTGCCACACAACACTGATTAGTCTTCGCAGCATGTACAGGCAGAAGAAGATGAATAAGCAATGCATTTGGTCAACACTGAATCTGTCACTGTTTGCAATTCTACGCCTACATTTCAAGTAAAAGGCCATGTCAGAGCGTTTCCAGTAACTAAGCCCTGCATCGCACTACTGGCAGTGTACAGTAACTTCAAAAGAGCAGCAAAGTGCCCACCTGAGCCATGTTTTCAGGGGAAATTCAATCTGAAGTAGGTGATCCACAGTACTATCCTGTGGACTTTGCTATTCTTCATAAAACCGGTCCATTTCTCATGCCCTTGGACAAGGCCATTGGACAAGGCTGTCCGTATTCATGCTGGAATGCCAAAAGGGAAACAAAAACCTATGTTCCTTCTTGAAAACCAAGCAGAACATCAAAATTCGAGAATTTCCAGGCCTAGAATGTAACTTGAAACATAGTAATGCCATGGAAAGAATAGTGGGCCCCAGCCAAACTAGAATAAAACCATACCAAAAAATGGCATAAAAGATCCAGAGAAATATTAAATAATTTGGAGGTGGTCAAACATAGACCAATTGGTCCAACTATAATTTAATTAAAGTAGTATAAAAGTTTGGTGCAATGTGTGTCTCTATATTGTCCTCCTCAGCTTTTTTTTTTTTTTTTTTACATTTTGAGGACAGCAGGTCTGGCGCCGGTTACACAGTCGTTCAGGTCAGTTAAAGTTTGTTTTCTGTAAATGCCTGTTAGGTATTTCTATGGCGCTGACTTGAAGAGGCCAGGAGCCTCCAACAATTCCAGCCTGGATTGCTACGCCTATTACTACAGCTAAGTCGGGATCTACAGAGGTGTTCGGGTCCTTCCCAAAGAACTCCTGGATCATTTGGCGTATTCGTGGGATTCGCGTGGAGCCCCCTACCAATACAATTTCATCTACCTCTGTCCTGTCCAAAAGCCCTTCTTTCAATACTCGCTGTATGGGCACGAAGATCTTCTGAAAGAGGTCTTCATTCAGAGTCTCAAAGAGTTTCCGTGTGATTTCCACCTTAAACACAACTTGATTTACCCTGCCACCCGCTGACAACTTTGCTCGCAGAGCTGAATCTCTCCCCTCTTCCCTTTGTGGAGGTTTCTCACCCTGCAGAGGATGCGAGTGGCCTTTCATCCTTTGCAGTGCTTCTTTTACCAGTGTGGCACTAGAACTGCTGTCTTTCACGTCTGAAGCTCTCTTCGTGTCGCCTGGCAGGGTCAGGGGCACATGGAGCCAGGAGGAGCTGCGGACTGTTAAGTTCAATTTGACAGCTTCTACAGCCTTCCTCAGTTGATGGATTTCTTCTTTACGGGAGGGCAAAGAACCGTATGTCTTATGAATCACATCATACAAATACCCCAGCAAGCGCTGATTAAAATCTTGTCCTCCAAGTTTGTTGTTACCTACAATATATATAACAATGATATATTACAGAACTATAATACATTTTCAGGATTAAAGGGGGCCATACACACAGAAGTACAGTGGACATTGAATTGCACAAACTCTTCGTACTAAAGATATCACCAAGGACACATGCTATTTGCAATGTTTTATATAATGTGTAGCTCACTATGTGCGTAATGCAGGAGAAAAAAAAGGTTTGATGAAATAAATAATTGGCCCCAGGAGCACGGTCATTTTTCTTATGATGCAGATGAAAACACTATGAGATATCTGGCCATTACACAACTTGGTACCTGCAGAATGGGGCCTGGTGAGCACTATATCACAACATAATATTTTTATTTTACACATTTAGATCTTAAACAAAGAATAACCCAAAATGGTTTACAGCAAAAATAATACAATTAATGGAATAATTTAAATTCTACAGGGGTCATTTTTCAGCACTGAGTGTCTGACTTAACTGGCCAACATGGGGCCAAGCTAAGTTAAGCTGATTTTCCATCAGATCTAGTTGGCTAGAATTATAGATGGAAATCATCCTAAATCTAGATGGCTAATTAGGGTGCTTGGACTGAAAATCCATGCTAGTCAGCTAAGTCCTCTCTCATTGGCTGACAGCCACTTCAACCCCTCCTCCTACCTGCCCAACTAAAAACTGTACTGGTACAGAGGGTTCTTCTAATCTCGCTGAAAGTTTCCTCATTTGAGCTAGGAAGCAGGCGCAGGCTTACCTCCTCCCAGCTTGGAAAGCAGCATTGCTCTGTGCTAGCCACCTAACTTCCTCCCCCCAAGGTAATCCTGCTCCTCAGCCTGCCCAGCATTACCTGGCTAAATGTAGCTGCCTGCTGGAAGTTTGCCTGCTCAGTCCAGTACGTTTTCAAAGCCGGGTAGATCCCCTTGAAAAATAAAGCTCATACCGGAATGGTTTAAACTGCATGATTAAGTTTAAAGGATATTTTTTCCTTTGGTTTTAATTAATTGCTTTAGATTTTTCTGAATGCTGGTGGTGGTAGTAACAGTTCATCTGTTTAGTTGGTAGAAGATGCCACAAACTGATCACACAAATCTATAAAAACAAACATAAAAAGATACTCTAGGAACTTCATAAAAAGTAGAATTTATGAAGCTGGGCACCCTCATTTGAGGCTACTCTGCGAGCTGCAACAGACTTTTTGCCAAAAAAACAACTAGGTTTCCAAAGGCTCCTTAAAATTGTCTTACAGTAACACATTTTACAGGAAGATTCAACACTGAGCATCTGTTCGGTTGATGTCAAATTTTAATAAAAGTGGGAAAAAAAGCATGCCTTTAAGACTTGGTTCTTGCTCTTCTTCTGCTCTGAGTGTGGCATGCAGATTTATAGAACAGAAACCAGCTTTTACCTGCCATAGCTCGCGTCAGAAACATTCCTCCTTGTTTATTCAACAGAGACACATCCAAAGTACCTCCTCCCAAATCTACCACCAAGACATTAGAGACATCCGCTTTATGGAGTCCATAAGCCATGGCTGCTGCAGTGGGCTCATTAATTACGCGCAGGATCTCAAGACCTAGGAGCAAATTCAAACATTTAAAAATAAAAGATAACACATTTTTAACTATGCTCCCCCTATTGTGGATACCTCTCATTAACCACATACTACCTCTTTCAAACAATGGTAGAAATAGCTGAAGTACCAAACACACGTTATATTTAGAATTACTTGGAATGGGCATCTATATATATCCCATTTCCTGTCCTCCTGATTACAGCAGTAGTGTGGGCAGCTGTGAGTGAATGGGCAAAGCAGGATGCATTTTGCAACAAGCAAGCCCAGATATCTGCTGCTAGGATTCTGAAGAGAAGGTAAAACTGGGTCCGACTTAAGGAAACCTGACCAAGGGTCAAAAGGCCATCACCACCTTGGTCTTTTTTTTTTTTTTTTTTTTTAGCTGCTGTGCCAGAAACGGAGAAGCACCAGGCTGCTGGGTATGACTGTCAAGGGAGCTCTGCTTGGTTGGTAACGATGTTTCTCATTTCCCAGTGTAACTGGGAACAGGTCACGCTCGGCACTCATTGCCAGGATAAACAAAAGCACCAGGTTTTATTCTCTTTTCATAGCTATTCACAAGCCACTTGTTCTTCCCCAGATTAAGTGCTGGCTTCTGCGCCGTGCAGCTGCTGCTCTTCGTTTTCTACCCATTGCCTGTGGCTTTTTTATTCCTTCTGTGTTTAAGGGAAAGTTAAGTCTTACCTGCAAGGTTTGCCGCCTTAATTGTGTAGTTTCTCTGCCTTTCATCAAACTCTGCTGGAACCGAAATGACTGCCCTGGACACTGGCAAGTCAAGATAGTTCTCTGCCATCTTCTTTAATTTCAAGAGCAGCTGGGAACTAATATATTCTGGTGTAACCGTGAAGGTTTCATTGGTTGACACAGAAAACTCAGCTGCTCCATTATTGTTCAAAACCTGAAAAAAAGTACAAAAAATGTAAAATGTTAGAAGTGCAGCACTTAGGCTCGTTCCACAATGCTGTTCTATATAAGCAGTGTCTTTCCTATGCTGGGCCATATTTGTCTGATTTGATATACACATATACTGCTTCTCTCTTGCCTTGTGACTGCTGGCAGGAAGATGAAACATCTTTCCTGTAAGCTGCATCACCAATGATGTGATGATCCATGAAACAGAAAACCCTCCAATTCCATTTCCTCATGGATTATCAACCTGCAGGATCTCCCTGGCACTGAAGAGGCCAATGTAAACTGCCAGCCGTCAGCAGCTTTATTACAGGCATAATCAACCTTCCCAATCAATGCCAGAAACAGTGCTGGAAACATGTTCTTCTCTCCAAAACTACAATGTACTTGTTTATTCCTTGACAGTCTGTCCTGATAAAATAGCAATGGGCCAATCCATGGAGATCATCTAATAGTTCCTGCTCCTGAAACAAAAGGCACTTGGTACATAGGGGGAAAATCCCTGTATCCATAAGCACATTGCATGGCTAAAGGAAAGGTAAAACAAGGACACCTATTTTGACCAGCAGCTGTAGCATCTTTTATACCTGCACACACTAAGTGCATCAGTGGTTAGGAACCTGCGTCAAATGTTCCAAGTATACCAAAGTCAAATGATTCTGTTCAAAATAAAGTAAATGAATAGCCGGGAGTGAGGTGAGGAAGTTTGCATGCATTTTATATAAGGAGCTGTATTTCCTCTTTTTAGATGGGGTATGTGGGGGGGCTAGATTGTCATACTGTTATTGTATTTTTGTACATTATTATGCTTCATTTTTACTTGAACTGTCAATATATTCAATGATACAAATATAAAATTAGATACACTAATGCAAGACAAGGTGGGAAAACGATCATATATAAGCACTGGTCACAGCTTGCTTACCCTTACCCAAGCAAGGGAGCACATTAAGTCTCCCTCTAAATGTTCTACAAATCAATTGAAAAAGAACTGGTCAAAACCTCAGAGACAGCCTTAATGCCAAAACGGATTTTTTTGTTTTTGTTATATAATTAAAATAGCCATCGCGAGCTCTATAGACAGATATACAAAACAGTTAAAGGTCCTTTAAGTGGTCTGGTATAGGAAGTACTGATCTGGATATAGATAATAAAACAGAGTTATGCACACTATCATCCAAAAAGTCTGACAAAGATCAACAACAACTCACCTTAAACTGGTATCTGCTTCTTTCCCTCACCAGCTCTTCTGAAGTAAAGATTTTTCCGATAAATCTTTTAGCATCATATATTGTGTTTTGTGGATTAGAATCTGCCAACTCCAGGCCATCATAGCCCACATGCACGTCTGTGCCCGTGAACGAGACAATGCTTGGAATGCTGAGATGGCCACTTTCATCCATGATGACCTTCACGTCCCCTGTGCCAGGATGGAACACTCCAACTGAACAATAAGTGGTCCCAAGGTCTATTCCAATTACTTTGGGTGTAGGGAGAGGTAAATACTGCTGTGCCAAATATCCAGCTAAGAGAAGAGCCAAAATGGCTGAACCTGAAAGAAGGATAGAAACTTACAAATATTATTTGTTCCTTTGGAAAGTGTATAATGCTATAATATAGCAACATTTGCTATTTAGTGACATAATATTTTTACTCACAGATGAGGATAGAAAAGGACTAATTCTATATTGGGAGAAATGAAGTAGATAGACAAAGGAGGAGCTGTAACATCTCCACTAGCTAACTTGTGGTAAGCTAGTCAGAAACAGTGGCAAGTTCACAATATTTTCTTAACTCCTCAAGGTGTTAAAAAAAACCCAGGAAATGCCTCAGAGAACAGTTATCATTATAAAACTTTGTGATGACGAAGGTGAATTTCCTGGGACAGAGAGGACTTTTCTTTCCTATGTGACCGTGCATTCCAAACAAAGGGAGAGCAAGGCCAGTCCAAAAGAGTTGGGTTTTCAGTTGGCCATGCTGACCATCCATCACTTATATTTGCACACATTTGCTCTAAGAGCCTGGTTAACCTGCATTTCCAAAAGGATACACTTTATGCTCAGAAATGAATAAAAGTCATAACAGGGGGGAAGAAGAAGAGAGAATGCTGTCATGTGTCTTCCTCTCAAGACAATGTTGATGAAAACGAGAGACTTTTTCAGGAACATTTCTCTCTCTAGTACAAGTCACTCAAATGCTACAGCAAAGTGGGGGAAACTTTCAGGGAGAGATTTTATCCGTTACTCCCATCTTATATGGGGATTTCCTTTTTACTGATTCCCCACCACGCTTAAAGATTAAGCCCGGTGCGCACCAAAACCGGGAGATGCACACACAGGTCAGTCCAGAAGATTTTAAAAGCTGCCTGGGTACGTGCGTACCTGACACACCAAATGAAAAGTTCACAAAAAGGAATGGGGCGTGGTCTTGCGGGACATGGGCGGTCCTGGATTTTAACTTGAAGTTGGACGCACAGGCGCATGCTGCGGTCCCCTGCGGCGTCACTTTACTTCTGCTATGGATGATGTGCGAGATATAAAATAAAGATAAATATACAGATCTGCAGGGTTTTAAGGGTTGGGGCTAATAGAGGAGAACGGTGGCTATTAAACTAGGAGGGTTTGGAAGTCCTATCCCTTACTTGGGCAAACTGGCAATGGTGTCGGCACGCATGATTTTTAAAATTCCCCCACTTATGCAGTAGAAATGGCATTTGCGCACATCCGCTTAAAATTGCGTGCACATGTGTGTGTGGTCAGGCTATTTTATAACATGCACGCATATAGATGCGCTGTTATAAAATGGAAGCGTCCTTGGGTGCGGGCCGACGAACGTGCTCACATATTGTAAATCGTTGTGATGGCAAACCCGAATGACGGTATATAAAACTTGATAAAATAAATAAAATAAAATGTGCTCTCGCAGCCTGTTTAAAAGTTACTGGCAAAAGTTTTAATGGACTCCAAAAGGCAGTTTCAATATTCAAAATATAAAATTCAGAGCACCGAGGATGTCTAAACCAGAAACCTCAAAATCAATGCACAAAGTAACCCAGCTCCTCTTCCTTTTTTCAGGACACTCTGAAAGCCATTTACAACCAGATCAGAGCTGCATGGATATACAGAAAAGTACTACACAAACAAACAAACAAACAAACACAATTGTATCCCAAGATAATAATTAAGAAATAAATCCATTGGGAAAACAGGATCAAAGGAAGTTGTTGCTCATTCATAATAATAATAAGCACCTTCGTTTAATGAGTTATAATGAAAACATTCACAGTGATTGGTTTCAGTGGCAGCTCCCATATCCAGTGCCTCCCTCTCAATTGGATGGGCAGCTCACACTGCAGGTTTACTAATTTCATTCATGAAGTGCGATGTACAGCGCTATGTCTACGCAGCTTCTAGGCCGAGCAACATGATGAAGCATCTCCTTAAAGGCAGAATCACTCAAACAAACAACAAAAAAGCAGCAAGTCTCAGCTACAGCTCTGTCAGCAGGAAGATGGTCCAACTCCCCCAACAAGGGCACAGGCAAAGTGCGCTGCTTAACAACAATAATCCCAAATGTTTATTTGGGATTATTGTTTCACTGCGGTCCCCCGCAGTGAAAGTCAAGCAGGCGGGGGCTGAGGAGGGCCGGGGAAAGGCTTGCTCAGTCCGCCTCGGTCTCCCTCTCTCCCAGGCGGCTCATTGACCCTGCCTTACCCACCTAACATTGTCATCTCTCCGGCCATCTCGCCGCTTCGTCCGGTTGTAAGAGGCCCGAGCGCCCGGAAGCCGCTTCCTGTCCTGACTGCTGACTGTACTTTTCCGTCAGCCGGGCTCGGGCTCAGTGACGCTCTGCCGCCGCCGAGCAGTCTGGGAGTTGTGGTCCTCCAAGGCCGGGGTCCGGGCCCGGACCTCGCCGCTGGGCAGCCTGGGAGCTGTAGTCGGCTGAGCCTGAGAGGCCCGGATGTGGCGCTAGTTCTGCCCGCCTCTTGTTCTTCAGCTTCCGGGTGCTGTGAGGGGAGGTTATGCGGAGTTCGTACAGCTGTGAGGACGGGACTCCCGAGGCAGGGGAAAATCCGGTTGTTAGATTATTTTTAGGTCCAATATTTTCTTATGGTATGAAAACCAAATACTATTATATTCTAGTGCATTTGAAGAGGGTTTTAAGGCACGTACGTCTTTTTTTTTTTTAAATTATTTTACCAATGGGCTGTCCCACTTCGCCTTGTAATCTTGGGCAAGACACTTTATCTCCTATTGCCTCAGGTACCCTTTTGGAGTAGGGATTTAGTATCCCACAATACTTGGCGCTATTCTACAGTGCTATAAAATAAGTGTTATACTTATTATTTATTTACTTATTTATAACATTTATATCCTGTCCAGTTACCAAAAACTGTTCTGGATGGTTTCCATAATATACATAATCATAAACAAAACAACATAAAACAATACAAAGTACAGAATTAAAAGTTAAAAACATTCTTAAAGCTAAGTTAATTAAAAGCTTCCTTAAACAGGTAAGCTTTGACCTGCTTTCAAAACAATTTAGTCTTGCATCTGCCAGATGATTACTGGGAGCTCATTCCGGAGGACCGGAGCCACCCATGAGCAGGCTCTGATTCTTGTCTCCTGTAGCTTAGCCCTTCTAACCTCTGGCACATTTAATAAAAACATACTTTCTGACCTCAATGCCCGCTGAGGTATATGCCAGGAAACTAGGCTTTTGAGGTTGCCCCTCAAAATTGATTTTGAACAATGGTCTTACTATTGGGGGTAGGGGGAGTCAAGAGTCATCCCAGTTAAAATCATCCCCAAGATACCCCGCCAGTGGTGGCTGGAAGGAAGGGAAAGCAGCGACATTTCAGAATCTGTTCTCATGGATCACCCGGTTCATGCTCCTTTCCCCATTGTGCCCCGGTTTGGTGCCTCTAACCTGTGCCTGATTGCTCCCCTTGTGCCTTTTCTTGCTCTCTTATGTGCTTTAAACAGCTGTTGGAACCATGCAGTACTCTGCAGAACCCTACATGGTTAAAACAGTTGATATTTGAACCACTTGGGCTATGGGAGAAGGGAAAGAGGTGCTGCCCCGGTAGCAGGATTAAGTTAGAATAGAAGCATGGGGCTGGGGCAAGAAGAGGGAGGGAGGGAGGTAGGAGCAATAAGTAGGTTTGAAGGGTAGGAAGGGCTTGAGAGGTTGTGTGAATGATCTGGAGGACTGGGGAGAGGGAAAGGGAGGGGTGAGGAGGAAAAGCAGGGCTATTGGAAGGCATGAGAGAAATAGTTGCCTGGGGTGCGAGTCCCATGGGATACCATGTTACTGCTGTCACTGTCATTTACTGTGGTGCCAGACCTCAGTTCCTGCACAACTGCTTCCGAGAGGCCCAAAGGAACTATTGGCAGCCACATCAGCAGTTGGGGATTTCACCCCGCAGCATTACCCTGTGTCGTCATCATCTCTCTGCCTGAGGAACTATATAGCTTCTTCTGTGAAAGGGGTGAGAGAAGGTGTAATGGGGCTGGGTAGGGAGTAAGAGAGTTGGAAGCAGAGGAAGAATGAATAAGGGGAGAAGCTAGGGTTGTTGAGCAGATTGGAGGCAGAGGAAAGTAGTTAAGGACTGGTTAGGGGCTGAGTATGGAGGAAAGCTGGGGAAGCAACAAATGGGGAGATAGTCTTGGAATGGAGTGAGAGTGAGGGATGGAAAATTAATAGGTAAATGAAAGGTGACAAAAGGGAGATTGAGGACTAGAAATTGAGAAGGTGAAATCTTGCTATGAGTGGCTAGAAAAGCAGAAAAAATATAAGATCATAAGATTTGCCATAATGTACTTGGCAGAATCCCAAAACGTAAATAGATTCATGCTGCTTATCCCAGGGATAAGTGATGGATTTCAGTAAGTCACCTTAATAATGATTTATGGCAGTGGCATAGCCACCAGTGGGCCACGGCCCACCCACTTTGTGCTCAAGCCCACCCAATCAGTGTTTCCCGGTGCCAAGAAGAAGAGGCCCAATGTAGGGCCTTTGTGGAGCTCATCCCACACAGCCCGAGAAGGTCCAACGCAGGGCTGTCACAGAGCTTATCCTGCAAAGCCTGAGAAGAGGAGACCTGTCATAGGGCCATTGTGGAGCTCATCCCGCGCAGCTCGAGAAGAGGAAGCCCGACGCAGAGCTGTCGTGGAGCTCATCCCGCGCAGCTCGAGAAGAGGAAGCCCGACGCAGAGCTGTCATGCAGCTCATCCCATGTGGCCCGAGAAGAAGCGGCCTTTTGCAGGGCCATCATGGAGTTCATCCCACGCGGCCTGTCGCAGCAAGGAGGTCTAGGAGAGAGGGAGAGCCCTGTTAGAGTGTGTGTGGGAGTGAGAAGCCTGTGTGTGTGTATGCGTGAGAGAGAGAGAGAGCATAGGAATGAGAAGCCTGTGTATATGCATGAGAGATCATAGGAATGAGAAGCCTATGTGTGTATGTGTGAGAGAGAGCATAGGAATGAGAAGCCTGTGTATATGCATGAGAGATCATGGGAGTGAGAAGCCTATGTGTATATGTGCGAGAGAGAGCGTGGTTCGGAGTGGGAAACTTGTGTATGTGTGTGTGTGTGAAAGCATGGGAATGAAAAGCCTCTGTGCATATGTGTGAGAGAGATCACGGGAGTGAGAAGCCTGTGGGTTGTGTGTGTATGAGAGCATGGGAGTGAGAAGCCTGTGTGTGTGTGTGAGAAAGCATATGGGAGTGAGAGTGAGAGAGTGAGTGTGTGGGAGTAGAAGCCTGTATGAGGGAGGGAGGGAGGGAGGAAGGAAAGAAGACAGGAGAAGAGAGAAGAAACAGAAAGAATAAAAGAGACCTTGAAAAGGAATTAGGAAAAGACAGACCAGGGAAAAAGAAAATGCAACCAGCTGATTAGAAAAATAAGATCAGTCAATGAAGGTAAAAACAAATTATTTTGACTTTCAGTGATTGAAATATGCAATCTTTGGGAATGTGCATTTTTTACTTATTTCTATTTTACTTTTTCTTCAATATTCCACTATTCACAGAGTCTGGTTTCTTGGGTTTTCTATTTCCATCTTGTCTGCGTGTTTCTGTTTCTAATTTATAGTTTCTTATTCTGTATTAGGTAATTAACTAGTTAATAGTTTCTTTTTCTGTCTGTGTTGCACAAGTGTGACAGAGGTGCAGTATTTCGGCTAGCATGTTGTTTCTTTGTAGGGATTTGTAGCAGTCCAGTTTGCTCAGTAGGTGTATTAGTGTTCTAGGACCTGGCATAATGTTTGCCTTGCTGCCTTTTCATAGATAAAGTTGCTGCTGTTATGGTGTGGTATGGCAAGGTTCTAGATGGTTTTTTATTATATTTTTGTAGGGGTTTGTATTACATCACAAAGTGCTTGGCAGTGGATGGAATTTCCTTTGCTGTTACTGAGGTGACACCAGAATCTGAATATATATTTTTTTGCATGTTGGGTTATAGTATGAACAGTCCTAGTTCTGCTTTGCACCCATTGCAAATCTTATGATTCTTTTGATTATTGCTGTTTTGTTGTAGTTATAATATATTCTGCATTTTTGGAAAGAGGATTCATAAAAGAATACTTTGATATTTGTTTCATTACATGATTGGATCTGATGTTTCTCTGAAGTGTTCTTTGTTTACTTTTTATACGATATTGTGCATTTATAAACTGAAATATATATAAAATAAATTAATACAAATCAATAAGCTATTTTTAATGTTGGTAAGTGCTTGAAACAAAATATTTTAAAATATCATTCACGATGCATGGTGGCTGTTACAGACTATGAAGAAATCCAATGTCAGGTGCATACTAAGGTATTATTTATTCATAAGAGTACAACTAGTAGGGCTCAAACTTATATGCCTACTGCTCACCCATGTTAACCTTGGGCCCCCAAAAAATTCAGTTCTGGCTACACCACTGGTTTATGGACTTTCCTTCCAAGAACTTGTCTAAATGTTTTTTAAACCCAGCTAGTGTAGCAGATTTCACCACATCCTCTGGCAACAAATTCTAGAGCTTAATTATGCTTTGAGTAAAACAATATTTTCTCTTATTTGTTTTAAATGTACTACTTAGTAACTTCATTGCATACCTTCTAATCTTTGTACATTTTAAAAGAGTAATCCAATTTGTGTTTACGTATTCCATTCAGCTCATTATTTTATAAACCTCTATCATATTTCCCCTCAGCTGTTAGGATTTGGCCGAGGTGAGAGGTGGTACTGCCCAGGGGAGGAGCCCCGCTGAGCCTCACCATCGGGAGGCGGAGTCTCAGCTGTGGGATATTATACAGCAGAGGTAGAGAAGGAGAAAGAGAGGGTGACCCCAGGAGGTGGGCCACGGAGCGACAGCGCAGATGCTGACATCAGACTCAGCTCGGATGACTGGAGTCAGGCACTCCCGAGGAGCGGGAGTGCCGGGAGATAGTTACAGTCACAGAAGTACACTGGTCCGTAGAGATGGTACACAAGAGGGTTCCTCGGTGGAAGGTCACGTAGTGGTCCGCAGAGCGGAGTACACCGGCGAGGGTTCCTCTATCGATATCACAGCGTGGGTCTGCAGAGCAGGGTAGACCTGGAGATGCTTCCTCTAATGATGTCACGGCAATGGTCCGCAGAGCGGGGTACACCGGAAAGAGGGTTTCCACGTAGATATCACAACAGGGGTCCAAAGCGTGGTACTTACAGCGACTGAAGACTGTTCAATGCTGCTCCCCCAAGGGGAGGAGCCAGCAGTTGGCACTATTCCGTGGGCGGAGTTAATGATTTATTGTGGGTTGGCTCCTACAGAGTGGCAGTCAGTATGATACCGCTCAGCAATGTAAGAGATAAACACTTAATGTAAATTGGTGAATCCTTGGGCTGATGGCAGATGACAGCGCCCCCAAGAGGATCTTCTGAGAGGGACCACCGGCTATGCTGGAGTATGAAGACAAACACAGATAGTTCTTTATTAGACAGGAAGTAGAACCACCAGAGGTGGCAGTAGTGAGCTGATGTGCCCGGCAGGGCTGAAGTCCCTCTGATACTGGAATTGCGGTCTCTGGGTTGCTGAGGATTGTAGATATCTGTAATGGCTTCCATGCAACAGAGAGTCTTCAGTATTCAGGAACAGGAGCCGAAGGCGGGTACTGGTTCCTATATGCAGTCTGGAATGAGAACTTACAATATCTGTGTATGAGATGGCTTCTGGAATGGAAGAGAGTCTTTGGAGGAGATTAGGAACATAGGCCCTCGTGGAGCGAGTACCGGTTCCTATCTGTAATAGAACTCACTGTTTTCACGTCTGCGATCGCTTCCAGGTAGTAAGGAGTCTTCTGGGCATTCAGGGACGTAGGCCCTCATGGAGCGAGTACCGGATCCCGTCTTAGCAATCTGAAATCAAGAAGAGGGAGCGAGCCCCTGAGGAGCAGGTACCCCTGGTAAGTACAAGAAGGCAGAGTAGCTTGGGTGAATCGTATCCAAGAGAGTAAGATTCGAGTCCTTGCTAATTCGATTCGTAGTTGCAAGCAAAGACCTTTTAAGCTGGAAGCGGATGACATCACTGCGGGGGGACGCCCCCGAGGTTTGCGCCCTTGCCGGTACAAACTCTGGAGCGCGCGCCCTTACATCATCAGAAACATGGCGGATCCGCAGCATCAGGCCACCCGGGGATTCCGAAGAGATGTGGCAGGAAGACGCCACAGCCGCAAGCTGTCCCTCAGACCTGGAAGGAGTCGCCACGCAGGTAGAGAGGGTGGAGCGAGTGCAACAGACAGGCACGAACGCAACAAAGACAAGTAGTAGTTCTGTAGAAAGCCTCGGGAAGCCAGGCAGGCAGGAGTCTGGGTGAAAGGCCCTCCGAGGAGCGGATAGCCAAGAGACGAGGCAGGGCCCCCGAGGAGCAGGTACCCGATAGTCTCACACCGCGGAAGCAGGAGCCGGAACAATGCTGAAGAGAGTAGGTAGATACAGCAAATTAACTCATTGCGAAGTCGCCGGCTGTCTGGGCTGGCGAGCTTAAATATTGAGGTTGAGTGACATCATCTGATGGGGATGCCCCCGAGGTTCCTGCCATGACGTGGTTAAAGCAGTCGGGGAGCACGCATGCCTAGGGAACCCTGAGGGTAAGATGGTGGTCGGCAGCGTCCATGCTTCTCAAGCAGGCCCGGGAACGGAGCCAGAAGGCCGGTGGTAGTTGGCAGAGGCCGCACGTTTGCCCAACGGAGCCAAGGCAGTAAAAAAAGAGGTGAGCGGCCGCGGAGCGTAACATCAGCTGACTCTTTTCCAAGCTGAAGAGCCCTAATCTCTTTAGCCTTTTCTCATTGGAGAATGGTTCCATCCCCTGTATTATTTTGGTTGCCCTTCTCTGTACCTTTTCCTAATTCTAATATATCTTTTTTGAGATGTGGTGACCAGAATTGCACATAATACTCAATATGTGGACGCAGGATGGAGAGATACACAGGCATTGATATTCTCTGTTTTATTCTCCATTACTTTCTTAATAATTCCTAGCAGGGCGGTTCTATAATGAGGCAGGGTGAGGCGGCCTCTTCAGGTGGCAAGATTTTGAGGCAGCAAAATTGCCCCCTGAACCCTTCTGCTACAGCCACCTCACCCTTCATTCAGGCAAACTCCGGTGGCAGGTAAACCAGCCGTGCTGGTGGCATGGAGTAGCGACATGCTGGCGGGGTTTCCACTCCCCACCAGCAAAAGGATGATCCAGTGGCAGTGGCGTACTAAGGGGGGGTGCCTGCCGGGAAGTCAGCGGCCATGAGCGGAGCCCATCCCGCTCGTGGCGGAAGAAGAGGGAGGCCTCCGGGCAGTGAGCGGTGGAAGCAGGGCTGGTGGAAGCTACGGGTCTGGAGCCGCTAAGTGCATAGCCTGTTCTTCTTCCCTCCCACGCAGCCTGAAAGAGGAAGTGGTGGGTTGGCGCGGGCGGGGAAGGAAAGGTCATGCAATGGCGGCCCGAAGCAGAAAAAAGATCAGCGCGAGTTCTGGGTTGCACGAAGAGGCAGCATTAGCATTTGCAAGTGGAACAGCAACAGCGCTGCCCCCTCCCCCCACTGCAAGTCCAGGAAGCAGAGCCGCAGCAGCTCTGCGCGGCCTCAAGAAAAGTGACGAGACCCCCGTCTGTCATGGGAGCTGAAGGAGGAAGCTGCTGATGTACTTCTTATGGGGCACAGAGTAGCAAGTGAAAGAGTGCGTTTGTGTCTGTGTGTGTGTGTGCGTGTCTATGTGTGTGTGTGTCTGTGTGCGTGTCTATGTGTGTGTGTGTGTTTATGTGTGTGTGTCTGTGTGTATGTGTGTGTGTCTGTGTGTGTGTGTGTGTGTCTATGTGTGTGTGTGTCTGTGTGCGTGTCTATGTGTGTGTGTGTGTTTATGTGTGTGTGTCTGTGTGTGTGTGTGCGTGTCTATGTGTGTGTGTGTCTGTGTGCGTGTCTATGTGTGTGTGTGTCTATGTGTGTGTGTCTGTGTGTGTGTGTGTGTGTCTATGTGTGTGTGTGGGAGTCAGGGAGGGTGCATGTTTATGAGTGAGAGAGGGAGCCTGTGTGAAGGAGAGGGGAACTGGAAATCACAGGGGGGGGGAGTCGGAGAAGTGAAATTTTGGGGGGGAAGGGGATGGAGAAGTGAATCTGGGGGGGAGGGGGTGCCAAATAAAGTATCCACCCTGGCTGCCAAATACTTTAGGTATGCCACTGTCCAGCAGTCAGTCACTGCGATGCCGCCAGGGTCTGAGATGGTGCCATTGTTTCCCCCGCAGCCGGCAGCAGAAGAAGCCTTGCTGTACAGCCAGAGAAAAGGTCCAACATGTATGTGTGAAAGAGACTTGCCCTGTGAGAGTGAGTGCCTGTGTGTGAGACAGACTTTGTGAGTGTGTATGAGAGGGTGTGCGTACGCATATGAAAGGATGGGGATGTATATGTGTGTGTGTGTATAAGAAAGGGTGTGTGTGTGTGTATGAATGGGTGGGTGAATGGCTTTATGCTTATGAGAGGCTGTGTGGAGTTGAGTGTGTGTATGTATGCGGATGGTGGAGGTGGTGTGTGTGTATATATATGAGATGGGTGTATGTGTGTGTATGAGAGGGTTTTTGTGTACGTGTGTGTCTATGAGTGAGAGTGCCTGCACCCGTATATGTGTGTGTGTGTGTGTGTGTGAGAGAGAGTACCTATATATATATGTGTGTGTGAGAGAGGTTAAAGTTTCTGCATGCTCCTCCAATCTATGACAATCTCAGTATCTGGAAAGAAATACGACGAGTGAGGTAATCAAATTTGCAGATGACACAAAATTATTCAGAGTAGTTAAATGTCAAGCAGATTGTGATAAATTGCAGGCGGACCTTGTGAGACTGGAAAATTGGGCATCAAAATGGCAGATGAAATTTAATGTGGATAAGTGCAAGGTGGAGCATATAGGGAAAAATAACCCATGCTATAGTTACACCATGTTAGGTTCCATATTAGGTGCTACCACCCAAGAAAGAGATCTAGGCGTCATAGTGGATAACACATTGAAATCATTGGTTCAGTGTGCTGTGGCAGTCAAAAAAGCAAATAGAATGTTGGGAATTATTAGAAAGGGAATGGTGAATAAAACGGAAAATGTCATAATGCCTCTGTATCGCTCCATGGTGAGACCGCACCTTGAATACTGTGTACAATTCTGGTCACCGCATCTCAAAAAAGATATAATTGCGATGGAGAAGGTACAGAGAAGGGCTACCAAAATGATAAGGGGAATGGAACAGCTCCCTTATGAGGAAAGACTAAATAGGTTAGGACTTTTCAGCTTGGAGAAGAGACGGCTGAGGGGGATATGATAGCGGTGTTTAAAATCATGAGGAGAACGGGTAAATGTGAATTGGTTATTTACTCTTTCAGATAATAGAAGGACTGGGGGCACTCCATGAAGTTAGCATGTGGCACATTTAAAACTAATCGGAGAAAGCTCTTTTTCACTCAGTGCACAATTAAACTCTGGAATTTGTTGCCAGAGGATGTGGTTAGTGCAGTTAATTTAGCTGGGTTTAAAAAGGGATTGGATAAGTTCTTGGAGGAGAAGTCCATTACCTGCTATTAATTAAGTTGACTTAGAAAATAGCCACTGCTATTACTAGCATCAGTAACATGGGATAGACTTAGTTTTTGGGAACTTGCCAGGTTCTTATGGCCTGGATTGGCCATTGTTGGGAGTCAGGATGCTGAGCTTGATGGACCCTTGGTCTGACCCAGTATGGAATGTTCTTAATCTAAAGTCCCCAGGTATGGAGAGTGGGAGATTTATTTTTTTATCCTTCTTAGTTTTAATTATTGGTTGTGATGTATCTGCTGTTTTGAAATATTTTATTAGTGTTTGGTAATATTTTAAACATTTTTATACATGTTTTTAATTGGCTGAATTTATCAGCAGATTTGACATTCTTTTTATTGGTAGGTTTAATGGTTTATATTGCTTGATTGTGTTTGCATTGCTTATTTGATTGTGTTTGCATTGCTTACAGAATTTGGCTTATTGTGATTTCCAGTTCAGTTTTTGTCTGCACATTTCAATGTATATTTTATGATCTCTTTATTCTATATTTGGTGAGAGTCTATCTGTATTCTGCTTGTGTGACTGAGGCTTTAGTTATTCTGCTAGCATGTAGTTTCTGGGTAGGGATTTACAACAACCTGGCTTTAATCTGTTTTCCTATTAGGAGGTGTATTGGTGTTTAGGGCCTGATGTAATATTTACAGTGTGGCTTTTTCATTGGTTGAGTACTAGCAGTTATGATATGGAAGGCTTACTATATTGGAATTGTAGCTCAGTTTATTCCTGACTTTCTGTGGGCCAAGTCCATACCCAGTGCACTTTACCATAGGCCTAATACCATATGGGATCCAGTAAACCACCTTGATTACTATGAGAAAGGTAGTTTATTGTCTATTAAAATATTATTATTGAGAGTATGTTTTTTTTTGCGTGTATGCCTATATAATATATATGTTGTTGTAAATGATATTTTTACTTCAGAAGATTTTACTTTGAATGTGTATTTTCCATATGAAATCTGCCTTTTTAGGTTGGGGATGTTAAATTTTAAAATGGAAAAGAATGTATAAGGTTTAATTATGTGGGGAGGGAAGGGGGAATGAAAGGCTGTAAGGTTTGTCTAGGGCACCTAATACACTTGTATCAGCCCTAAGAGAGAGTGTGACACACACACAGACTCCCACCATTCACCAACCTCTCACACCCCAGGGGGCAGGTCCTGGAGAAGGGTGGGAGGCAGGCAATAGGGAATGGAGGAGTCCTACTTCTAGACCCAGGGGGTGGGTTGGCCAAAGGCTGCCCCGCCCCATTTCTCCAGCGCCCCCTAGTGCGGACGCCAAGACTGAGAACAAAAAAAATAACAGGCCCAAAAACAGAGTGGTTAGAGCAGTGGGTTGTAAAGAAGGGAAGCCAGGGTTCAAATCCTATTGCCATTCCTTGTGACCTTGGGCAAGTCACTTCACCCTCCATTGCCTTCCCCTGATTTCACCTGCACTGGGCCATGGGGGGGGGGGGGGGGGGGGGCGTCATTTCATCCTTCACCTCAGGCAGCAGATTGCCTTGAGCCACCCCTGATTCCTAGCAGTCTATTTGCTTTCTTGGCTGCTGCTGCACCTTGAGCAGAGGATTTCAATATATTGTCCACAATAATGTCGATTCTTCTCCTGAATGGTGACTCCTATTGTGAAAGTTTGTTTTGTATAGCTGTTATTTAGATTGCTCTTCCCTACATGCATCACTTTCTTTGCACTTTTCCACATTAAATATCATCTGCCATTTGGATGCTCAGTCTTCCAGTCAAAGCTCTTGTAGATTTAACAACTTTGAAAAATGTATCATCCCACTCATTGTTCCCATTTTCAGGTCATTTATAAATATGTTAAAAAGCAGTGGTCCGAGAACAGATCCCTGAGGTTCTCCACTATTCACCTTTCTCCATTGAGAAAACTGACCATTTAGCCCTACTCTCTGTTTTATTTTAACCATTTGGTAATCCACAATAGGACACTGCCTCCTATCCCATGACTTTTTAATTTCCTCACAAGTCTGTCATGAGGGTCTTTGTCAGACATTTTCTGGAAATCCAGATACACTATATCACCTTTATCCATGTGCTTATTTACACTTTCAAAAAACTGTAGCAGATTGGTGAGGCAAGACTTCCTTCAGCTAAATCCATGTTGACTTTGTCCTAATAAATTATGACTATGTATATGTTCAGTAATTTTGTTCATTATGATAATTTCTACCATTTTGCTCGGCACTGACTTCAGACTGTAGTTTGTTGGATCACCCCCTGGAACCCTTTTATAAAATTGACATTACGTTGGCAACCCTCCAGTCTTCAGGTATCATCGATGCGTCTAAACATAGTTTACAAATTACTAATGTAAAGAGGGCTTTACCTCTTTACTAAATAGTTTTCCCTTTGGCCTGCTTTGGGAGGACTTTGCATTTTCGATCTCTTCCTGGCGGTATGCCCATGCCCCTTTTGGGATGAGTCTTGCTCCATATATATTCTTGTGTGAGCATGCTCAGAACGAGAGAGTAGGTGATACTGCAGGTTGGAGGAGTTGAGTGGACTTCACAGTCTGCCAAGAGTAGAGAAGGATCCCCTTCTTGGAAGGGCCAGAGTTTTGGCTGGTGGTTGACTCCCGTGACCAATTAATAGTGGGTAGTGCCTGCTGCTGGCGCTGTCTTTTCCATGACCAGAAACCAATGGAAGCAACTTTTTGGCTGTTTTGAGAAGTATTTTTGAGAAGTTTGAGGAAGAGTTTTGAGATTTATTTTACCCTTTATGGTGAGGGTTTTGGCATGGACACGGATTCAGTGGGAATATCAAGAGTCGGATGCAGAGACTATGGCTTTTGTTATAATAATTTTTATTGTGCTGTTCATGACTTTTGCCACTCTGTTTTGGATTTTGTTTGATTTGAACACCATCTGGCTTCATTTCAGTCTGCCTCTCCATTAAGAAGACTCCACCCATGTGATTATATTTTGTGAGAATGGTTTGAGGTGCTTGTGACTGTGTCACCCAAGGGGGGTTTACCTTCCCCACCCCTACCCCTTGCCAGAAGAACCCCAGTGTGAAGTGCATTTGAGTGAAATAGGAGTCTGGGACGTGATAGACAGCTCTGGAACCTTGAGCCTCCTTATTGTAGTGCAGCCCACCAAGCAAGGGGGGGGGGGGTTTACACTAATAGTTTGTCTGCAGTTTCATTTTTCAGTTCTTTCAATACTCGGGATGTAAACCATCTGGTCTAGGTGATTTGCTACTCTTTAGTTTGTCAATTTGCCTTATTACATTCTCCAGGTACACTGAGATTTGTTTGTTCTTCTGACTCATCAACTTTAAATATAATTTCTGGCATGGGTATCTCCTTTACATCTTCCGCAGTAAAGAGCAAAGAATTTATTTAGTCTCTCCACTATGGCCTTGTCTTTCCTAACTGCTCCTTTCACCTCTTTTTTTTATTTTTAATTTAATCTTTATTAATTTTTCACAAATGACTTACATCATGAAAACAAGAAAATATGTTTCACAACACTATAACCAATATAGAAATTAAAACAATAATTTTTTACTGCTGGTACATATTCCATAATAGGGGGGGACTCAGGTAAACATTTCCAAAATATTCATTAACATTACTAAGAAACGGCAAATAATTCCTTATTTTGATCATTCAAATAAACAATATTTAAAGAGAAGGGAGGTATATTATTTTTACTGGGCATGCACTCCTGATACTTCCACTTGAGTTTTATCAACCAAAAAGGTTTCTAAATGTGTAGGGTCCAGAAATCCAAATCTCTTCCCTCTATAGTTAACACAGCATAGACAGGGAAACTTTAGGAAAAAAGTTGCGCCTACTGCAAGTACACCCGCTTTCAATGATAAGAAATATTTTCTTCTAAGTTGTGTGGCCCCGCTCCTTTCACCTCTTGATCGTCTAGTTGTCCAAATGACTCCCTGGCAGGCTTTTTGCTTCAAGTATACCTGAGAAAGTTTTTATTATGAGATTTTGCTTCCATGGCAAGCTTCTTTTCAAATGCTTTCAGTGCTTTGCATCTAACTTGCCAGTGCTTATGCTGTTTCCTGTTTTCTTCATTAAGATCCCTTTTTCTTCATTAAGATTCCATTTTTTGCAAGATGTTCTTTTAGCTATAACAGCCTCTCCTTTTAACCATGCCAGTAGTCATTTTGCCTTCTTTCTACATTTAGTAATGCGTGAAATACATCTGGTCTGAGCTTCTAAGATGGTATTTTTAAACAAGGTCCATGCCCGCTGTAAACTCTTAACCTTGGCAGCTGCTCCTTTCAGTTTTTTTCCTAATCCTAATTTTATCATACTTTCCCTTTTGAAAGCTAAATACTATCGCAATAGATTCCTTCAGTGCCGTCCCTCCAGTTATTAAGTCAGATTTGACCATCTAATGATCACCGTTGCAAGTGGCCCCAAAACCATTACCTCTTACACTGAGGACCAGGTCTAAAATAGTTTTGCCTCTTGTTGGTTCTCGTAGCAGCTGCTCCTTGAAGCCGTCATTTATTTCACCTTCTAGAAGGTCCTGATGTCACAGTCACCCAGTCAATACTGGGGTAATTGAAATCACCCATTCTTACTGTGCTGCTGATTTTGTTAAGTTACCCTGTTAGCATTTCATTGTCCATCTATTTATTTAACCGCATTTATTTCCTGCGCCCTGCAAAGTTTGGGGTGGGTTACAAAAGGAATATACTTATTATAAAATCATAACAATGATATAAATAACATGACACTGCTTAGAAGGCGCTGCTTGGCAATCTGTACTTGGGAGGATAAATCGGATTCATTTGGAAAGCTTGCCTAAATAGGAAGGTTTTAAGTGCTTTTTTTAAACTGTTTTGCGAGGGGCGTAGAATTCCAGGCAGTGGGGCCAGCAACAGAAAAAAGCCCTTTCACGGGTGACACAGGTGGACAGTAATACACACCCCAATGCTATTTTGTCCCCTTTTCAAATGGAATTTCTATCCATGGGGATCCTATAGTGCATTTTGTTTCCTGCAGAACGTTTTCCCGGTTTCACTTAATGCCCTCTTTAATATATAGCGCCATCCCTCCATCAATTTGAGTCATTCTATCATTGTACCACGGTATCACAGTGCCCCTTCTTCCACCAGGTCGCTGAGATGCCAGTTATATGTACCTCTTCATTCAGTGCTATGCATTCCAACTTCCCATCTTAACTTTTAGACTTCTAGCATTTGTATACAGACATTTCAAAGTGTGTTTTTTTGTTTGACTTAACAACCTGCTCATCAGTTGAGAGGGGTCATTTGGAATCTTTCAACTCGGTCTGCGTAATACTTAGCACCTGGGCCACTTTTGTATTTATTGCAGCCTCCCTATTAGGAAACCTTCCCTGTTGTATTAATATCCATCCTGATAGTTTCACTATAGGCGGGATATAAGTATTATTAAATAAATAAATACATCATTCCGAAATATGCACTTCTGAGCAATTGTCGGCTTTCCCCATCATCTAGTTTAAAAGCTGCTCTATATCCTTTTTAAAGGTTAGGAAGATCAGTAGCGACATGTAAAAAAGGAAGTGAAGAAGTCAAGGAAGAAATGAAAATAGAAAGAAGACTCTGGAAAAGGAGCTAGGAGAAGACTTGCATGAGACTGGGACCAATGCGATTAAAAAAGATGAACAGACAACAAAGGTAAAAAATAAATAAAAACATATTTTTAGTTTACTGATTGGAACATGTCAGCTTTGGGAATATGCATCGCTTATATATTTGGATTTTGCTCAGTATAGCAGGAAATGCATTTCTGTTTATATTTCTCTACTGTTGCAGTATGTGTGGGGATCTGTTTTTTTGGGGTTTGCATTTCAGCTTTTGTCTGTGGTCTAATTTCTGATCCTTTATTCTATATTTGGTGAGGTCTCTGCATGTTCTGCATGTATGACAAGTGAGGGTTTTTTTTTTACTAATATTTAGTTTCTGTGTAGGGATCAGTAGCAGCCCAGCTGGACCTGTTTTCCCAATAGGAGGTGTATTCTAGGACCGTTTCTATATTTGCTGTGTTCCCCTTTCATAGGAAGGATGGTTGCTGCACGAGTACTGGATGTTAATGCTGTTACAGTATGGGAGATGGCCTTCATAAGTTTTGACTGTTTTTTTGACAGGGTTTTTTTGTTGTGTCACAATGTGCCTGGTAGTGGAGGGAGCCAATGATACTATAGTGAGGGGACACCAGAATTTGAAGAGTTTTTATGCATTGTAAGTTGTAAGGGGAAAAGTCCTAATTCAATTCTGCACTTCTATTTGGGGGAGTTTCTGTGAATACAGGGTATGTTTACAGAACTCGAGGTGCAGGGTTCCATGCTGTATAGACTCCAGACTTCACTCATAAAAGGAAGAATTGGTATTGATTGCTTGTACTGTCTTTTATTGCCAATTTAAAGGCAGGGGCTGTACCATGGGGATAGGAATGAATTGTCTGTCACTTTGGCTTGCAGCACTTTATTCATTCTCTGTCATCCCCTCTCCCTAAATAGTTCTGTCTAAAGAAACCACTGCTTTTGAACGGTGGGTGACCTGCCCCCTGCTACTGTTGAGTATGGAAAAAATAAAATATTTCTCATTGGTTCGGTTTAAATAAAAGCAACAAGTTGGAGATCTACAGCAGGCAGCGCCTGGTACATGCATAGGGACAAACAGCAAAATCAGCAGATGCCTTAGTTTTGTTAAGAAATGTGGCAAAATGCCCCCCCCCCCCATAAACTTGCAGAATATTAATTTTCTAGGATTTGAGAACTTGTCCGGCAACAGCAAGCCTTGATGTCCCTCTGGGCCAGAGCTATAGAGTGGCCATGGCCATAGGCGCTGCTACTGAAAGACGCTGCTACCGCTGCTGTGTGCCAAGCAGAGCCGGCAGGTCCTCAGCAAAAGAGAAACCAGCGCGGCCCCATCGAAATCGACAGCGTGATCGGCATTTAAATAAACAACATGTTTTGTGCTAGCCACAGATTGAAGAGCATATTTCAGATCTACACTTATTTCAAGTTAAAAAAAAAATAGTTTCAGTTTTCCATTATGGTTATAAAGGACCCATGGAATTTGCACTTACGTTTTTTTTTTCCTGTGGGTTGATTTTTGCTTGGAAAACAGCACATGTAGTTTTGAAAATCCAAACCGAGGCATGTTGTTTTCCAGCCCCTACCTAAACAACCCTGAGAATGCCCCCCCCCCCCCCCCTCAATCCGGTTAGTGGTGCCACAGAACCCTGCGGTTTATACGGCTCCATGGCTTTGAAAATGACCATCCCCATGTTTTGATTAAAACGCGTCCTGCTGGGCTACGTTTGTCCTTAGGATGTAGGTAAAGCCTAGGTGCTGAAATTCAAAAGAGTCTGAATGTAAACAAGCTGGCAGTAGGACCTGTGAGTCTCAACGTGACATAACTTGTAAGAAGGCAGCAACCCAAAATGTCTATAACCCTAGTCCAAAACCAGAATAAAAGAATATTCTTACAGGGTGCTCCCTGGAAAAATGCAAGAAATGATTGTTTGAAATGAATTCTTTTTTTATTTTATTTAATTTAATCTTTATTGAATTTTTAATTATATTCACAATATGATAAAAAAAATCAGGAAAAATAAAAAAATAAGCGAAGAATCGAAGTATAAAAATACACATCAAATCAATAGGGAACATACTTACCAACTATGCGGAAGGTCAAATACTGTGGGGAGGGGACCACAATTTGATACGCAATTCTAGATTAGACACATCCAATTCTAGGAAAACCGGAGGATGGACTGCCACTTCAGAATTGTCCAGGCTCATGCATACCTGGGAGTTAGCAGACATATGGAGGCAATGCTATCCTACCTCTAGGTCCTACACTTTCTATTCGAACCCACACAATACCTATTCGAGGATTGACTTCCTCCTCCTGGATAAGGGTCTCCAAAATCAGGTCACGGATGTGAGAATAGGGGACATTACTTGGTCCGACCACGCCCCGGTCTGGGCCTTGGTGTTGGTGGCTGATCAGGACCCCTGCCCTAGATTTTGGCGCTTACGGGATGACCTGCTGAGGGATCCCGATAATAGTAAGTTCATCTTGGATCATCTTCGGGATTATTTCCAGATTAACACGGGGTCCGAGCAGTCGGTGGGCTCCCTGGTGATCCGAGGGCGTATGATAGCATTATCGGCTGCGTTGAAAAAAAGAAGGGAAAACAAACGGATTGACTTAGTTAACACTATTAGCCAGCTTGCCAGACTCCATTCCCAAACTTTTAGCGAGGCTACTCTTCGGCAGCTACGGGCTGCAAGGTCCGAGCTGAACTTGCTAGAGTCCTCTAATATAGTGCATGCTCTAGAGCGGACCAAACAGACTTACTTTGAGGGACATAACAAGGCGGGTCGCATCCTGGCCAGGCAACTGAAAAGGCGCCTTACTCAGAATAATATAGCCAGATAAAGAATCACGAAGGGCAAATACTAACTACTACCACAGACATCAGAGATTGTTTCACTAAGTTCTACTCCCTCCTATATAATAAGGACCTAGGCATTTCACCCGAGGCTATAGCTCAATATTTACGATCCGTGACACTTCCGGCGCTCTCAGACACCCAACAGCAATCCCTAGACAGTCCTATTAGTGAAGCGGAGGTCCAAATGGCTATATCGGACCTTAAGCATGGGAAAGCCCCCAGGTTAGATGGGTTCACAAGTGATTACTACAAGAAGTGCAGTTCGCAAATTGTCGGCCCACTTACTAACTTTTATAACAGCTTGAGGGACGGAGAACCCTTGCCTCCATATTCTAATGTGGCGGGCATTACCGTCTTGGCCAAGCCTGGGAGGGACCCCACTCAGTGCGGGTCGTATTGACCCATATCGTTAATAAATGTAGATTTGAAGATACTGGCCAAGGTATTAGCGGCGCGACTAAATTTAATACTTCCCCAGCTGGAACTTAGGGACCAGGTGGGCTTCATTCCTCATAGAATGGAAGCGGACAGCATGAGCAAGGTTACGGACATACTGGGGTGGGCGATGAAGGAGAAGGTCCCCCTGGTCTTACTGGCTATAGATCCGGAGAAAGCCTTCGATCTCGTGCACTGGGACTTCCTTTTTCAAACGCTGGCTAAGATGCAATTTCGACCCGCATTCATGGGATGGGTACGTAGTCTATATAAAGATCCGACTGCACGGATCAAGATAAATGGTGGATATGGGACTCCTTCCCAGTTCAAAGAGGAACTCGTCAGGGCTGCCCTTTGTCCCACTCCTATTTGCACTTTTTTTGGAACCTTTTACAACCAGGGTCCGACATTCAAAGCAGATCGAGGGTGTGCACATGGGACCACTGCATTTAAAAATTTCACTCTTTGCAGATGATATCCTACTCACCCTTACTAATCCCATTCCATCCATCCGAGGCATCACTGAGGAAATACGAACCTTTAGTGAGGTGTCCAGTTTTAAGATTAATATGGATAAGACCGAAATCCTGAATGTCACAGCTGATCCCACTACCCTCCAGGCACTGAAGAGGCAATACTCTTTTAGAGTGGTCACAACATCCCTCAAATATTTGGGTGTTCATATAGGGCACGACGTGAAGGACCTCTTTCATTTAAATTTTACCCCATTAGTCAACACTATAAAATGAGATTTCCAAAACTGGGATCGGGATAAACATTCCTGGCTGGGGCGAGTTGCTATTGTTAAGATGAACATGCTGCCCAGGTTTCTTTACCTTTTTAACATCCTACCAATCTATATTAGTTCAGCTATCCTACGGTCATGGCAAAGAATTCTATTTGACTTCATATGGAGCAGGCGTCCACCTCGGGTATCCAGACGACTACTGTACCAACCACGGGACAGGGGCGGTTTGGGGGTGCCAAACCTAGAATGGTATTACGCAGCCGCGCAGCTAACTGCTATTACAGATATGCACAGGCAGAGCACGGCAAAACAATGGGTGACTTTGAGGAGCACTTGATAGAAGGGATGCCTCTGGCAGCTATGGTTTGGCAACCTCGACATACGTGGACGACCTTACATAGGATATTGCCACTGTCCTTAGATACAACCCTGAAATTGTGGTCCAGGTGGAAAGAGCGCTTAGTGGGTAAGAGGGACTATTTTTACTCCATCCGTATTCATCACCTAGCTCAGTTTCCAATGGGGCGAGATAATCGCACTTTTAGAGAGTGGCACTCTAAAGGTATCACTGATTTCCAACACCTTCTAAGGGGAAGTTCCCCAATGACTTGGGCAGACATGCAAGCTTTACACCAGCTACCTAACCGGGACTTCCTGGCTGGTTGCCAGATTACCCATCTACTACACACCTCTCCGGTTCTATCCTCCTTACAAGAGGGTAAAACACTCCTGGAACACTATTGTGAAGCCGTAGATACAAAGAGGGGTATGATCTCCGTTGTATGCTTTATTGCTGGGTAGAGAGCTACAGCCTTTCCCGCATGTCAAGCACTGGGAGGCAGACCTGAACTGAGGGCAGACGAATGGGACAGGATTTATTTAAATGCTCGTAAGTGTTCCTTGTCTGCCTCTTTGCAAGAAAATTGCTATAAGTTACTTACCCGTTGGTATCTCACCCCGCACACCTTACACCAGAGATATGACCATGTGAGTGCACTGTGCTGGAGAGCCTGTGGACAATGTGGTACCTTCCTACATATATGGTGGTCATGTGTACATGTGCAACTATTGTGGAAGGAGGTTGCTATGTGGACTGAAGGCATCTTGGGAATCCAAGGCGTACAGGATGTTGGTTTTATGCTCTTTCATCTCTCTTCACCGGTTACAAATAAGGATCACATCTTGTTTTGTCATAAGGTCTTTATTGCAACGAGGATGGTTATTGCACAGTTCTGGAAGTGGACAGAGACACCCACTCTTCGACTGGTACAAAAGAAAGTACATTTTTATTGTAAAATGGCAGCGATCACCGCTGAAGTACTTGACTCTGTGCCCAAGTTTCAAGCCATCTGGCACCCATTTATCACTTGGGAGCGGCAACAAGCAGCCCTGTAACATTCCATGCTTGTGGACTTCACAACACAGAAGCTTGAGGACGCCCTGGAAAATTACAATCCCACTCGCCACTTTTATTCTCGGGCTCTCTCGTTAGTACAGGACTATCCACTAGGTATCGCTTGCTTGAGCTCATGGATGGGGAGGGGTGGGGGGGAATTTGAGTTACATGCCTTGTTTGCTTTGTTAGACATGCTTACTCTATGCTGTTGGCTTGGTTTATGCCTTCAGCTTGGTTTTTGTTACTAAATACTTAATAAAATTATAAATTGAAAAAAAACAAACCCATATCAAATCAGAAAGATTCCCCTTAAAAATAAGGGGGCAGCAATAGAGCAAATATTTAAAGAAATAACAATCTGACTGAATTAACCTCCCCTGTTAATCTGTTATAAAGGTTTCCAAGTGCATAGGATCAGCAAATATAAATTTGTTACCTTGATACTCAATTATAGATTTGCAAGGAAAAAAATAAAAGAAGCTCCTAGCAAAAGAACGTGAGACTTTAACTGAAGAAACTGCTTCCTCTTTGCTTGAGCACCTGGAAACGCGTGCACTTTTTGGCTACAGAATAAAGATTCTTTATATTTAAAGTATTGATGGAAAAAAATCTCTCTCTCTCTGCCTGAAACAAAAGAAACTGCAAAAGTAGATCTAATGGAAATATTATCATTGGATGTCTAAAGGAAACGAGAGAGAGGTCCCAACTTAAAAAGGGAGCCCCTTCTTCCAAACTCGGCACCCATCTCTTATCTGAAAAGTAATAACAATTTGACCAGAGAAATACTTTGAAGAAAACTGTAAAATTTCCAAAGCATATTTCTTAAACAATTCAGGGACAGAAAGAACATAAGAAATGCCATACTGGGTCAGACCAAGGGTCCATCAAGCCCAGCATCCTGTTTCCAACAGTGGCCAATCCAAGACAAGTACCTGGCAAGAACACAAGCATTATATAGATCATAAGATACTATTCCTCATTAATTATCATAATAATTTATGGATTTATCCTCTAGGAACTTATCCAAGCCTTATTTAAAGTTATACTAACTGCTGTAACCACATACTCTGGCAATGAATTCCAGCGCTTAACTCTGCGCTGAGTGAAAAAGAATTTTCTTTGATTTGTTTTAAATGAGCTACTTGCTAACTTCATGGAGTGCTCCCTGGTCCTTCTCTTATCTGAGAGAGTAAATAACCAATTTACATTAACTTGTTCAAGTCCTTTCATGATTTTGTAGACTTCTATCATATCCCCCCTCAGTCGTCTCTTCTCCAAACTGAACAGCCCTAACTTCTTTAGCCTTTCCTCATAGGGGAACCTTACCATGCCCCTTATCATTTTGGTTGCCCTTCTCTGCACTTTCTCCAGTGCAATTATAACCTTTTTGAGATGCAGTGACCAGAATTGCACACAGTATTCAAGGTGTGGTCTCACCAAGGAGCGATACAGAGGCATTATGACATTTTCCGTTTTATTCACCATTCCCTTCCTAATAATTCCTAACATTCTACTTGCTTTTTTTGATTGTCACAGCACACTGAGCAATGATATTAAAGTATTATCTATTATGATGCCTAGATCTCTTTCCTGGGTAGTAACTCCTAAGATAGAACCTAACATTGTGTAACTACAGCAAGGGTTATTTTTCCCTATATGCATCACTTTGCACTTGTCCACATTAAATTTCATCTGCTATTTCAAAGCCCAATCTTCCAGTCTTGCAAGGTCCTTCTCATCACAATCTGCTTGAGATTTAACTACTCTGAATAATTTAGTGTCATCCGCAAATTTGATTACGTCACTCATTGTACCCCTTTCCAGATCATAAATAAATAAATCATTTATAAATATATTAAAAAGCACTGGTCCAAGTACAGATCCCTGAGGCACTCCACTGTTTACCCTTTTCCACTGAGAAAATTGACCATTTAATCCTATTCTCTGTTTCCTGTCTTTTAACCAGTTTGTAATCCACAAAAGGACATCACCTTCTATCCCATGACTTTTTAGTTTTCTTAGAAGCCTCTCATGAGGGACTTTGTCGAAAGCCTTCTGAAAATCCAAATACCCTACATCCACCAGTTCACCTTTGTCCACATGTTTATTAACCCCTTCAAAAAAATGTAAATTTGTGAGGTAAGACTTCCCTTGGGTAAATCCATGCTGGCTGTGTCCCATTAAACCATGACTATCTAAAGGTTTTGTGATTTTATTCCAGTTTTCACGATTTTTCCTAGCACTGATTTACCCAAGGGAAGTCTTGCCTCACCAATGTCCTACATTTTTTCTACCCAAATCAAGAATAAGGAAAATTCAAGAGTCGAAGATTATTAGACCTTGGACTATTTTCCAGCATTTCGCATTTAAAATGTATACTTAAATTAACTTTAATATCAGTAACAAGGGAAGTTTGAACAATAACTCCAGCTTGGGAAGCCATAGCAGCCCAATACAGAGCTGGGTAATTGTTTTGGTAAGATTGACATCAGTCTGTTAAACGATCTTTCACAGATCCTTAAGTGAGATGTCCCTGGGATCAGTGAAAGATCTAGTTTCTGGGCCCTCAAGAACTAGGGGCAAAAACCAGGTAATGGGACTGAGACGGGAGATCTCCTAGATCCCTCAGGTACCAGATGTAAAGATGAATTACAATCAGTGCCTTTAATGGAAATAGGGATCTGCTCTCCTGGTGCAGGCCCCAAATCTTGCTGAGGCAGCTGATCACATTTATTCAAAAATCAACTGAAATGAAGAAAGTCACTTGGAATTCCATCTTGCTGGTTTAGAGGGTCGGGGGGAGGAGGAGGAACCTCTGGGCTTTTCCAGACTCCAGACTCAGTTTGAATGAAGATCCATTGGCCCACGCTTTGATAAAGAAGACTGGCAAGGAACTAAAATGGTCCCTTTTTGCTTCATTCCCATCCTTAGAATAGGCATAAGAGGCGCGCAGCTTCAGCACCCTGCAAGATGCCGCCTTATGAAGATCCCCAACAGTCAGGTGTCCTCGACTTGGGTGACCACAGTGTTGCCTTCCCAGCGCTGACTGAATCCTAGAAACACCTCTGTGCCCTCCATGCTGAAAACATCCCTGACAAGATCCTTCTGAAGAGTGAAATGTTGTGGGTCTTGTTAGATTGTTTCCAGAATAATATCTGGTAATGGATTTCTTTGTTTTTCTACCCCAAGCTCTTCTATTAAAAGGAAAGAGCAATAAGTTTATGAGGTTCACCTGATGTACTGAACAATGCCTTACACAGGCCTCCCGTTTTCATCTTTGTATTATTTCCTTCCATGCTGAGTTGGTCACTGTGTGTATCGCGCTGGAAAAAATATATTTGCCATGACATTTCGGGTTATCTGGTGTCTGATGTAGGTTTGACAGGGTTTCTTCTCAGTATCCCAGTGGAAATTGTCGTGAGGAATGTTAATTAAGGAATAAACTGAATGAAAATAACTTGGGCATTTACCACGTTTCTCGTGGGGCTGGAGACATGCACACGTAAACCCTGAGTCGCTGCACTATCCAGGTAGCTCTGCGAGTGAGCGTGTGCTCTTTCTGTTGCAGTGAAACGCTGTGGCAGTACTCGCGCTGTGCACAGTCCACTGGGTCCACTGTCAGCAGGTGAGGCTACGCACATAGATGACGCTTTTCCCTGTCAGTTTATGTGGCCATTTCAACTAGTGTCCATGAAACTGTTTCACCAAGGCTTGGTACACTCGTCTGCAGTATGCCATGCCATGCCTGTCTCACTTCCCAGAGCAGTCGGCCTGCAAACCGCAGGAGAACTAGAGCTTTCTGGCTTTCCCAGGGAACCTGAAGAAAGCATTCATGTCATTTTCAAAGCTCAGGCTCTATGCCTTTTGATATGCTAAAAGTTATCACAGCCTACTATGATTCAAGGTGCCTCTAACATGCGTAATGAAGGTCACTATCTGTAAAGCTTGAGAAACAAATAGAACTGTGTTACCATAGATTTTAAGTACACATGAATACCGTAGAAAAAATATCTCCAGAGTAGTCTCCCAAGAACCTCAGATGAAGATTTAGTGCTAAGCAACACTACTTTTATAGAGTTTTAATCATTGGTCCCCAGTCCAAACTTGTGTTGCAGCGACTAAAATAACGAATAATTCTAATAACTGTGAAAACCAAAAGATTATACATCTCTGCTGTTTCAGTACAAACAGTTGTCATCAGTATACAAAGAACTAAAGCTTGACAACATTCCTGTTTCTTGTAAACTGCATCAGGTAGAAAGAGCTCCTTAGTAATTCAATAATTAAACGGAAGAGACGAATCCTCTTTATAACGCACACACCATTTGCAGTGTTTCTAAAGGCTCAAGAAACATCAATCCATTAAATATGTCTGAGCCCAATGCGTAGAAAAACAGGAGGACTCCCTGGAAAACAGAGCACCCCAGCACCGAAATACCAGGAGCTTCTGGCAAAATGCTAGAAATTTCGAGAACGCGGGAACAAGCCAGGAACTGAAGGTCAGCAGCCAGGCCAGGAGAAGAGAACGTTCCACTGACGTAGACAGCTCATCCCAGCGCTCATCTGGCTCTGTCAGGAATGATCTCATTTCCTGCAGAATTGTGACATTTTCCCCTGAGCTGAGTGAGCGGTGTGTGGTGTGTGCCCATTGTGGGGAGGTTTGCGTTTTTACTCTCAGTCAGCTTCCTCCTCGCTGCAGCTGCATCTGATTAAAAAAACTTTAGCTCCACAGCCAGTTCTCAGATAATTGATTTCTTCGCCAGAGTAATTTGATCTTTTTCACTTCAGAGGACTTCATTCCTATTACTGACTGTTTATTACCAGCCCACTATGACATGACTGCTCTGGCTATAGGCTGGACAGACGTGCGGCTCCTCAGCAAGCTTGCTTTTCACCGGTATAGGAAAAAAAACTATGGCCCTCTTTCTATCACGAAGAACAAACACCGAAGTGAAGCATTTACTGCTTGCATTTTACATGACAGGTACCCAAATATGTCTCTCAAAATAGCAGTAGAAGAATCTGCACTTTCCTCTGAGGATTTTCTTCTTAAAACGTAAATACTGCATATAATTTGACTAAGAATTTGAGCCCTTACTTGTATTAATTTGGTAAGTTAACTAAAATGCCCTGAAGTTTAAATACATTCCATTTTAAACTCCGAAGAGAGGGGGATAGTGTACTTGAGATTATATCTGAATAAACTCCGTCTTTTGGATCCTCTTTATCATTAGTGCACGGTGCATGCTTGGGGTGGCATCAGCTCATATAAAATAGTACCCAGTTCTGTTTCATGATTTTTCATATCAAACAACTCCTCAAATGCTTTGTACTGGAGTGGTAAAATGAGGACTGAGTCACTGGTTCTTTATGACCTACCATTAGATAAATGATCTTCAACTGAATAGACATCATCAACTTGACCCTGGATGGCAGCCACAGCTGCAGCAGAGACACAAGGAGTAAAGGAACCACTGGCTTTGTTTGATCTGACTCCTGTGCATGTCTGTAACTTTCAAATGCTCTGCGAAGAGACATTCTCTAGGGAAAGGTTATCATCATAGCTTAAGACCTCATCGTCATGACCTGAAACTTGGAGGGAAAACGTGGCTAACCAGTGAAACAGTTCTGGAGAACTCCTGATGTGGCCTTGCAGTAGAGTTCTTTTCTCACCTGTCTGGTATGAATAACCAGTGTACGTTGTTCCTTTTTGTGCATATTTGTTGGCAGAAGGCCTGACATGCTATGTCGTGTCATTTGCCCTGAAATTTTACCACTAGCATTGATGGTCTTCTAGCATCTTTCTTTCCACAAACCACCTTTTCTGTAATTCACATTCTTTTTTTCTCAGAATTAGTCGCTGAGGTAGGAAGTTTCTCAGTGCCAGCTGCGAGGCACTTTAGTCTGTAGGGGTTGGGGTGTAGGGCAATCAGCATGAGGCAGGAAGTTGCAGGGGTTTTGACAATCTCACAGTTGCACAACTAAGAAAAAAAAGTCCCAGTGCAACAGAAAATATTTAGTTGACCATTCTCAAAAAGCAAAAATCCAAACTAGGGTAAAGAGTAGTCATTTATATAGACTGTATTCAGCAAGACTGAAATGTCAGATTTAGCTTTGATTATGAAACTAGTTTTTCTTGGTGTGTTTTTAACCCATACTGCTATTTTCAGATTAACAACTTCCAAAAATATATTTATAGGTGTGTATATATATATGTATAAATTTAAATATATTTATATATGCATACAGTATATATGGTTAGCCATACAGATGTACAGTGTATGCATATATTTGAATGTATTTCATGTGCAATAAGCATATGGCACAAATTCCTATTAGTCTATGTAATACCCTATGTACAGTCTGAGATTTCTGACTAGACTGGGCACCAGAGGAAGACTGAAAAAAAATAGTTTTATGTCTAGTACTGTAGCCCTTAATATGCCCTGAAGTACAATTTGTTTTTGCTAAAAACCATTCTCAGCTAGAAGGCCCTGCTGTGTCACACAAGCCAACACTATGAGAGCATCAGTATAACTCATATTCTGTGAGGTTACAATTAATATTTTGCATGTATCACATGCTGTATACACTTTGCAGCTGACACAACAAGTACATTTCTTGCCAGATCGGTGATGTAGCACAACGCCATTAAAAAGGAAGAGTTTGCAAAAGCAATGCGAGCATGAAAAATGAATTGGAAACATAGAGGTTCATCAGTGTTATCCTTTCTGTTGTCAAAATACATTTAGACAAACCCAATGAAATAAAATTCATATTTAGACACAAACCATAAGCAGATAATGTGAATTACTTTTACAAAGAAAATAACCATATAATTAAGAACATAAGAACATAAGAAAATGCCATACTGGGTCAGACCAAGGGTCCATCAAGCCCAGCATCCTGTTTCCAACAGTGGCCAATCCAGGCCATAAGAACCTGGCAAGTACCCAAAAACTAAGTCTATTCCATGTAACCATTGCTAATGGCAGTGGCTATTCTCTAAGTGAACTTAATAGCAGTATTTTGCTGTTTTTTGCAGTATTTTGCTGTTTTTTCCCTACTGGGAAATAAATATTTTATTAACAAGTGACACTACAAGACAAATCTAAACTACAGTGATGTGTTCACCTTTAACGCTTCAAAACAAAGGCAATAGTTTTCCACTATTGAATCGAAGTCTTCAAATGTTTAGAAAAAATGAACAAAAGTTAGGAAGAAGCAAACCCCAATAGCAGTTTGTTAATGCGCAAAGTCTTCATGGCAGGGAGAAATGAATGTTCCTTTGGGTTGAAGATACAAGATTGGTTCAATACACAATTAAAACAGTACTATATACAATCACGAAATGCTAATGAATTCACACAGTTTTGCTTTGTACAGAAAACAAAACCGCAACATGAAAAACGACTAAAAGGATGTAAATAGCATCTAAAGAAGGAAATATATACATTTTGTGCAATATTTTCAGTGTTTTGAAAAGAATATTATGTACTAGTTAGGGGATTTTTGATTTAACATAAGAAGAAAAATATTAACCAATACATTTTGCAGATTCTAGTATTATTTTTAAATATTTTAGTACATTTATAATAAGAGTATTCATCAATAAAAGCAAAGTACTTTCTTATTTAATGTTTCACAAATACTATTTATCTACAAGATGCCAATGCTAGGGTGCTTCTTATTCTAGGCAATCATGAAATGCCCATCATGGTTAAGAAAGGTTGGGTTCTTTCCAGGACTTAATTTGTAGACACAAAGGAAGTGGAACTGTAACGTGGGGTCAAATCTAGGTGTGACCTGGGCAAGGACTGGGTGTGAGCTGTCTCTCTCTCTCTCTCCCCCAAATACATATTTTTCCTCCTCCTTACCCCAGTGATCCTCCATGCTCAGACCCCAGTTGACTTTTTTGCCCACCAGAACTGATTTACACCAGTTCCTCAGGTTCTGGGTCCATGCTAGGTCATTCCTCCAGAAATTAAGCCCTGCGTAACAGACACAAAAAGGAGCAGTAGCGGTTGTCAGGGTCGATACCTTAATGATTGGCATTACAGTTCACACGTGCTAATTTAACCCCTTTCTTTCTGCTGCAGGACCCCTCCCTCCCCTCCTTTTCTGCAGGGAACAGGATGGGAGGGCATGGACTGAATGAGGGGCAGAGTGGTTGCTCTGCAGCCCCGCAGGCTGCCTGGAAGGAGAGGGGGCTGGAGCAGAACACTGCATCCGCTGCCGCTTACACCTGAAAAGAAGTGGCGGATCTGTGTTCTAGGGCGTTCCCCCACAAATTAAGCCCTGGATCTTTCCCTTTCCCAGGGGAGCTTGAGGTCACACATTAGGGGAAAAATGCTGTCTCTGAGGGTAGTTAAGCACTGGAGGTTCGTAGAGATGCTGTCTAAGATCATAGGTATCATGGATTCTGCCTGGAAGTATGGGGTTAGCCTTGAAGATATCTTCAGCTCTCTTCCAGCCCTTTTAACTGGTAGATTAAGTGATCCTCATCTGCTGATATCCTAGGTCTTTCTTTTCAATGTTATGTGATTTTACGCCAGCCTTACACCTCTGCCTAAACGTGAACTTACAGTAACTTTTACCATTATGTTTGATATTTCCATGTTCTTTTTGAATTTATTTATTTATTTATTATTTTTACTATACCGGCTTTCATGACATGGATCACATCAAACCGGTTTACATTTAACAAAGTGTGCAAGAAACGTGATAACTCACGTTTTTTGTATTTTTGTATGTTTTTTGTATTCAATTTTTTGAATTGGTTGTATTACTTATTATTCTTTTCACTTTTTGATTTGTTTGTTCTTGTCTGCATTTCTATGTTTCTGTTTTTACTGTATTTGTATGTTGAATTTGTTTTTATTGTTGTATATTATTATTAGTAGTTTTATTTGTTATTATTGTCACCCACTTTGAGCTTTTTGAAGGGAATGCAGATTATAAATAATGTAGAAGATAAATCTAAGAGTCCCATCGGCCGTACCTCTAGGAAAAAAGTTTGATTCAGTTTATATCTGTGACTGTGATCCTTTCCACGATATCACACAGGATCCCTGTTTCGGGATCATCTTTTCCATTGTCGGAATTTTCTGAAGAGATATAGCAACCAGAGTCTCTCGGGCACTCATTTATCTCAGACTTGCTGAAGCCAAAGTCAGGGCTCAAGGTCAGAGCAACAGGATTATCTTCGTGGTCTTGTTCAACTGCAAAACAAATGTTTGAAAAGTAACGTTAAAACACAGGGATGGTAACTTTCAAACCAGCGTGCATGTGCGCACATTCATTGGCCTGCGCCTAGGGACTCAGGTATTTTATAATTTGCGTACACATGTGTGCAGAGGCGCCCAAATTCCACTTCTACCACGTACATCGGGGGATTTTAAACAAGGCATGCGCCCATGTCATACCCAGTTTACCAGTTCATCCACCAGTTCACCCAGTTAACAGCTAGGTCCTCCAACACCCCCTGGTTTGATAACCTACACCCCCCCCCAGTTTCCCCAGAATCTTTAAACCCCTCAAAAATGGTTCAATCCTTTTATTTTTTAACTTACACGACATCTAAAGCAAAAGTAAAGTTACGCGCCAGGGTACATAAATATTTGCGTGCACATCTCTTGGCCAGGCCCCAAAATGCCCATGTACTGCCCAGACCACTCCCACACCCTGCCCCTTTTTTAAAACGTTGGAGATGTGCACACTGCAGCATCTACGCGCATATATGGGTGCTTTTTAAAATGCGGTCAACCTGTATCTCCTAATTGATGCACGCGCTGGGCTTTTAAAATTCACCTTTTAAGTAAGACAAAAGGTTTGTCATATGTATAGTAACATTCTGAACATTATTTTCTGTTCAATTTCTGCATTTATGAAGAGTTGCCATGTGAGCCAGTTCCTGGAGGGAGATTAGGCCAGTCCTGTATGTTTTTTGTTTGTTTTTTCTTTTGCTCAGAGGTATTGTGGTACCTAATGTATTCGATTTCAAATGAGAGAAACAGAACTGCAAATCCCATAATGCACTGAAATGTGAGTCCCATAAACAGAAATGACTGAAAACGTTCCTCTGAGAACTAGCAGCAAGCAGCTCTAATTTGCATAGGCCTTTCTGGCCATACCACTTTTACAGACATAATTATCCAACTGTTATTATCGAATTACCATTAGGACTTATTTTATCTGGCTCAGAAAGATGAAAGCCCAAGCTGATCATGCTGTGCTTTGAGCCAGGGCACCTAACAAGGATGTGGCTTGGATGGATGAGTCAGCCCTCCAGCACCACCGCAATAAACACAAAGCTATTGGAAGTCTTGTCATTCTAAGATAAGTGCATCAGTGCTATTGCAAACATAAAAAAAAGTTTCTGTGAGATTAACAAACGCATCAGCCCTGAGATCCTTCAGCTTCAAAGGCAAAGAGGAGCAGTTTTTTTATTCTTTGACTTTAAAATATTTGTTCCTCGCCCTTCCTACATTCAGGGAGGGGAACAAAACAACATACACAATAAGATTGAAATAAAGCAGATGAAACAAATCAACATTGGTTGTGGTAGAGGCACTGAGGGACTCGGGTACAGAACTCTGGCAGAAGCACTGAGGAGGATGCTTTTTGGAATAAGTATATTTAAAGACGTTTCTAAAGAATTTTGGCTGTGAGATTGTTCTTATCTCCTTGGGAAGGGAGTGCCATAAGAGGGGTCCAGCAGTATAGAAAGTGTGCTCTCTGCTGTCCTCCACATGGACTGATCTTGGTGAGGGAAAGTCCAGTAATCCACAGGGAGAGCAAGGTCAGGACAGAGGTTTTACCCAGTCTGAACACAGTGCTGCTAGTTTAGAGGATTTTATTTGCATACTTAAAAACAAATATATGCAATTGTTCATTCACGTTCCCAGCAAGGAGGAGACTAATGATTAAAAAGGAGGTACCAGGGCAAACAATGAGGTTTTTCTCTTGCATAACTATTCTCACTATAATTGTATTACTTAGTAATATTCATCATAAATTGAATCTTTAATAGTAATATATGTCTATAAGGCGTGACACATCACAAGCAATGAGATATATATTCAGTCACTGTCCGGATAGCAAAGTTAGCCTGATAAACCTATTCGGCTAACTTTGGAAGTGGTATTCAATAGTACAGCCGCACTATTGAATATAGCCAGCTATCTTCATGTTAGCCAGCTAACTTTAGGCCAGCTGCTTGGCCTGACCAGACAGCTGGCTAACTTTCAATATTAAAACTAACCAAATAATGTAGTTGGCTAATTCAACTCCTCCCAGTTATGCCCAGTTATAAGGGAGGATATGATAGAGGTGTTTAAAATCATGAGAGGTCTAGAACGGGTAGATGTGAATCGGTTATTTAGTCTTTCAGATAATAGAAAGACTGCATTGCATGAAGTTAGCAAGTAGCACATTTAAAACTAATCAGAGAAAGTTCTTCTTCACTCAATGCACAATTAAACTCTGGAATTTGTTGCCAGAGGATGAGGTTAGTGCAGTTAGTATAGCTGTGTTTAAAAAAGGATTGGATAAGTTCTTGGAGGAGAAGTCCATTACCTGCTATTAATTAAGTTGACTTAGAAAATAGCCACTGCTATTACTAGCAACAGTAACATGGAATAGACTGTTTTTGGGTTCTTGCCAGGTTCTTATGGCCTGGATTGGCCACTGTTGGAGATAGGATTCTGGGCTTGATGGACCCTTGGTCTGACCCAGTATGGCATGTTCTTATCTTAGTCGACTAGAATTTACCCAAATAAGTGCCCAAATCTTCATTTGGCTGAGTTATCCAGATAAATTCTCTGGAACGCTATCCCGGAAGAAATTTGTTTGACAGCAAATACTAAAGAATTTAAAAAGGCTTTAAAAACATATCTTTTTACCGCTGCCTTTAACATCACCTAACAATTTCTTTTTTGTTTTTGACAACAATATCCCAAAAGGACTGCCATATGCTTTTTAATGCTCTTAAGAAGTAATTTTATATATTTTTTATTGTTTTTGGAGGTATAGTAAATGATGTATATTGTTTTTGTTTTTACTGTGTATTTTTTAATTATGAACGTTTTATTTTTGTAAACTGCTTAGCTGGACAGGTCTCTGCTCAGTTTTGCGATATATAAATCCTTTAAATAAAATAAATAAATAAATAAGTGCTTTTGAATATAGTCCTCAGTATTGTCATCCTGAGCACTGTGCCCTGGTGTTCCAGCTCCTGTCTCAAATTATTCTGCAAGAGAAGAAGCCCTGAATAAGAGACAACAATCAAACAAGAGACAGTGACCACATCTCACAATGACGTAGTGAATTTGACAACACTGGAGTTTTGTAATGAGAAACTCTCTTGCCTGCCTTTCCTCTTCTCAGTGATTCTGATGTAGTCATTTTATGTCAAATTCCTTAAAAGAGGATATAACAAAAGCAAGTTCTAACTTCAGATCAGGAACACGAAACATTTGAACTGTTATTATGAGTGTTGCAGCTTGAACCTTATCATGGTGCCCCCTTTACAAGCTATTAAATAAACTGATAAAGACAATTGTTCAGTATCTCACATATTTAAATAAAAACAGAGCTTAATTTAATCATATCTGAACGGCTAGAACTCCTTTTCTGATCGCTCAATTCAGAAAGACTTGCATTTCCTGGCGAGTTATCTTGGGATCATGTCTAATGCTGCTAGCTAGTGCACTATCAGCTTCTGCATGCTTGTGTGTGCCTCCTGCCGAGCAGTGACCTAGAAACCATTAATCCGATCTCTGAAGTAGGTGGTAGCTTGTGCGTGCACGTGCCTGAACCCGAGTGTAAGGCGTGGGAGAGGGGGAATGGAGCCAGGGAACATTTTCTTTTTCTGCAGAAAGTCACTCGAGATATGTTCCCTTGAACTATAGCATTTTAACATTTTATTCCATGCTACAGGGTAGAAGGATGCCATATGGCACTGCCAAATATATCATGGAATGTGAATTGCAGGTTGCGGTCATGAAAAGAGCATCAGCACCACCATGAACTGAAAATGAGATCACAACATTGAATTTCAAATACAGAAGATTTTGCAGCTTCAGTTAATGGCAAAATTTCCATGGCTTTGGCAGGCACGTGCCATGTCAGTATAACCCCCTCCTTGGTTGAGATCCAGAATATAAAAGCCACTCCAGGACCAGTCCTCTAATTCTTCCTGCTATGTACATCACCATGTGCTGGCCATTTGGATGCTGGGGTTCAGCTGGCAAGGAGGAGGACAAGTCTCCGGGGCCCTTGGTGCATGAAGGTGAGAGAGCCCTACACTGTCTCTCCAGTCCCACAAGTTCCACTCAGTCTTCCTCACAATGCTACTCATTCCTGTAGTCTCAGCAGGCTGGTTCTTCAACTTGGAAATAGCAGGCTGGACTCAGGAAAACGTTATCAGGATAAAAATCACAAAAAAGAATCTAGCAGTCTCTTGATTCATACTTCTCCACATAGTTCTTACATCTGAGCAGCTGGACACAGGGCAAAGCAGGACCCTGTCCCATTCCCCTCAGGGAGGGTGATTGCCCTCCTGAGCTAGGAGCAGGTCAGGAAAAAGGAAGCTAACTCTTTCAAAAAGTCAGATCTGTGAGAGCACAAGAAAGGATACTGTCGTTATTTCCTCATTTCTGCAGGCTATGGGGCCTACTCTGATCCACCAGTAAAACACTCCTTTCCTTCAAAAACCAAAAGTTAGCCACCCCCACATTGCACATGTTTGAGTCAGAACAATCCCAGCACCCAAGGTGGGGAAGAGTGCCAAAAACCTCTCCCTAGAGATGGAAAAGGGAAAAATGAGTGGTATGAGAATGAAGTCTCCCTTACACCAGAAAAGGCTGGACCAGGGATAATGGAATATATTGTTTGCATTCATTTTGTAAGCACTGGGAATAAGGCAAATGTAAAATTGGATTCAGTTTGTACCCATGAATCATGACAGCGCATGGACACCCCTACACATGGCCTGTTTCTTATACACTTCTATTGACCTGCTCTCCTTGCCATTGCTAGAAGCTGGATGGACCTTTGACCTTTCCAATTTGGCAATCCTTAGGTTATCATAGAAAGTTGTAAGTCTAAGGTCTTTCTAGTGTTGTAAAATAAAATAAAAAAAACAGATTTCCTCAGTTCCTCCAATGTCATGAAAATATAGCCAGATTACTTGAAAGAATGGGTAAGTAGATGCATCCTGCTCCTTGTGTTATGGACAAAGTTAAACTCATTAGCCCAGCATATCTTTCCCTTTCACTCCTGAGTTAGGGATAGGTTTTGCGGAAGAATTTGAGTGTGACAGTGAAGGGTTAATTTAGCTCCTTTTGAGAGAGAAATACAGTTATAATGATTCATAGTTATAGGATGCAGCTTTATGCTTGCTTGAATTCACTGAAACATTTAATTGTGTTAGGAAGTCTTCCCTTTGCAGTTATGTAGATGTATGTGATAGGGACAGGTAGGCCCCATTTAGTCTAAAAGTATATGATCAGAGGTTAGTACTGACAAAATGGTGAAGTATGTTGTAAAATGGTGAATGTGGATGTTAGCGAGAAGGAATAACTTGTACTCCATTATTATAGTACAAGATCAACACGTATGCTTGGGAAGTACTGAATATTCTGTCCGAAAAGATAACGGAGACATAGTACTGCTTGCTTATATGCATATACAATGCTGAAAGCATAAAGAAGAAATTACAGAATTCTGGGCAGTTAGGTAACCCTCCCTTCACAGCCCACAGGCCTTCCTTCTCCTAGTTTGATAGAAATAGCCTGAAATCTTCAAGGTCACTCATAGAGAGATACAGAATACAAGATGGAGACAAGACCTAATTAGAGAATAAGAATAACACTTAGAGCCAGCTGGCAGGGAGTTAAAATGTGCTCAGTGAAGCACAGTATCAAGCAGCTCTGTGTGATAAGAAAAATAGCTGAGAACTGGAAAACACCTGGCATCTGCCCAGATTTAGTTTATAGACACAGAATAAACTTTCACAGACCTTATGTGTTTTAACTTTTTTAACTTTTGGGGTACACACATTCTTAACTATCTTAGTTTTGGTATAACAATAGTGTTTCTATCTGAATAGTGATATGATTGCTTTTATTTACATGGCATTGATGATATTATTATTATGATTATGTGTACCCAACAGAAGGTGTTGGGTTTAGAGAAAATGCAAGGCTGGTGGTCCCACATGTAAGATAGAATGTCTGGACAATATGGGGAATAGAAGTAGTGAATAAAACACAGGAATCCACCATTTCAGAGTTGTCCTCACACACGCAGTAGTTGTTTTCTTATCAGTTAGTTTGGCAATACTTCAGGAGAGTTAAGAAACAAAGAAAACAGTACAGCACGTGTCCAAACATAGGGCTAAGACCCTAGGTCATGGGGGGATGGGCAGATTCTCTGCTGAGACAACCAGACCCTTTCAACAAGACCATCTCAGCAAAGACAAAAGAATCTCTGGTAACATTATAGTCTGCCCACCGAGACCACGCTTGCTATCACTTGTCTGGGGAGCCTGGTGGATACAGTTTCAGGAAAGTGACTGCTTATTGCTAGGCCATTTGTATTTTTTTTTTAATATTTCCCTGTTAGCTGGGGAAGATTATTTACCCTTGCTCATTGTGCTAATATATAACCTGTTTTGTTTGTTATTGTCACAGACGCTCTTATAAGCATCTGTTTGTGCATATATTATACAGAAAAATATAGCTTTTCATATTTTCAAGCAAGCTATAGTCAGATGTCATTATTTTCATATAGGTGAATTTTAAAAGCCCGGTGCTCGCCAAAACAGGGAGGTACATGAGTATGTCCGGCTGGCATGTGCCACGCGAATTGTAAAAGGCGCCCGAGTACACGCGTATCTCTCGGTATGTGCACAAATACGTTGCAGAAAAGGGGCAGGTTGTAATTGTGGTCTGGGTGAGGCGCCTAAGTATTTACGCACACAAGCGTGTGCTAGGGTCCCCTGCTGGGTAACTTTACTATTGCTATGGATAGTGTGCAAATAATAAAATAAAAAATTCTAGGCTAAGCAGAGGGGATTTAAGAGTTGGTGCTAACAGGGTATAAGGGAGGCTATTTAACTAAGGGCTTAGGAAGTCCTATCCCTTACCTGGGCGAACTGGGAATGAACTGGGGAAACTGGTAGTTGCATCAGTGCATGTGTCTACTAAAATCCCCCACTTCTGTGGTAGAGGCAGCATTTGCGGGCGCATGTGCGCATTCATATAAAATTGTGCACACTTGTATGCACGTACAGCCTTCTTTATACCACACGCTCATATACGCATGTACGTTATAATATGGCCACGTCCTTTGGCACGATCCAGCATATGCAAGCACATGTCCACCTGCGCAGCTGTTTCAGTTACCGTCCCTCTGTGTTTGTGTGAGCCAGACTGCAAGGCAAAGACCCCCATCCTTCCACCTATTACAACTCTTTGATCAGTGGCTGGGCTAGAATATCTTTAACTGCAGCTTGAGAAAAGAATGTCACAAGTTGAATATCTGCAGATATTCTGCAGTTTATGCAATTGAAGAAATTTGCAGAATCGATTCTCTTAATAGAGCAATGTAAGAAAAGCAGCAGCTTTCATCACTGTAAAATGCTTCTTAAGAAGGTGAGGTTTGGTCTGGTAACAGTTATGAAAATTCTAGCTCTGTATGGTTTAATATTTCATTAAAATACATTCAGAATTAAACTATCACTGAAGAAAAATGTCCTGCTTGAAAATGCCTTATAGGAGCAATTTTCAGAGAGCCTGCATCATTGTAAAGTGTGCGAGTTCTCTGCATCTGCTGTTTGTGCAGGAAGGTCAGGAGAGTAAATTAGTGCATGTACTTCTGGGAACATCATGTACACATGCTGTTTTCCCTCTCCCAACCTAAACATACCCCTGAGAATGCTTCCTCGCAATCCGGTTAAAAGTGTGCATATTGTGAAAGCCTGTGCATACTTTTAGCCAGCCAGAGAGCAAAACTTTGAGACGGGGCAACCTAAGTGTGTTAATTCATTTTAATGTGGCTAGATTGCTTGGAAACTTTCCTCTCTTTGGATTTGGTGTTGCTCAGATGTGTCCCTTCTTCTCTTTACACTACTGGAGTACACCCTCACCAACCTGGTTTTCAGGAGATCCATGGTGACCATGCATAAGACAGATTTGCAGGCACTGCCTCCTTTACATACAGATCTATCTTATGCGTAGTCATTGTGGATATCTTGAAAGCCAGATAAACAAGGGGATACTGTAGGATCGACTTGAGAAACACTGCTTTGCATTAAGATGGTACGTACCTTCACTGTCATGCAGGTTTTCCGCAGCAGCCAGTAACCTGGCCCTGTCCTCTGGGTTTGCAATATTCAATTCTATCAAATGACTCTCCTTTAGATCCTTTAAATCGTCCAAAGTCTCATAGCCATTTAACAATAGAGTGGAGGTGTAATCCTGCAAATAGAAAATACTCTGGAGGTGAGCACTTTCTCAGGACTAGATCTTTGTTTGCTGTGATTCAAATACATAATAATAATAATTGCTTACCAGAACCTGCCAGTCCTCTGTTTGTTTGCGTTCACCTTATTTCTCTGGACATGGTAAGCATGCCCTTAAAACACAACAACTTGATGCAGAACAGCCTGACCTATACTAAACTGATGTTGGAATGCTTTGCAAATGGAGCCATAGATGTATGTGGATAACTGGATGGCAGAACTTTGTCAAACAACTTCAATAGACAATCTATATTATAATTATGGAATGGGAACATTTTTTTTAATCTTTATTTTGTACAAGAGGGATACAATGAATGTAATACTTCAATAATTGTACAATCTCCAAAAATTACTAAGTTATGTATGGATGAAATATTAGCTCACAATAAATTACTATTAGTGTCCCATTCCTGTGTGTCATTTTTTGAATTATACATCATTTACATGAATCATTCATACACTAATCCACACAACCATTCCACATTTATCCTATCATTCACCTGGCTGTACCATGATGTCTTTTCCAAGCATTGTTTATAGTCACCACTCAATTAAATAAGGATTAGAATGAAACTAAGTGGAGAGCCCTATTTCAAATATCTATCTATATAACTGTCCCGTGCTGCCAGTCACTGGTATAACCACTAATCAACAGTGATTGTCTAAGGGTGTCAGGTAATTGAGTATATGTTAGCTCCCAAAGCTTCAGATATTCTCGTGAATCCTTTCGATTAGTGAATTTAACATTTGATCTTTCCACTTGTATCCAATCTGCAAGTTTCCGGAATGACATATGGGGTGTAAGGTTAATGAGCTTAATCCAATGAGATAGGATACAAGTTTTGGCTAAACAGGTTACAATATGCACATATTTTACAATGGCTTTAGTAGAGGTAGACAACCAATGTGTGGCGCCAAATAAAAAAAAATCACCAGTAAGGAGCGGTTTCTATTGGATAGTACATTCAATAACTTGGAGAACTACATTCCAGAAAGGAAACATAGTAGGACAATAAATGAAATTATGTATCAGGGTTCCTCTATCCCTGTGACACTTTAGACAGATATCTGTAGTACAAATATGCATTTTACAAGCACGCACATTATCAATGTAGAGTTTATGCAGCAGTTTAAATTGCATTTCTTGTAATTTAGTTTCGACAGTTGTAAAGGCATACCCAAAGTAACACATTTTTTTCTGTGATATCAAGTGACCCTACAGCACAGACCATGACTTGGCTAATGGTACATAAATTTGTTCAGATTCTTTGCTAAAGCGTAATTTGTACCAAAAAGACAATGAATTGCTATACTTTTTCACTTTAGTGAACAAAGTTATTACAGTCTGAGTCAAAGAGCTTAGATTTGCAGGTCATCGCTTGCATCAGAAGATGCCTCGCTTGCAGAAACATATAAAATTGCCTAGATGGGACTTGGTATTGAGATCACAGTTGGTCAAAGGAGATCACCGTTTGTTGGGTTGCACAATATAATTTCTCCAGAGATGTAATTCCGGCTGTCTCCCACTGCGTAAACAGTGGATTATGCAGTCTGGGCAAAAAAGCCAGGTTGCCAGTCAGGTTTACCCTGAATTTACGACAAAAATATCGCCAGGCCAATCTAACTGGTTTAATTAAAATATGGTCTTTGGCAGATAAAGATAGGTCTGCTCTTTGGACATGCAAAACATTTATGGGTTTCAAAGGGTGTAAAATATCTGTTATCAGATCTGGTACTTCGAACTTATATTATGCGTGATACCATTCCCACAAAATCGAATTTGACATGCCATATTGTAAAAACAAAAATGCGGTAGTTTTATTTTAGAACATAAGTACTCTATAGCTTAACTGTGTTCTCTTTCCTCTCCAGAGAGGAAAGAGAACACAGTTCACCTTATGCACCTTATGCAGCTGTACAAAATCTTGGCGCATGAGCCAAACTGGGAGCATCTGCAACTTATATAGCAATTTCAGCAGGAGAGCCATCTTAAATAGAGCATTTCTACAAAAAAGCGAAAATGGGAGATCTTTCCTTGCCATTAACTGTTCCCCAATATGCTCTACCAGTACAGTAATATTCGAGGATAAGGTTGAGAGGTCTCGAGGTATCCATAGGCCTAAATACTTAAATGACCCCTTGGACCATGATAGTGGAAAGTTGCCTTGCCATGTCGCTTGAAGGAAGGTGAAATGGGTAGGGCTTCAGATTTGGAGAAATTTATTTTCAAGCCAACAAATTGCCCAAATTGCTTAATAAGGGACATAAAAACAGGTAATGCAATATTAGGGTTTCTTAAAAACAGAAGCCTGTCCTCTGCAAACAGATGTTGTTCTCTTTCGTTCCCAAACAAAATCGTTGAATTTCCAGGGTAGTCTTTATTTTAAGAACCAGTGGTTCTACCATTAGGCTATAAAGTAAGAGGGAAAGGGGACATCCCTGTCTAGTTCTGCTTTCAAGTGCAGAAGGCTCAGATAATTCTCCATTTACATTTATGCAAGCAGTGGGAGCCGAATGTAAGAGCTCAATCCATGCTTTAAAGGATTTTGGGAAACCATAGTTCTTCAATAACCAGAACATGTAATCCCACTGGACATTATCGAATGCTTTTTCGGCATCCCGACTAACAAAGAGTCCATTGAGATTTTCTGTCTCTCCAGACCAAAGGGCTTCTATTAATTTGCAGATGTTGGTAACTCCGTTTCTGTTTTTTACAAATCTGCTTCACTTTTTTGAAGGAGTTAATAAACATGTGGATAAAGGTGAACAAGTAGATGATGTATACTTGGATTTTCAGAAGGCGTTTGATAAAGTTCCTCATGAGAGCCTTCTAGGAAAAGTAAAAAGTCATGGGATAGGTGGCGATGTCCTTTCGTGGATTGCAAACTGGCTAAAAGACAGGAAACAGAGAGTAGGATTAAATGGACAATTTTCTCAGTGGAAGGGAGTGGGCAGTGGAGTGCCTCAGGGATCTGTATTGGGACCCTTACTTTTCAATATATTTATAAATGATCTGGAAAGAGATACGACGAGTGAGATAATCAAATTTGCAGATGATACAGAATTGTTCAGAGTAGTTTAATCACAAGCAGATTGTGATAAATTGCAGGAAGACCTTGTGAGACTGGAAAATTGGGCATCAAAGTGGCAGATGAAATTTAATGTGGATAAGTGCAAGGTGATGCATATAGGGAAAAATAACTCATGCTATAGTTACACAATGTTAGGTTCCATATTAGGTGCTACCACCCAAGAAAGAGATCTAGGTATCATAGTAGATAACACATTGAAAATGTCGGTTCAGTGTACTGCGGCAGTCAAAAAAGCAAACAGAATGTTGGGAATTATTAGAAAGGGAATGGTGAATAAAACGGAAAATGTCATAATGCCTCTGTATCGCTCCATGGTGAGAACGCACCTTGAATACTGTGTAAAATTCTGGTCGCCGCATCTCAAAAAAAGATATAATTGCGATGGAAAAGGTACAGAGAAGGGCTACCAAAATAAGGGGAATGGAACAGCTCCCCTATGAGGAAAGACTAAAGAGGTTAGGACTTTTCAGCTTGGAGAAGAGAAGGCTGAGGGGGGCTATGATAGAGGTGTTTAAAATCATGAGAGGCCTAGAACAGGTTAATGTGAATCGGTTATTTACTCTTTCGGATAATAGAAAGACTAGGGGCACTCTATGAAGTTAGCATGTGGCACATTTAAAACTAATCGGAGAAAGTTCTTTTTTACTCAACACACAATTAAACTCTGGAATTTGTTGCCAGAGGATGTGCTTAGTCAGTTAGTATAGCTGTGTTTAAAAAAGGATTGGATACGTTCTTGGAGGAGAAGTCCATTACCTGCTATTAATTAAGTTGACTTAGAAAATAGCCACTGCTATTACTAGCAACGGTAACATGGAATAGACTTAGTTTTTGGGTACTTGCCAGGTTCTTATGGTCTGGATTGGCCACTGTTGGAAACAGAATGCTGGGCTTGATGGACCCTTGGTCTGACCCAGTATGGCATGTTCTTAAGCCAGTCTGGTCTGGAGCAATGAGATCTGGAATGATTCCACTCAATCTGTTGGCTAATATTTATTTATTTATTTATTAACTTTTATTTACCGACATTCGTGGAGCACATCATGCCGGTGTGAATATAGAAGCTAAAATTTTAAATCCACTTTGATTAATTAGATAGGCCTGTAGGAGCCTGCTTGTTTTAAAATCAGGTTTAGGAAAAACGACAATTAGGGCTCTGTTCATGTCTAGAGACCAGCTGCCTTTGTGAACACACGTCTGGTACAGGTTTTGCAAGAGTGTTACCATTTCCTCTTTTAACAGCTTATAGAATTCAGCTCCAAAACCGTCAAGCCTCGGTGCCTTTGCCAAGGACAGCCGACTTATCATATATATTTCTGAGGTGGAGATGGGGTTAGTTAACCGCTGGCACCAATTCTCTGGTATTTGGGGTAATTGTACTTGCTCAAAAAAATTGTCTCAGGCCTTTTTATCTTTTCCTTTCTTAGAGTATAATGATTGATAGAAATTGAGCATTATTTCGGTGATTTTGGATTGGGAGGTATGGATATTTCCATTAGAATCTGCCAGATTTGTAATAAAATGTTTAGGCTTAATGATTTTAATTAATCTTGCTAAAAGCTTGCCCGCTTTATTCCCCTGTTGGTATAATTGAGTTTTGAGGTGCAGAATATGCTGAATTTCTCTTTGGTATAGTAAGTGATTTAGAGTTTTTGTTATGGAGATTATCTCATCTTGTAGTGAGCTAGCCAGGGTAATGTTTTTTTTTTTTAAGGTTCTCAGTTGTTTTTGAAGTGAAAGTATCACTTGATCTCTAAGTTTATTTTTGTGGGCCACACACGCTATAATCTGCCCACATAGTACCACTTTAGCAGCATTCCAAAAAGTATCACTTGGGAGGTCCTCAGCATAGTTAAATTCTCTATATTCTTCCCACTTACTCTTTAAATAGGTGGCATTGATATGGAGTTCTCGGGCTTGTAGATATGGCTAATTCTATGGTATATGAGCATGATCTGAAACTGTAATAAGATCAATATTGGCAGCTCTAAACCTAGGAAACAAATCACCTGAGATCAAAAAGAAATCTATTCTTGAGTAGGAGTTATGGACGTTAGAGTAATATGTGGTCTAACTCCGTGGGATGTAATATATGCCATGCATCAATCAGTTGGAACTCCTTCATCAAAAAGTGAACCCTCTCTGATGGCCTGACAGGGATTAACAATCGTAACAGGTTTAGTGTCCAAACTGGGGTCAAAGGGTAGATTAAAGTCCCCTCCTAATTTTAATTTTTGTTGAAGGTGTTGCCCTATTTCAGATGTCAAACCCACAAAGGACTCATGATTATAGATGTTTGGGGCATAAACATTACAAAGTAGGATTTTTTGATGTTCAGTGGTCCCACATAAAATAAGGAATCTGCCATCCTTGTCCAAAATTTGTTTATCCATAGGGGTAGATTTACAAAAAGGGTGCCCTTGCGTACTTTTGTAGGCGCATCAGGCGCAAACAAAAGTACGCGGGATTTTAGTAGATACATGCGTAGCCGCGTGTATCCGCTAAAATCCTGGATCGGCGCGCGCAAGGCTGCCGATTCCATGTAGCTGGCGAGCGCCGAGCTGCGCAGCCTGCCCCCATTCCCTCCAAGGCCGCTCCGAAATCGGAGCGGCCTCGGAGGGAACTTGCTTTCGCCCTCCCCTCACCTTCCCCTCCCTTCCTCTATCTAACCCACCCCCCTGGCCCTATCTAGACCCCCCTTACCTTTGTCGGGGGATTTACGCCTCCCAGAGGGAGAAGTAAATCCCCGTACGCCAGCGGGCTTCCAGCGCGCCGAGACGGGACCTGGGGGCGGTTCCGGAGGGCACGGCCATGCCCCCAGACCGCCCCGGCCCGAAACCACGCCCCCGGGCCCGCCCCCGAAACGCCGTGTCCCGCCCCGAAAACACCGCGCCGATCGGCCACGCCCCCGCCCCCCTCGAAAAACCCCGGGACTTATGCGAGTCCCGGGGCTCTGCGCGCGCCGGTGGGCCTATGGAACATAGGCCCACCGGTGCGCAAGGTCCTGCTCGCGTAAATCCGGGCGGATTTACGCGAGCAGGGCTCTTAAAATCCGCCCCATAATGAATGGGCAATCTTTGTGTATCAAGATGGCAATACCTCTCCACTTAGTAGAATAAGAAGCATAGTAGCATTGTTCCACCCAATCTTGTTTTAGCTTTCCATGTTCTTTATCTGATAAATGAGTCTCTTGTAAAAACACAATCTGCGCTTCAGCCCTCTTTAAATGATTCCAAATCTTTTTGCACTTAATGGGGGAATGTAGTCTCCGTACATTTAAAGATATTATCTTCAGCTCAACCATGATCTATAACATAACAAGGATTGGCATACCAGAATAGCAAGCACTGTTGAGATCTTGTAACCCCAACCAGCCTCGGGGTCCAAGCCTTAGTTAATTTATGGGCTCTGTTAAGATTACAGTTACTAGAGTAAGACATCATAGCCAGCCAAGTTCCACATTTACCCACATGTACATTCCTAAACCTTTGCCTAACTTCATTTATTCTTTTAAACACACAACAATATCCATGCCTACAGTTACCACACACCACACCCATATCAAGAACCATACTCCTAAGGGCCACATCTTCACCAATTCTTCTACTTTTCTTCCTTCTTCTGGATGAAGACGTGTCCTTCGGGCTTGCCATTTGTAACAGTGTTTAATGCAGATGAACAATACATATTCAGGTTAAGGCAGAAATAAATCACATGCTTGATCAGAGGTCTTTATGTTCCAAAAAAGAAAAATGAGAGCCTTCCAGCTTCCAGAAACTCAGACTGGCCAAAACATGGGAAAAAAACATTCTTCCTTAGATGATTGTTGACCAATATACCATATTTAGATTCAGTTGGTAAAGAATATCAGAAACAAGAAATCCTGTTGTTTGATAGGGAGTGATATATACACTGACAAGTAGATGGCCAGGGTAGTACAAGCTAGCTGGTTGGTAGGATCTTTAGTTGGTCATAATCAATGTCACTGTTCTTCATCTCAGTAAGATCACCAGTTGTTGCTCATACACATGATATGCTGGGGCTTGAAGACCAATTGTCAAACAACATTAGGATTCTCAATCTCCAGTCTACAGCTTGCAGATGAGAGGAAGACTGGGCTCTGGTAAGAGAATCCCAATTAAGATTCAGAGAGTCCCATTTCTCTAGCTTTTCTTGGCATCTCGATAGGCTTTAAGAATCTTTGCTGGTCATTCTCCTCTAGCTGAAGCAAAGCAATTAATTTTTGCACTGAGTCCTTAGTTAGGAAGCTGGTCATTTTTCCAGCATGTGAGACTTTGAACTTGGCTGGATATTGAAGAGTAAATCTAATTCCTTTCTTAAATAATTCAGCACAGATTCCAGAAAATGCGTGCCGGTCTTCCGAGACCTTTGCTGGGTAATTAGTGAATAGGAGGATTTGGGAGTCTTCATATTTCAATGGCTGTGAGGATCCTCTTTTTTTTATATGCCATGAGAAGTTTTTTTGTTTATTGGCAAATTCAGAATCCTAGCTATCACTGGCCTCGGCTTAGTAGCATTTTGGTTGCTCATGCCCAGCTGGTGGACCCTCTCCACTACCACTGGCTCCGAGGTCAGGGAAAGGCCCAAGGTTTTTGAAAGCCACACTTGCACAACGGCAGTAAATCAGGGTCCTTCATTGTTTCCAGGACACCAATAATGCGTAGGTTGTTTCCCCTTCCTCTGTTCTACTGGTCTTCTAAGCAATCTTTTAATATGGAACTTTCTTTTTTTATGGCCTGCAATTCCACCTCCATGCGGCCTGTAGTTGATTCCTATGTCACCTTACAGGATTCGAGCTCCTCGATTCTGCGTTTCTGCAACTCAAAGGATTCCTTTATCTCATCTGACGATTGTAGTTTAATTAGTTTATCTTCTAAAAGCGCTGAGCCATTCTTTGAAATTTCTTTAATAAGATCAGCTTTAAGTTCCTGCATCGACTTTTCGAACTCTGACGCCATTTGCAAATCTCCAGCCTTTACCTTTTCTCAAGTTTGTCATTGTGGTTTAGTAGTCATGCCGTCTCAAACCTGTCATTGGTTGTTTTGCTTGTTGTTGTTTAGCATATAGACAAAAAATAAGGTCTTTTCTCGTAGTAAAACAGCAGGTTTGAAGTGTAATAACAGGAGCCCAAGCAGAGCTCTTCAGACACACGATTTCACAGCTGCATGATGTCCTAGAATGGGAAATTTTTATACAGATTGTAAAAGGAACCTGAGGATCAGTAATCTGCACGGTCCCTACTATTATGCATAATTCATTGGCAGCAAGAAAGGGAGTCACCAAAATGGTGCATGGACTGCGCTGTAAGTCATACACAGAGAGAGCGAGGGAGCTAAAGATGTGCTCTATAGAAGAAAGAAGAGAAAGGGGCGATATGGCATGAATTTTCAGATATCTAGCATTCGTCAGTGTAGTACCAAAAAGAAGCCTTTTCCATATGGTGGAAAGCTGAAGGACAAGGGGTCATGAAATGAAGCTGAAGGGAGGAATGCGAAGAAATCTCTTTCGCTGAGAGCATGGCGGATACCCAGAAGAGGCTTCCAGCAGAGGTGATAGGAGTCAAACCAGTGATGGAATTCGAGCCTGCCTGGGAATGACGCAAAGGGACTCTAGTGGAGGAGGGAGGGAGGGAGAAGACCACAGATCGAGTAGTAGCACAGTAAGCAGGTTCAAATGGGCAAAACAAGTGGACCAAATGGTTCTTTTTCCGCCAGCATCTTCTCTTTTTCTGTTATCAGTGAATCTGTAGCTCAGGAGGTTTGCCTGTCTCTCACCACACCTCACTGCACTGTGAATTATCCTCCATACCCTTTTCTGCTTCCCAGTTCAGTAGTGGCTATATCCCTTTATTATACAATTTAAGAAGAATAAACTTTGAGCTAAACAAGAAAACAAATGCCAGCTAGCCAGGAGACTGAAATGACACCTTGTTAGTTAAAAGGGAGCATAAAATGCCACGAGACTCTCACTGTTTCCCCGGCTTCAGAGAAGAGGTGAAAATGCGAGTCTTTGAAAGCATCCATGGTCCCAGGACACCAACAATTGCAATGCAGCTTGCTTTAAAAACGATAGCTGTACTTATCAGCCTTCAACCATGTTTATACAAGTCTTATGTGTCTTTCAAGCTAAAAGTGTTTCTTTTTTCTCTCTCTTTTTTTTTTTTTTGCAATGATGCTGTTGCAAACAGTTCTTTCACTGCTGACACAGAGGGGAAATGTGCAACTAATTGTGTAAGAACACAAAGTACACGGTGGCTATAAACAGAACATATACACAAGCAGCAGAAGAACGGAGCTCTGCTTCCCTCTTACAAGCACACACAACCCTTTGAAAACTGGCTATGAGGTATGTGAGCAAAAAGTGCTCCTGCACATGTGCGGAAGATTTCCCCCGGTGCTCACCCATGTCATTATGTGCTGTCTGATCTAGGCATACAAATGTTAATGTTTCCAGGGCCACACAGTGAGAATGTCCAGAGATAATAAAAGTTATCAAAAGATTTCTAAATAAAAAAAGACCACACACACTGAAATGTCATGCTCCACTCCTTGCCTAAGCCATGGGGCGTTTTTGAGCTGGGCATTCTGAACCCAGCAGTCATTAATCCTTTTATAGTATAACCGATGAGAGACAAAAGTGTTTGCCCGGAATTTGGAATGAATAAATAAGAAACACTATCAGTAATTTTATTTATTTCTTTTTATGTATGAGAGGCTTGATCCTCCTAATTTGGTCAGGGTCCAAGTGGCCTTATGGGGGTCGGGTGACAGAGTGTGAAGTGTAGATAATAGAGCTAGTTCATTTTATGACATCTACTACTGAAAAGCCTTTTGTTTTCCAGAAGATTTTTAAGAATATGTAAACCAAGCTTCAACATTGCAAATTGAAGGGAAAAAAAGTGAAAGTATGTGTTTATATTGGCTGACCTGCAGATGAAGCCTCTCCAACAACTCTTGTAGAGTTTTAGGCCTGGGTCTCTTACTCCTCCTGTGTGCCTTGATCTTTCGTGGTACTGTTTCCTCGTCTGCGATAATGTCCACATAAATAAACTTGAAATTGCCCACCTTATTATTCAGCAAGCCCTTCCATGTGCCCATAGGAGTCTTACAGATAATTTCTATAACATCTCCTTTCTAGGAAAGAACATAGAAAACAGATTGTATAATATGTGATCATCCTGAAACTGCAGAATAGCGCCCTGTACAGTTCTTGTTTGCATCTACCGTATATACTTGTGCATAAGTCGAGAAATCTATGCCAGAAAAAAGGCACAAAAAAGCTTGCTCGACTTACACATGCATATTATGGATGACCCCACCACCCTCCTGAGCCCCTCAAAACTCACCGATAGTCTGTGGTGGTCCAGCGGGAGGTTTGGGAGCGATCTCCCACTCCCGGGCCATCTGCTGCCAGTAAATTCCTCCCCTCATGGCTGCCCTAATCCCTCCCCCTCCCCCCATGGCTGCCCTCCCTGTTCAATCCCTCCCGACCCCCTCAAGATGCACCAAAAGTCCTCGGTGGTTCAGCGGGGGGCCCAGGAGTGATCTCCCACTTCCGGGACATCGGCTGCCAGTAATCAAAATGACCCTGGCAGCCCTTTGTCCTTACCATGTGACAGGAGCTATGGGTGCCATTGGCCAGCCCCTGTCACATGGTAGGGGACGGTCAATGGCACTGGTAGCCCCTGTCACATGATGCACCATCTTGGGGGAGGGGGAGGGAGGGATTAAACAGGGAGGGCAGCCGGGGAGGGAGGGAGGGAGGGATTGAAAGGGGAGGGCAGCCAGGAAGGGAGGGAGGGAGGGATTAAACAGGGAGGGCAGCCAGGGAGGGAGGGATTGAAAGGGGGGGCAGCCAGGAAGGGAGGGAGGGATTGAATAGGGAGGGCAGCTATGGGGGGGGGGGGGGGGGGAGGGCGGGAGGGATTTAGTGGCAGTGCAACGGTGGAAAAGAGATGCATTATCATTCCTCAAAAAATTTCAATAAATATAATTCAGCAATAGTAAAACCATACAAATAAAAAGGAAAAATATTACAAAAAGCTGATCATCCAATAAGTAAACTCATATGAAACTTTTAAAAATTTCCCAAAAAGCAATAAAATACTTTAAAACAGCAGACACATCAGAGTAATAACAATAAAAGGGAGGGATTGAACAGCAATTTTCTTATCAGTTTGTTTCTGAGTGTGATTTCACTATTTCATAAGCCCCCTAGGTTTTACCCTCGACATCCATGGGTGACAGATAAATCTTAATTTAGGAGCCCCCCATGGCTGCCCTCCCTGTTCAATCCCTCCCGACCCCCTCAAGATGCACCAAACGTCCTCGGTGCATCTCGACTTATATATGAGATCAACTTACACACAAGTATATACGGTATATTTCCTTTTGCAGAAGTACTATTGAAGAATGTTAAAGGCCAAATTTTCCAAGACACAAGTTTTATGTCAAAGTGGGAATTTAGGTACATAAATGCAAGGACTGGAGACGTACATGGGCTGAGTAGTTAGATTTCTAAATACCTGATGCAGTAGTGCCTGGGCAGATTCTAACATACTGAAAATTAGCTCCAGGCAACAAAGTGGAAGACCATCTTTCTTAGCCAGACATGCTGCATATAGCCATCTAGCTCCAATTAGAAGCTTATCTTGTTGCTTTTAAAATGTTCTAGTATCCATCAAAAGTTTTTTGAAAATTTAGCCCTTAAAAATATAATAGCCAAGCTGTGCAAAATACTTCAAAGAAGCTACAGTATGCCAAAACTATTGTTTACTTAATATAAAAGCATACTTATGGTGACCATAGAGACATGATGGCAGACAAAAACCATATGGCTTATTTAGTCTACTCAACCACACCAATTGCTCAACTCTACAGTCTCTACCATTCTCTCAGAGGTCCCCCTGTGCTTATCCTAGGCTTTCTTGAATTCAGATAATGTCTACACCATCTCCACTGGAAGTCTGTTCTATGCAAACCCATCTTCTCTGTAAAGAAACCTTTCCTTAGATTACTCCTGAGTCTACCCCGTTTCTTCTTCATCCCCTCATTCTAGAGCCTCCTTTCCATTGAAATATGCCTGTTTCCTGTGCACTGATACCTCAGAGGTATTCTGTCATATTGCTCCCATCCTGACTTTTCTCTAGGGTATATATGCTTAGATCTTTAAGTCTATCCCCACATTCTTTAGAGCAAAGATCATTGACCATTTTAGTTGTCACCCTCTGGACTGATTTCATCTGGTTATATCATTTTGAAGGTGTGGATTCCAGAATTATACACATTATCCCAAATGAGGTCTCCAGGGACTTATACAGAGGCAAAATCACCTCCTTGTTTCTGCTGACTGTTCCTCTCTCTCTGTGCATTCTAGCTTTTATAATTACTTTTTCCACCTGTTTGGCCAGCTTGAGATCATCAGATATGATCACCTCCAAATACTTCTCTTATTTCATGTTTAGAAGAATTTTACTTCCTGTATGATACTATTCCATTGCGTTTTGATAATAAAATGCTTGATTCTGCATTTTAACATTAAATCTAACTGCCAGGTTCTAGATAATTCCTCAAGCTTCACTAGATCTCGCCTTATGGTTTCCACATCTTTCTGGATATCTAGCCTGTTGCAGATTTTGGTATCATGTGCAAAAAGAGAAACCATTCTTGATAGTCCTTCCGCAATATTGCTTACAAAAATGTTGAAAAGAATCAGTCCAAGCAGCAGTCTCTGTGGCTAGTAATGCACCACTAGTAATGCCCGTCTCCTCAGAGTGAACGTCATTTACCACTATGCTTTGTTGCCTCTCAGTCAGTCACTAGGGTCCACATCAAGGGTGCTCAGTTTATATATAAGTCACTTATGCGGAACTGTGTAAAAGACCTTCCTGAAATCCAAGTACATTACACACTCTCCCTGATCTAACTCTCGGTTACCCAGTGAAAGAAGTTCACCAGATTCATCTGAAAGACCTACATCTGGGAAAAACCATGGCTCCAAATCAAATTCACAAGTAATTCAAATGCCTCCTTTTCACACAATCTTTACTATCCTGAGAGAGAATTCGGGTATTTCTTTACCTTGATTTTGAGAGAGTCTGAGTCATAAGGGCTCGGAGTAAAGTCTGTGTGCACTTTGGCTCGGCCGCAGAATGGTCCAGTGTGTGGGATGTCCTCATCAAGTCTCAGGCTGTCCCTATTACTGGTCCCATCGGAGCAGCTGGTCACACCACCTAATCAAGAAAAGGGAACCAGAATGTTTATGGTAATTCTTTACATTCACTTCAGCACTTCATTTGTTTTGCAAAAAGCTGCTTTTCAGTTCACAGGCCTAAAAAAGTTGCCCATGGAGCTAAAATCTGATTAATTATATAGAAACATAGAAACATAGAAATGACGGCAGAAGAAGACCAAACGGCCCATCCAGTCTGCCCAGCAAGCCATGTATTTTTTTTTTCCTCTCTCTCATACTTGTTACGCTTGGCTTCTAGTACTCTCCAGTTCTATTTTTCCTCCACCCCACCATCAATGCAGAGAGCAGCGCTGGAACTGCACCAAGCAAACATCCAGCTCAATTAGGGGTAGTAACCGCCGCAATAAGCAGGCCACACCCCTGCCCCTGTCCACCCAGACTATGCAATCCACATACAGATCCTCCCTTCCTCATTCCCCCTGCTGTGGAAGCAGAGAGCTATGCGTTGAAAGAGAAGTATTAGACTCTTATTAATTACTTAATTAATTAGAGGAAAGAAATATGTTAGCAATGGAAAATGTTATTAAACTTAATTCCTGATAAAATCTTCATTTGTTAAGCAAATGCTTGGTCTTAGATCCTTGCACACATAGGGGCCAATGTATGAGTGTGCACTAACATTGGTTGTTAGCTCTCTCTTGTGGCCAGTGTTAATGGCATGCGAATGAGGCAGATGGTAAAGTAAGCGCGTACTTTACCTAACGATATTATCTTCAAGGTTTCTAAAGTTTTATGTATTAATGCATGTCAAAGCAATTAGCACCTCATTATCTCATTAGCATCCTAGGTTTAGCATTAAACCTCTTTAGGTGCATTAGCACTAATGCACATAAACTAGATTGCGCATGCTAACAGCACTTTTAATGCTTGTTAATGTTTGTGAATACAGCACACTTTAGCACAGTGGCCTCACAGATTAGTGTAACCGTAAAAGAAACGCAATTCTTCAGACTTTACTGAGGTTGTTTAATGGGTAATTATTTTGCTGATCCAGGTACAAATGTAGGGGATCCTCATGTACTCTCTGACTGCATCTAATTAGGCTATGGCTGACTCCTTTTCTTGAGTATTAGACCTAATGGAAAGAGACTGTCAAAAGACTTCACATTACTGGTGTACTCAGGTAATTTTGGATATGGTTGACTGAGATGTGATTGATACTCTCGTAAACAAAAACAACTGGAACCCGTATCATTTAGTCTAGTAAATTTCAGGCCCTATGCACTAAGCATTTTCCCATAGACATAAAAAGGGAGAAAATATTTCGTATATAAGCCCCTTGATTCTTTTCTTTCTTTACCTTGACATTATTCTAAGAATCTAGGGCAGCTGTACCATCAGTAATTTATTGGAAAGATGCTTGCCCAAGCACTTCACAAACATCAGATCTGGGTAGTGGAGAAGTCTCATGTAGTGCATCTTGTTTTGTTGGGACTGCACTAGTTCTGAAAGGAAAAGTACGAGTATACTTTCCTTTTGAAAATTGCCTATGAAAAAAAGTACCTGCAGAAAAAGCAAGTGCAAAGCTCTGTGAAAATGCAAAAATAAGCAAACTGTAGCTGTCCCAGATTTAATCACACCTCTGAACCTGGCAGCTTTTAATTCCATAGGTAAAAGTGGTCATTGTTGACCTTTACTCATGGAAAGGGTGGGCAGTATTACCCAATTTACCTGGGTAAATGGCCTTTGAAATTTGCCTATTAAGCATCTGCTTATTTCACACTCGAGCAAATTTTCATCAAACCTGCCTGACCAGTGCCCTTTTGCTTCTGGCTGCCTTGAAGTACTGTGATCTTGACAATCCATGAATCTAATTCCCAATGTTGCACTTACTGGACGAACTTTGTGCACTGTTAAGGCTGTGAAGACTTTCTGTGGATTCACTGGCTTTCAAAGATACACTTTCCTCATGTGATCCACCGCCAGGGTCACTGTTTCGATGGGAACACACATTTCTATCTCCACCTTCGATCTGAAAAACCAAACCTCAAAGTGATGAACACTGAAACATACCGGGTGCCATTTTCAAAAGTTTACTGTATATAGAACTGGAAAAAGCCCCACTGAATTAAAATCCACTGCTGTGAAGAAAGATGCTTTTTAAAAAAAACCTGGTGGTTCATGACCAACCTTAGTTAGTATGGGATACTCAATGCTTTCAAAAATTAATTCCGTGTTGATGATGCCAAAAGTCATGATCTTGATGGGTGAGTGTTGATCTTATTGCCTTATGTAACTGTGAGACCAACCCAAAAAAAGAGAGAAAAGGCCCACTGTGCGTTGTCCCAGGTAATTTAGTCTCAGAGTATTTCTTTAAACCCTACCAGTTTTCAGTGATCTGACTGGCTCTTATTCACTGGTGCCTGAAGCTGGAAGGACAAGCTTAAATGGCCGTACCCAGTTAAGCAAAGACTGGTCTTTAATTATGATGGATTAAATATAGTCTCAAGACTTTAATCCTGCCATCCTGGTGTCGTGGTGACACTGACTAAACAGAAGACCTTCAGCCTTTCAGTTTACAGAACTCTCTTTAGTTTTCTCCAGAGCTTTACAGCCACCCGACTTGTCAGTTTAGAAGTCTAAGATGATCTCATTTACTTCCAGGCAAGTCATTAATTGCTAAGGTCTTAATAACCTCTATATTCATTTAAAGCCCCTGGAAAACAGGTCTTTGAAAGAGAAATTAAACTTAAAAATCACATCACAATTGATCTTTTCTTGTCTGGGTGACTGTAGGCAGAGAAGGATGTTGGAACTCAAAAATAAAGCTGTTGATAATAAGCCACCATTAGCAGAAGCATCAGAAGAGGATGTAGGAGAGAAGGACGTGCTTTGGGTACAGCTGCAGCTGCTCAGGGTAAAGCTGATGTGCCGTATAAGAACAGGTTATTACACTTTCCCGTGGCAGGGTAGAATTATGCACTTGAAATATTTCCATTAATGTATCCCTTGGTCGCTCTTACATAAATCCTATTTGTTTGAGTCCTTTGTGGTGAACATTATGGAGGAGGTCTGACTCTGGGCCTTTTTGAGGGTAATTTTAAACTCTACATATTCAGGTAAAGTCTGAGCATACCTTTTACATCCAGACGTTACTCCATATTTTCAAAGAGAACTTGTGCACATAAGACCGCTTTGAAAATTTGCAGATACTTGTCCGGGTAGGTGCACAAAGTTACACCTGCTCTTCAGAGGGAGTAGCTCATGGAGGTTAAATGTAGTTAACACTGAGGGAATAGCTCATGGAGGTTAAATGTAGTTAACACTGTGCGCCATTGTATGGGACAAGGACCAAGTGTGGAGAAAACTTTAACATTCCTAATGAGCTGGCTGGGGAAAGGCCTTGACTTTCTTCTGGAAAATGAGGTAGTTTGCTTCTTGGAGGATGGATGAAGGAGCCTTTGAAAATTGGGTCCATTATGTGCAAGTATCTTTAACTGTCCTACCTCTGGTGGGGTGCAGTTTTCCACAAATTATAAATGTTATTTAAAAATAACTGTTGAAAATGCTATCACAAATGGAAAATACACTGAAATCATTTTAATGACACATACTATAAGTTGCAAGCACGCCAAATTCCCCCTCTCAATTTTAACAGCTAGCGTTCTTCCTTCCTGTCGGCAGAAGTGTGATCTTTTTAAGAATACCTGGGTGTCAGGCGTATTACTTCCTCCTTTCAGATGCTTTCATGTTCTGTTTGATCATTTCAGCAGCCACAAAGCAACCCTAATTTGTTTCAAGTACACCAAAAGTCTAGGTCCTTTCTCCATGCATATTACATATAAGTATTTACTCATGTCCTTTATTTTTATGTACGTTCCTAGATTTTCCAGAAGAAAAATGTTCTTGTAGAGGCAACCATGAATTTGTATTCTTTGCATTATGAGGATAGTCAGAGATTTTGCTTAATCTCTGACTTTACCTTTAATTCACTGCCATTAAGGATCTATGCGTATCCCAGACTTTCATAAATTCTGTTCATATTTTTGCACCCACCACGTCCACTGGGAGGCTATTCCACGCATAGTCCACCCTTTCAATGAAGCAGTGTTTCCTTATTTTACTTCTGCATCGACCCCTTTCAGCCTCATACCCTGAACTTTTGTTTTAGAAATGCTGTTTTCCTCTGAAAAGTGCTTGGTGCTTTCACATTATTTGTATCTCTGAAGCATACACATAGCAGCTTGTTTACATCTCATCTCGCAGGGCTTTTGCTGCAAACTCTATTGCCTCTGGTAATCATTTATCTAATGCTAAGAGATGTGCACACCACTGTTCAAATACACGGAGGAGATAGCCCCTTCTCTATGGAGCTTACCCAGACAAGGCTCTGCATCATTTTGGTAACCCTCCTCTATCCTTATGGAGGTTTGGCCTCCAGTAGATGCGTCCTTCTCTGCTACCTCATATGAGCAAAATAAATGTTCTCCCTCTACAAAAGGAGTTCGTACAAATGAAAAAATCTTCAGAAGATCAACACATACCGTATCCTCAGAAAGTGCCTTAATGTATTTTTTGCCCATCTTTTTTTTCATGGTCAGGAAATTGGCCTTCATCTTTTTGCCCAAGCTTCCTGCATTGTTTGCTGATTTTACTGTTCCTTGATCTCCTCCATCAGCATCATTTTCTGTTTCACAGAACTAGCGTAAATAACAAGAAATGATTGTTGATTACCCCAAACCCCATCATATCATGAATGAAAACACAGAAGTGACTGGAACTGCGGTTTGTTTTCCAAGGTAAGAGTTTTCTAAGCTTCCATGGTAGGACTCGGTCTACTCCCCATCATTGCAAACTGTGCTAGATACACAGTTGCCTTTATAGTTCCTTCTTTTGTAAATACTCATCTTGCTCTGTGTGGTGCTAATTGCTAATTGTGCATGAAATGACATTTCCAGTCTCGTCATCCTTGTGATTTGGCAAGAAATCCTAAAACAGTTGACATGACTGCCCCTTAAGTCTTTTACTGCTGTTGTGTGGCATTTAATGTCATGTTGTTTATATAATTCTGGGGTAGAGCTTACAATCCAGGTTTATTTATATTTAAAATAAAATAGTGCTTTGTTTAAAATTTGAGATGAATCCCAGGGGTTTTGCTGCCATAAATTAATTTGACTTGAAACCAGAGCACATCAGTATCGTATTCTCAGATTAGCTTTGGCTCTATTGGAGCATTAGTTACGTGATGCCTTCAAGGATTTACCTCTTAGGTATCTCAGGACTAAGCAGTGTGAAGCAATCTGCCTATCATAGGAGGGGGAGAGATCAGATTAGAGGGAGTACCAATATATTTTATTTATATATATGTGTGTGTGTGTGTTTGACATAACATCCCAGATAAACATAATAAGGAGAATCTAGAAGTGTTATACTTTCCTGTCTTTAATAAGTTGTGTATGACCTTAGCATAACAGGTTTCCTAGTGTGATATAATAATAATACACACTATGAGGTAAATATTCAAAGGGATCTAGCCAGCTAAGTATGGATTTGTCCTGCTAGATCAAAACCTTTGATTAGCTAAATTTATCTCCCTAAATTTCACTAAGCAACTAAATTTGATTCTGGGCGAGCCTGGGGGTGGGGTTAGGTTGGGAGTGAGGGAAAGGTTAGGCAGCTAACTGGTTATCTTACCTGCTCAGTGGGTTTTTGAATATTGGCCTCATTGTTTATATTGTGAGAAACCTAGTCAACAGGGTAGTGCAACTGCTTTTTTTTTCTGTCTAACTTCCGTGATCTTCTTAGCAACACCTCAGGACACAGCTCCATTTCTTAAAGTAGCAGCATATGAGTATAGAAAGTGACATGCAGGACAGACTGGCTCATGTCACCGCCAGTGGGATGCAGGCCATTTTGGATCAGGCATGCAAAGGGACAGATTAGGACTTTTAAAGGATGCTCATTCTGTATCCGATTATTATCTGACACAAAAAAATAAAATACAGCCACCAGAATATACAATTCTTTAAATAAATCTGGTATTACAAAGTCTGAGCCTATTTTCTAATAAGGCGTAATGTTCTTTATTTTTCTCCCTTTATAAGCAGGTTAGCACAATTTCCAGCCACCATCTGCTTTCACACTAGACTTTAATCAGGGCCACCTTCCATTCCCTCTGGATTTTTCCTTTTATCACCACACAGAGGGGTGCCAGATCTTGGAAATGTGATACCCATCACACCTACTGACTCAGTGATCACAAATGGTCTGCTCTGTAGTGGGACCTATCAGTGCCATGTACCATGTTTTTTGTATTTATTTATTTATAAATTGCTTCACTGATGTAAAAAATCGCTTGAAGCGATGTATAAGATTAATACATTCAACAATTCCACGCAAATATTAAAACAAAATAAAAACTACAAAAAAATAAAAACTATGAAAAAATGAAAACTGCTTTACAGACTATAACACCACAATATGGGACCCCAGCCGAAAATGTTAACTTTCCATGGATCAATCCACCATACTGCAACATAACAGGTATAAAATGATTTGGTCATTAGCCAGGTTTTTAACGTTTCAGGTCTACTTCCTCAATTCAAGAGGAAGCTGATTCCACATAGCAGGAACGCCGCTCCAAAAGATCTTCTCAGTAATTTTTATTGTCGAAAATATTTTGCAGATGCTATTTGCAAAAGGGACTTTCCTTTAGACTTCAAACTCCTCCCAGCCTTGTACCTTTTTTCTGTATTCTAGAGGAGCCTATTCCTAAGACTCTAAAGGCCATAGTCAGATTTAAATCTACACCCTGAAGTTACAATAGGAGAGGACAAGCCGCAGTTCTTCTCAAATGCTCTATCACAATGCATGTGGCGGTGTTCTGAATTAGCTGAAGCTTTCACACTATCTTCCCAGAGATGCCCAAATATAACGCATTGCAGTAATCTGTGCATGATAACATCAATGCATACATAACTGCTTCCAAAGCCTGGAAATCTAAGTATGGACAAATTTGATGGACCGTTTTCAATTTCCCATATCTATTCCTTCATTGCTGCTGTCTGTGCTACATAACTGCTTCCATATGAGGACTAAAGCCTAGGAACATGTTCCTTAACCCGTGACTGCCCATATTGTCACTGCAGCTGGTGGACTGAGTTCCCCAGGCCATTGCCACTGGACCTAGGACTACTGAGGGAGCATGCCATGGTGTAAGTTAGCATTTGCAGCAAATGAGCTCACCTTTGTGCCATGTTATCTAAACTAGTATAAAAGTCAGAACGGAAAAATCTCTTAAGAAAAGTTATTAAAAGATACAGACCTCGGGCGAATCTTCTGGTTTTGATGTCGAGTGGTTCCTGAAGCGATCAAAGGTTCCAAAACTACTTGTACGCTGTAAACACAAAGAGAAGCCCACCCCCCAAATAAATGAACATCTGCATTTGTTTTCATAAAATGAAACACATCAGGATTAATGTGACTTGTTGGCATCAGGCTCCATGGTGCATGGAGTATTAATGGCATTGCAGTTCTTTCCCTTGCATGCCCAGGCTGCCCACCCACACTCTCTGGGCACAGGGGACATTACTCTTCCAGGTCTCCATAAGGCTGGTGGGGCACTTTTTTTTTTTCGTGCAGAGGGGATGGCCTCAGAATAGAAGCGAGAAACTTGAAGGAACTAAGGAAGAGTATTTTTTTTTTAGATTTGGCAGGGAAATCTCTCCGTAATAGATTTTGGTAATCTTTCTTTTCTAGTGTATAGAAAAGAATCTTATTAAACAAAGAAAATAGAGAAGTACTTGAGCTCAGCGAATGAATGCTACCTAATGATGTACAAAATTAAGATATACTCCTAAACCACTAAGAGGGAGTACTTGTCCCTGATGGGTGATTCTGCAGCCTCTGGAGGATTTCTCAGCCTTCAGAAAGGAGGGCAGCTGGGCACACACACACTAGTTGAGTGGAAGCCTAGAAATATGGGAGGAATTATTTTTTATTTGAAAAGTCTCCTCCTGAGGATATATAGAGCAATCTCTCAGAATTTTTACACCTTCTTTGTATGAATGGCTAAATGAGACTGCTTCAGCCAGTTGTGCATTCCAGGGCTTCCCAAACCTGTCTTGGCCATCCCACAGCCCGTTGGGTTTTCAGGATTTAGGCAGAACTTGGGAACTAAGAAGGACTGTTGCCTTCTGATATTCTTGGTCACCAGATGTGATGAGGCTGTAAACCTCTTTTTGCATAGATACAGCACAGTGGTACTTTTACTCTGGTTCTGTTGGTCATTGCAGGATGGTCTATAAATTCCAACTGGGTTTGGATACTGACAGTTGTAACAGCCAGTTTTTATGGACAGACCACAGCAGGGATGACTGCACTAACAGGCAGACGCACATTTCGTTTATTTCCATCAATAAGATTTCCTGGTTAGATATGGAAGCTTATTGTTGGTTATTGGCAGAAAGGAGCAAATCATTGGAAAGTAAATGGCAGTGCAATACATTCTAGCAGCAAACCCCCATGGAAGCTTGTCAGTACTGCAGTCCTGTGTCTTGACTAGGCTGAGGTAGTGTTGTAACAGCTAGCAGTGACCTTGATTGACAAACCCTTAGAGCTATCTAAGAACAAGTGACCCTGAAAAATTATAATTCTCCTTTTCTCAAGAAAATGGTTTCTTGGCGCTTTATGGGCAGAAATCTACATGCTTTATAAAATCCTTCTAAGGCTGGGGCAGAAATGGGCAGATCTGAAATAAACAAGTTGACCAGCACCCACCTAAAGCCAATAGCCTGGCCTGCCTATTGTTTTCCTCAAGGTCCTGTCTGTCCAGTAGCAGTTTCTGGCCCTGTTTGTTGGTTCTTCTCTTCCACACGTTTCTCGCACAGAGTCCAAGCAAGGAAAAGGTACTTCATCTTTAGTACTATCAAATTAGCTTATTTGATGAGCTGCCTGCTTAATGATCTTAGCAGAAGACAGCCAGAGGCACTGTGATGCTTCTCTGTGAGTTTCTCTGGCAGAACTCTGCCATTAATCCAGTGACATATGCCAGACCAGCACAACAAGGTCACCTTCTTCTTTCAAGGGGAATCTCTCTGATATATAATAAAGCTGACAGAAAGTTCTTTTTTGCATGATTTATATCATTGGAGGTTGACTGCTGCTGTTAATATGGCTACAGTAAGCTTATAAACATTCGGATCCTGAAGTCTCCTGGTATTTAGAGCCCAAAACTCCTTTTCTAGGTGAGAGATAGTGACAGCTTTATGGGGGGCAGCACACAAGTACACAATATGCAATCTTAAATGAGTTATGAAATATGGTCTGTTTTTCCCCAGCTGGTGAATTGCTGATGTTGCAGACTGGATTTAACAAACTGGTGTTGAGAAAGAAAAAATATATTGTCCAACAAGAGCTGCCTTCCACTCTGGTTTCTCGTGTTAGACAATCGCAGAGCATCTGTGCAGTCAAATTACAATTACTTTCCAGCTTAAACATATTTGAACAGATGATATTTTCTTAGCAACTGACATGGAGGAAGCCATTTTGTTTGGCAGTGATGTCATTGTTGATGCTGCATGACTTTTCATTCTAGCTCATTTTCAGCTATAAGTACCGTGTTCATCTGGCATGCTCATTCTCTCTCTCTATTACTGATACTGCTGCTTTTTATAGGGGATGTGCAGGGAAAAATGTTTCCTTTTGTTTAGTGCACAAAATAGTGCACTACCAATACTTAGTTTCTAATATTCAGCTTGATTTCCTTTAGAATGTCTCTCCTTTGAATACATATTTATGCTTGGCTCTGCAGATGTGCTGGCATATCTCTCCATTTCTGTAATGGGAGCTGCCTTTCCCTTTCTAGTTAAACAAGTCTTGGGCCTTTCAGACATGAAGCTTTGCAAGTTAAGCAAATAACCTAAGGAAGCATAGGAAAGAAGAGTGAGCCTGCAGTGCCTCTGTTGATGTTGCCCATAGGGGAGGCGACCAATTACATATAATAAAGTGCTTTTTAGATATGTTTATTTTTAGATCATGCTCTAAAAGCATGTGTTTAGTTTGATTGTTTGTAATATTATGCAGAGGTGCCACCCACTCTTATGCTGATTGTCCATCCTACGTGTTACATTGGTGTTTCCCAAACCTTTCCCAGACCTATCCAGTCGGGTTCTGAGGATTTGCAAATCGGTCTCAGGCCTATTCATGTGGATATCCTGAAAACCCAACTGGATATAGCTGCCTCCGGGAGAAGTTTGGGAAACACTGAATCACGTTACAGGAGCTGAAAACATTTCATGTAAGCTTCTTTCCATGTTGCTCTTTAAACTCATTTCAGTTATAAAACTCACTGACTTTTCTGCCAGTTTGATTGCGGGATTTGCTTAGGGCTCCCTCTTACTCTGTGCAACGGGATATGGCAGTGGATGGAGATCTGGGAATCGTACAGGCTTATCTACAGATCTAGGAATCACTTCATCTACAGATTCCTCAGTATTTTATAACAATTCACATTGTACAAGGTGTCTTATAGTATAAAAGGGTCATGGACAGGAAAAAACTTGTAACATTTGCAACTTTCTAGATCACACAGCTTCTTATGACACTATTACAATTTGAGTAACTATCTCAAAGAGCATATCTTAGCTTTCCTGTTAAGAGGTTATCGGTACTGGTTAATGGGCATTTTAAAACATGTTTTGACAAATCATCTTCACAGAAAAAATAATTCAGGGACATCCTAGAATGTCTCTCTGTTTTCCATTTGTGTCCCTGAGCAGACATATATTTGCACAGCATGAAAAAGTCAGCTGATCATCCAGCTGTTACCAGTGTGCAAATGCAAGGGCTAATTATCCGCACCTAATAGTGGTTCAGAAACGTTTCTGCCCAGGCAATGACTTTTCACTTGTACACTCTCCATGAAAAGTTGACAGTGTATTTGAACTGAAAATGTAATCTGTCCATTTTTTAACTTCATCTTAATACGCTTTGGGAAATGTTCCACGTGGACTTATTTTCTGTGTATTTCAAACACAACACAGCAGACTTCATAGTATTATTAGGGGAACACCCTCTGTGTGCAGTGATGTGTACGACATCAATCACAGAATAAATTATCCCTACTTAAGCAGTAATTTGACAAGTAACTTGATGAAGACCATATCTGGTTAGATGGTTGGGTCTTCTGGAAGAAGATCCAAGGGCCACTGCTGCCTAGCATGTAGAGATGTCAGCATCAGTGTTCCTGCTAAGGTGTGCAGGAGAGAGCTGACACCTTTCTTCTCAAAAGGCACCCTCCGGCAATCCCATGGTGCTAACCACATGACACCCCATATTCTGCAGGAGTTGCTGGCTCTGCAAAGTTTAAACCATGTAAGGGATAATTATCCCCACTAATTGCTGGTTCAGAAATGTTCCTGCCTGGCAGGGCAGAAAGGTGTTGGCGGTCTCCTGTGCACCTTAGAGGGGGACTATTGTTCATCACACCCATCGATATCTTTTCCCTCTAAAATCTTGTCCACAAAATGAGTGAATGGTGGATGCAGAAGGTGAAGCATTAAGGGAGGGAAGAGATGTGGCAGAGTACCAGCCACACAGCTCACCCATGTTTGTCATCATGGGCACCTTTTTAGATGCACCCAGTACCCACTAACCTCACCCTCCTTCTGCACTGTCCAATCAACAGCATGGAGGGGAATCACTAGTGAACTAAAATTTGTGCTAAAGGTCAAGATACATGAATGATTATTGGTACTGAATTATATCTTCAGAGGTGAGCGCACAAGAAGTTGCATTTTCAGTCATTCTGTTTGGAAAAAGGATTTCATGGGTCTGGATGAATGAATCCATCCCATTAATACAATGGATTTTATTCAGAAGGCTGCATCCCATTCTGTGTCTGTGGAAACAATCTTTCCTGAATGAGGCCAGTGTATGTCAGGATGCATCTCTCACATGTTTCATTGTTAATTTTTGTAGAAGAAATACCTTAGCAAAAAACCTGCTCGCTCTCTCTACTGATATGTCTTCCAGACTACAATGTATGGTTAGTAACATAAGGTGATAATTATAATACATAATATTTGGATAAAGAACCATTACCACCAGTAAAAGCAGGTTACTGAGGACATGTATTGGTATGGTCTATAATTCATCTAAGCACAGTGGTACTGTTTACTGGAGAGGAAAATAAATTACTCGGTCTATTTTCTACTTTCTATCATTCCTCCCTTGAATTTATAGGTATTTGCTGGTATTAATCTCCTGCTTCCTCATATACTTTCGGAGAAGCTAATTAATCTTTTCATATTTAGGATAATCAAGGTTTAGGTATGAGCGATATTGATTCTTTTATTTTGTGGGAATTTACTCTAGTACTCAACCGATGAAACCCCTCCCCACCAAAAATGCTTGCTATCTAAATCTCATGGAACTGTTACAGAGAGAAAAGTTACTGCCATGAAGATGACCCCCATGAGGGATCTGATTGTTTCTGCACTAAACTTTGGGCATTTAGCTGCACTTGAACAATAAGGACTTCATCCCTTTCTCCAGTAGTTTTCAATCCTGGACCAAAGAACAGATCTACATTAGAACATAAGAACATGCCATACTGGGTCAGACCAAGGGTCCATCAAGCCCAGCATCCTGTTTCCAACAGAGGCCAAACCAGGCCACAAGTACCTGGCAAGTACCCAAACATTAGACAGATCACAAGCTACTGTTGCTTATTAATTACCATCATAGCAGTTTATGGATTTATGCTCTAGGAACTTATCCAAACCTTTTTTAAACCCAGTTACACTAACTACTGTAACCACATCCTCTGGCAATGAATTCCAAAGCTTAACTATGCACTGAGTGAAAAAGAGCAAGTTGAACATCCACACATGATGAAACTTATAAGAAAATAAGTTAATTATGCATTTTCTTTATTTGTTTATATTGGGTGCGTGGTGATGGGGTTACATATCCTATAGGTAGTTAATATTTCATGCCAATTTTTTACCCAATGTCTATTTTATTTGAACTGTTTTGTGAGTAAGTAATCCCTTACCTTTGGCTTTTGGCATTTTTCCTTCTCCGAAACATTTGAAGGTTTTCTCTTCAGCATGTTTAAATGTGATTTATCCAGACGATAGTGCCCTTATCTTGCACCAAAACCAAGTCTCTGTGTAGAGGAAATGGTAGCTAAGAGATAGGTACAACCCCAGCTTCCTAATTCTGGGCCGGAAATGACAAGCTGTGTTGCAGCTTAAACGGTTTTTTCCTCTCTCAGAAATTGCAAAACCTTAGTCTACAAAGTTAGCAATGCATTTTCTTTGTTAGCCAAGATTCATTTTCCCCCTTTGTTTCACACATTTTATCTTTTGAAGCTGAGGCCCCGATGGGAGCTCTCCTTTAACAAAAAGTTGGAGTTTAGTGTCTTTAAGAAGAAAGGTAGAGCTCCTCAAATGATCAAGTAGCACTTTATGAATGTCAAACAAAATATACTACATGGTAATTAAACCAAGTAGGATTCATTCTTTCTACTCTGTAGGCCGGTTTTCCTGTTTCTGATCAGAATGTAGTGCATTCTGAATGAACCTCACATGGGGTAGGTGGGCTCTGCGAATGCATGCAGCAGCTTTACAGTGTTTCTGGGCTCATTTTTCTGCTTTATGTTTTTTGGGGAAGGGATAATAGAAATGTGTGCGTTATCTCCTGTGATGCTGCAGACACTATATATCAACACAGGTACACTCGTTTTATTGACATGTGCATGATTTTATAAGACACCAATCTACTAAGCTGCACCAAACTTCACAAAAGTTGGTGCACTATTTCATTTTTAGCATCCACTATTTTCCAGTCAGCACTGTATGCAAATAAGCCCAGTAGCTAAAAAGCACGTGTAGTTTACTTGCAGACTTTATTGCAAAATGCTCCCTGAGGCCTAAATACATTTCTTGCGATATAGTGTTCGAAAAATTGAACTGTGCATTCATAGCTAATGAGAGTTGCTTTGCATAATTTTACATCGCAGTCACTCGTTAGCAATGAATTAGTGCACAAACTCACAAAATAATGTGCTAAAATAGCTATTTGTGAAACAAAGGAAACCTGCATGCTCTAAAAGGGCAATGAGCACACATTATCCCTTTAATGCGCACTAGCTGCGATTTTAGTACATGTGAGTTCCAGCGCAGCATAGTACATTGGACCAAGTGTATGTGTCTGTTTCGGTTTGAAAACTGTGCACGTAACAAAAGAGAAGGGTGCAAGTGGCCGAAAGATATTGGCCAGGATGACTGCGCAAGCCATTGCTTTGCTTGCTTTTAAAACTAAGGCCTAACCTATGCAGAGCATCTCTGTAGTCCCAAGCATTACATCTTTTATTCAGCCTGCCTGAATTTAGAGGTTATTGCATACTCAGCATTGACCTTCACGATTGGCTATGCAGTGCGTTAGGCCTGGTTAACTGCTAAACATATTTTGAAGTCAGAGCCTCAAATGTTGACAGAATTGAGGTTATACATATTGGCGTGTTGCTGTTTGACTGTAGCATATGTGCACTAATACAATGTGTGTTTTCCATGTGTAATACTATAGGTCTCTGTAAACTCCATGCAAATACTAGAAATCAGACTTAGAGCAGTAGACCATGATTTCCTGCCATCTCCCTTGAAACTTTCATGATGAGTTAGACAAAACTATTCATCTGGTAAGTTTCAAGTTCTTTGTTTTAGAGATGAAGAACTGATTGTGTCTGTTGCTGTCATGGAAAGAACACCCAACCATGTTGAGTTTGGAAAGTAGAGTGAAGAGCAGCAAACGACTGTCTATGAGTTGCTTTGACTCACGTTTTTTAGAAGACTCCATATATAGAAAAGGCCAAATTTGAAGCTGTGAAAGGGAATTTTAACTTGATTACAAGGAAAAGTTATTTCACTTTTAGAATGGTCAGATCATAGAATATTTTGTCTAGCATTGGGAGATTTAGCAAGTACATATATATATCAAGAGATAAACAGAGCCAGTGATGCATTGAATATTGATCAGTTGCATGACAACCAGGTCACAACCAAACCTAATGGACCCAGATTTTTATAGGTTAAATTTTAAAAAGTATCTACATGCTGTAAATAGCATATATATATATATATAGCACATATTGATTAAAAAGTGCCCAGTTTCTGCGTGCAGGTTCATGTAGAGCAACAGACTTTCCTATAGGAACCCACAAGATACAACTGGCCTGGTTAGGACCTATATAGGTCATATGGTCAATTCACCTTCTCCTGGGCCGTATTCATTGTTCCTTTATCCTCTTAAATGAATGTTTGTCTAACCTATACTTAAAATACTCCAGGGATGGAAATACTACCTCTCCCCTTTGTGCTCTGGGCCAGACTTAATTACTTTAACAATTATAACATTCTTCCTGTTGTGTCTAACCAAACTCTTCCCTGATCTCACTTAAGCCCATGACTTGAAGTCTGTAAAAAGCTGTAAATTTTTTTAGTGCTACAAGTTCTCCCCACACTCAAAAAAAAATGAGGGTCACATATACCAAAAATATTTTTTTAATTAATAATGGGAAGCAGCACAAATTATCCTACTATGTGATTTCCTGTCATCTTGAGAAGAATTGTGACATTTAACATCTTATGATAGTTATAACATTTTATAATGTCTGAATAAGATTAACTGTACCTCCTTTGGTAACCCAGTGCCTACAGTGCTCACTAAGAACATAAGAACATGCCATTCTGGGTCAGACCAAGGGTCCATCAAGCCCAGCATCCTGTTTCCAACAGTGGCCAATCCAGGCCATAAGAACCTGGCAAGTACCCAAAAACTAAGTCTATTCCATGCTACTGTTGCTAGTAATAGCAGTGGCTATTTTCTAAGTCAACTTAATTAATAGTAGGTAATGGACCTGTTCTAAGCATTTCACCATATCTTCCATTCTGTAGAAGTGGGACAAGAAGATAAATTGGACTAAAAGATGAAGAATACATTCACTAGCAGGAGAAATTATGAAATCAATATTCAAAAGCAATATTCATGGCAATATGCAGCTAAATTCTAGAATTTAGCCGCATGAGTCAGGGGTGTTCCTGGGCAGAGCAGAGGTAGCTGCTACTGTAAAAGCCAGTTAGACATAACTGGCTAACTCTAAGATAACTGGGTATATTCAGTGATGCGACTGCACCACTGAAAATACCCTGCTAGTTAGCTGGAAAATGGACCCCTATAAGTATTTTTCAGATGGTTGACTTTAAAATTCTTGTATTTTATATTTAGCTGTTCCTTTTGTATAAGCACTATCGGACAGTCATAACACAAAAGGACTGCATTGGGAGTGGTTATAAACCCAGTAGAATAGGATCTGCCCAAGAAAAGACCATTCATTATAACATCAGAACTTGGATTTGCATAATAAAGGCATTTATTAAAAAAATCTCAAATGGAGGTTCTGATTATACAACGTTGACCATTATATTTGTGAGTTACAAAGTTGCTCCATTTAAGTTATTCTTGTATAGGAATGCCTACTAATTGCTTGGATTGGAAAGCTTTGTTTATTTGTCTGTTTTGTGGGAAGAATATTTATTTTTGTATAGCGATATGCTTATGGTCCTCGCGATATCTACTTATTATTCAGTTTTCTCGGTAGTTTGATTTTGATTGCAACCACTAGGTACATGTTATGGTTTAGGGTTTTGAAGCCTTCAACCTTTTGTATTCAGTTTCCTTGACATGATAAAAAACCTTGTGATTTCTAGGGTATACGCATCATTAATTTTCTCTTGTAGCCAAGGAACCTGCAGCATTGCCTTCCGATGTAAACTGTACTATTCTGTCCTGGCATCTGTAGTTCTGCATTTCATATGTGACAAAGCCAAGAACGCAAAGAGATAGTTGTCAGTGTCCCACTGGCCCCTGATGGATTGGAGTTAGTTGAAAGCCATATGAGGTCAAGCAATGAAGCTTGCTTCTATCTGACATCCATAACTTTGAAACGTCCCTAGTAATGCTCTCCTTTTAAAGCTTAGTCCTGTCTACAGGCCATGGTGAACAGAATCATTATGAGTGGAAACAGAAGCACCAGTTGGTTAGAAAACTCTATTTTGGACAAGACAGACCCTTCTCTGACTTGCACAGCCCCACCAAACAGCACTTTCTGCTTCCAGATGCACTTTGCAGCAGATATTTTCCCAGGAATGGTTTGCAGATCAGCAGAATCCAGCAGTGCTTTCTGACTGGACTTGATGGAAGGGTGAGGGAGAGACTGTAGTGCCATGAAAAGTGGTTGAAGGCCTCATGTATGCTAGAAAAGGCACTGAAGAGCTCCCCTCCCACTTTGTTCCCGTAAATTGACTGAAAAAAAAAAAAGTCTGCCCACACGAAATAGGAAACAAAAGTTTTGCAACGAATGTAAACAGGAACTTCTGTATATGGCAGGCTGCTGCACAGAAGAAAGCTCAGTCAACAGATTTCCTCTACCAAGCTTCTTGCTTTTAAAAAAAATAATGTCTTAACCATAATTTTACTTTGAATTGCTACTCAGAAGTTTGTATTTCCTATTAAAACCCTTGAGAGTTTAAAAGGAGTCCATTTTTGTAGCATAGCATGTAGAAGGGATGCTCAAAACCAGCAGAACTTCAAGACAACCTGCAATAACAAACATCGGACTCATACGTTGCCTTGGGAGCAGGGTGAATAAAAACATAAGAAGTTGCCATACTGGGTCAGACTGAGGGTCCGTCAGTGGCCAATCCAGGTTACAAGTACCTGGCAAGTATCCAAACATTAAGTAGGCTGTTCCCTAAATCATCTTGATTAACAGCAGTTAATGGACTTGTGTTCCAGGAACTTATCCAAACCTTTTTTAAACCCAGCTACACTAACTTCCCTAACCACATCCTCTGGCAACAAATTCCAGAGCTTATTTGTGCGTTGAGTGAAAAATAATTTTCTTCAATTTGTTTTAAATGTGCTACTTCTTAACTTCATGGAGTGCCCTGTAGTCCTTCCGTTATCTGAAAGAGTAAATAACTGATTCACATTTACCTGTTCTAGACCTCATGATTTTAAACACCTCTATCATAACCCCCCTCAGCCATCTCTTCTCCAAGCTGAAAAGTCCTATCCTCTTTAGCCTTTCCTCATAGGGGAGCTGTTCCATCCCCTTTATCATTTTGGTAGCCCTTCTCTGTACCTTCTCCATCACAACTATATCTTTTTTTAGATGTGGTGACCAGAATTGTATACAGTATTCAAAGTGCGGTCTCACCATGGAGCGATACAGAGGCATTATGACATTTTCCGTTTTATTAACCATTCCCTTCCTAATAATTCCTAACATTCTGTTTTTTTTGTGTGGCTACTGAGTTTTTATGTTAAAGCAACATTTCACCTTTCTTGTCTGACAAATGAATTCGTATTAAATCTTCTCTGTGGGTCTATAACAGTAAACCAGTGTCAGGCACTTTTTAGAGGATAAAACAATTTTGCCATAATTTCAGGATTGCCTTCCATTTGCCAGGCACCCTCTAACCCTGTCTGCTGAACCTATTGCAGACTTCTCCCTGGAATGACAACCTCTGATGGGCTCAGAGGGAGTCTTCCCCAAATTCTGCAGTCCCTCTCCCAGGTGCTAGTATAATTCCCTCACAGAAACAATTTATGGGCTAAAGAAAGTCAACAACAGCCGATCTGGCTTGCTATGCTTGTTTGCTTAGATTTTATCTATTCATCTAGAAAGCTGCTATTTGAGTCTTGAAAGCAATGCTTCTTAGAATACAAAGATTGACTATAATAGAGGTGGCCAACTCCAGTCCTCAAGAGCCACATATTAGTGAGGCTCTCAGGAGAACCCCAGTGAATATTAATGAGATAAATTTGCATACACACTGCCTCCATTGTATGCAAATCTATTTAATGCATATTCATTAGGGATATTCTAAAAACCAGACTGGTTTGTGGCCCTCGAGGAACAGAGTTGCACAACCCTGAACTATAACAAATCACCTGTTTCATGAAAGCAGCAGAAGGCAACAGAGAAGCACAGTTTGCTAGGTTGACCTGGTTAAAGGAAGGAGACCTGTGTGGTTTTTGATCTTCCATCCCAATGCATTGTGGTATTTGTAGTCCCTATTTATGTCATTTGAAATCGGCACTGCGGATATCAGAATGCATCGGAATGGGGCTGCCTGAAACCTCCCTCCGTGAATGGAGTCACTTTGATATCTGGAAAAATGTCTGTTGCTATCCTGTACAAAGAATGATTTAAAGGGCCAGTGGGTATTTCAAATAATGGTGTCTCAGAGGATGGGGGGCCTCTTCATTACATACAATTGAAAAATGGTTTTCCCCAAGGAGAATCTCAAGATGGTGAAAATTTGGCAGGGTTTGGCCTCTATGAATGGCCTTTGACAGGGATTACATTTTAATGTTTTTTTCAGTCATTTGGATTTTATCAGCTGCAAGCATTGATCTTTCTGACATGTGGAATCTTCTGCCTATTTTTAGTTTTTTAGCCACATTAGACCCTGTCCTAGCTGCAATTGGATTGAGGGTTTCTTTAGTTTCAGAAAGGCAGACCATTGACTTCTCACCAACTTTAACAATATATTTTCAGTCTCACTGAATGTGTGTATATGGTGAGAGACATATTCTAGTCTGTGAAGTTTATCTATAGCAAAAGCCTTAATATGCTGCAATTACATCTCTTTAGCTAGAGGGGAAAAATGTACACTGTAAGGAAAGCAGCACTCACCCATGAGCTTGGGAGATCCCTATCTGTGAAGGATGACGGAGATCTGTGGGGATGGTTACAGCAGGTGCATGTTTCCCACTCCCCTCTTTCTGAGAAAGAGAAGCCAAAAGGGGAGAGTTCCCATCGCTCTGGAAAAGGCTTCCAGTCATTCAGCAGCCGACTCTCTGCTTCTGCACGGAGGGAAATTGGAGCAGATCTCAAATCCACACTGCTCTCTGGTTCCTTCTTTCTCCTTGCATGGACCTTCTCTTCTTTCTTTTCCTGGGATTTTGTTAACTTCATGCAGGTAGTCACTATCTCTTCCTCCTCTTCCTTTTCCTCATTGTCTTGTGCATGGGCTTTAAATAATGAACAATTTGTTAAAATGTTGATAGCAACATAAGAACAAGACTTGCTATATTGGGTCAGACCAAAGGTCCATCAAGCCCAGTATCCTGTTTCCAACAGTGGCCAATCCAGGTCACAAGTACCTGGCAGCAACCCAAGGGGTAGAGAGATTCCATGCTCCTTCTCCCAGGGATAAGCAGTGAATTTCTGCAACTCCATCTTAGTAATGGTATATGGACTTTTTCTCCAGGAACTTGTCCTAACCTAGCTATACTAATAGCATTCTGACACCAAATTAATTATGCATTGAATAAAAATGAAATGTATCACCTAGTAACTTCATTGTGTGTCCTCTAGTGTGAGTACTCTTTGAAAGAGTAAACGACCGATTAACATTTGTTTGTTCCACTCTACTCATTATTTTATAGACCTCTAGCATATCTCCCCTCAGCCGTCTCTTCTCCAAGCTGAAGAGTCCTAACCTCTTTAGCCTTTCTTCCTGGGGAATTTTTCTGTCCCCTTTATCATTTTGGTTGCCCTTCTCTGTATCTTTTCTAATTCTGCTATATTATTTTTGAGATGTGGTGACCAGACCTGCACACAATACTCAGGATTAGGTCGTACCATAGAGTGATACAGAGGCATTGTAATATTCTCTGTTTTATTCTCCATTCCCTTCCTAATAACCCCTAGCATTCTATTTGCTTTCTTGGCTGCTGCTGCTGCACACTGAGCAGAAGATTTCAACGTATTTTCAACAATGACACTTAGATCCTTTTCCTGCGTGCTGACTCCTAATGTGGAACCTTGCATTGTATAGCCATAATTTGCATTCCTCTTAATCACTTTGCACTTGTCCACATTACATTTCATTTGCCATTTGATTGCCCAGTCTCCCAATTTTGCAAGGTCATCTTGCAATTTCTCACAATCCTCTTGTGGTTTAACAACTTTAAATAATTTTTGTGTCATCTGTAAATTTGATTACCTCGCTTGTTCTCATTTCCAGGTCATTTATAAATATATGAAAAAGCTGTGGTCCCAGAACAGATCCCTGGGGCACTCCTCTATTCACCTTTCTCCATTGGGAAGATTTACCATTTAGCCCCACTCTCTGTTTTCTTTTAACCAATTGGCAATCCATAATAGGACACTGCCCCTTAAGCCATGATTTTTTAAATTTTCTAACAAGTCTCTCATGAGGGGCTTTCTGGAAATCCAGATACACCAAATCAACTGGCCCACCTTTATACATATGTTTATTTATGCAAGGATCATGTGTTTGGCACTTACAAGAAAGCATTTGATAGAACCTGAAACATTGCACCAGTGTAAGGCATAATACAAACATCTGGAAATCAGTACTTATCAGCTTCCCAAGAAGATACATGTCACTAATACTTAATGTCATGGTTTTACTTTGATAAAATGTTTACAGTAAAGAAATAAAGATTAATAACAATATTACTGTACTTGCCACTTCTGTGCTATTTGCTGAGCCAGGACTCTAAGGATCCAGTCTATCTGCCAGGTGTCAATGAGTGAAATTTGCAGTCCTAACTGTGCTAAAACCCCATTTTCAATGAAAGGCTTCCATCATAATTTTGCATTTCACATCTCTAAATGGAACCAGTGGTGTTCAAGATTCCTATGGCACACCACTGGAAGCTATATCAAGTACTGCTATGTAAATCTGTATACTTGAAGCTTAATAAATCATAGCTTTATTTAATGAAATGATCAGAAAGAAATATTGATTGCACTCCGCTTTGCTGGTTGATCGAAAGGCAGACATTTAAATACAAATAAATAAATAGTATAGTGCAGGGATCCTTCCTGGGTACTTACAGAGAGGTAACAAAGTGTGTTTTAAATCATTTGCATTGGGTTTGTTAGCATGAACCAGTCTTTGTAGCCTTTTTAGGGTCCCTGCTGATTCTTTGTCATCTGGTTCTGTAACCTGTCGATAAATCAGTGAGTTATAATATGGATCGCTATAGGGCCCTGTCATTATTGGGCTAAATTTATAACATTGCACACAAGATACAGAGATTTTCTAAGCAAACTTACATGCACAAATCTGCTTTGAAAATTAGCCTGGCAAAGCTATGCACAGACAATAACACCTGCTATTTGGTGCGCATAGTATTACCGAGATAAATGGCACGTGTACTTTTTAGAATAAAAAAGTACACGTGCAGCTCCCAACCTTTCCTAGACTCTACTTCCCTGAACAGCTCTCTTCTGTGTGAGTAAACGTATGCGCATATAGGAGGTAGTTTTCAAAAGAAGTTACATGCTTAAAAGTAATATGTATTGTAGCAATTTTCAAAAGCTCATTTACATGTGTAAAACATTTTGAAAATTGCTTCCAGAGTGTGTATGCATGTAATATTATGTGCATATCGGTCATGCAGTTTTCTAAAGTACCATTTCTTCAGGTAAAGTACGATTCCTGCAAAAGTCCTTTTCCAAATTCCCATTAGCTGGGATCTAAAGGAGATCTGGCATAGGCATAGAAAAGGAGAACCAAACACCATACTATCTGGCACGCCACTTGTCTTCTACTGGAGAGATGTGATTGGTCAACCATTTTGGCCTCTGTTTTCTAAAGACTCTCCTGCCTCCTGTACCTGAGAAAGAATTGGATTTGCTTTTGATTTCTGTGTCATTACTGAAACATCATTAATCTGGGCTGTAGTATTTAAAGGAGTTTTGCCAGAGACTGTGCACAAGGGGAGCCTTTCCAGTCTTTTGCATTGAGTGTCACATGTATGATTTTTTACCCATCGATGAGAGATTGTATGTATGCACCCGATGCAAAGAGCTCATGGCTCTCAGAGAACGAGTCCGATCTCTGGAGGCTAGAGTGGCAGACCTGGAGGAGCTGAGGCAGACAGAGAGGTATATAGATGAGACCTTCAGGGACATACCGTGTTTCTCCAATAATAAACCCTACCCTGAAAATAAATCCTAGCTTGATTTTCAGGAGGGTTGTAAAAATAAAAAAACAAAAAAACTCCCAAGCCCACCCCAACCCTTCAAATGTAATTCATTTCAACCCTCCCGACCCCCCCCCCCCAAACTTGCCGAAACTCCCTGGTGGTCCAGCGGGGTCCCGGGAGCGATCTCTCACTCTCGGGCCGTCGACTGCCAGCAATCAAAATGGCACGATGGCCCTTTGCCCTTTCCATGTGACAGGCTATCGGCGCCATTGGCCGGCCTCTGTCACATGGAAGGAGCAATGGGCGGTCCATTGCTCCTTCCATGTGGCAGAGGCCAGCCAATGGCAGGGTTTGGAGAGTTATGATGATGTTCCAGAATACCGGTTAATGTAGATTGTTGTACATGGAAAAAGGAAATATAAATTCATGATGGAATTCAGGGTTTGGAGATGATGTTTCAGAATTTGATGACATAGTTATATATGAATAAATGTTGATTTTTTGTTCAAGAATAAAAGTGTGATTGTTGTTCATGGAAAACAAATAAGACATCCCCTGAAAATAAGCCCTAACCGTTTTTTCGGAGCTCAAAAAGAATATTAGACCTGTCTTATTATCGGAGAAACACGGTAGTAGCCAAGTCCCAACTCCAGTCTGGCAGCCCTGGTGCTGCCTTGGAGGTGGAAGGTCTCATGATCAGAGAGCATCAATCTGGTACAGCAGGAAATGATCCTGTAGCAAGGACCGGCTCTCCAGGTGATGTATTGTCCTCTCGCACCAAGGATGTGTCTCCCAGGGCTACTGCCAAGGAGGGAAGGGTTAGGTTGGTCGTCATAGTTGGTGATTTGATTATTGGGTAGGTAGTGGACATGAGGACTGCCTGGTAACTTGCCTGCCTGGTGCGAAAATGGTGGACCTCATGCGTCACCTAGATTGGATTATAAACAGTGCTGGGGAGGAGCCGGCTGTCATGGTACATGTGAGTACCAACCACATAGGAAAATGTGGGAGAGAGGTTCTGGAAGCCAAATTTAGGATTTTAGGTAGGAAGCTGAAATTCAAAACCTCTAGGGTGGCATTCTCTGAAATGCTTCCTGTTCCACGTGCAGGTCCCCAGAGGCAGGCAGAGCTCCAGAGTTTCAATGCGTGGATGAGACGATGGTGCAGGGAAGAGGAATTCAGTTTTGTAAGGAACGGGAAACCTTTGGGGAAGGGGGAGACTTTTCCGAAAGGATGGGTTTCACCTTAACCAGAGTGGAACCAAGCTGCTGGCACTAACTTTCAAAAAGGAGATAGAGCAGCTTTTAAACTAGAACAAGGGGGAAATCAGACAGTCACTCAGCAGTGCATGGTTTGGAGAAATGTATCCTTGAAGGATACTAATGAAACAGGAGAGTTAGGGCATCCCAACAGAGATGTTCCAAAAAAAAGCAAACGTAGTCCATGTGCCTATATGTAAAAAATCAACGAAGCTAATGATTTCCAAATTATCCCTAACAACTGAAAAGCAGATTGTTAATACAAACAAAAAACACACTTTGAAATGTCTGTATGCCAATGCCAGAAGTCTAAGAAGTAAAATGGGAGAGTTAGAGTGTATAGCAGTAAATGATGAGATTGACATAATTGGCATCACAGAGACTTGGTAGAAGGAGGATAACCAATGGGACAGTGCTGTATCAGGGTACAAATTATATCACAATGATAGGGAGGATCAACTTGGTGGGGATGTGGCACTTTATGTTCGGGAGAGTATAGGGTCCAACAGGATAAAGATCATACAAGAGACTAAATGCTAGGGATGTGCAGAGGGACGCCATATGTTGCATTCGGGATTCTTATTCGTCGGGGAGCAGATGCATTGTATTCGGCCGTATGGCGCCCCGATGCGTTAATATGGCGATTTCTATTCGTGTCCCAGCTAAAATTAAAATTAACTACAACCCCCCACCCTCCTGACCCCCCCAAGACTTACCAAAACTCCCTGGTGGTCAAGCGGGGGGTCCGGGAGCCATCCCCTGCACTCTCACACCCTCGGTGCCGGTTTCATCATGATGCCGATAGCCTTTGACCTACTATGTCACAGGAGCTACCAGCGCCATTGGTCAGCCCCTGTCACATGGCCATCGGTGCCATCTTATGCTCCTACCATGTGATAGGGGCTGACCAATGGCACCGGTAGCCCCTGTGACATAGTATGGGCAAAGGCTATCGGTGCCATTTTGATTACTGGCAGCCGATGGCCCGAGGGCAGGAAATCGCTCTGGGACCCCCATTGGACCCCCAGGGACTTTTGGCCAGCTTGGGGGGGCCTCCTGACCCCCACAAGACTTGCCAAAAGTCCAGCGGGGGTCCGGGAGCAACCTCCTGCACTCCGGCCATCGGATGCCAGTACTCAAAATGGCACCGATCGCCTTTGCCCTCACTATGTCACAGGGATCGATGGTCGGCCCTTGTGACATAGTGAGGGCAAAGGCGATCGGCTGCCAGTATTCAAAATGGTGCCTCCTCCTGCACTCCAGCCGTCGGATGCCAGTACTCAAAATGGCACCGATCACCTTTGCTCTCACTATGTCACAGGGATCGATGGTCGGCCCTTGTGACATAGTGAGGGCAAAGGCAATCGGCTGCCAGTATTCAAAATGGCGCCGATTGCCTTTGCCCGCATTATGTCACAGGGTCCAACCGTTGGTCCCTGTGACATAGTGAGGGAAAGGCGATCGGCGCCATTTTGAGTACTGGCATCTGACGACAGGAGTGCAGGAGGTCGCTCCCGGACCCCCGCTGGACTTTTGGCAAGTCTTGTGGGGGTCAGGAGGCCCCCCCAAGCTGGCCAAAAGTCCCTGGGGGTCCAACGGGGGTCCCAGAGCGATCTCCTGCCCTCGGGCCATCGGCTGCCAGTAATCAAAATGGCGCCGATAACCTTTGCCCATACTATGTCACAGGGGCTACCAATGCCATTGGTCAGCCCCTGTCACATGGTAGGAGCACAAGATGGCACCGATGGCCATGTGACAGGGGCTGACCAATGGCACCAGTAGCCCCTGTGACATAGTAGGACAAAGGCTATCGGCGCCATGATGAAACCGGCACCGAGGGTGTGAGAGTGCAGGGGATGGCTCCCGGACCCCCAGCTTGACCACCAGGGAGTTTTGGTAAGTCTTGGAGGGGGGGTCAGGAGGATGGGGGGTTTGTTTAAATTGATTTATTTAGGCGGCCGAATAATTCGGCAAAGATTCATGTATTCGTGGGGAATTGCGATACGTTTCGCTTTCCCCACGAATACAACGGATATGGCAACATCCTTTGCGGATTGCCAATACGTAGGGACCGAATGCACACCCCAACTAAATGCTCAGTAGAATCTATATGGGGAAGACTATAGTGAAAGGAGTATACTACCGTCCACCTGGTCAACATGGTGAGACGGTTAGTGAAATGCTAAGAGAAACTAGGGAAGCTAACTATATTGGTAGTGCGGTAATAATGGGAGATTTCAGTTACAAGTGCCTCCGACAGCCCTGGGACTGATAACCCCGAGAATAAGGAAAGTTGCCTTTTTTACTATATAGCAGAAAAAGAAAAGAAAAAATTGAACATTGATATTGGTTGGACCAATTGATTAAACATGACCCTGTGAAAGTGCAGAAAGTGCAAGTATAACTTGTAAGCACTGGGGGTGGTATGATGGTCCTTAAATATATAGTATAAACATTGACAAAGATTTTGTCTTCAAACATACAGTATAAATATTGACAAAGATTTATATAGCGCTGTGATTGGCTAAAACTATCAAATACCACGTTTTTCTATACTAAGTTATTCCAATCGTGGGACTGTTCATTAAGAGATTTTTTGTGTTTAGATTTCAGTTACCCCAATATTGACTGGGTAAATGTATCATCGGGACATGCTAGAGAGATAAAGTTCCTGGATGGAATAAATGACAGTCTTATGGAGCAATTGGTTCAGTAACCGACAACAGAGGGAGCAATTTAAGATCTATTTCTCAGTGGAGCACAGGACTTGGTGAGAGAGGTAACAGTGCTGGGGCCATTTGGCAATAGTGATCATAATATGATCAAATTTGAATTAATGACTGGAATGGGGACAGTAAGCAAATCCATTGCTCTCGTGCTAAACGTTCAAAAGGCAAACTTGGATAAAATGAGAAAAATAGAAAAAAAACTGAAAGGAGCAGCTAAAAAGGTAAAAAGTGTGCAAGAGGCATGGTCATTGTTAAAAAATACCATCCTAGAAGAACAGTCCAGATGTATTCTACACATTAAGAAAGGTGGAAAGAAGGCAAAACGATTACCGGCATGGTTAAAAGGGGAGGTGAAAGAAGCTATTTTAGCCAAAAGATCTTCATTCAAAAATTGGAAGAAGGATCCAACAGAAGAAAATAGGATAATGCATAAGTGTTGGCAAGTTAAATGTAAGACATTGATAAGACAGGCTAAGAGAGAATTTTAAAAGAAGTTGGCCGTAGAGGCAAAAACTCACAGTAAAAGCTTTTTAAAATATATCCAAAGCAGAAAGCCTGTGAGGGAGTCAGTTGGACCGTTAGATGATCGAGGGGTTAATGGGGCACTTAGAGAAGATAAGGCCATTGCGGAAAGATTAAATGATTTCTTTGCTTTGGTGTTTACTGAAGAGGATGTTGGGGAGGTACCCGTACCGGAGAAGGTTTTCATGGGTAATGATTCAGATGGACTGAACCAAATCACGGAGAACCTAAAAGATGTGGAGGCCTAATTGAGAAACTGAAGAGTAGTAAATCACCTGGTCCGGATGGTATACACCCCAGGGTTCTGAAGGAACTCAAAGATGAAATTTCAGACCTATTAGTAAAAATGTGTAACCTATCATTAAAATCATCCATTGTACCTGAAGATTGGAGGGTGGCTAATGTGACCCTAATATTTAAAAAGGGCTCCAGGGGCGATCCGGGAAACTACAGACCAGTTAGCCTGACTTCAGTGCCAGGAAAAATAGTGGAAAGTGTTCTAAATATCAAAATCACAGAACATATAGAAAGACATGGTTTAATGGAACAAAGTCAGCATGGCTTTACCCAAGGCAAGTCTTGCCTAACAAATCTGCTTCATGTTTTTGAAGGGGTTAATAAACATGTGGATAAAGGTGAACCGGTAGTGTATTTGGATTTTCAGAAGGCGTTTGACAAGGTCCCTCATGAGAGGCTTCTAAGAAAATTAAAAAGTCATGGGAGAGATGGCGATGTCCTTTTGTGGATTACAAACTGCCCGTCTCAAAAAAGATATAGTTGCGATGGAGAAGGTACAAAGAAGGGCGACCAAAATGATAAAGGGGATGGAACAGCTCCCCTGTGAGGAAAGGCTGAAGAGGTTAGGCCTGTTCAGCTTGGAGAAGAGATGGCTGAGGGGGGATATGATAGAGGTCTTTAAGATCATGAGAAGTCTCGAATGAGTAGATGTGAATCGATTATTTACACTTTCGTATAATAGAAGGATTAGGGGGCATTCCATGAAGTTAGCAAGTTGGACATTTAAGACTAATCGGAGAAAATTCTTTTTCACTCAATGCACAAGCTCTGGAATTTGTTGCCAGAGGATGTGGTTAGTGTAGTAGTGTAGCTAGGTTCACAAAAGGTTTGGATAAGTTCTTGTAGGAGAAGTCCATTATCGGCTATTAATCAAATTTACTTAGGGAATAGCCACTGCTATTAATTGCATGGGATCTTCTTGGTGTTTGGGTAATTGCCAGGTTCTTGTGGCCTGGTTTGGCCTCTGTTGGAAACAGGATGCTGGGCTTCATGGACCCTTGGTCTGACCCAGCATGGCAATTTCTTATGTTCTTATATGATTTTCATTGGATTTTGTACTTGTGTTTCTTGGAACTAGTGCATGCATTTATCTCATAAGAACATAAGAAATTGCCATGCTGGGTCAGACCAAGGGTCCATCAAGCCCAGCATCCTGTTTCCAACAGAGTCCAAACCAGGCCTCAAGAACCTGGCAATTGGTCTTGCTCCTTTCATCATTCCATTCAATTTATTACCCTTCATGAAATGTAAAATGCTCTCCTTCAGTAGTTTTTTGGGGTTTTTTTGTAGGAATTATTTAGAAATGTTTAAACCTGAGGACTTAGGAAACCTGAAGGCCTACGAAACTCAGGGTTGAAATGGTTTCTCTTTCAGTTATGATGACACAAGTTATTGAAGTCAATGGCATAAGAGAGACTAGGATTGCAGTTCCAGTGGGTAAATAACGAATAATAAAAGAATCGTTCAAATGTCCAGCAGGATTCTAAAAAATAAAAGAGGGCAGCAGTTATCACAGAAAAAAAAGTCCAGGTGAAGGTTGCATGATATAAAATGGGAAAGCAGGAGGCCTGGAGGAAATGGCAGGAATGTTTTTGTTGTGAGTGGGGTAGATACCTGGAATGGCTTACAAGCAGAGGTGGTAGAAATGAAACACTGTGACAGAATTCAGGGAGGAATGATATGGATGCAAAGGGTGGTGGGAAGGGAAAAGGAAGGTGATGAGAGAATAAGCAGGGTCTGTGGTGACAACCTGCAGACTGGGTGGGCCAAAGACGTCTTTATCTGCTGGCAACTACTAGATAATCCTGACAGTGCTTCTTTCTAGCTGAAATCGGTTGTTTTAGTTTTCAGTGAAGAATGGAATCAGCTTTAGATGGCTAAATGAATCCTAAATATTTATAAATATGTTTTAGAAATTAATTTGCTCAAAGAGGTGGACCTCTTTCAATGGGAACAAAGGGGATCTGGGATAAGGATGAAAAGGGGACAGACGGGTAATCTAAGGAAATATTTCTTTACAGAAAAAGTGGTGGAGGCATTGACAGGCTCTGAATTCAGAAAAGCCTGGAATAAGCACAGGAGATCTCTGAGGGAATGGAAGGGATAATAGAGCTGAGTAGTTTGTATGGAGGGGCAGACTAGATATCTGCCATCATGCTCCACTACTAAATATTTTCACATCCTGGTCCATACAGTACAGAATGATTTGAACCTTTTACAGAGGAAAGAAAATAAAAAAAAATAAAGTTTTCCATAAAGTGTCATCATGATATCCTGCATGCAATAACTCAATAGCTAAGAAAAAAATTCAAACCATGCCGTAATGGTGGAAAGTTTCTGCTGCAACTGACTGACTTGTTCTTTGTCTGAGTAATTTACTGCCCAATGGAGGAAGAACTGGCGTTGAAACATTCATTATTGCATCACCAATGGGGTGTTTTACATCATTCCCGGTGGCACCTGTTGTGGAGGCCTCCTGCTTTAGCAGGGTGTTCATCTCACTAACAACAGGGCTTGAAATGAGTGCTCTGCCTCATCCTCTTATGCACCGATACAGAAACCAGTCACCAGCTTTTTTAACTCAGTGTCAAGACGTCACTGCCTGGAAACCTTCAGTTATTGTGCAGAACAATGAAAGTAGAGGGATGGGAAGTTCAGAAGGTTGATGCAGACCAGATGTATGCAATATTCTGCAGTTGTGAAGCAGGAACTGTGGCTACTGATAATATTACCCAATATAGGTTTTCTTCCATCCTTTTTTCTGATAGCAAGTGTATCCTCTCTTCAATGAGAGAGTCATCTTCATTCACATCTGCAAAAGATATCATGAACATTCCCATTGGCTCTACAATTACTGTAGTGTTCTGGTGTTAGCATATGTACATTAGTAATCTACAGTAGACATTTATTACTTTTCTTTGTTCTTTTTGGCCATTGGCATTAAGCTGATAGTTTTGTAACCTTTAAACTCACAATTCACTCTATCTTCATAAGATAATTGTCCTACAAGTGAGCTGTTGCGTTCATGGCTCTCGTGAGGCACTCCGAGCCATGCTACTCGCCCCCGATGCTGGGCCTCTTGCTTCTTCGTCGCATGTCAGGATGCCGCCGTGCCTGCTGTGTCCCCATGGTCTCCTTAGGGGTGCCTGTGCCCGACGGCCTGATCTTTAAAGGGCCTGTTGTGGGAAAAGGCCGTGGTGTCTAAAGATGGTGTCACTAGCCTGGGACTTATTTAAGGAGCTCACCAACAGCCCTTCTTTGCCTCAGCAACAGGTCCAACTAACCTGTGTAGTAGGGTGTTGTTATTCATCCTGTTCCTGCCTTTGCCTCAGCCTGATCCTGCCTTGCCTGCCTCTGCCTATACGTCCCTCTTCCCTTCCTCGGATGGATCCCTGGTTTGACCTTCACCTGGACTCTGGATATGCTTGACCGCTGCCTGCCTTGGACCTTTGCATGGACTCTAGATGTGTCTGTTTCCTGCCTACCCCTGCCTGAACCCTTGACAGGCCTGATTGCCACCAAGTCCTTCTGGCCCCGGCAACCAAAGGTTCAACCTGAGGCGAACGTGGGCTGGTAAAGGTGAAATTCCTGATTGGTCTCTACTTCGCCTGGGTCCACCTGCCGATGGTGAGAACCTGAGGGCTCTTCCCTGCAGGTAGAGTCAATCTCACCTCAGCCCAAGGGCCCACAGGCAAACATGATGAACTCATTGGTGAGACCATTTACATAAAAAGAACAGTTTATTAACATTTTTTATCTATTTAAAATGTGTCTTTATAGTATAGCATGGATATTTTTTTGTCCTGTTTGTTGACTGGGAAAGCTAAATGAGGTCAGTGTTTGTATATCTGTCCTGGAGGCTAAACCCAGGGACTGCCACTTAGCCAGACAAGTATGGACTCATGCAGCTAAGTGGCGCTGTTTCAGTCTTCATCGGTGTTTAGCAGTTGCCACTTAGCCAGCTAATTATTTTGCTGGGCAGAATGTAATGGGAAGGAGTTACTTATCCAGCTAAGTTAGCCGGATAAGTTGGACCTCCTTTCAAGCCAGTCTAAACTTATCTGGTATGTTCAACAGTGCAGCCATGCCTCGGAATATATGTTGTATTCAACCTCGCTGATTATTCATTATAATGTGACTCAAGCTAATATTTATATCTTGTTCATCCTGAACCCAGACCAGTTTGTGGCCCTTGAAGTCCACATTTCTGCACCCTAGGCTAAGTCTATATAAGTTTTGCTTAGCCTTATAATTTATGAACATTGATGGTTTAAATTTGAACAGCCTATCAGGCCAATACAGAACGATGTGCTCGACTGAGTGCACCGTTAGCCCCTGTTTGGACGTGTGCTTTTGACACGCTATTATTCTCCTATTATTAACCCCCCCCCCCCCCCCCCCGCAAAACTAATAGCGCTCATCACATGCAAATGCATGTTGATGAGCCTAATAGGTATTCACCTGCAATACAGAAAGCAAAATGTGCGGCCAAGCCACACATTTTCAGACGGCACCGGAAAAGTGTACAGAAAAGCAGAAAAAACTGCTTTTCTGTACACCCTCCAACTTATTATCATAGCGATATTAAGTCGGAGGCCCCAAAAATAAAAACAAAATAAAAATCTTTAAAAAAAAAAAACTGTCCATGGCCCGCGGGTTGGAAAACAGACGCTCAGTTTTGCCAGCGTCCGTTTTCCGAACCCATGGCTGTCAGCGGGTTCGACAACCAACGCCGGTAAAATTAAGCATCAGCTGTCAGACCCGCTGACAGCCGCTGCCTCCTTATTAGCGCGGGCCCTAATTTAAATAGTGAATCGAGTGCCCAGGAGAGGTGCCTGGGCACGTGTTGGGAGAGCGGGCGGCTCGCCTCGGAGCGCCGGCTCTCCCGCGCACTTTACTGTATGGGCCTGGTTTGTAAATATCCTGCTATGTATAAAATCAGCCAAAATAATGTTTTCTAACATATGACAAATCATGCTCGGTCTTTTTGGAATTCTGCTGTAAAGTAGTATTATAATTTTTCCTGTCTGCCAGCCAAAACACAAAAAGAGGTCAGCTAAATCTTTGGTAGCAGTAGAATTGTTACAGCAAATCCTGAATGAGAAACCATGGACAACACAACTTTATTTCTACATGATTTCTATATCGCTTTTGTTCAATGTTGGATACTGCAAACCTGGGAATCTCTGTTCTTTCCTGGATTTAGAACTTGGAAATCCCTATGAGGTGTGCCAAGCTAAATCTAGCAGGGTGGGAATGTGTACTCCCACATTGTGTTGGCCAATCAATATGTCTCAACAGCAGACATTTAAATAGTGCAATGGAGCCTTCATCATTATGAATGGGTGGGACCAGCTTACAGTCTGGTTAAGTTTTTAGTGATCCATTGCTCTGCACTGGCACCTTTGACCCAGCTAATGGCTAATAGTTTAAATTTAGGATTTCTGAATGGATGAACCCAACAAGACACCAGGCAACTAAGTTTTCCTTTATCACATTTCAGAGGCATGCCAAGAAGAATGCCATTTTTTCGGTCTTCAGTTGAGCACCTCTGACTTTCTCTAACACTTTCAATTATGTTTCTCTTTTGAGCACTTAATTAGCATTTTTCAAATTAATTCAGCAGCAGCAGCACGGAGACCCTAATTGTAACAGTCTGTTGATATATGCTTAACTGACAATCACGACAGTAAAATCTCTGCAGTAGCATTCTGATGTTTAAATAATAGCAGGGTCGACTCTTCATTCATTTGTAAATAAATGGGTGCCCATTAATTGATTTGCAATCATTAATTTCTAAGTGCCATTTTCCTGAACTTGCTTAAACACTCAATTTAAACTTTAATGTTGTCATTTTCTTTCTTTCCTTTTTTTTATATGTGCGGAAATCTTTTAAGTAAATTATTATAGTTACCCACCAAATGCTTCATTTTCAGATATTGACCTCTGGAGAAATCTAGAAGAATTTAAAGATGTGTATGGTTAGCAAGGTTTAAAGTCATCAGATCAATGTCTGGCATGAAGAAGTGTTATCAGAGCTGTTAGCTATCTTTGTTGAGTTTTAGTAGTCATCTCAAAGAGAAAATGGAATATGCACACTTGTTGAAACCTGTTTTCTGTATAGGTGGCACCAATTTGTATACTTGCCATTATTAATATATATCTGTATACAATAGACCAGGAAACTTTTATTGCCTGTTGTGAGGAGGCATGCAAAATATCAAAATAAAAATATAGGCACACTCTTTGCAGGCTAAACAATGTTTGTCATCAGTGTATATATATAATATAGGCAACATCCAGTCTGTTGCACTCCCCTATTGCTCTCAAACCATATTCATAGACATTAAATTGTTCTTGCAAATCAAGATTGCAATGAGGGATACACTTATTGTACCTACACAGGAGCCTCAGTAGAGTTTGCCCAGTATCCTCTCAAGAAGCAAATGTGAGCAGATCAGTGCTGGATGTTGCATAAATTATTTTCACAATTAAATATTAAATATAGAATATTGCACGAGTTTTCCCTGTATCAAATAAAAACCCATCAATGTATATTGGATTGTAACTGGTGAATTTTATTTGCTGCTAGCTGCTTTGAGTAGTATTTTATACTAGAAAGGTGGCATATAAATCAAAGTTATATTGTATAAATACACACCTACCATATATAAATGATAAGATATATGGAGGGGAGAGGTTGTTTTGGAATGAAAGGAGTTTCTTGCAAGATGGAATGAATAAACTATAATAGTGCTGTGGAAATTTGCAAGGCAACTGAGATTAATCCATTTTATTTCCAATGGCTAAATGGATTTTCATTTCAGTACTAGCAATGAAAAAGTGAATAAAGACGGTTTGTGAAAAAATAAATTGCCCCTTAAAACCCTTTTGCATTAGAAAATTGTACCAAAAACTTACAAGTCTGTCTAAAATTATTAGACATGTGCTAGGGGATCCAAGATATCTTCCACCACATAGCCATGCTTGTGGACTGCTTGTGTTTTTCTTTTCTGCCTTGCTTTTTCAGTCCCCATGATGGTGTTAAAAACAGGAAGGTAAGAATTTTCCCCTCAGTTGATACTTCTTTATCTGGTCAGCTTCCTCATTTCATTTATGTTGCTGAGTGCAACGTCTTCCGATTTGGTGCAGATTGCTGGGAAAACTGAGGCCCCCAGCACTCAGAAGGAGCAGATGCTGAGCCTGGAGATCATGGAACTAGCGAGGATGGCAGTCTGTGGAGTCAGATCCTTCTGCATCTGTGCCCTCTCCTGTAGGTGCCAACTTGTCAATGGGGAAACCACGGAGACACTGGCACACTGGCACACTGGCACCAGAGATATATCCTGGCGTCCAATGAGACTTGGAGGAGCAGGCAATTTGCAGAGCAGGTTCTGTGCTGGAGTGTTCACCTCCAAGCTTGGCTTGCCAAGGAGAGGCAGCGGCGGTATTTCCCCCATCAGAGATATGCTTTTGGCTTATGGAAGGCCATAACTGATCATTTGGATGCCCCAATGACTGAGTTCGGCTTACTGGCCTTGTACTGATGTTGCTGGTTCAGTGAATGCACATGTGTTAAGAACATAAGAAATTGCTATACTGGGTCAGACCAAGGGTCCATCAAGCCCAGCATCTTGACTCCAACAGTGGCCAATCCAGGCAACAAGTACCTGGCAAGTACCCAAAAACTAAGTATAAAACCCCCACTACTGATGCTAGTAATAGCAGTGGCTGTTTTCTAAGTCAACTTGATTAATAGCAGATAATGAACTTCTCCTCCAAGAACTTATCAAAACCGTTTTTAAACCCAGCTACACTAACTGCACTAACCATATCCTCTGGCAAAAAATTCCAGACTTTAATTGTGCGTTGAGTGAAAAAGAATTTTCTCCGATTAATTTTAAATGTGCTATATGCTAACTTCATGGAGTGCCCCCTAGACCTTCTATTATCCAAAAGAGAAAATAACCAATTCACATTTACCCGTTCTAGACCTCTTATGATTTTAAAGACTTCTATCATATCCCACCTCTGCCATCTCTTCTCCAAGCTGAACAGCTCTAACCTCTTTAGTCTTTCCTCATAGAGGAGCAGTTCCATCCCCTTTATCATTTTGGTTGCCCTTCTCTGTACCTTCTCCATTGCAACTATACCTTTCTTGAGTTGCGGCGACCAGAATTGTACACAGTATTCAAGGTGCAGTCTCACCATGGAGCGATACAGAGGCATTATGACATCCTCCGTTTTAATCACCATTCCCTTTCTAATAATTCCCAACATTCTGTTCGCTTTTTTGACTGCCGCAGCACACTGAACCGACGATGTCAATGTGTTATCCACTATGATGCCTAGATCTCTTTCATGGGCGGCAGCTCCTAATATGGAACCTAAAGTGTTATCTTTGGAAGACTTAAAATTTCACTGAACACCTATCTCCAACAAAAATTATACTGGAAACATTATGGAGAATAATGGCCAGGACTGAGCATCAGTGGCACAGCCAGAACTGATTTTTTTGGGTGGGCATAAGTAAACATGGTGGGCTGTAGGCATGCAGGTCTGAGACCTACTAGTTGTATTTTTATTGATAAATAATGCCATATACTGCACCCTACAATGGCCTTCTAAGTAGTTAGCAACAGCCATTGTGTATCATGCATGAAACTTTAAAACATTTTACCTCAATTATTTCTAGCATTTACAGCATTAAAAATTCCTTATTAATCTGTATTTATTTTACGTTTATTGCAGTTTATAAATGCACAAGTATATCATGTAAAAAGCAAAGAAAATAAACAGATCCAATCAAGCATGTAATAAAGGAAAAATCAGTGTATTCTTTCATGAATCCTCTTTGCAGAAAGCCAGAAATCATCATAGGTACAATAAAATTGCATTAATCATCAGAACAGGTGCAGAGCAGAGCAGGGACAATTCACAATACAACATTAGAAAAAAAATATTCAAGTTCTGGTGTCACCTCAGCAAAAAATATCCCTCCATTGCTAAATATTCTGTGAAGTAACAGAAACTCCTGCAAAAAAAGAGACATCTAGAACCTTGCCATACCATACAGTCACAGCACTGACTCTCAGGACTCAAATAACAGTAATCTTATGAAAAAGCAGCAATGCAAATATTACACCAGGCCCTAGAACATTGTCAGAGAACAAACTGGACTAATACAGAGAAACTACATGCTAACAGAAATACTGTACTTCAGTCACACATACACACAGGCAAAACGGAGACTGACCCTTACCTAATATAGAAATAAGAGACTACAAATTAGAAACAGAAGCATGCAGACAAAACCAAAATAGAAAGCCTGGGAAACTAGAGTCTGAACAGTGGGATACTGAAGAAAGAACAAAATACAAAAACATAAGAAATGCACATTCCCAAAGATGGCATATTCCAATTGCTAAAATCTCAAAATATATTTTTTACCTTTGTTGTCTGATCTTTGTATTTTTCTAATCAGTTGGTCCCAGTCTCTTTTTTTTCCCACTTTTCCCTTGTTGATCATTTCCTAATTCCTTTTTAGGGTCTCTCTTCTCCTACTGTCTTCTTTCCTTATTCCCTCACACACACACACACGCACGCACAGGCTCATGGTTTCTCTCACAGACTCCTTCACACATACAAGCTCTCACTGTCATGTGCACTACCCCCCCCCCTCACAAGCTCTCACATTCTTTACACACACAAGCTCTCACTCTAACATACTCTACCACAAACACAAGCTCTCACTCCCACACAAACACAAGCTCTCACTTTCACATTCTCTACACACACACTCAGGTTGTCACTCTAATATGCTCTAACACACAAACACACACACACAAAAGCTCACATTCTCTACCATACACATACACACACACACACACAACCTCTCACTCTCACATGCTCTGTCACAAACACAACCTCTCACTCTCATTCCCCAGCTCCCATTCTCACACACACACACAGATGCACACGCGGGTTCCTATTTATATACACACCCAGATGCACACCCAGGCTCCCATTCTAAACCACACACACACCCAGGTTCCCATTCTAATCCACAAACACATCCAGGTTCCCATTCTAATCCACACACACACACACACACACATCCACCCAGGCTCCCATTCTCACCCACCACACTCACATTCAAGCTCCCATTCTCACCCACCCATATACATGTGGCCTTTTTATCAGGATGGGATCCTGTAACAATCTTGCTGCTCTTGTCCTCTTCTTCACTATTGCAAGGATGGGATCCTGTGACAGCCTTGCTGCTCCGGTCCTCCTCTTCACCGTTGCAGAGATGGGATCCTACGACAGCATTGCAGCTCCAGTACTCTTCTTTGCCATTATGGGGATGGGGATTGCATGACGGCATTTCTTCTCCAGTGTCAGACACCCTGGTTGGGTGGACCTAAGCCCAAAGGGAGTGGGCAATGGCCCACCCAGACCCATCTGTGGCTATGCCACTGCTGAGCATACCATACTGGAAATGCCATTAATATCAAAACAGGTTTCAAGATGTTGTAGTAAAAGATATGGGATCTATCTGTGAGTCAGCAAAAAATAGAAATTGAGGACTTGGATGTTAACTCTGTGGGGAATAATAGTTAAATCAAATTTCCTTGATTCAAAACAATGTGTTCCTTAAAAGAAAATTGGAAAGTTTAAAGTTAAAATTCTAACGGGCCGATACAGTACAGTGTGCTCCGATGGAGCGCACTGTTAACCTGCCATTGGACGCACGTTTTCCTTTACCCCTTATTCAGTAAGGGGCAGAAAATGCGCGTCCAACCCACCGAACCTAATAGGGCCCTCAACATGCAAATGCATGTTGAGGGCCCTATTAGGTATTCTCCGCAATACAGAAAGTAAAATTTGCAGCCAAGCCGCACATTTTACTTTCAGAAATTAGCGCCTACCCAAAGGTAGGTGGCTGTCAGCGGACTCGAGAACCGATGCCGGCAAAATTGAGCGTCGGCCGTCAAACCCGCTGACAGCCGCTGCTCCGGGCCAAAAGGAGGCGCTAGGGACGCGCTAGTGTCCCTAGTGCCTCCTTTTGCCAATTTCTACTGCCGGGCCTCATTTAAATACTGTATCGCGCGCACAGGCGAGTGGGCGTTCGCCCGCTCTCCCGCGGACTTTACTGAATCGGCCTGTAAGTGATTAATTTTCCCAAAATTGAATTATTTTTCAGTTTTGTAACTTTGGATTCTTTTTCTTTTTCTATTTTATTGTGGTTTTCCTGATTAAGATTCAGATGCAAGAAACTTTATTGGCATGACAAATTGTACATATATTGGCAATGGATATTTTCGAACAGACCGTCTAAATTAGGTGGCAAAAGCTAGCATAAGTTACAGCAGTTTTCAAAACTTACACATATAAGACCACTTTGAAAATTATCCCATCAAATTTACCGCCCCCCCCCCCCCTCCCACACACACACAATTACGCCTCCTATTATATGCATGGAAAATTTGAGGAAAAATGAATGCATAGATGTTTGAAAATCCAAAAGTCTGCAGGCAAGCCCAAACCCTTTGCTCATCTTCATCCGCCAGGAATGCCTCTGCTCGCTCAGTCCAGGTAAACCTTAGTATGTGAATAGGACATATAAGTTTGCCTGCTTGCCAGGCGGGCAGGCCATATCCATGGGTAAACCACGTGTTTACCCTTACAAATAAACAAAGTGAACAAAAGCTAGTAAAATAAATCATTCCTCCTTTTCCCCCTAGGACGATGCAGGTTTTATCCTGCTCATTCTTTTCTTGGAAGTTTTAGATTTTCTCTATTAGCTCTGAGAAATGCAGGTGACTCATATCTTTGTATTTTGCACAGCAGAGGAGGACATTTTCTTTTTGTTTAGATGATTTTTATGTTATAATTAGATTTTTTTCTGTCTTTTCAATATTGCACATGTGCAGGTTCAGGAGAGTAATTTTTCAAAGGCTTTTCCATGGGTAACACAATGTTTTACCTGCAGAAATGAGCATTTACTAATTTCCCTCTCACTATGAGGCCGATACAGTACTCTGTACTTTTGACACGCTAGCTTTACCCCTTATTCAGTAAGGGGTAATAGCGCATCTAAAACGCGCAGCCAACCCCCCCGAAACTAATAGCGCCCGCAACATGCAAATGCATGTTGATGGCCCTATTAGTTATTCCCACGCGATCCAGAAAGCAAAATGTGCAGCCAAGCCGCACATTTTACTTTCAGAAATTAACGTCTGCAAAAGGCTGGCGTTAATTTCGGCCGTCACCGGGGAAGTGTACAGAAAAGCAGTAAAAACTGCTTTTCTGTACACCCTCCGACTTAATATCATGGCGATATTAAGTCGGAGGCCCCAAAAGTTAAAAAAAAAAGTAAAGATTAAAAACAAAAAAAAAGAAAAATCGGCCCACTGCCCACGGGTTGGAAGATGGACGATCAATTATGCCGGCGTCCGTTTTCTGAACCCGTAGCTGTCAGAGGGTTTGAGAACCGACGCTGGAAAAATTGAGCGTTGGCTGTCAAACCCGCTGACAGCTGCCGCTCCTTTTACCGCAGGCCCTAATTTGCATAGGCCACCCTCCTGAATTGCACGCCCAGGAGAGTGGCCTGTGCGCTCGCCGGCTCTCCCGCGCGTTTTTCTGTATCGGCCTGTAAGCTGGTAAACTTACACACACGTACGTCTTGTTCACGTGCAAGTGACTGGAGGCATTCCTGTGGGTAGATGAGGGGAGGGATTTGCTTTTTTGGATTTTCAAAAGGATGCGTGAAAACTTTGCTGAAAAATTTACATACGACAAATATCAAGTAGGATCATTTTCAAGTCATACCTATGCAGGTAAGTCTGCTTCAAAAATTGGTTTAACCTGGCACACGTATTTGCTGCTTAATGAAGGAATAAGGTTACACAATGAATTTGACTCTGGGCAAAAAAACTGAACACTAAAAAATATTCCAGGCACCTATACCAGTGTGGGAATTTGGTCCCAAGTCAAGTGAACAATTAATTGTACTTAATATAGTTGTAACTTACTTTGTCCTTCTCTTCTTTCTTGGATCTGTGCTGTCAAAATCAGAAAACTTCTTTAAAGAAATCAGACAGAGAAAACCATTAGTAAAGTCCCAAGGCTTTGATTAAACTTCTAGCTGAAAAAGACTTACCCGGGAAAGAAAAAAGTGTAACATCTTTTTACTGAGAAGGTGATTGCTGAACGAAATAGCGACTGGCAGAGGAAGTGACAACCAAATCATGTCAGAATTGATCATTCTTGGGACAGACATACAATGCAGCGGAAAGGACAGGAGGGTGGTAAGAGGTAAAGTAATGAGCGAGAGCAATCGAGATTTTGCTCCGTCATATGATATTTTACAGGGCCAAACAGGTGAGCAGAGAGTGGTGGAATGGCTGCACCAGGCTTCTAGTGACTGGGGTAACCTTTCATGGCGTGACCATCATTACAAGCCTAATAGCAGCAGTACAGCTGCATCAGTCTTCCAAGAAGGCTGGAGTAATCCACACGGAGCGCTTATCAGTGAGCATGGGGTGACTGAATGTTTTGAAAAACAGCTTCACTAGTTTTGGTAGGCGTGGATTATTGAAGAACTAGTGGCAAGACCCGGAAGAGGGCCATGTTTTATAATAAGTATAGGTCTTGATGGATCCCCAGAAGGCAAGTTTTTCAAGTATTGATAGATAAATGAATAAGGCCAGCAGAGGTGGTAGGAGGCCAGCACTGTAACAGAATCTAAACATGCTTGGGACAGATATGGAGGGAAGTGGTAGGAACAGGGTTGAGGAATCAGATAAAAGGCATGGGGGAGGGGAGCTGGTGGTAGTTGACTTAAGGGAATTTATATGTTCCTTTACCCAGAGTGATAGAGGAAGTCAACTGGTCAGACTGAATGGGGCAACTGCCATCATTTACTGTGTTATAACTAATACTGTGAGGTTTAGAAGTTGTTTCATTAGGGTGGCCATATAGGTATATGTCAGAAAGAGACAAGCCAAGTCAGTCCTGCATGCACAGAAATGTAGTATTAAATGTGGCTGAGATGGTGCAGGACCACCTCTCCATGTCTGCAGCAAGTATAAAATCTTTTGGCAAGAACCTGTATGGTCATCTTACATCTCATAGTCTGGCCTGGAGTGCGGAGTAGGAAGCTAAAGAAGCTTTTTATGGAGGGAGTTCTTTTTCTGAGCATTAAGAGTGTATGATGTTAACATTTTGTATTGTACTCAGTCTCTGGTAGTCTAGGGCTGCTTGTGTAACTGATCAGTGGGTAGCTGGGGTGTTCTGGTATTGTCTCTGTTTTACAAATATCTTTAGCTTGGTAGTTGGTTTTTACAGGCAAGAGTATTAACTCGGTGTCTTTGCTTCAGTACCGAGCTCAGAGATCTATGAGAGAAAAAAAATTATTCATTTTAATGTTAGTACTGTAATTAAAAATGATATAGCAGAGTAATCATCAGTAAAGATTTTAATTAAAATTGTGGTTAAAGTGCTCTGCTGAAAGGGTGCAGTACTCAGCCCTGCCATACACCCTCAGGGTAGAAAGTCCTTTACCTTTAAATCCTCACAAATTTGCTTCTTGGTCCAAGCTCTGCTCTCAGTGGAACAATAAGAGGTATCCAGCAACATGACAAATATTTGAACTTGACCAAAACTGATTCTGATTATTTGAATAAATGTAAGATAAAAATATTGAGGGTAACATGCCACCTCTCAACATAATGAACTACAACACAGCAATCTCCCCCGTCACCCACGCATGAAACCTTGGAGTCATAATTGACAAGGAACTTTCCTTCAAGAACCACATCTCCACAAAAATCAAAGAAGAATATCACAAACTCCTAACACTACGACACCTAAAACCATTCCTATCACCCAATGATTTCCGAACAGTGCTCCATGCGGGTGCCGCTGACTCCAGCTGTCCTGACGCATTCCGCCTGGGCTATCAGCGTTTTAAGCCCGGGCGGAGGACCTATTTTGCGCGAGGAGGGGGGAGCAGCTGGGTCAGCGGGGGACCGGGAAGTGTGGCGACACACCGGTTGAGAACCTCTGTCCTAGAAGGTCTGATTTTCAGACTATAACAAATTATATTTGCATACATTGGAACTCGGTTCTTGTAGGCAAATATTTCATGCGTATTCATTATGGATAAACTGAAAAACAAACTAGCCAGTGCGCTCCCAAGGACTGAGATGAAAACTAGTGCTCTATGGCATGCGTAGGAGCTTTTGAGTACTTTTTGGGGTTTAACCATAAAACATCACAAGGCATGTAGTACTTTGATGCTTATTACTTTGCATACCCATTTTACATCTTTAAATCAAGGCAACACATTTGCAAAAGGTATCATGTCATAAGCAAACTGTACGGTGGGGATGAAATCAAACCAGATCAATCAGTTCTTCCATCGTCTGTCTTCGTGGATCTTGAAACATCTACCAGTAGGATTTTGAACACTGAAATGAGGCCATGGTTTTATTAGTGTTCAGTTTGATAGCAATTTGCTCTTATTAAAGTCCTGGGTTTTCTGCTGTAAACTGAGAGTAAATCCCATTTGCTTTGCTTTATCTGGCCCAGAAAAATAAGCACATTTGTGCAGGGTGAATTGATTGGAGATGATTTTCTATAACCACTTTCAGTTTTGATTCCAGACTAATTGAGTAAGAGCTAGGCTCTGCAATTAGACAGCATTATTACTCAGAAGGTGCAGTGCATAAAATATCTTCTCTCATCCAACATGGCGTAAAAATTTAATTACATTTGGGAATGTTAAGTAGGAGATTCATTTTCTCTGAAGATGCTACAACAAATTATATTTTTAGGGAAGGTAATTTTAAAAGGCATTTATATGGATAAAATAGTACTTTACCTGCCTAACTGTCCTCTTGTAAAACTGTATGCCCAAAATGGGGGAAATAATATACCTGTACTAAGTGTACATGTGTAGTTTTCTTGAATATCGGAGAGGAATTCCAGAGGGTAGAGTCTGGGCAGAATTGGATTTACACTTAGGTAGGATAACTTTCAAACATCTGTGTGTGGCAGCATATATGCACATATATGGCCATGCATAGTTTTATCGTGGTATTTTATAACCAGTGCATATCACATACATGCGTATTATAAAAAAACACATGAATTCATGCAGTGTGTTAAAGCCATGTATATCATGGCATTGAATATACGTACTTTTCCTATTTTAAAAATATTTGCTTTTGTATTTTACATGCAAAAGTAAAGTATTTGAATTTTATTAAAACATTATCTGCTTCATCACACTGAAAAAGGTTCCAAGTGGATTACAAAGTAGACCAAAACATACATAATAAAATAAAATAATACAAGGACCAAATAAAGATCCTGCAAAAAAAAAAACAAAACTGCTTTAGAAGTACTGAAAGTTAGACATTGCACTACAGTTCCAAGACTCAAAGATTGCCTAACAGGAAACTGAATGCCTGAGTGAATAGGCTTCTCTGAAGGCATTGATTCATTCAGTGGTCCAGAACAGTTGTTCTCAACCTTTTTCCCATCGTGAACCACCTGATAGACAACACTCACATGTGTGACACACTGCTCATTACAATCCTCAGCGGAAATAAAAAATAAAGGCCCGGTATTACTTTTATTGTTAAGAATAACACAAGGGAAACATATGTACTCTGTCTGAACAGAAATTACATACATTTGTAAACCTCCCATACCAGAATAGCACCAACTTCCAGCACTCAAATAGTAATCAGCTTACCTAAGAAAAGGGCTTAAACCACCAACACACCTCCTGTTAGGAAAATGGAACAAGGCAGGCTGCTATAGAGCCCTACACAGAAACTACACGCCAGCAGAAAACCTCACCTAAATCACATGTGCTGACCCTCACCTAACAAAGAAAAAAGAGCCATAAAGCATAACTTGAAACGTGCAGACAAAAACTGAACCAGAATCCGCAACAAGCCAGAAACTCTGTATGCAGTGCAACAAAGGAAAAAGAGAAACATCGCCTGTCCTCATAAAACAAACTAAAGAAATATAAAATCAATGGCAGTAAAACCATACTAACAAAAAGAACAGATTATTTCAAAACAGCTGATGAGTGGAATATCCAATAATTAAAAACTCAGATGAAAAATTTCCAGACACCAATAAAATATTTCAAAACAGCAGACACAAAGACCAAATAATTAAAATAATAAGGATAAAAAAATCTATGCATTTTCAAAAAATGCAACAAACAGTAATAGTGTACAGATATATTTGTAATACATATAGTAATTTGTTAATGTAACACAAGCAAATATCTGTATCATCAAGAAATGTGGGGAGAGTTAATGCAAATAAGCGGAAAAGAAGACTAGTGGAACACTAGGATCCAATACAACATTATAATGAGAGGCTACATCTAGTTCCATTCTAAGGGCCTCATTTTCCAAGGAGTTACCGCTGGTGATAATTCCGCAAATCGCGCTAACAGCCGTTAACGCGATTTGCGAATGCAAATTTTTAATTTTGTATTCAGGGGGCGGAGCAAATGTCAAGTAGGGAGGATTTATCATGTGCCGCGAAACAGCCGCAGTGTTAGCGCGGCTCCTAACACGGCCAATAACTACACCTCTTTCATTTGCATTACGTTGTGCGCTAGAGGCCGGTAAAGGTTTATCGCGGTTCACGATGTTTCCGGACAGGCCTGTTTCAGTATGCTGCAGGGAGAGAGAGAGAGAGAGATAGTGCCTCATCCCTAGACAGGTATTTGTATCCCTATGGGAGGCCCACCTAGTAACTCGAGGTGAGGGTTAAGTATTAGTGTAGGGGGTTAGGGGCCACTTTGCCATTCAACGTGAGATGTACGAACAGAACAGTGGTCTCTTGTGAAGATTTGTGCAATGTTCTCTCCACCTAGCTTGTTGTTACCCAGGTAGAGAGTCCATCAAGCTAGGTGGAGAGAACATTGCACAAATCTCATCTTGGAGTGAGTTTCTTCACTCCGAAGGCCAGCAAATCTTCACAAGAGACCACTGTTCTGTTCGTACATCTCACGTTGAATGGCAAAGTGGCCCCTAACCCCCTACACTAATACTTAACCCTCACCTTGAGTTACTAGGTGGGCCTCCCATAGGGTTACAAATACCTGTCTAGGGAGGAGGCACTATAGCAAGTCTCTCTCTCTCTCTCTCTCTCTCTCAGCCTGCAGCATACTGAAACAGGCCTGTCCGGAAACATCGTGAACCGCGATATATACTGGCAATGTAGCCCAAATTGGGCAAATAGTGCAACTTGCGATAACAGCCTTTTGCATAGCTGATATCGCAATTTGCGATACACATGCTTATTAGCATAAGGTACACCCCTTTTTGGTATCACATGCGATACCAATGCGATATTGGAAAATGAGGCCCTAAATCTCCTAACCAATTGCTGTGGACACTGGGGTATGAGAGTCCAAGAACATCCGGAGTTGAGAAACTTAAAAAAAAACATATTTGTGATTTAGGTATATAACTTCGCATTTGCAAGGAAATGTAAGTAGGAATCTAGCCCCAATGGTTTCCAATTCTGTTTTCATTGCAAGAAAATTCTTTCTTCTTTCTGTGTTATTCTAGCCAAGTCCAGATAAATCCAGATTTTTTTCTCCATGGAAAATTTCCAAGTGGTGTCGAAAAAATAGATGCAGAACCGCATCACGGTCTGAAGAAAATACAAATGACACATGTAATGTTGATCTTAATGGTATCACAGTTTCCAACTTCGTTTCAAGAATTTCAGTCAGATTTAGAGCGTCTTCCACTGGTTCATTTCCAATAGGTATAACTGAAGTAGTTCTTGAAGGAAGACAGTAAACATTAGAAAACACAGGTAGTGCATGTTGAGGCATCTTGAGAATCTGAATTAAATATTACTTAAACATATAGAAACACAGAAACATAGAAATGACGGCAGAAGAAGACCAAACGGCCCATCCAGTCTGCCCAGCAAGCTTCACACATTTTTTCTCTCATACTTATCTGTTTCTCTTAGCTCTTGGTTCTATTTCCCTTCCACCCCCACCATTAATGTAGAGAGCAGTGATGGAGCTGCATCCACGTGAAATATCTAGCTTGATTAGTTAGGGGTAGTAGGGGTAGTAACCGCCGCAATAAGCAAGCTACACCCATGCTTATTTGTTTTACCCAGACTATGTTATACAGCCCTTATTGGTTGTTTTTCTTCTCCCCTGCCGTTGAAGCAGAGAGCTATGCTGGATAGATATTTATTTATTTATTTATTTATTTATTTATTTATTTATTTAGGGTTTTTATGCGTGAAGTATCAGTTTTTCTCCCATGCCGTTGAAGCAGAGAGCCATGCTGGATATGCATCGAAAGTGAAGTATCAGGCACATTTGGTTTGGGGTAGTAACCGCTGTAACAAGCCAGCTACTCCCCGCTTTGTGAGTGCGAATCCTTTTTTCTTCTCCCCTGCCGTTGAAGCAGAGAACTATGCTGTATATGCATTGAAAGTGAAGTATCAGGCTTATTTGGTTTGGGGTAGTAACCGCTGTAACAAGCCAGCTACTCCCCTCTTTGTGAGTGCAAATCCTTTTTTCCACATTTCCTCTTGCTGTTGAAGCTTAGAGCGATGTTGGAGTCACAGTGGGGGTATCATTTTCTTCTGGGGAAAATTGAGAATTCGAAGGTTTAAGTATTTTAAAGAATTTTCAATAAATTCCAGTTTTTTCTCATTAGATCTGTTCTTGCAAATTTTTGTTGAAATACTTCTAAATTTACCATTTGGGTTTCAAGTTCTTCCAAATTTGTTTTATTAGTAGATATTGCATTTTCTAAGTTTAAGAAATGCTGTGTTGACTGCAGAGTAATCTGAGTCAAGTTCACAATCACTGTTTCAAGTGATTTAATTGCTATCCAAAGAGAGCTTAAAGTAATCTTTGCAGGATTCGGCAATAACGTTAACCTCTCCAGCGGCCTGGGCTCTCCAACTTCCCCCACAGCCTGGGCTCCACTTTTCTTCTACTGCAAAGAGTGCAGCGCCTCTGGAAGCTGGGGCTGTGGAGTTCAAAGCCTGGATCGCTTACTGTGACCTCTGGAGTCCTTTCCTGGGGGATTCTGGGAGCAGTATGCAGATGAGCCTTCCAGTCCTCTTCTACTGCAAAGGATGCGGGACCTTTAGATGCTGGGGCTATAGAGTTCAAAGCCTGGATCGCTTGCTGTGATTTCTAGAGTCCTCTCCCATGGGATGCTGGGAGCAGTATGCAGATGAGTCTTGCGGTCCTTTTCTACTGCTCTCAGTCACACATATATACACATGCTCTCTCACTTACATAGGTTCTTAATCACACATTGACTCGCATGCTGTCTTTCTTACACTTAAACACATGCACGCTTTCAATCACACACTTACATATATGCTGTGTCCCTTTCTCTCACTTACACACATAGGGGCAGATTTTCAAAGCCCTACGCACGCCGGGCCTAATTTCAAAGGCCCGGCGGCGCGCATAAAGCCCCGGGATGCGTGTAAGTCCCAGGGCTTGAAAAAATGGGCCAGGCGGGGCCATGGCCAGAGGCCTCTCCACAGCCGCTGGGCTGGGGAATTGCACGCCAGCAGTTGGCTGGTGCGCGCAGGCGTAACTTGTGAAATAAAGGTACGGGGGGTGGGGGGTTTCGGGCTGGGGGCAGGACAGGTAGGGGAAGGGAGTGGAAGGTGGAGGAGGGAATGGGGAAAGCCAGCTGGTCTCCCCGAGGGCTTGGCACGCGCAAGGTGCACTAGTGTGCACCCCCTTGCGCGTGCCGACCCCTGATTTTATAACATGCGCGCAGCTGCGCACGCATGTTATAAAATCGGGCATACATTTGTGCGCGCTGGGTAGCGTGCACAAATGTAGGCTGCGTGCGTACCTTTTAAAATCTGCCCCATAGGATCTCATTCACACACACACACACTTTCACACAAACAGCTTCTCAATCACACACATACATGCTCTTGCTCTCTTTCTCTCACACACACCTCATAGGCTCTCAATCACACACTTTCATACATGCTGTCTCAAACACACATGCTCACTCACTCCCTCTCTCTCCCCCTCTAAAGAACAAATGGCGACAGCAGAAACCTCCTTCTCTTCCAACCCTCCTGGCCTTGAGAAAGGAGTCCCATCGGCCATGGGGGCTCACGTTGTTCCTCTTTTCGCGCCAGGCCAATGCTGAATGCACTTGTAACTTACCATGGTCTCGTCTTCCTGCGTGCACGGCCGCTGCTCACCACTTCCTCTTCCGGGCCATGGGGGCAGGAAGAAGAGACCACGCTGCTAGTGCCATGGACTCAAGCTATCTTGCCACGTTCCGATATCCTGGGCAGAAGAAGAATTTGCAGGGGGAGCAGCTGGACCAGCGGGGGACCAGGACATGTGGCAACACACCTGCGTGTGCTTGGTGACACACTGGTTGAGAACCGCTGGTCCAGAAGAAAGTTCCAGAAAGGTGGTCCAGCAACAGAAAAAAACTCCATCCCTAGTCAATTCCAGGTGGGCTACGTTAATAGGGCTTACTCGCCAATTTTAAAACATGTACATGTCAAAGAAATAACCAGTATTACCAATGAGTCCACCACGTCACCCAGTCCTCCTCCAGATCATCGAGACCTTCCTGTTTTTTTCAGCCTGAACTTACCCGGTTTACACAGACCTCCCACCCAGTCAGACCTGCACAATAAACACGTTTAATATTAGGGATGTGAATCGTTTTTTGACGATTTAAAAAAATCGTCCGATATTTTTTAAATCGTCAAAAATCGGTACAGTGCGTGATACAATAGAAATTTTCACGATTTATCGTGAAAAATCGTTACTCTCGTTAGTGTTAGTGATGGCGCCAGCCATCCAGTGCTCCTACCATGTGACAGGGGCCGGCCAATGGCACGGATACCCTGTCACATGGTAAGGGCAAAGGGCCATCGGTGCCATCTTTATGAGTGGCAGCCGACGGCCGAGAACGGGAGATCGCTCCTGGGACCACCACTAGAGCACCAGGTAATTTAAAAATGTTTTGGGGGGATCGGGAGGGTGGGAGAAGTTAAGGGGTCATCTTTAAAGGGTCGGGTGGTTTTTTTTTTAATCGGGCCATCGGCGCCATTTTTGAGTGGCAGTCAAAATGGCGCCGATGGCCCGAGAGTGGGAGATCGGTCCCCGCGCCCCCACTGGACCACCAGGTACTCGTAAAAGTTTTGGGGGGGGGGGTGGGGAAGGTAAGGGGTCAATTTTAAAGGGTCGGGCCTCACTAAAAAAAAATTAACGATGTGAATCGGAACCGATTCCGATTCACATCTCCAGCAATCAGATTTTTTTTCTCCCTCCAGTCGAACCCGATCGTTAAGACGATCGGGCACACGATTCACATCTCTATTTAATATCACTTATGCCAGATAATTAGCAGGTGTAAAATCAGGCAAATAAATTGGCAAGATATGTGCATAAGTATTGGCTCCACCTAGGAATGCCCCAGACCGCTACTTTTTTATGTGCATATGTGTACATGTGAAAGTGAAAATATGCATCTATTTTCAAATTTTATAAAATATTGAATGTGCTAGTAGAGGCTACTTATGCATATATACTCATTTTTATGGGCGTAATGTTTTGAAAATTCACCCAATACTTTTTACTTTTAAAAAGTATACATGTAAATTCCTTTGGGAAACTAGCCATACATATTAGTAGGTGTACATGTGTGTGGGTAGATTTACCAAGGTAATTTTCAAAATGAAAGTATGCTCATACTTTTGCTTTAACGATTAGTGTAAAATCTGTAGTAAAAAGTACCCTTAGACTTTGCAATAGCTGAAAATTAGCCCCCTAAAACATTAATTTTTAAAGGAGGTACGTGTGTAAGTTCCTTGAGCTCATGCACATGCTATTTTATAAACATCAAAAGTACATGTGTTTTTTCAGGTTCACTCACACATTTACTTGTGCAGAAAAAGGGGCGTTCTAGGAATTGTTCCAGGGTGGGGCCATGAGATATGCATGTAAGTTTCTATTTAATAAGACATTTGCACAAATACATTAAGTAGCTTATTTGCACAATTTTACACTGCTAATTAACTAGCGTAATGGATATCAGATTTGTCTATTGTCAGCTATTTTTGGTTGGGAACTGGAGGAAGTTCAGAGGGAAGCACTAGGAGATTCGCAGTGAACTAGAGATGGGACTGGGTGAACTGGTGGAGGTATTGGCAAACTGGTGATTTCAAATAAATGCACACATTTTAAAATATACCTGCCTCTGCATTTAAGTCAAGGTTTTACACATACAAGTTTGGGTATTTTTGCCACAGTCTCCATGTTCCTGTTACAAACTGCAGTTTATTAGTGAATTTGTTTGCAAAGGTATCATGGAAAGATTAAAAAAAGATTATGTGGAGCTAGATTTTCATCTGGGGGGTTTTCATGCCATGTGTTTATCTTGTGCTCTGTGTTTTTGGTGGGTATTGACTTTGTAGGAAATGAAGAAGTGTAGTGAGATGCCAGATATATGAGCAGCGTTATCTGCAAACAGCTTTTCTGTATGTGTGCGTGCATACAGCCAAGATAAAAAATGAAACAGGCTGAGCCTTCACATTTTGTTGAATGCTGCTTCTAGACTAAGGTTATCAAATATATTAACTCCCATTACAGATGATGTATTGCACCAATAAGGCATCGGCCCCGAAGGAACTTAGAGGATATGAAACTGGGCAGAAATAGACAAATACTTAATCTTTGCAGTTTTGCCTGATTGGGGGTGGGGGGACCTGCAGTGATTGTTCTGTATGTTTTTCATCTTTATTGTCTTCGATCGTTGCATTTTATTTATGTGATTCATTTGGGCTGTTGAATTTATTTATTTAATGTGCTGTATGGTTTTATCCATGATTATTAAAATACATATTTATTGACTTGTTGACATGCCTTTACTAATATATATTTTGTATAGTTTATTTTATTTGCTTACTTAGACATATATTTGCTTACTTAGACATATATCCCAATTGAATGACAGCAACATCTTATAAGAGACTTCACAATATAATGTAAATAGTTAATCCTAACTGCTTGGTTATCTTACTCTAATTCTCTCCCCAGTTATATGATCCTTGTTGTAATGTAACTTTATGAACTCTTTGCACTTGTTTATATTCCGTTTTTTGTTCACACCCCCTTGTTATATGTAAACCAGCATGATGTGGTTTTTAATCACGAATGCCGGTATAGAAAAACTTTAAATAAATAAAATAAATAAATATATTTTATGTATTATATATTCTTTGTCTTTTTGAATTTCTATTTTTAGTCATTAGCCTCTTTTTTGGTTTTCTATCCAACTAAGATCAAATGAATGGCCTCCTAAATTTGAGAACCTAATTTAGGAGCTGAGCCCTTTTTGAAAACTGACTTCCTAGTACTGAAAATCAGTGCTAAGCGTTGAAACTTTCTTTCTCTGCAGCCACCTACTTTTTAGGCACTCAGTCCTAATAGGGCTTTCGAAGGGGCAATTCATTAACCTACCTCCCAAAGTTGTTTGAAAACTGAGCCTTTAAATCCTGTGCCCTAGACTTCTAACCACCTGCCAGTGCCGAGAAGGAAAATAAACCCCAGACACAAGCCACAGAAAGCAAGCATGCAAAGAAACTACATTATTGTAATCAGAGAACAGAAAATATTGATAGCCTGCTGTTAAAGGAGGAGACTCGCCACCTCTGGCGGATTTCTTGCATTACTGAGAAGGAGACCCTGCCACCTAATGTGAGGAAAGAGTATGAGCTGTGGGAGGAGAAGAGGGGTGCGAAACTGCTATGGAAAGGCAATTTATACCTGACGTGGAGGGTCAGTGTTCAGCTGCAAGCAGTCCCTGTCGTTCTAGGAGCGTAGCCATACTATAGCTTTCTCTGCTAACAGCCACCATTCATTTTCACAAGAAGAGACACAACAAGAAAGAAAACAGTTGTATGCAGCAAAAACAGTGGGAGAAAGGGAAATGTGTACTGCAGTGGTCTGGAGATATCTTCTGGCTTACCAAAGAGATTGATCTGTCTGTAGGTCCAAGTTTCATAAAACTGCTGAATGGGCTGCTAGCCATGCTGTCCGTGCCGGCTTTCAAATCTCGAGGTTCTTGTGCCGGCTCATACACGCTGTCCATGGAGCCCTCCTGAAAAAGCATGTGCATCCATTACATGTGCCTCTCCTATGCGGAGCTTTATGGAAACTAAAAAAAGAAATAGGGTCTCCTTTTATACAACTCCAGTGGTGCAGTAAGGATTGTCCACAAGATAATCTATTTATACAATGTTATAAGAACATAAGAACAGAAGAAAATGCCATACTGGGTCAGACCAAGGGTCTATCAAGCCCAGCATCCTGTTTCCTACAGTGGCCAATCCAGGCCATAAGAACCTGGCAAGTACCCAAAAACTAAGTCTATTCCATGTTACCATTGCTAATGGCAGCGGCTATTCTCTAAGTGAACTTAATAGCAGGTAATGGACTTCTCCTCCAAGAACTTATCCAATCCTTTTTTAAACACAGCTATACTAACTGCACGAACCACATTCTCTGGCAACAAATTCCAGAGTTTAATTGTGCGTTGAGTAAAAAGAACTTTCTCCGATTAGTTTTAAATGTGCCCCATGCTAACTTCATGGAGTGCCCCCTAGTCTTTCTACTATCCGAAAGAGTAAATAACCGATTCACATCTACCCGTTCTAGACCTCTCATGATTTTAAACACCTCTATCATATCCCCCCTCAGTCGTCTCTTCTCCAAGCTGAAAAGTCCTAACCTCTTTAGTCTTTCCTCATAGGGGAGTTGTTCCATTCCCTTTATCATTTTGGTAGCCCTTCTCTGTACCTTCTCCATCGCAATTATCTTTTTTGAGATGCGGCGACCAGAATTGTACACAGTATTCAAGGTGCGGTCTCACCATGGAGCGATACAGAGGCATTATGACATTTTCCGTTTTATTCATTCCTTTTCTAATAATTCCCAACATTCTGTTTGCTTTTTTTGACTGCCGCAGCACACTGCATCGACGATTTCAATGTGTTATCCACTATGACACCTAGATCTCTTTCTTGGGTTGTAGCACCTAATATGGAACCCAACATTGTGTAATTATAGCATGGGTTATTTTTCCCTATATGCATCACCTTGCACTTATCCACATTAAATTTCATCTGCCATTTGGATGCCCAATTTTCCAGCCTCACAAGGTCTTCCTGCAATTTATCACAATCTGCTTGTGATTTAACTACTCTGAACAATTTTGTGTCATCTGCAAATTTCATTATCTCACTCGTGTTATTTCTTTCCAGATCATTTATAAATATATTGAACAGTAAGGGTACCAATACAGATCCCTGAGGCACTCCACTGTCCACTCCCTTCCACTGAGAAAATTGCCCATTTAATCCTACTCTCTGTTTCCTGTCTTTTAGCCAGTTTGCAATCCACGAAAGGACATCGCCACCTATCCCATGACTTTTTACTTTTCCTAGAAGCCTCTCATGAGGAACTTTGTCAAACGCCTTCTGAAAATCCAAGTATACTATATCTACCGGTTCACCTTTATCCACATGTTTACTAACTCCTTCAAAAAAGTGAAGCAGATTTGTGAGGCAAGACTTGCCCTGGGTAAAGCCATGCTGACTTTGTTCCATTAAACCATGTCTTTCTATATGTTCTGTGATTTTGATGTTTAGAACACTTTCCACTATTTTTCCGGGCACTGAAGTCAGGCTAACCGGTCTGTAGTTTCCCGGATCGCTCCTGGAGCCCTTTTTAAATATTGGGGTTACATTTGCTATCCTCCAGTCTTCAGGTACAATGGATGATTTTAATGATAGTTACAGCTTTTTTTCTTTTATCTGACTTTATCACATATGTGGAACTACAGAAGCACCTGCTCAACATTATCTGTTACTTCCTTCCAAATGTAATTTAAAGTTTCCTGGCGTGTAGCCAGATGGACTCAGTACAAATGGGATAGTATCCGCGTGCTAGCAGTTGGAGACGGATCTGACGTCAGCACGGGGGCGTATATATCCCCACAGGAAGCGTAGCTATTCAGTAATTTCCGTCTCCAAAGCAGTTTGGAGTGCCTGCACGCTAGTTGAGCGTGCTTTCCAAGACTACAGGCGGGAAGGAATTCTGGTCCATCCCTACCTAGATGACTGGCTGATCAGGGCGAAGTCTCGAGAGGAGAGCCTTCAGACCACCGACAGCCCTTCTGGAAAGCCTGGGCTGGGTTATCAACCTCAGCAAGAGCTGCTTACAGCCTTCCCAGTCACTGGAATACCTGGGAGTACAGTTCAACACCCGGGCGGACACGGTCAGTCTCACTACCAAGAGAACGTTGAAACTTCAGCAGCGTATCCAGTATTTGATGGAAGCCAGTCGACCTACAGCCTGGGATTATCTGCAGGTTCTTGGTCTCATGGCATCCACCCTGGAAGTGGTGCCTTGGGCGAGGGCCCATATGAGACCTCTACAACACGCCCTGCTCTCTCGCTGGAGCCCCCGTCTATGGACCTACTCCACGCACCTACCTCTACCAGCCCGAGTGCGGATCCAGCTACGGTGGTGGTTGCAGTCCAACCACATGAGCAGGGGATCGAAGATGTCCTCACCCACGTGGATCTTGCTCACCACGGATGCCAGCCTCAGTGGCTCGGGCGCACACTGCGAAGAACTCACCGCACAAGGGCGGTGGAACAGAGAAGAGTCGGTATTGAACATCAACCGTCTAGAGGCCCGGGCTGTCCGCCTGGCATGCCTTCAATTTGCCCACAGACTGCAGAACAGAGCAGTCAGAGTGATGTCCGACAACGCCACCACGGTGGCCTACATCAACCGTCAGGGCGGAACCAGAAGCCGACAAGTATCTCTGGAGATCGCCCCTCTGATGACTTGGGCAGAGGTGAATCTTCAGGACATCTCCGCCGTCCACATTGCCGGGAAGGACAATACCACAGCAGACTTCCTCAGCAGAGAAAGCCTAAATCCGGGAGAGTGGCAGCTCTCACCCACGGCCTTCCAGATGATCGTGGATCATTGGGGGTTGCCGGACATGGATTTACTGGCGGACAAATCCACTGCTCAAGTACCCAGATACTTCAGCCGCAAGCGCGACCCGTGCTCACACGGAATCGATGCCCTGGTTCAGCCATGGCCTCCGGGGACTCTACTGTACGCCTTTCCTCCATGGCCTCTGCTAGGCGCTGTCATCCGCAAGATTCAGAGACACCGGGGCCTAGTCCTTCTAGTGGCGCCAGACTGGCCAAGAAGACCCTGGTACGCGGACATGAGAAGACTTCTGGCAGGGGAGCCCCTTCCCCTGCCTCCGCTTCGGGACCTTCTACATCAAGGTCCCATTCTTCACGAGGATCCGGCTTCATTCTCTCTTACGGTATGGCCCTTGAGAGGGCTAGATTGAAGAAAAGGGGTTACTCGGAGCCCGTGATTGATACCCTCCTCCGAGCTCGCAAGTTTTCCACATCCCTCACATACATCCGGATCTGGAGAGTATTTGAAGCATGGTGCGACACTCACGGCACCAATCCACATGCAACCACAATCCCTATTGTGTTGGATTTCCTGCAGGATGGACTTCAGAAGGGTCTCTCCCTCAGCTCCATCAAGGTTCAGGTGGCTGCGCTGTCTTGCTATGGTCCCAGGAGGGATGGCAAGACCATCGCCAAGCACCAGGATGTTTCTCGCTTCCTGCAGGGAGTCAAGCATATTCGTCCGCCACTGAAGTGGCCTGTACCTTTGTGGAACCTCAACCTTGTTTTGGATTTCCTCGCAGGATCCACCTTCAGACCCCTTCGGGGCCTGTCTCTTCGTTCTCTCACCTTGAAGATGGTATTCTTGCTGGCGGTGTGTTCGGCACACCGCATCTCCGAGTTACAGGCACTGTCCTGCCGTGATCCCTTTCTCAGAATCACTCCAGAGGCTATCCATCTTCGTACGGTTCCCTCCTTTCTACCTAAGGTAGTTTCACAGTTTCATCTTAATCAGACTATATCCCTGCCTACCACGGCGGGGCTGAAAAAATCTGAAGAAGGGCGTTTATTGCGCCATCTCGACATTGGCAGATTGCTGCCCAGATATTTGGCACTTACACAAGACCTACGAAAGACGGACCATCTGTTCGTCCTGCACAGCGGGAAGAGACAAGGTGAAGCGGCCTCTCGGCCCACCATCGCCCGCTGGATTAAAGAAGTTATCCGGACAGCTTATGTTGAGGCTGGAAAGTCCCCGCCTCTACAAGTCAAGGCACATTCTACCAGAGCTCAAGCGGCATCCTGGGCGGAATCCAGGATGCTCTCGCCTGCGGAAATCTGTAAAGCAGCGACGTGGTCCTCCCTCCATACCTTTTCCAGATTCTACCATCTGGATGTCCAGGCCACGGAGGACTCAGCATTTGCCAGGGCGGTGTTACATGGGCCTCAGGCAGCCTCCCGCCCAGGTGGGGAGTAAAGCTTTGGTACATCCCATTTGTACTGAGTCCATCTGGCTACACGCCAGGAAATGTTGGGATTACTACCTGATAATCCCCTTTTCCTTAGTGTAGACAGATGGACTCAGCATCCCGCCCTGCTGCCTGCGTACATGGGTATCACCAATTCAAGGTAAGCCATGTCATCTGTTTCCATAAGAGCGTACACTCTACCAGGTGTCCACGCCTTCCGGTTGGGAATGCTGGCAGTCTCCAGCTACTATCAATCGGTCAGGGGAATCCTGTTTCACTTTTTAACTGAGCGTCAGTACACACATCTCTAACAGCTTTTGCAAGGAAGATTACTGAATAGCTACGCTTCCTGTGGGGATATATACGCCCCCGTGCTGACGTCAGATCCGTCTCCAACTGCTAGCACACGGATACTATCCCATTTGTACTGTCCATCTGTCTACACTAAGGAAAAGGGGATTATCAGGTAGTAATCCCAACATTTTTCTTTTATTTGAGGCCATTTTGTTATCAGTTTCTATGGAGTTGGGCCACGTTAAATGTTGACAGAGCAGACATCCAAATGTATCATCGCAGTCCTGGAGACATGTTATCTAGAGTCACCAAAGCAGTTAGGTGAATCCAGATTTGTTTTGGTCTAATAAATGCACACATCATCAGCATGGAAGGGGGCGGGTCCTGGGTGTTGGATAAAATATTGCTCTTGTAAGAATCAAAGAAGGCAAGAAAGCCTGAAACAGCCTACCACTGGAGGTGGTAGAGGCCAGGGCACGAATAACAGGGTTGAGAGGTCCGTTAAGAGAGTTAGGGCGGAGGTGGGGTAGGTTTAAGTATGGAGATGTATATGGTCATTGCTCATCTAACTGAAGTGGTAGAGAATCGGAGAGGAAGAACCTCAATTGGGCAGACTGAATGAACCAATTGGATCTTTATGGGGGGTCATTTTCAAATGTTGCCAGGTAGTTATGAAAGAACAAGCGTGCTTTGCCAAAAAAACAAGCTCAAGACACATGAGATTTAAACTACTTTTATTAGAAAGCATTTATACACAGAAAATATTTAAAAAATACTTTTTGGGAGTGAAATGGAGGAAAAAATTGTCATACCTCTCACAGTTAATTAAAACAAAGACCGACATCAATGACAGCAGCCAGTACTTCTTCACCCTCTGTATTGTCAGCATTGTCACGATGCATATTTTCATTGAATCGCTTCAGCATTCCCAGTATTTCTTCCACAGTGAATATTAAAAGCCAACCCTTTCATGCAAGGAAGCTCATGTACTAAAGGATGTCTCTTTGTGCTCATTATTTAAGTTTTCCTGTGCTATTTTTCTACCCATGTGAATAAGCTCAGTAGAAATAGCACAAGAACTTCACAAAACAAATAATTACACCTCAGTGAGTTAATGGTTTGGCAAAAAAGTTCTATAAAGCAAACTTTGCACATGGTTTATCACATACTAACAGTTCATAAGCAGCTTCGCATAATTTTGCAACACAGCAGCAGACTATAAATTTGAAATTTTGCATGCATAGAAATATGCGTGAAATTTTTACGTTTTGCAAAGCTGAAAAAACAATCTTTCCTAAGTTGGTGCTAAAATGGAACATAGCACGAAGTATCAAACATTTGGGTTCTCATGCAAAAAGGTCAGACTTTGCAAAATTTATCTTGCAATAGTACATGAGCCTCACAGTTAGCATCCTTCGTTTGCTACGCAAAGGTACGGCAAAATCTTTATTTTCAAATTTAACATTTTGAATGCTATCCAGACTCAGCAGCAGCAGCCAATAATAGGGGACAGAAACAGCAGCCCACAAGTCCTGCCCATCAAACCCCCAAAAAAGTAAGGGAAAAAAAAGTCCAAAAATAAGCTACCCATGAGTTAAAAAAAAAAAAAAAAAAAAGCAATTCCCGAAAATGCTAAACCCAAACTCACAGTAAATAAGTGAGGTTTGCAACAATTTAAAGGATTCAAATCACCTTTTGAAAACAGCCAGGAGATTTGCAAGGAAAAGTATGCGTGAAACACAATTTCACACCTACTTTTCTCCACAAATGGTTGGCATTCCAAAGGGGCAGAGTTGGGGACAGGGAAAACACACAGTTTTTGGAAGTATATGCATAAATGTATATGCAGAAAGTTATACCGCATAACTCAAGAATTTTCATTGCAGAGTTAACGTGCATCAAGTTTACTTTGAAAACTCTGACTAAAGTCAGTGGGTGCTTATTTATTTATTTAAAGTACTGCTTACCCAACCAACAATGACTGCCCAAAGCAGTGTATCCACAGACTTTATCGGTCCAACAGCAACCCTAGTCACAGAAGGATCCTCAAATTAATCACCGTCAGTACTCAAGTAGTTTGTGGACAGTAAATTAATTTGATCCTCCTTCCGGTAATGTTCATGTGAGAACCTAAGAATTTGGACCAGTATTCCAAGATGCTATAGCCTAAATCTGTGCCTTCAGTCATTTCCATGGTTGTGTCTTTGTCCAAGACTTTAATATGCCAGATGTAGACTGGAAAATCCCATCTGCAGAAACTAAAAATAGTAGAGCGATAGTGGATGCCATGCAAGTATCTTTGTTCAAACAAATGGTGTTGGAACCCACGAGAGAAGGAGCTATACTCGACTTAGTGCTCACTAATGCAGATAATGTCTCAGATGTCCAGGTGGGCGCCCACCTCAGCAGCAGTGATCATCAAACGGTATGGTTTAATATCACTAAAAGAATAGGGAAAAGAACCACAAAGACCCGAGTTTTACAGTTCAAAAACCAGACTTTGAGGAAATGGGGAACTACCTGGAGGAAGAACTTAAAGGATGGGAGAACGAGAGAGATGTGGATCAGCAGTGGACCAATCTAAAAGGAGCAATCACCAAGGCAATGTAAAGAAAAGCAAAAGAAAACTGAAACCTATCTGGTTCTCAAAGGAGGTGGCTGACAAAATTAAAGCTAAAAGAACAGCATTCAAGAAATATAAAGGATCCCAAAGGGAGGAGCACAAAGAAGAATATTTGTATCAACTGAGGGAGACAAAGAAATTAATCAAGTTGGCAAAGAGTCAAGCAGAAGAGAGGATTGCCAAGGAGATAAAAAATGGTGACAAAACATTTTTCAGATACATCAGCGAAAAGAGAAAGGTCCAAAGTGGTATAGTGAAATTGAAAGGTGGTAATGATCAATGTGTGGAGAGAGACGAAGAAATGGCAGAAATATTAAACGAATACTTCAGCTCTGTGTTCACTAAAGAAGACCCTGGAGAAGGACCATCTCTAAACAACAAGAAACTGGAGGGAAGGGGAATAGATGAAAATCCTTTTACAGTAGAAAATGTGTGGGAAGAACTAAAGAACCTGAAAGTGGACAAAGCCATGGGGCCTGATGGGATTCATCCAAGGATATTGAGGGAGCTCAGAGATGTTCTGGCGGGTCTGCTGTGTGACCTGTTCAATAGATCCCTAGAAACGGGAGTGGTGCCGAGTGATTGGAGAAGAGCGGTGGTGGTCCCGCTTCACAAGAGTGGGAACAGGGAAGAGGCAGGCAACTACAGACCGGTTAGCCTCACTTCGGTGGTGGGAAAAGTAATGGAGTCACTGCTGAAAGAGAGAATAGTGAACTATCTACAGTCTGGAGAATTGATGGATCAGAGGCAGCATGGATTCACCAGGGGAAGATCCTGTCAGACAAATTTGATTGACTTTTTTGACTGGGTAACCAAGGAATTGGATCAAGGAAGAGCACTAGATGTCATCTACTTGGATTTCAGCAAAGCTTTTGATACGGTTCCGCACAGGAGACTGGTGAATAAAACGAGAAGCTTGGGAGTGAGTGCCGAGGTGGTGACCTGGATTGCAAATTGGTTGACGGACAGAAGACAATGTGTGATGGTAAATGGAGCCTTCTCTGAAGAGAGAGAGGTTTTAAGTGGTGTACCGCAAGGATCGGTGTTGGGACCGGTCCTGTTCAATATCTTTGTGAGCGACATTGCGGACGGGATAGAAGGTAAGGTTTGTCTTTTTGCGGATGACACTAAGATCTGCAACAGAGTGGACACGCCGGAAGGAGTGGAGAGAATGAGACGGGATCTAAGGAAACTGGAAGAGTGGTCGAAGATATGGCAGCTGAGATTCAATGCCAAGAAGTGCAAAGTCATGCATATGGGGAGTGGAAATCCGAATGAACTGTACTCGATGGGGGGGGGAAGGCTGATGTGCACGGAGCAGGAGAGGGACCTTGGGGTGATAGTGTCTAATGATGTGAAGACAGCGAAACAATGCGACAAGGCGATAGCAAAAGCCAGAAGAATGCTGGGCTGCATAGAGAGAGGAATATTGAGTAAGAAAAGGGAAGTGATTATTCCCTTGTTCAGGTCCTTGGTGAGGCCTCACCTGGAGTACTGTGTTCAGTTCTGGAGACCGTATCTACAAAGAGACAAAGACAAGATGGAAGCGGTACAGAGAAGGGCGACCAGGAAGGTGGAGGATCTTCATCGGATGACGTACGAGGAGAGATTGAAGAATCTAAATATGTACACCCTGGAGGAAAGGAGGAGCAGAGGTGATATGATACAGACTTTCAGATACTTGAAAGGTTTTAATGATCCAAAAACAACGACAAACCTCTTCCGTAGGAAAATAATCAGCAGAACCAGGGGTCACGATTTGAGGCTCCAGGGAGGAAGATTCAGAACCAATATCAGGAAGTATTTCTTCACGGAGAGGGTGGTGGATGCCTGGAATGCCCTTCCGGAGGAAGTGGTGAAGACCAGAACTGTGAAAGACTTCAAAGGGGCGTGGGATAAACACTGCGGATCCATAAAGTCAAGAGGCCGCCAATGAAGAGTGGGTGACTCGCCAGAATGATGGCTATTGACACAATACCCTTATTAAATAAACATACACATGCTTACTGTGACTCCAACATCGCTCTAAGCTTCAACAGCAAGAGGTAATGGAAAAAAGGATTTGCACTCACAAAGAGGGGAGTAGCTGGCTTGTTACGGCGGTTACTACCCTAAACCAAATATGCCTGATACTTCACTTTCAATGCATATACAGCATAGCTCTCTGCTTCAATGACAGGGGAGAAGAATAACTGATACTTCACACATCCAGCAGAGCTCTCTGCTACAACAGCAAGGGAGAAGAAAAAGGGTTCGCACTCAAAAAGCGGGGAGTAGCTGGCTTGTTACGGCGGTTACTACCCCAAACCAAATGTGCCTGATACTTCACTTTCCATGCTTATCCAGCATGGTTCTCTGCTTCATCGGCATGGGAGAAAAAAACTGATACTTCACGCATTTCCAGCATAGCTCTCTGCTTCAACAGCAGGGGAAAAAAAAACCAAAAACAAAAACAAAAAACTGATGCTTCACGCATATCCTGCATAGCTTCAACGACAGGAGTGAAGAAAAAAAGGATTCGCAATCACAAAGCGAGGAGTAGCTGGCTTGTTACGGCGGATACTACCCCAAACCAAATGTGCCTGATACTTCACTTTCAATGCATATCCAGCATGGCTCTCTGCTTCAACGGCAGGGGAGAAAAAAACTGATACTTCACGCATGTCCAGCATAGCTCCCTGCTTCAACGGCAGGGGAGAAGAAAAAAAACCAACAAGGGCTGTACAACATAGTCTAGGTAAAACAAATAAGCATGGGTGTAGCTTGCTTATCGCAGCGGTTACTGCCCCTACTACCCCTAACTAATCAAGCTAGATATTTCACTTGGATGCAGCTCCATCACTGCTCTCTACATTAATGGTGGGGGTGGAAGGGGAATAGAACAAAGAGCTAAGAGAAACAGATAAGTATGAGAGAAAAAATGTGTGAGGCTTGCTGGGCAGACTGGATGGGCCATTCGGTCTTCTTCTGCCGTCATTTCTATGTTTCTATGTTTCTATTTGCAGCCATATCTTTGTCCAAGTGCATTAGACATGTTTTGACCAGTATGTTCCGAATGGTTCCTCGCTTCAGTTCCTGAAACCAAGCATCATTAGATCCTGTGTTTGGACCCTCGGTTTCTCTTGCTGGTATTAGGAATATACCTTCATCTCTTCTGAAGCTGGAAGCTTGAGGAGGGGGTACTGTTGCATTTTGCTGCCTGTGGAGGCCCATAAGCGGCTCACTCATCTCCTGACTCTCCAAGACACCACCAGTTCCTGCTTCCAGCACGGGCTGGAGTAGTCGCCGTTGCTCTCGGCCTGCCACAGCAGAGGGAGCCACCACTGATGTGGCCTGGTGTTCTGCCCACTGCTTCTTTGAGGCTGTATGCTGCCAACGTTGTTCTCGTCATGGCCTGAGCCACCAACATGCTGGATTTCCATTGCAAATGGAATGCTGCCAATACTGCCGCTGACTTTCTTCTTCACTCAGCATCCTCTAGGCACACGCGTGCACCTCTCCCTGCTATTTAAATGGCCTGCAATGGGAAAAGCCCTGTGGCCTTCCTGATGATGTTTCACAGCAGCCCTATAGAAGGGCTTCTCTGCCAGTTCAGCTTTGCCTTCGCAAGGATTTGCTTGCTCCTGGAGTTCCCTCTTGTGATCCATGCTTCTTCAATGTCTTCTTATTCTTTGTGGGAGCTCCTCAGTGTTCTTTATTCCATGTTCCACATTCCTGGTCTCTTGATGGCTCCTGCATCTTCAGCTCCTGATGTCAGGACTTTGTTTGTTCCTGATGTCACATCTTCCAAGTCTTCAGTCAAGTTCTGGATGTTCCAGTTCTCATTCCAGCCTTCCAGCTACTCTTTCATCCCTCCTCTAGGCATGCCAGCACCATGGTTCGTGACCAGCCCACGGCGAGTTGTGTAGGGCACCTTCTGGCTCAAGGCCTGGCCCCCAAGTCCGTCTTCCTGGGTCAAGTCCTCAGAATCCATTCTTGTTTAAAGTTCCAAGTTCTATGTTTCAAGTTCATAGTTCCAAGTCTTGTTCCTAATTCCAGTCTCATGGAGCTTGTCCAGCCAGTGGATTATCTTGTTCCTCATGCCTAATCTTGTTCCAAGTCATGTTCCTCATTCCAAGTCATGTTCTAAGTGATTCTCTGGCTTCTGTCTATGTCCAAGTCTTAGTCCAGAGCTTGCTCCGCCCCCTGGCATGGTCTGCAACCAGCCCACGGGTTATGTAGGGCATGCAGTAGGACGGCATGGTCCGTGACCAACCCTTGGGTTGTGTAAGGTATGCTGTGGCACAGAGCTCATTTGGACGTGAACTCAAACCTGAATCTTCATCTAAGTGTCAAGATTTCAGTGCCTTCGTCCAGCATCTTAAGAGCCTTTGTCCAAGTTCCACGCCTTAATTCCTCAGCCTTCATCTGTCCTTACACAGAAGCCATTCCTGAGCAGCAGTTTGATTATTAAAATCTTTGGAGGATAAGGCGGAAGATCTTGAAAATCGCAGTAGACGCAATAATATTCACATTGTGGGCCTACCAGAGAAGTCGGAGGGGAATGACACAGTTACCTTTGTTGCAAAATGGCTTCCTGATCTCTTGGGCCTTACGATGAAGAAAGACCGGCTAAAGGTGGATAGAGCCCATAGAAACTTAGCTTCTCAAACGGGCCCCCAGAACAGGCCCTGGGCTATAGTGGAGCATTTACATAAATTTACCGACAAACAGAAGATAATGGAATCGGCACAAAGAAGTGTTTAATCAAGAGAGGAATATATATATTTTTACCGATTTTTCTGCTGGAGTGCAGAAACTGCTCCAGAGTTATGGTGAATTAAAGCACCATTTACGGGAGCAACATCTTCAGTATTACATGTCATATCCTGTGAAGCTTCGGAATGTGATGAATAGTGAACACTGGCTTTTCCAAACACCCTCTGAGGTGTTGGATTTTCTTCAGTCAGTCGCATCTCCAGCAAATGAGTCTTCTTATTGATGTTTTTCTTTTTACTCTACAGCCGGCCGTTTTTGAGATGGGCAGGAAGCCGAACACCAAGTTATTCGCTGAAGACGTGGTTGCTTCTCCATTGTTTTTTTTTCTTTTCACTTTTTCACTATTTTTATGGTCTTTTTCTGTTTTGATTTCTGGCTAAATGTATGTATTTGATACCGAAGTCCTGGTTTATCAGACCTCCTACAATATTTTTATTTTTCAACAATTCCTTTTATTCTTTTAGTTTCTTTTTTACTCTATAGAGGGGATTTTCTTTTTGGTGATTTGATATTGTTTTTGTTCTTTGCAATTTGCCTATGCCAAAGGCATTGGAGGATTGTGGTTTTTTATTTCACTGGGGGGCTTTTCACTTTTCTTTCAGTTTATTGCCCCATTTTTGGTCTCAATGCTTTGTTTTTTTACTTGTGCTGTTCTTCTTGCTCTATTTCTTTTGTTTTTCTTTTGTCTGTAAGGGAATTTTCTTTTTGCTGCAGTAGTACTGAGCTTGGCTTTTTAGCCTGCTTAGTGATGCAAACAGTTGGGGTGGTTTGTAAGCTTTGTGGGGTTTGGGTGCGGGGGTGGGAGTTTTGATGGTTGGGGAATGTTTTTTCTGCTTACTGAATCAACTAAAAGTTGGCACATTTTTGTTACATCTTAAAATGTAGGAAATTGTTTATTTTCATTATATATTTGTACTTGATGAAACAAACACAGGCATTTTGATTTAACTTTTTTCTCTATGCGAGTTCTATGTACTTTGGGTCTATTGTATACTTAATCATGTAACTGGCCTATTTTTATTGTCCTCATAATTTTTTTGTTCTGGTAAGCTGTGTCTAATTCAGGCCTGAAGATTGTCTCCCTGAATGTTCGGGGTCTTTCTAATCCCATTAAGCGGAAGAGGATCTTGCAATATATGCGTAAACAAGGGGCACATTTAGTTTTTTTGCAAGACATGACAAATTGGCTTCAGGATGGGTGGTTTGCGTCATCTTATAATACTAAAAGTCAGGAAACCTGTGTGTTGTTAAATAAAACGCTGCCTTTATCCATACGCGGGTTGTTTCGTAATTCTTGAGGGTGAACTCAATGGAAAAGATATTTTATTTGTAAATGTTTATGGACCTAATAGTGGGTTTTTGCTTCTCTTTTTGCTAACGTAAAACTTTTTCTTCTTTAAATGTTATCATGGGTGGGGACTGGAACTTGTATTTTAATCCTTCTCTTGATAGATCATGTGCTGCAGGATCCAGTTCCTCACTGCCTGGGAGTCTGCACAATATCCTGCAGTACTACAATCTCTGAGATATTTAGAGAGAAAAATATCCCAGTAGTAGGGACTATACCTTTTATTTGGCCAGACATTCAACCTATAGCCACATTGATTTTTTTCTCTGAGGCTCCTTTCTTTTTAATGTGGTGGTAGTTTGTGATATTTTGCTTCCTTTCTCTCAGATCATCATCCTACATCTTTATCTATTGATCTTCTGGGAGCTTGGAATCCATGTACTAGATGGAGATTGAATCTTTCCCTCCTTAAACATGCCGACTTCTTTGATCGGATTAAGCAGGTGTTGCAGGATTTTCAATTACATCACCCAGTTGATGACTATGATCCTTGTTTACAGTGAGAAACCCTGAAAACGGTAGTGCAGGGAAAGATTATTTCCATTGCCAGTTACATCAAGAAGCAGCAACGAGTCCAACAGCTTGATTTGTTGCAGAAGATTAAAAATCTTGAACTTCAGCATAAACTCGATAGTTCCCCTAAAACTTGTAAAAAAACTGCAGCTAGTGAGGGATGAATTGGCCCAGTTACAAATTTCTCACATAGAAAAGTCCTTGCGCTTTCAAAGGCAGAAGTATTATGAACAAAGTAATAAACCTGGTAGTTTGATGGCACGATTAATTAAGATCCATTAGGCCAGTGATATTATTGGTTCTATTAGTTATTTTATTTAATAGTTTTTATATACCGTTAACCATTTGCACATCATATCGGTTTACAAGGAACATTATGATTATATAGAGTAATTTAACAACTAAAAACATTTAAAACATTTACATAGAACAAATTGGTAGTATGTAGGGTTAACATGTATGTATAAGTGAAAATATATATATATTAAATGGAAGAGAGCATAGGGTGGGTATTTTAAAAAAATTTACATAGCACAATTGGTAGCATGTAGAGTTACCACTTATGTATAAATAAACTATATGCATATTTTAAACATATTTACAAGATGAGAGCAAAGAGGGCATATAGTGCATGAAGAAGCTGGATAATTGTGTACAACTTGATAGGTAGGGCTAAGTAGAGGACAGGATATTCTCAGACAAGAGACCAATTAAGGAGGAAGGAAGGAAGGCGGATTTGGCACAAGGAAAGCACAGGAAAAAGGGGGAGGGTGCTTCTGAGTAGCGGGGAGGAGGTGGGCAGAGGGGGGGTAAGGGAGGGTGGGAGCAAGGACGGGTAATTAGCTAATTAGCGCTAATAAGCTAAGTTTATGTTTCAATGTGAACCGATGTGATACCCACAGTGTATGTCGGTATATAAAAATCCTTAAATAAATAATTAGCCGAAGGCCTGTTTGAAGAGCCATGTTTTTAGTTTGTTTTTTTTTAACCTCTGCATGCATGGTTCTATGTGGAGGTCAGGTGGCATTGTGTTCCATACAGAGGGACCTGCTATCGAGAATGCTCGATCTCTTGTGGAGGAAAGATGTGTAAGTTTAGGGGATAGTATGTGGAGTGTTCCTTGATAGGTGACTCAGGTGGGTCTTTTGGATGTATGGAAGCGGAGGGAGTCGTGTAGCCAGTTCATGTTTTCGTTGTATAGGGTCTTGTGTATAAGTGAGAGGCTTTTGTAGTGAATTCTTGAGGAAATAGGGAGCCAGTGGAGATTTTTTAGGATGGGGGTAATGTGATCTTTCTTGCGAGTATTCTGGCTGTAGCATTTTGTTTCTATTGTAGGGTTTTAATGGTGGAGGCCTAGGAGGGAGTTGCAATAGTCGATTTTGGAGAACATTATGGTCTGAAGAACAGTTCTAAAATCATTGCCATGTAGGAGAGGTCTTAGCTTCTTTAAGACATGGAGTTTAAAATAGCATTCTTTTAGGGTGGATTTTATGAATGCTTTTAGGTTCTGTTGGTTTGTCGATGGTTACGCCTAGATTTCGTGTTTGTAGGGAGAGGGGTATGGGGGGGGGGGATATGGGTTGAAGTGTGCGTGGGAACAGGGGTGGCCATTGGAGGAAGTGATGAGGAGTTCTGTTTTGGCGGTGTTAAGTGCTAGGTGGACGTTAGTGAGGAGTTGGTTAATTGAGGCGAGGCAGTTGTCCCAGATCTTTAAAGCTTTAGGTAGAGAGTCAGGGATGGGGATGAGGATTTGGACATCATCCACATATATGAAATGGGTGATGCCTAGGTTAGATAGGAGTTTGCAGAGGGGAAACATGTAGATGTTGAAGAGGATAGTGCAGAGCCTTGGGGAACGCCTCGGGTTAGGTTAATTGGATCAGATTCATTGTTACCCAGCTTGACTTTGAATTGTCTATTATCAAGGTAGGATTTAAACCAGTGAAGTGCTGTGCCTGTTATGCCGATGTCAGAGAGTTGGTTTAACAGGATTTTGTGGCTGATGGTGTCAAAGGTAGATGAGATGTCAAGCATTGCTAGGAGGTAGGAGTGTCCATTGTCTATACCTTTGAGTATGGTGTCAGTGAGTGTTACTAGGAGTGTTTCCGTGTTGAGGAATTTGCGGAAGCCAAATTGAGATGAAGATAGGATTTTGTGGTTATCCAGGTGTTCTGAAAGACGGGTGTTGACTATTTTTTCTGTGATTTTGGCTAGAAATGGGAGGTTAGAGATTGGTCGATAATTGGAGAGTTCTGTGGGGTCGAGGTTGGGTTTCTTAAGTATGAGTTTGACAACTGCTTGTTTTAGGGTGGGGGGACATTACCTTTTGTGAGGGAGCAGTTGATGATCTGTAATAGGGATTTCGCTATTATGTTGGGAATGATTAGTAGGAAAGGCTGAAGAGGTTAGGGCTGTTCAGCTTGGAGAAGAGACGGCTGAGGGAGGATATGATAGAGGTCTTTAAGATCATGAGAGGTCTTGAACGAGTAGATGTGACTCGGTTATTTACACTTTCGAATAATAGAAGGACTAGGGGGCATTCCATGAAGTTAGCAAGTAACACATTTAAGACTAATCGGAGAAAATTCTTTTTCACTCAGCGCACAATAAAGCTCTGGAATTTGTTGCCAGAGAAGGTAGTTAGTGCAGTTAGTGTCGCTGGGTTCAAAAAAGGTTTGGATAAGTTCTTGGAGCAGAAGTCCATTAATGGCTATTAATGAATTATACTTAGGGAATAGCCCCTGCTATTAATTGCATCAGTAGCATGGGTTCTTCTTAGTGTTTGGGTAATTGCCAGGTTCTTGTGGCCTGGTTTTTGGCTTCTGTTGGAAACAGGATGCTGGGATTGATGGACCCTTGGTCTGTCCCAGCATGGCAATTTCTTATGTTCTTAAGCCACACATTTTAGGAGTTTGATGGGAATGGTGTCGAGTGAGAGGAGGGTTTGATTTTCTTTAATAGGGATTCTATTTCGGAGGAAGAGGTGGTTTCAAAGGAGTTAAGGCTGGCAGTGGTGTTTATAGGGTGGCTGTTGGATTTGGAGGTGTCAGTGGGAAAATTTGCTGTAAGCTTGGAGATTTTGTTATGGAAGAAAAGGGCAAGGTCGTTACATTTGCTTTTAGAGTTAGTGTCTGGGGAGTGTGCTGGGGAGGTTTTAGTGAGGTCGGAAATAATGAAGAAGAGGGCTTTGGCATTGTACTGGAAGTCATGGATTTTCAGGGCATAGAAGTCACATTTTGTTTTTTGGTGTTTTGATCCATGCTCCCTCTCACATTCTCACTGAATTCCAATAACACTTTGCTGGTCTCTATGGGGAAACTTTACATGTCCCAGATGAGGAGATCACATGTTTTTAGATTCTATTTCTCTTTCAAAATTAGCTGAAGAGAAGAAGAATTCTTTGTCAGTTCCCATAATGAGCCATGAGGTATATCAAGCTCTTGTCACATTGGCGACTCAGAAAAGTCCTGGCCCAGATGGTTTTCCCTTAGAATATTATGTTTTTTAGGGATGACATAGTACCCTTATTGGCTGAATTGTTTAATTATTTAGATAGTCCTAGTGCTTCCGTTGGGACATTGTTAGATGCCATTATCATTCTTGTTCCAAAGCCAGGAAAAGATCTTTTACATTGTGATTCTTATCGGCCTACTTTTGTGCTTTGGTGGAAGGGGGCGCTCCCCAGCGCGGGGTGGAGGGTGTGTGCCTCTGTGGTGCGACGAACCTCGTCTGGGAAAGGAGTTCTGAAGAGAAGACTTGGCATTTGGAACTGAAGATGAGGACTTTGACACTGAAGAAACGACTTGGCACTTGGAACTGAAGACGAGGACTTGGGCACCGAAGAGACGAAGACAAGAGCAAGGAGCTCCGAGGACCTGGACACAGTTCAGGGGAGAGATGGGATTCGGAGCCAGATATCCAGAGACGGAACTCTGAGCCTCAACACTGAGGCAGGACTCAGTGAAGGAAGGTTAAAAGCCAGGAACCTCAGGAGACTTGTACAGCCATGGAGACATCAGGAGACGAAGGACGTGCAGACATGGTAGACGGAAGACATCACAGGAACTTGGAACTGAAGATGGAAGTCCAATAGAGCAGAACACGAAGTCCAAGGGAGGACTGCTCCAAGGAGACTAGCTCCTTGCCAAGGCCACATTGAAATGGCTACTGAGCCTTTATATAGGGCTAGCAGCAAGAAGACGCCCAAGGAGGAGTCCAAGGTGGGGCCTGGGGCGGAACAGCCATGGACCCTTTAAATCCAAGAGAAGCCGCGGGCCCACCCCTTAGGAAGGAACGAGCAGGAGCATGGACAGCAGCCATGCTGCCGCTGATGCCGAGGAACAGGAGAAACCGAGGAAGGGCTGCAGGCAGGCCTGACGGAGGAGTGGCGGCATCCTGCCACTGAAGCAGAAGCCAGTGGCGGCCCCAGCCGCAACAGAAGTCTCAGGAGGCAGCAGTCCCATGCTGCTGAAGAGGAGCAAGGCCGTGGCTCCTGCCGCGGTGAAGAGAAGGTCCGGCACAGCTCTGGGCAGCCACAGGGGCAGCGAAGATGGTGGCCTCTATGCCGCAGGAAAGGCCCCAGCTTCTGTGGCCTCTGGGCCGCGAAGGTAAGAGGCAGCTCGTGTTTCCAGCTACAGGCCACATCGCAACATCTATCTCTTTGATTAATACTGACATGAAAATATTAGCAAAAATTCCTGCAGTGTCATATAGAACATTTTTTACCTGCCCTGTTAGGTCTTGATCAAACTGGGTTTATTAAAAGTAGATATTCTACAGGTAATACTAGACGTTTATTTATTATCATTCATATGTATGGTTCCCAGCATTGTCTTGTCTTTGGACGCAGACAAAGCATTCGATTGGATTTCCTGGCAGTATATGTTTTACAATGTTTTGAATTTCCCCCCACCCTAATATTTTTCTTGGATTAGAGCTTTGTATACCTCTCCTCAGGTCAGGGTTTTGGTGACTGGTAGGTTGTCTCATTCTTTTTGAATTTTCCGAGGCTCTAGATAGGACTGTCCTCTTTCTCCTTCCCTCTCTAATTTGGCCTTGGATCCCATTGCTCAACAAATTAGGGAGACAGCGGATGTTGTTGGTTTTCATGTTGGTTCTGAGGAACATAAAATTTCCCTCTATGCTGATGATATTTTATTATATCTAACTCAAGTGCAGAAATGTGTTCTGACTTTTATTCTTAATTAAGCGCTATAATACTCTTTTTGGTTATAAAATTAACTATACTAAATCTGTTTATTTTCCAGTTGGCCCTTTGGGGCCTTCCACAAGCTGTGGGAAACTTCACTTTAGCTACTAATAGTTTATGGTATTTGGGGATTCTGGTCTCTCCAAATCTCTCAGATTTGTATGCTTTTAATTATACTAAACTCCTTTCTCAATTGCATTCTGACTTAAAGTGGTGGACGGAATTTCCCCTGTCATTGTTCAGTAAGGTGTATCTGGTTAACATGACAATGCTCCCCAGATTATTATATCTGTTCCAGCATCTTCCCTATCCTGTTCCTAAGGGGGGTTTTGGCAATTGAATGGCTCCATTTCTTCTTTTCTTTGTAGAGGGAGAATTCCCTGCATTAAATTGTCCACCTTGCAGTTGACAAAAGGTTGTGGGGGACTTAATGTTCCACATCTTTATTTATATGTCTCTGCGTAGTTGCTTGGTATAAGGGGTTGGTGTGGTCTCTTGGGGAATTCTTATTGGGTTTCCTTACAACGTTATCAGGATGGAAATTTGCATTTGGGTTCCCTATTAATTCTTGCTCCCTATTCTCCTGTATATCATAAAATATCTTGCAGCAGTCCAATATTGTCTAATACATTGCTTGCCTGGAGGGTTGTTCATAGCTTGTTGGATTTACCAATAGACAGCCCTTCTCCTATCTCATCTTTAATATGCAATCCTTCTTTATCGTTTGTGACGCTATCAAGCAACACTGACGATTGGATGACTAAGGATTTACTTTGTTTAGTTCGAATTTGGGTGGGGCAGAGATTTAAAACATTTGAGGATTTAGTTCTTAAATTTGGAGTCTTTCCTCATACACACTGGGGTAGATTTACAAAAAATGCGCGTTCGCGTACTTATGTTGGCACACCAGTCGCAAACAAAAGTACGCTGGATTTTAGTAGATACGTGCGTAGCCGCTAAAATCCAGGATCGGCGCGCGCAAGGCTGCCGATTTTGTGCAGCCGGCGCGCGCCAAGCCGCGCAGCCTGCCTCCGTTCCCTCCAAGGCCGCTCCGAAATCGGAGCGGCCTCGGAGCGGCCTCGGAGGGAACTCGCTTTCGCCCTCCCCTCACCTTCCCCTCCCTTCCTCTATCTAACCCACCCCCCCGGCCCTATCTAAACCCCCCCCCTACCTTTGTCGGGGGATTTACGCCTCCCGGTGGGAGAAGTAAATCCCCGCGCGCCAGCGGGCCGCTAGCGCACTGAGACGCGACCCGGAGGGCGCGGCCACGCCCCCAGGCCGCCCCTGGCCGAAACCACGCCCCCGGGCCCACCCCCGAAACGCCACGTCCCGCCCCCAAAACGCCACGCCGATCGGCCCCGCCCCTGACACGCCCCCAACACGCCCCCTCGAAAAACCCCGGGACTTACGCGAGTCCCGGGGCTCTGTGCGCTCCGGCAGGCCTATGGAAAATAGGCGCGCCGGCGCGCAAGGCCCTGCTCGCGTAAATCCGGGCGGATTTACGCGAGCAGGGCTTTTAAAATCCGCCCCACTATATTTATGAGCAACTGCGCAGAGACTTGTTGGGTGAGGCTGAAACTTTTTCTTTACTGCGGCCATGTATAGGCCTAGAACAGTTATTGACAACTTCCTTGTATCACTCCAAGCTGATTTGCCGTCTGTACATATATTTGCAAGATGGGGTTAAAGTACTGGAGACCAGTGCCACCTTTACTGCTAAGTGGAATATGGATTTATCTTTACACCTCAACAAATATGACTGGGGGGATATTTGTTGGGCTACTTTTAAATTATCTTATTGTAATAAAAATTGGGAACTTATGCTCTGCTTATTACATAGGACCATAGATATGCTTTGTTTTTTGCTAAATTCAGTGCTGCGAGTCCTTTATGTTGATTTCGAGTCTGGACTGAAAGATCATTCAAAGCAGTCTTAACTGAAGAAAGGTCTGAAAGCTTTGAGAAAGACTGAGACTGGTCCTGATCAATGGACAAAGGTTCTTTGGCATAAGGACAACACTGTTTAGAATTCATGTAAGAACAGGATTTACATTGAAGCAGCAAAGCTGGCACTTCAGACGAGATGGTTCAACATGAAGAGGCCATAGACAAGGATGAAGCAAAACAATGTTCTCGGCAGGATGGACTCCATTGGTCAGTCTGTAAGGAATTCCAGTTAATAGATGGTTGATGAAGACTCAGTGAGAGTAGTCCAAGAGGGCTGGATGCTTTAGATAGTACATAGAACTGAATGTTCTCTTGGTGAGACCCAATCTGCATCATGATGGGCAAGGAAGCTGTAGTCACATGACCAGGTAGGGATTCTCTGTAGATGGACAAAATAAATAGGGGTGGTTAAGCTGGTAGTAGGGCAACCACATTTATGTAGCAGTGATTCTTGAATAAAGTTGTCCCCGGCTCCGGAATCTACTAAAGCTTCGGACTGAACTGAGTGTTTTCCTTTGGTAAGACATACTGGAACCGTTCGTAGTGGGGAGGAAGCAAGATGGTGCAAGGCTGCATTCCTGATGAGACTTCTCTTTGTAGAGTTTTCCGATCTCAGGAGGCACTGACAAAATTAACTTGTGTGGCACAGTCTTTGCCTTTGTTTCTCATCAAGCAAAAGTTGGGTTATTATCCAATTGCAAGGGTTCTTCGAAGGCAGCCACCTTTGGTGGTTGCAGTCTGGATAGGTGCTGGTGCAGGGTTCACCAGAACTGGAACTGAGACTGCAGCTGGAAGTTGGACTTGTATTATGTGTAAACGCTGTGACAAGGTCCATAGTAAGCCTTTTACTTGATCATGTTGCTGCTGGGCCTGTTGCATGCACTGGTGCAGGAGACCAATCGATTCTGATTTTTGTTCCTGCATCTGGGTGTTCAAGGCAGCGATGGCCCGTCGCAGGGACGCGTTCACTGAGCTCATGGCCTCAGAAAACTGTAAGGAGCTGCATTGCATGACACCCTCTTACCGTGATGCAGCCTCGTAAGTAGAGTCCTGGGTCTCAGGTTCGGGTTCAAATCCAAACAAGCTCTGTCCTGCTGTGCGCCAAACATAACCTATGGGCTGGTCGTGGACCACGCCGGGGGTGGAGTAGGCTCTGGACTGCGACTTGGACATGGATGGAAGCCAGAACATTGCTTGGAACATGCCTTGGAATATGGCTTAGAACAAGAAACAAGGTAATCCGCTGACTGGACAAGCTCCACTAGACTGGAACTATCAGACTTGGAACTAGGAACTCTGAATTTGAACCATGGAACTTTAAACAAGGATGGATGCTGTGGACTTGATCCAGTGAAGACAGACATAGGGCCAGGCCTTGTGTCAGGAGGCGCCCTACACAACCCACCGCGGGTTGGTCACAGACCATGTTGATGGCACGCCTGGAGGAGGGACGAGAGAGGAACTGGAAGGCAGAACTTTGCCATGAGGACTGGAACATCTGGAACTTGACTGAAGACCTGGAAGATGTGACACCAGGAACAAACAATCCTGCATCTTCATCAGGAGATGAAGATGCAGGAGCCCTCAAGAGTCAAGGAACGTGGAACATGGAACAAAAACATAGAGGAGCTCCCACAAAGAACGAGAAGACCTTGAAGAAGCATGGATCACAAGCAGGAACTCCAGGAGCAAGCAATTCCTTGCAAAGACAAAGCTGAACTGGCAGAGAAACCCTTTTATAGGGCTGATGTGAAACATCATCAGGAAGGGCCATGGGGCTTTTCCCGCCATGGACCCTTTAAATAGCAGGGAGAGGTACACGCGCGCCTAGAGGATGCTGAGTGAAGGAGGAAGTCGGTGGCAGAGTTGGCGGTGTTCCAACTGTGATGGAAGGCCAGCAGGCATCACTGAACTATGGGATGTTGGTGGCCTGGGCCACGAAGAGAACATTAGCGGTGGCACACAGCCGCGAAGAAGCAGTGGGCAGAATGCTGGGCCACATCAGTGGCAGCTCCCTCTGCTGTGGCAGGCCGGCGGCAGCAACTACTCTGGCCCGCGCGGAAACAGGAGCTGGCAGCATCTCTGGGAGTCAGGAAATGAGTGAGCCGCTCACAGGCCTCTGCAGGTGACAAAATGCAATATAGCACAACCCTCACATAAGAAGATCTCTCATTCATATGGTATCTGAAAGTTCTACTAAAATTAAATATATAAAGTAAACCAATGTAAATCATTATTAAATCACTTAGCACTTGGCATGGACATTTATAAAGTAACAGCACATATAGCGGCCTATTTACTAAAGCCCATTAATATGCATTATTAGTAAATATGCCATTTAGATTAATAGGGGTCTGTTTACAAATAACGCACACTAACATGCAACAATGCGCAATAAAGCCCGAATTTTCGATGGCCCACGCGCATAAACTCCAGGGGTTACACATGTGGCCGGGCCCTGTGCATGCCGAGTGCATTTTTGAAAGGCCCAGCCAGGCGCATAACCCCCAGTACATGCAGAAGTGCTGGGCCATCGAAAAGGGGCAGCTGGGGGACGGGACTTGGTGGAAGAAGGGGCCAGCCAGAACAGCGGCCATTAGGCCATGTCCTGGGGAAGTGCACGCCACCAGTCCACCGGCATGTGTAACTTACACCAGCTCAGAGGAGCGGGTAAGTTAAAAAAAAAATTGTAGGGTAGGTAGATAGGGGATTAGGGGTCGGGAAGGAGAGGGGAAAAGGTAGGACAGTTAGGTAGGGGTATAGGGACGTTCCCTCCCAGTCCACTCTTTAATTGGAGCGGACTGGGAGGGAACTGGAAATGTGCCATCGTGTCACTGCGCGTATTTTTCTAACATTCACCCCCTAAGCGTGCGACTGGTCACCTACCCGCACATGTGCAGGCGGATATAAACATTTGGCGCACATTTGCACATGGAAATCGTATTTTATGACATGCACACGCAGACGTGCACATGTTATAAAATAGCTGCGTCCATGTGTGCGCTGGGAATCACTCGCACATGGACACACGCGCGAGTTTGAAAATCGACCCCTTTGGTGTTTTGGTGGGTAAACCTATTAGAAGCCAATTTTCAAAGCCATGTTACCCCTGTATTAGGGGCATGGGTGGCCTGATGAGGTTCAGCAAAGATTTATGCAGATTTACACGAAGCCTAGGGGTAAGAGCACACAGCTATGGAAAGCTCCAGTGCAATCTGTGACCATGAGCAATTTACTGAGCTTGCTTAAGCTCATAACTTAGATTATGAGTTCTTTGGAGACATTATGGCCATGTGATTTATCTTCTACAGTGGCATGCATTCTAATGTAATTATATAAAGAACATTATTATAAATTTAACTGCACCACCATGGGGTTTTTTTTTCTTAATTTGAGCCCAGCAGTTTCTTCTTGCTCCTTTGCCTTTCAAGCTCAATTGGAACTAGGGCTAGGTTCCAGCATCATAAGCTTTTGTTCAGAACTTCCTGTGAAATTTTTTTACCCTAATTTATATCACCTCTCGGGTCACCTAACCCAGCAGCCTAGGACTAGCAATCCTCACAAGAGATTATGTCCCAGGGCGCCTTCTGGAACCCTGCAGTCATGGGTCTTAAACCCAGTCATGATGATTATGACTCCCCAAAGTGCTGTGGTTGCTGCCTCTACAGTATCCCCAACTCTGGCTTGTTCAAGGATTGTAAAACCCAACCTGGGAATTGAACCCAGGTTCTCTGCATGGCAGTGTGCGGCACTATCACTGAGCCACTGGGCTAACACACAATCATATTCTTTAAATACTTTTACATGTTTGTATGATACTGATGGTTTGTAATGAACAATTCTAGGTGAAATAAAATATTGAAAGATCAAAATCACAGAGGGGTAGATTTTAAGAGGCGCGCGAACAGCCTACTTTTGCTTGCGCATCAGACTCAAGCAAAAGTACGCTGGATTTTAGTAGATACGCGCGGAGCCGCGCGTATCCACTAAAATCCTGGATCGGCGCGCGCAAGGCTATCGATTTTGTATAGCCTGTGCGCGCCGAGCCGCGCTGCCTCCCCCCGTTCCCTCCAAGGCCGCTCCGAAATCGGAGCGGCCTCGGAGGGAACTTTCCTTTGCCCTCCCCTCACCTTACCCTCCCTTCCCCTACCTAACCCACCCACCCGGCCCTGTCTACACCCCCCCCTTACCGTTGTCGGGGGATTTACGCCTCCCGGAGGGAGAAGTAAATCCCCGCGCGCCAGCGGGCCTGCTGCGCGCCGGGCCGCGACCTGGGGGCGGGTACGGAGGGCGCGGCCACGCCCCCGGGCCGTAGCCACGCCCCGTACCCGCCCCCAAAACGCGGCCGACACGCCCCCGAAACGCCGCGTCGACCGGGCCCGCCCCCCGACACGCCCCCGACACGCCCCCTCCGAAAACCCCGGGACGTACGCGAGTCCCGGGGTCTGCGCGCGCCGGTAGGCCTATGTAAAATAGGCTTACCGGCGCGCAGGGCCCTGCTCGCCTAAATCCGCCCGGTTTTGGGCGGATTTAGGCGAGCAGGGCGCTGAAAATCCGCCCCAGAGCATATAGAAAGACATGGTTTAATGGAACACAGTCAGCAGGGATTTACCCAAGGGAAGTCTTGCCTAACAAATCTGCTTCATTTTTTGAAGGGGTTAATAAACATGTGGATAAAGTTGAACCAGTAGATGTAGTGTATTTGGATTTTCAGAAGGCGTTTGACAAAGTTCCTCATGAGAGGCTTCTAAGAAAACTAAAAAGTCATGGGATAGGAGGTGATGTCCTTTCGTGGATTACAAACTGGTTAAAAGACAGGAAACAGAGTAGGATTAAATGGTCAATTTTCTCAATAGAAAAAGGTGAACAGTGGAGTGCCTCAGGGATCTGTACTTGGACCGGTGCTTTTCAATATATATATAAATGATCTGGAAAGGAATACGACGAGTGAGGTCATCAAATTTGCAGATGATACAAAATTATTCAGAGTAGTTAAATAACAAGCGGATTGTGATATATTGCAGGAGGACCTTGCAAGACTGGAAGATTGGGCATCCAAATGGCAGATGAAATTTAGTGTGGACAAGTGCAAGGTGTTGCATATAGGGAAAAATAACCCTTGCTGTAGTTACACGATGTTAGGTTCCATATTAGGAGCTATCACCCAGGAAAAGATCTAGGCATCATAGTGGATAATACTTTGAAATCATTGGCTCAGTGTGCTGCAGCAGTCAAAAAAGCAAACAGAATGTTAGGAATTATTAGGAAGGGGGAATAGTTAATAGAACGGAAAATGTCATAATGCCTCTGTATCGCTCCATGGTGAGACCGCACTTTGAATACTATGTACAATTCTGGTCGCCGCATCTCAAAAAAGATATAGTTGCAATGAGAAGGTACAGAGAAGGGCAACCAACATGATAAAGGGGATGGAACAGCTCCCCTATGAGGAAAGGCTGAAGAGGTTAGGGCTATTCAGCTTGGAGAAGAGATGGCTGAGGGGGGATATGATAAAGATCTTTAAAATCATGAGAGGTTTTGAACGAGTAAATGTGAATCAGTTATTTACACTTTTGGATAATAGAAGGACTAGGGGACACCATGAAGTTAGCAAGTAGCACATTTAAGACTAATCGAAGAAATTCTTCTTTACTCAACGCACAATTACATTCTGGAATTTGTTGCCAGAGGATGAGGTTTTAAAAAGTTTGGATAAGTTCTTGGAGGAGAAGTCCATTAACTGCTATTAATCAATTCATCATAGGGAATAGCCTCTGCTATTAATTGCATCAGTAGCATGGGATCTTCTAGGTGTTTGGGTAATTGCCAGGTTCTTGTGGCCTGGTTTGGCCTCTGTTGGAAACAGGATGCTGGGCTTGATGGACCCTTGGTCTGACCCAGCATGGGAATTTCTTATGTTCTAATGATAGGCCTGTGTTTTCTAATTATTTTCTGTGTTTGCCTGTGTTCTAAATATTATACAAAATGACACTTCATCAGATGTGGAACAGGAAATGAGTGCTGTCCTTCCAGTTACAGCTGTGGATGCTTTGGGGAACAAAAGATTCTCCTTACTAATATGCATGTAAATAGTGACACTATCTAACAATAATAAAGAGGAAAGTTGCCCTGCACCTGCATTACTTGTGTGCAAATTGAGCTCCGCCCTTCTTCCTCTGCCCCTGTCTAGCTCCGCCCTTCTCTTTCGGTATGGAAATTGAGCTCTGCCCCTGTCTTCTCCAGCTCCACCCTCCCTTTCTCTCTGTATTGTCCAATCTGTCTACTACCACATATGGAAATTGAGTTCCCCCCCTCTCTCGGCATGTGCTCTCCAGCTCCATCCCCCCCCCCCCTTTCTCTTAATTGTCCAATCTACTACCACACAGTACACCCGAGTTCAGCCTTTATACTTTACTACCACTCATTTCTATTAGGTACTTTGTACAATTCACAGTATTTCTCTCTCCTTGGATGGGCTTTTACTATGTCTATTAATATTGGGAAATTTAACTAATAGGTGCAATTTATTTATTTAAACTATTTATGTTCCATCTATAACAAACCTGCCGTTCTAAGTAGATTGCATAAAGTTCAAAGCAATCATTTTAACAAAAACAATTACAAAAATTCAAAACCTAAATACCACTCTCCAAACACACAGCCCCAAAACGTATCTAAACACTAATGCGTTACTTATCAGTGATCTTTTAAACAAAGGCCTCTAAGAATAATAATGACTCAGGATTTTTTATTTGGTCTGACTGTGACATTTTCACACTGCAAGCAGTGTCTCACTGTCTCTGTGCTGCAGAAACACATCTGGAGCTCTGGGAAAAGTCTAGAACTGTATAAAAGTGCTACAATATATTCCAAGTAGGCGCTAGATCAACAGGTTTCCCTGTGTAATTTAATTGAGGTTCACAAATACTCCATTCTGTTGAGTTCCTGTGTCTGAGATGCCAATGCCGATGCTAACAAGTTCTCTTTTCGAATAAGAGATCCACAGTTGGGAAGGATTCGACGAGCCTTGTACACCATGGAGCTGAGTTAGTGGCAGTGCTCAAAAAACTGTGCTTAAATTTGGATGAGTTAAGCAAAATACAGTTCAAAAGAGAAATCTGGTACAGAACATTCCCTAGGACTGTGCAGTTGTATTTAAACATCAGACAAATGATGACAAAATGGGTTTGTTTCTTTTCATGTATGGTTTCCCATCCAAAACAACAACAACAGCAAAAATTAATTTCTTAATGTGCACTAAAACTCAGAAACAAAATGAAGAAAATAGTATGCGAAATGAAAAATAAAATAAAAAAAAAGTTTTTCCCATGTACACCCCTAACATTTCCCAGTATTAAAATGTTAGCAAATAAAGGAAGGGGATGTACATTTGATGAACTCATTTTTTGAAGAAAAAATACATGCATGCCCATAGTATAGAAAAAAAAGCCATTTCATTTTTTTCACATAAAGTTGCGTTCAGCATCATTACATAGCATGGTCATTTTATCACTAACCTAAAGCAACATTCAAGCTTTTGTATTCTGTATTTTAAAATAAATATGTTACTTGAAATTTTAATAAAAATAAACACATTACACTACCTCCTTTCTATTGTTAAATCTATAAATTGTTATGGTAGTCTTTTCATACTGAATGCATAACACCAATTTTTGTGTGAGACCATTATCCCTGTGCTTGCATTTCAGTAAAGCATTGTTTAAAATTAAAGTCTGGAAATAAAGGAGTATGCGGATAGAAATAATTCAGATAAAGGTCAGAGCAGACATTTCTTTTCATTGGCCAAATAGGTTTGCAGTTGACTACCAAGCTTCATCTGGTCAGTGCAGAATCCAGCTCGTATCCTTTTATTTTACATCTGTAAGTGGTCTAAGACAGCAATCACATTTAAAACACTGCAGGCAGAAGGCAACTTACCAATGAGAAACAGAAAAGGTTCATTTCAGCGCCAGGATGAGCCTGAGTTTATAACAATCCGTGTGACAGAAGAGTGCCAGCTGCAGAATGCAGGTCTTTCCTGTGTTCCAAGCCCTTTCTATGTTTCTCTCAAGAGATTACTGCAAGATAAAATCCCCATCTCTAATCCAGACTGGAGCCCATCATCAAATGAAGCAGGATTTTCCAGCACAAACAGCTTCCTTGGTAGACAGGACCAATGTTATCCACTCATGGTTGTCTTTCTTCGGTTTACCATAGCCAGTCTGATATTTTATTCCTTCTTAGCTTGAGACCAATAGATTTACCAGTAAACCTTCTTCCTTCTATCAGACTGAGTAGAAACTGCCTTGCCTTTCCAGATTATGCTTTCTTCCCCTGCCCCTCCTAATAATAACCTGTTTAACTTCCTAGCAATACTTATACATCTCCTCCTTTTAGTTGGGGGTAGAGGAATTGGCCACAAGAAAAATCTAACTTTTTAATTGGCTTGATTGGGGCCTGAAATATTTCAGCCATATTGTTGCTGCTCTTTTTCTGCCTGCCCCACAGTAATATTTCTTTCTTTTGCCATTTTTCCAATGCTGTGTAAGAATCCTATCTCTGGAGGGAAAAAATGCATATACCGATATGTGTTTTTTGCATCTCTCTTAGACTATCCTCATTTAGAACAAAATCAGTGGCTGTAAACTCTACTAAATCCTTGCACTACTCGAGAGACTCGGGAGGCCCACAGAAGGAAAAGATATTAAATACCCTGGCAAGCTAGCCATTACCTTAAGGCATGATAAGCTGCAAGGGGATAGCATATTAAGGGTCATTTTTAAAGGGATTTCTGAGGGTAAAGTAGTGCGACCCATCCAAGCAAAAACTTACGCACATAAGGGAGAGGAGTTCCAAGGGGCGGAGTCTGCTTACATACTTTTAGATTTTAGAAAGTATCCATATAAATGTGTTCAGCAAAGCTATGCACACCCAATAGCAAATGTAACTATGTGTAACAGATGTGTGCGTGTAATTTTGCCAGGATAATTTTCAAAGTGGCTTTATGTGCCGAAATCTGCTTTGAAATCTAATGTAATTTATACCCCATATTTGCCACTAACGAATGCACAATGTTACAGAATTACCCCAAATATGAAGTTGGCTGTACAGAATTGGTTAACATGATTGCGTACATCCTTCTACACTTCACTGCTTAGTTGTTTGGGAAACTGTGAAATAGGGCTCGATGTATTCAAGCAGTGCAAAATGTTGAAACAAGGAGGTCTGGGTATTTTTTAAGATATATTTTGCAGGTTTTAAAATGGGAATATATTTTTTATGTCTTTTATCATATTTTGTCGCTTCATCTTCAGCCCCCCACTCTAGATATATGCCTGCTCAACTCTTACCAGCCCAAGGTCTAAAGGGTACCTGTTGTCAGGCCTGACAGGCCCTGTGTTAGGATCTGCTCCTCCAGAGGGGAGGAGTTAGCAATCTGTTAGGATCTGCTATGCTGATGAGAGGAGCAAGCAGATAAGAGTTAGCAGTCTGTTATGTGCAGCTCCTGAAGTGGGAGGAGTGAGCACTCTAATGTAAATAGGTGAATCCTTGGGCCAATGGAGATGACAGCGCCCCCAGGAGGATATCCTGAGAGGGACCACCGGCTAGGCTTGGGTATGGAGACAGACACAAACAGTTCTTTATTAGACAGGAAGTAGAACCACCAGAGGTGGCAGTAAAGAGCTGATGTGCTCGGCAAGACTGAAGTCCCTCAGATACTGGAACTGCGATCCCAGGGTTGCTGAGAATTGTCTGTATCTGTAAAGGCTTCCAGGCAGTAGAGAATCTTCAGTGTATTCAGGAACATGAGCCCTCAAGGCAAGTACCGGTTCCTATATGCAATCTGAAATAGTAACTCACAAATGTCTGTACCTGCGATAGCTTCTAGACAGTAGAGATGTGAATTGGAACCGGAATCGGTTCGGATTCCGGTTCCGATTCACAGGTGGGTTTTTTTGCATCGGGCCCGATCGCGGTTTTGTTTTCCGGCTGCGCCCGAGCCTATAAACAAAAAACCCACCCCGACCCTTTAAAACTAACCCCTTAGCTTCCCCCACCCTCCCGACCCCCCCAAAAAACTTTTTACAGGTACCTGGTGGTCCAGTGGGGGTCCCAGGAGCGATCTCCCGCTCTGGGCTGTCCTCCCGCTCCCGGGCTGTCGGCTGCCACTAATCAAAATGGCGCCGATGGCCCTTTGCCCTTACCATGTGACAGGGTATCCATGCCATTGGCCAGACCCTGTCACATGGTAGGAGCACTGGATGGCCGGCGCCATCTTGTGCTCCTACCTTGTGACAGGGGCTGACCAATGGCACCGGTAGCCCCTGTGACATAGTATGGGCAAAGGCTATTGGCGCCATTTTGAATACTGGCTGCCGACGGTCTGAGTGCAGGAGGTCGCTCCCGGACTCAAGAACAGAGAGTGAGGCCCCCGAGGAGCAGGTAGCCCTGGTAAGTCCGAGGAGGCAGAGTAAGGAATTTTTTCCTGCTTTTTCTGTTTCACTGTAAACCGGCATGATTTGTATTTAATGCAAGAATGTCAGTATATAAAAGTAAAAAATAAATAAATAAATAAATAGAGTAGAGAGAAGCGGGTCCAGATGAATCCCCGCAATCAATCCTTGCTAACCCAAATCGTAAGCGTAAGTGAAGACTTTTTTTTTTTTTTTTAATTTTATTTTTATTAAACTTATATAAATCATTACAGAAGATAAAACACAGATAGATCTCCAAATACTTGAAACAAAACACACATTTCAACTTTACAGAAAACATCATTTGATCTCATCTGTGGTAATCTAGGACTGGTACTGAAAGTAATAACGAAACCTGTCTAATATGCAGAAAAAAAAAGAGCAGTATTTTATAAGCAATTACCAACAAATAACTGTGTCTGAACTATATATATCTTTTATTTGCTCCTTCCTTATTACTAAGTGAAGACTTTTTATGCTGGAAGCAGATGACGTCAATACAGGGGGACGCCCCTGAGGTTCGCGTCCTTGCTGGTACATTCTTCAGAGCGCATGGGTGCGCGCGCCCTACATCATCAGGAACATGGCGGATCCGCAGTGTCGAGCTGGTCCGGGGACGCCGGGGAGAAGTGGCATGGAGACGCCGCCGTCCATCAGACCCGGAGGGAGTCGCCACAGAGGTAGAGAGGGTGGAGCAAGGGCACAGAGCAGCCGCGAGCACAACACCCTGAGAGATGGGGAGATCCAAATTTGGATCTCCCATGTCGCACTATATATCGCTTCAGCCTGCAGGGTAGACCCAAAAGAGGAATATTTAATCTGATTTACAGCTTGCAGTTGAGAATGTGTCAATGTAGAGCAGCTAAGAATAGGTGAGCTAGCTTTCTAGCGAATCACAGTGTTTGTGGGCAGGATTGTATCAGCTACTTCAGTGTCTGCTCTGCTCATTTACACTCTGACGCATAGCCATTTACCTCTGCTGTCACCTCCTCTCTAGTGCCTCTGCTAACCAGATGGACGAACAGAATGACAAGCTTGTAACAAGTCTAATGTGGTTATTGCTGCGAGAGAAAACACTTCCCCGTGTTCCCAGTGTCACAGGCGCACATGGCTCCCGGGCTAGAGACAGGCCAAGAGATTTGCAGATCATGATTTGAGATTGAGTATCTGTTAATCCTTGTACTGCTAGGTGACTGAGATAATCCATTCAAGTCTCAGTCATGGATAATTTTTATTTATAAATCTGCAAATGGTAGAGTTCCTAACATTGTGACATAGTGCACAAGGAATGGCTGTCCAGAAAACGGGGCAAAGTCCCAGCTTCAGTCAACAAACAGATAGCCTAAAATCAAGGGGGCATCTCCTCCATGAGGAAAGGATATCCTCAGATTTTAATGTAATCCCCAGCACACATAAGGAAAAAATATCCTCAGATCATGGTATATTCCTCAACTGCCGTGATAGAAGGATATCTTCAGGTCATAGCCTCATCTTCTGTTCCTGTGAGGAAAGTACGCCCTAAAATTATGACATAGCTCTTTTGTTGAAGAATCAGAACATTAGGATCCAAAAGTAATGGTTGGAGACCACATGGAAACGTCAGCACAACTACCTCATTATAATTCTGCAGAGCGAATAAAGAATATCCTGTTTCCTAGAAGAAAAGTTTACATTTCTATAATATGATTAAAGCACAGAACTGAGTGTGCAATGGGAGCTTTTCACCTCCCAACCTTACATTCCTCCTTTAACACGCTAAGCTGAATATGTACACCACTAAATTATGAACATTAGGGCCATTATCTTCCAGGAGCACCTGGGAAGTGAGATGTCTGATTTCAGTAATATAAGTTTCCTGGTTAAATAAATCCCCTGGGCTCTGTAATTTCATGCGTTTATAGAGGTAATGTCAGCCCAGCCCTTCTACTACTACATTCTCAGATGGTAAGAAGACATTTTCTGAGGCCTCCAGGGCATTTCAGTGCTCGCTAAAGAGAATTGATTTCTGTGATTAGCACCTCTTATATGTTTACGTTGGCTTGCATAATGGAGGAATCTGCTTGGTACTCAGGCTGCTAGTGAGGGGAAGTTCGGAAGCAGAGGGAAGATGACTAAATTAATGGTATCTTGCATTTTTTAAGTACTCCAGTAAGAGAGACATCATGGTCGATGCGTTCTGTGTCGTCTGGGTTAGCACCTGTCAGGTATCTTTCAGGATGAAACTCATTTCCCCCACCGTGTCTGTCTAACAGAATCTTCCCTCCTCCGCTCTCTTTAATTCCCCCTTTGTGCACTCTGAAGGAATGGTTTGATTTTCTTTGCACTTGCAGTTTCTTTCTGCCTGTTCATCTCATTTTCCCCTGACTTCCTCTCCCAGGCTACGTTTACTTCCTTCCCACTCAAAGGGACTTCCAAAAATCCTTTCCATTGAGTGCTGCCCTGAAGAAGAGGTTGGGCCTAAGGCATGATTAGAGGACTGGTTAGTGGCTAAAATACCACAAGAACAGGAACCAGACCATGCTAGTGGTTCCTAGTTCATATTTTCAGTATATAGATTAATCTGAATCCAATCTGGATCCATAGGAGTTGGATCTACAGAGTAATCTGGCACATCTCTATAAAATAACCACAGTTGCTGGACTTTCTCGATCATCCTGAAGTATTCCTTGTTGTTGACGTCATCGTTCAATGTTGCTTAGTGAGGACAGATTGTATTTGTATTGTATTGACACTGGATGAAGAGACACACCAACAAAGCGCCGATAGTACTGAAAAGCTTCTTTCATTACTGGTTTTAAAACCAAGTGCCTTATGCCAGTGTGAAGGGTTTCCCGAATCAAATAATAGGAATGCAAATGTATGTAATGTCTTTATCATCCTGACTAGATCAAAGTGGTCTTTCCAGTTTAGTATTTTGGAAGTAAACTTCTTTCTAAAAGCCATAATCATTAGGAAGGTTCAGAAGAAAACTGCCACCCTGGCCAGTGGTGGGGGAAAACCCCCAATGGCTCCCTGATGAAAGTGAAAGGAAGAAATGAGGAGAGAGAGATCTTGGAGTCAAGAATCTAACCTTCCAGCAGTGATACCAGTTCCACATGGGGTGGGACCTCTGGTTTAATGGCTCCTTTAGCACTCCAGCCCGGAGGAACTGACATTTTCAGCTCTTTGCTATCAGGTTTCCTTATTGTTTTTGCATCAATAACTTTCTGATCTGAAGCTGCCTGGGAACTGGATATAATATATAGTGAGGGCCCATGTAAATGAATTTCTGACGAAAGAATAAAATTGCAAAGGAAATACATTTACGGGCTAATTTTTAAACCCTGGAAAGTACCATGTGCGCTCCGTCCGTATTTTCAAAGCAGCCCGGCCACGCATGTATCTCCCGGTATGCACGGAAGAGCCGGGTGTCAAAAAAGGGGCAGGCTGGGGGAGGGCCGGGGGTGGGGTGTGGGTGGGCCGGGACAACGCCATTAAGCGCTGTACCAGTGAAGCACGCACTGGCAGCCAGCCAGTGCGTGCTGGCTGCCAGGCTCTGCTGCTCGGGCTCCGTTATTGGCGCGGACTGGGAAGGAACTGGGGAAGGCCCGATTGCTTCGCCACATGCTTCTAACTAAAATTCCCTCCCCTTGTGCGTGTGAATTGGCACCCACCCACACGCCCGCACCAATATAAAATCGGGCACAAGTGCATGTTGTGCTTGCCAACCTCGGAACTCAGCGGCCGGCCTCACTCACCTCCCGATGCCGCATCACTTCTCCGCAGCCCGGAGCCGCTGCTGCCGACCCTCGGCACCTGCAACCAGCCTCCCTCACCCACTGCCGCCGCCACCTCACTTTCTCGTCACGGCTCAGAGCTGCTGGCGCTGCCACCGCCAACTTCCTGCACCTGCTGGCACCCCTTAGGCGTGCGCACGCCCCTCTCTTCTTCTTTTAGAGGGCCCGCGGCAGGAAAATCTCTGCAGCCCTCCCTGATGATGTCAGCAGTCCTAGGCTATTTAAGGACAGGCCCTGCCCTTGGTTCTGACCTCTGCAGCTGGTCGAACTCCGTGTGAATAGCTGGTTGCCTGACTCCATGCTTCTGCTCTGTCTCATCTTCCCCTGGATTGATTCTTTGCTTTGACCTCAGACCTCCTTTGGACTCTGCCTGATCGCCGTCCATCTCGACCTTGGTACTTTTCCTGGTCTTGCTTGATTGCCACCTGACTCGATCATTGGCCTCTCTTCTGGACTCCATTGCTAGCTGCCTGCCCCTGACTCTTGGAACATCTCGACTCTTCTTTCGTCTGCCGTCCATCATAGGAATCTTCATCGCCGGAGACCTGAGCCTAAGTCCAGCCGGCCCCAAGGGCTCAACCTGCGGGAAATGTGGGTTGGTAGTGTTGAAGGTCCTGTTGGGTCTCTGCACCGACCAATACCGCCCGCCGCCACCAAGGATCTGCAGGTAGCGTCAACCTCGTCTCGGTCCAAGGGTCCATTCCTTCAACAGTGTGCATGGGTATTGGATTTTAAAACATGCACATGTCGCCACACGCATGTTATAAAAATGGCATGTCCATAATTTACCCTTTATTACATACTGATTTATGCAAATCCTGTGTATAATGTGAAATCCTCATACATGAAACTGAGGAAGAATTGAAACCCTGCATGCCAGTGAACTAATGGTTAGTTACTTATTTATTTCTATTTATTTCTAATTTATGTATGTATTTTTTGTTATTATCTATTTATTATCACTTCTTAATTGTTAACATTATTATTTATATTTCCCTGTTATTTGGATTAACCATGTTCATTGTAAGCCTCTAACTTGAAGCGATATTTACTGTTCATTGTAAACCGGGGTGATATGTATATTATACAGGAACCTCCGGTATATAAATCCGTTAAATAAATAAATAAATAAATAAATAAATAAATGAATAGACCCAATGAATGTATAAATTTTGCTGTGCTCCAATTTATGTCCTGTTCCAGCTGCAGTGAAACTCTCCAAAGCAAATATGTGATCAATAAATAGACCTGTTAGAGGAACCAATTTACTGCGCACTAAGGCCATGCATTTAAAGGAGCTGTTCTCAATTGCTCGGTGGACACATTAAGATAAATTGTTTCATTGTTTTTTTCCAAACGAGAAGGAAAAGGCAACAAGAAAAAAAAACCTAGAAGGAGAGAGAAGAGGCTAGAGAAAGAAAGAAAAAGAGGCCAAATATTTACTCCATATACTTTATTTCTCTAAATGTTTCTGAAAAGATTTGCTTCGCCATTTCTTTGCTCTTCCTCAGGGCATGATTCACAAAGGCATTTTTCTCATTCTGTGACTATTAGGGGTGAGAATGGAATACTATTTTGGGGTTTGCTTTTTTTTTAATTTCATGTTTTTAATTGTGTTTTTGTTTCTTTTCTGTCATTATAACACACACCAAATCCATTCACCAGACACTAAAAAGGCAGAAATAAAACGAAATGGCATTTTAATTGTTTGTGTCATTTTGAATGGGTAGCATGACAAAATGAAACATAAAGACATTCCCCTGTTGTTTTAGAAAGACAGCACATCCCTAGTGTTTGTGGGGAAAAAGTTTAGTAAATCAGGCCCCAGTATCAGACTTAATTCACTCAGGGCTTTGGTACATAGGCCCCTTAGGGTCCTCCACTGAAACCACCAATGATTTACACGAGGGCAGTACTGAATTATATGTTGTGGGAGCTGATATCCAAAGATCCCAAGACCACAACCTCAAAACGTTGCTGATTGTGCTACAAGATTTTTATAAGAAGGCCTTATGTACTTCTTATTGTCTCTGCCTAGTTTCCCCCATTCATCAACACACATTGAAAAATATCCGTCCGGTTTGTATGTGTATGTCCAGCCATCGCAGAGGACAAGGTAGTGTTGCCATAGGGGAACATAGGGGGGAAAAATGTCAGTTTCTCAGGGCTGTAATGTTAAAACCACCATCAAACCAAAGAAAGATCCAGTTGAAAATGTATATTGATGTATTTTCAGGAGGATTTGTAAAAATAATGAAATCTTAGAAATCTTGAGAGCTCATTAAAAGTAAAGGAGCTGAAGTACATTTCACATTTCCTGCCCTAGGACAAATTCCTTTTGGCGAGAAAAATCGACCAAAGGAAAGATTTCCTCATCGACTAATCCTCTCTTTTTTTCCACTTTGGAAAAAAGAAATGAGTCTATTTCTCTTTGAGATATTTGAGGGGGAGGGGAGGGCCTGAAAGTGAGGCCATGTCCATGCACATCACTCTCTGCGTATACTCCCTACCAGGAAGTCACAAACAGTTGTAAAATATACCCTGTTAGATTTTCCACTTCTGACAATTCAGAAGGGCAACCAGAAAAGCTATTTCAGATGAATCGATATGTGTGGGACTCAGTCATAGTCTGAAGTTAGTGTTATTAAAATGATATTTGGTTTTAATGGTCTTTCTGTCTGCAGGAGCTCATGTTGTTAAAACATTTGACAGTCGTTGTATAAATAAACGTATTGGTGGTGAATTTCCACAGGTAAGCGGTGTATGCACACATAAGCGGCATTTGGTGAAACCCTGACCTGTGTGCACTTAGAAGCAGTGTCATGTATAAATGTGAAAGGGGGGGGGGGAAGGGGCGATTGAGGGGTGTTCCGAGGGGGGGGGGGTGTTGGAAGTTCATGCACAAGTTGCTGTTTGGTAAGAAGTCGGTGCGCATACATTACCAGACTTAGCCATATGTTTTTATGCAGAACTGAAATTGCACTTGTCTTTTGCCTTCCGTTTCTGAGTGGGAAGCCTGGATTAAGCAGTGCAGGGTCTGGGGGAACTGATAGATTCAAACTACATGCACAAGTGGAGTTCGAGAATACTCTTTTTTTTCTGTAAATAATACTTTATTAGCCATCTTTAACATTTCAAAATACAGATAAGCATTGAGTTATATAGATGGAAACATTTTTATGTAGATGATAAACATGGATATACATATGTCGATTGTCTCCGAGCCATTTCTAAACAGGTTAGCTTAAATACAAGTCTGGTTCATGTCATCCACCTCCTCATTCCAAAGGATCCTTGGCATGGTGTTTGTATAATTGAAAGGTACAGTAAATTTATAAGACTGGAGGTTGATACCAATGATGATCTGTTAAAATTCCATATTTCAAAATATGTTTGAGGTTTGTCTCCATGTTTGGTATGGTTGCCATATCGCTGCAAATCTAGGGGTTTTATGATGCTTTCGAGCTGTCAGCTGATAAAGCTTGCACATCTGATCAGCCTTTGAGAGAAGCGTTTTAAGAGTAATTGGTTTGGGGCATGTCCAGTGTGCTGCTATGACGCACCTTGCAGCTATGAAGATTTGATGTATCAACAGCCATTCAAAGTTAGAGCTAGTCAAAGGTACATTCAACAACGCATGTTCTGGAAGTAAATTGATAGCCTTCTTGAGAATACTTTCTAAAATACCGGCCTCCACATACAACTGATGCTTATCTTACATGTTACAATTATTGGAGGTAAAAGGAGTTACAGGTGTAAATGTAACATATTATCACAGCAATTTTAAAAAGCCATTTACATATGAAAAACCCAATTTTAAATGTGTACTTGCTTTTTAAAATCAGGCCTATAATGTGCATAAAATGGATAGAGAAAGGATGACACGGCTCCTGCCTCACAGTTTATAAAATACTTCTGTATCTTTAGATACAACAACTTAATGTGCATTTGTGCTGACTTAGGAACACTGTTGAAAATTACCCTAAAAAGAAAACCCACATAAGACTGTCATTGAGAGCTGCCAATCAGACTAAGTAAAACCATTATGTTGGGACACAGTACAACCAGTTTTTTTTTGACACTAAAAGGGCGCAGCTAGATGGATGAGTTTAGGTGGCAGCAAATTAGTTTTTTTCTAATCCTTTCTGTCCAGTTTGGTTGCAGTGTCAGACATGCCACTTCTAGTACTGCAGCTAGTAGGAGACTTGGCCAGATAGTATGATATTGTGTGGAGTGTCAATTATTGGAAAGGCACTGAAAAGATTAACGCGATACAGTGGAAGGCCAGCAAAATGATTTGTGGGTTTGCAGGATTAGCGTTGTGATGAAAAGTTAATCAGACTTGATCTTTATGGTTTAGATAAAGAGTCCTGAGAAATGTAAGATACTGGGAAAGATAAGAATAAATTGAAGTCAGATTGCCCAATTAGCATCTTCTGTTACTATTTATGTAAAACTGTATGTTAGGAGAGCGTAAAACAGAGGAGATTTGAAAAACCTAGAACTCTTCAGTTTGTACAGCAGCATCTGAGAGAAGAGAGGTTTGGAGTCTATAAAATCATGAAAGATGTGGAGAAAGAAAGTAAGGAACGATTATTCTCAGTACAAGAACTGGAGGAAGGCAGAGGCTGAACACCCAATGAAATTATCAGAGAGCAGATATAAAACAAAAAGCGAAATACTTCACACTAAATAGACGAAAATGCAGAGGCAAATAGTACAATTGGGTTTAAAAAGAAATCAGACAAACTGATGGCTGTTAGATCCATTACAGACTGTTTAACACAAGAGCTGTTATATTATTTATTTTTTTATTTATTTAAAATATTTATATTCCGATTCTTCCAAATTACAGCATTTGTCGAGGGCAGATTACAGTAAAACAATTGTAATAATATTATAAAACAAATGAAAACAAGGTATAACAACATAAACTGTAATAATACAATTAAAAAAAAAATCTGTAGCAGTTACCCAAATGCCTCTTTGGGGATGTCAGCAAGACTTCAGGACATTCCCAAGCCATGATTCCTGGGAAGTGAAAGCGTGTAACAGCACATGGACTACGCTACACATGTCCTATACTTCTTCTGAGAACCCACTGCTTTCCAGCTTTGGAGATGGGATTCTGGGCTGGAAGGACCTTTGGTCTAACTCACTAGGACAGCTCATATATTAATGATCACTGCTTATCTCAGTTACTAAGCATTTTCCCATATTCACAGAATGGGAAAAAAGCTTTAGTAAATCAGGCCTGCAGTTTCTTAAAAGTGGTCTATAAGAAAAGGTTAAATAATGGTATAAGTCCCAGTATTTTCTCAGTGGGATTCATAGGCAGTGCAAACTAATTTTTGCTCAGTGCAGATTGGGGCAGATTTTAAAATGTACGTGCGCAGCGTACATTTGTGCGTGCTACCTGGTGCGCACAAATGTACGCCCAATTTTATAACATGCGTGTGCAGCCACGCGCATGTTATAAAATCAGGGGCCAGTGCACATTAGTGCACCTTGCGCGCACCGAGCCCTCCGGGAGACCAGTTGCCTTTCCCCGTTCCCTTTGAGGCCACTCCGAAAATGGAGCAGCCTCAGAGGGAAATTTCCTCCCCACCTTCCCCTCCTTTCCCCTACCTGTCCCACCCTCCAGTCCGGAAAAAAAAACCCCTGTACCTTTGTTTTCGAAGTTATGCCTGCCAGAAGCAGGTGTAATTTGTGTGCGCCGGCCGAGTGCTGGGCCTTTTGAAAATAGGCCCGGTGCGCGTAACCCCCATACGCGTGTAAATTCTCCTGGATTTACGCGCTTTGAAAATCTGCCCTATTATGTACTTTTATTGCCTTTGCCGGACTGGCAGCTCAGATCTATACTTAGACTGTCAGTAATCTGGAACGGGCACTTGATTGGCAGGGGCTGCTGGAAAGAAGACTGCTGTGCTTTTGAGCATGGTGTCACGATCGGTGAGCCCTTGGGACTGAGGTGTGATTGATGCAGCTTAGCAGGTGAACCCTCTAGGCCCACGCCTTCAGTGGGCGGACACGCTTGGGGACTGAGTCTGGGTTTCACCTTTACCAACCCCTTTCCCCACAGATTGAGCCCTTGGGTTCGGGGGCTGGCAGATCTTAGGCGAGAGGTCCCAATGAGCGAAGTAAGTCCAGGAACAGGCCAATGATCAGGCCAGGTAGTGTACAGGTGAATGTGGATACCAGGCCGAACTCAGGGCAGGCAGAATGCGGGCTGAGTGGAATACCAGGCAAAGGTCAAGGCAGGCAGCATTCCAGCAGATTCAGCTAACAGGCCAAGGTCAAGCACGAGCGGTTAAGAATATAAGAACATGCCATACTGGGATAGAACGAGGGTCCATCAAGCCCAGCATCCTGTTTCCAACAGTGGTCAATCCAGGTTAGAAGTTCCTGGCAAGTACCCAAACTAATGCCAGTAATAGCAGTGGCTATTCCCTAAGTCAACTTGATTAATAGCAGTTAATGGACTTCTCCAGGAACTTCTCCAAACCTTTTTTTAAACCCAGCTACACTAACTGCACTAACCACATCCTCTGGCAACACATTCCAGAGCTTAATTGTGCATTGAGTGAAACATAATTTTCTCCAATGTGTTTTAAATGTGCCCCATGCTAACTTCATGGAGTGCCCCCTAGTTGTTCTTTTATCTGAAAGATGTAACCATTCTAGATCTCTCATGATTTTATAGACCTCTGTTATATCCCCCCTCAGTCGTCTCCTCTCCAAGCTGAACAGCTCTAACCTCTTTAGCTTTTCTTCATAGGGGAGCCTCATAGGGAAGCAAGGAGAAGAAGTAAGTGAGACAAGGCAAAGGAAGGAGTAGCAACATGCACTGCAAGGTAGGAGGACTTGTTGCTGAGGCACTGGCTAGTGGCAAAGGACTTCCTTATGTAACCCCTCCTTAAGGTACAAGTTGAGTATAGAGGGGGACATAAAGTTATTTTTAAGTTCTTTGGGGCAGGATCCCTGGCTAGCTGTTACTTCTCCTCCCATCCCAAAGTGTAGGTCCTTCAGACTAAGGGTGACTAGTGAGCTGTAAAGGAGCTCCCTTATTCTGCTGTGAGCTGTGTGTTGGGTGCCAAACAAACCACACTCAGTCTCCAAAATAATGCTTTATTGATATAGTTTTGTTAAATGACACAATGGAATATGGTAAATCACATACCACAGTCTCTGAAATTTCTCTCTTAATTACAGATCTTTTCTCCTCTATCTGTGCATTAGTCTTTATTAGGCCAGGAACCCATCCACACTTCTGGATTAGATTGGGCAGTGCTCCCTCCTGGCTAGGCCCCCCCCCCCCTTGAATGGTTGGGAAACCCCTCCCAATGGCACAAAAATCTATCTTGGCACAGAAGTAATGTCTCTATCCCTCCGGCTCTTTGTGGACGCCAGATGGCTATCCTCCCTTGAATGTAGATCTTTTACTCACAGTTAGTAGATTAATCTTCATGGTGGGCTCCCTGGTGGTAGGAATCCTTGCGGACTGCAGTTCTTGCCAGTCCCCTTGATGGGCAGGAAGAGGGACAGAAAAACACTTCCTCCCAGATGTTGGAAAACAAATCTTCTTCCCTAAATTAGATAACTGCAGGAATCCGCTGCAATGGGTCACCACCTTTGTTGGGATTTTCCCTAAACACTGGGCATCTTCAGCCCAGGGTTCCCCATTTTCTGGGCTTCGGAAAGGCCCAGGCCTTCAGCAGATTTCATCTAAATAAAGGTTCAAAATCTCCCAAATTATTCCCAGAGCAGCCACTCTGCACCTGGTGGGAGATTTCAGCAGTGGAGTCCCTTTGGCTTATCCTGGAGGAGTCTCGGAGGGTTTCTGAGGCTCCAGGTCGGTCCAAAACACAACCTCTCTCTCTCTCTCTGACTTCCAAATAAAAACTGCCCCCAGAGACTATTACAGAGCTGTGCTATAAAACCTCAGGACCAAGGTTATCCATTACAGCTCTGCCAGTGGGAGGGCTGTCCATGAATGGATACTCCCCTAATTATTTCCCTAACTGCACTAGACTGCTGCAAGTTCTATTATTGACCCAAAAAGTGGTCTGGGTTACACTTATTTACTCATCAAGGATGTGATGTCATCAGCCAGCGCCACAGAAAGTCCCAGCTGGAGGACCTATGAAATGGGTCCAGCGCTTCAGGAAGTTTAGTCTTGTTCTCTGGATGCAGCATGATGCCAAATGTGCTTCAGATTATTGCATCACATTAAACAAAACTGCACACGAGTGCAATACTGCTAAGCACCAGCAGGAAAAGGAACACCACTTGTCTGTGTTTTCTGAAGACTAGAAGCTAAAATATGGGGCATTTGATTAAATATTGCAGGGGTGACTGTAAACCTTGCTTCAGCATTACTCATCATTGAAGGACTGCTTCCTGCCTCTTCCCACTCAGTTGTACAAGGTTTTACTGAATACTACTTTCCTAGCCTTGCATACACAAGCCCGGTGATATAGAATGTTCTGGTTTAGCACGCTTGTTTGTTATTTATTTTTAATATTCCCTTGGTGCAGATGCTTTATGAGTCATTTAAGGTAAATGAGATTTGTATTTACATCCAGCACACCAGCATGTTTACAGAATCACAAATAATTTGTTTCATGTAGTCAGACATGTTATCCCTATGCAAAGCTTTCTAAATCCAAACTCCTGTTAAACCGGCACAGGGAGAAAATAGGTGAATCCAGAGGCACTTCAAGATGGAATCTGGTTCCCTGCCTTGAAGAGTTTCTCAAAACAGCAACAGAAAGGGGAAATTTCTACTGACAAACAAAAAACTGAGTAGGAAAAGAAAGCAAGCCCCTACACAGATATAATTAAAGATAGAGAATGGGAACTTTCAATGACAATAGATCACTTCTTCAGATAGTTGATTTATACTTAATTTCTTAAGCCTTGCTGTTTAAAAAAGGACTTGTATGGTCTCCAGAACTCATGACCATCATTGTCTTTGTACATTTGGAAGTTAATTTGTATAATAATAATACACTCATTTTTCTTTTAAAGCTGCTCATGCCATTTTGCCAAATACACATGCTTCCATCCCACTGTTTCAGATGCCCTTAGTAATATCACTGGTCAATCAGGGCTGTGCTAACAATCAACCAACATTCTAGTTAAAATTACTGCAAAGAACTCTGTTACTGACCAAGATACTCTATGAATAAAAAATATAATTCATACAGAGTTATCAAAAGTACTTAATGAACCTTGCCTCTTCACTGTTTAAATATATTTTACAAATATGTTAGCTATGAAAACAAAGACTAATATGCATGGAGAATAAATTTCAAACAAATGCACGTGGTGGCACATATGTGCATATATGGTCACAAGTATTTTATAACCCGCACATATGATATTTATTTATAAAATACACGTATCTCTACCCAGCCATATATGCACATATGTAGGCTTGTGCACGAATACATGGAATGCATTGACCACGCATACTTTTCCTACCTATTTATAAAATACACGTGTATATATTTTACAAGCCAAAGTAAAGAAGAACTTGCTCATGTAAGCTGGCCAGTTTTAAAATATGAGCACATAAATGGAATTAACCTGCCTACCACCAGTTTGCTTAGTCCTTCTCCAGGTCTTTGAGACCTTCCTGGTTCTTCAGCTTGAGCTCCCTCCAGTACACACAGATCTCCCACCCAGTCAATTCTACACATTAAACATGTTTAATATCAGTTAGGCCAGATAATTAGCAGGTGTAAAAATAAGCGAGTAGGGTAGCAAATGCATGCATGTAAGTGTTAGCCCTGCCCTGGAGCACCCTTACACCACCAGTTTGTGTATATGTGCATACAAAAGTAAAAATACACTAGTAGAAGCTTCTTATGCACATGACATTTTGAAAATTCATCCCACAGAATTTTATTTCTCTAGCTGACACCTCAGAGAAAGATGTGAGAAAGCTTTTCTACCATTTGATTCCCCATTGCAAAATTCTCTGTAGCAGGGAGGTGGGTTGGTCTGTGCATCACCATAAAACACAGGCATATCCTTCAGGAGACAGTCATGCACTCTTAAGGTCCAATTTGACACAGGCTCCCTGTTTTGACAACTGGGAGCAGCCTGAAGAATTATGGTTGTGTAAGGCTGCCACCTACAGCCAATATATGTTTGTGGAAAGCCAATGTTATAGCCTTATCCTGACATATTCATCATTTTGATAAATGCCTTCAAAAACAGAAGCATTGTGATGGTCACGTAACATAAAGAACACAGTTTCTGCAAGAAATCATACCCTTAGAGCCATGAATTTTTTTTTTTATAAAGAATGATAAATAGGAATTTATTTACAGACTGGCACAGTACCTTGTTTTAAAATAAAAAGATGGCAAGATAAATCCAATTATACAGGAAAAATTGTCAGAAATACAAAATAAAATTCTTTAATGAGATAAGAATTAGCACTGGGGTAACGTGTGGGGTGATGGTTCAGCCCAGAACAGCAGAGGTATGACAGCCTTGTGCTTACAAGAAGGCTGGAGTGACCTGCATGGAGAGGCAATGGGTGAAACCCAAACTTCAGTGAGCATGGGAAGGCTGGATTTTTAACAGCCTCACTAACATTGATTACTGGAAGGATTATTGCAAAACATAGTACTAAGACATAAAAGAGGGCCTGGGTGTCTGTCTTATTCATGGTCTTATAAGAAGTAAAGCTGAGGATGGTAAGGCCTGAAATGGCCTACTAACGGAGATGATGGAGGTCATCACCATAATATATTTTGGGCATGTTTGGGGCAGATATGGAGGGCAGTGGTAGGAAAGGGGTGAGAGGTTGAATAAAAAAAACATGAGATGGTGAAGTTAGTGTTGGCTCGCATATGGGAATTTATATGCACGTCTGTCTAAAGTGGACAAATCTGAACTGGGCAGAATGACTGGGCCATTTTGTTCTTTCTCTGCTGTCATTTACTACATAACTGTGTTACAGACAATGGCTCTGCAGGGGACACCTTGCCTATCCACACTAAACCATGTTTTCAGTTCCCCAGGCCTTGTGATGCTATATTTCAGATTCCTGAGCCTACACACTTCAGCTCTCACTAAAAGGCCACTGTAGGCCACACTAGTTTTCTCTAACAAGCCTGGAGTCTTGCTACTTGCACTCTACGCACCTGACGCCAACGAGGGACTCTTTATGACCTCTTCATGATTTCATTAGGCTACTCTTGATCATCCCTCCTTGTGGATAACTCACTTGTTCCCTGTCCCCCTTTTTCTTTCTGTTCTTTTGCCCCTTGACACTGTAAACATTATTGTCATTGACCACAAAATATAGCGAGAGATATTTCTTCATGCTTGAAACAGTGGATAGGTAGGATGCAGTGATAGTGGCAAGTCACATATTCCATGAAGTTTAAGGGCTGCCATGGCTGGTACCATGACCAGATATGCACATACACCTCTAAATATGGAGATATATATATATATATATATATATATATATATAGTTATATATATATATATATATATATATATATATATATATATATAGTTATATATATTCACATAAGGAGATTCATCTTTTAACAGACCTCCTTTCACATTTGAAGAAATTCTTCAAGTCCATTTTTTTCTAGTGTCTCTTCATTCAACTGATCATCATTGTGAGTAAATCCAATGAAGATCTGACTGGAAAAATGGAAACAACCTGGAGATTTATTTTGCTCAAATTAAAAGAAGGTTAGTGATAATGGACCTCAACTCTTCTTTCAATTTAACCAACTATGTAGCAAATCCTCCTCCATCTCTGTTTGACTGAAAAGTGAGTCATCCAAAACCCTAAAGAAATTGTTGAGATCATGGCAAAAGAAAAAGTAAAATATCAATAGTAATATAAAGGAAAATAGTCTAGTAAGAAAGCAGTGAGACTTGGAGTACAGGTAATATTACTATTGTATATCACCAAAGATTTACACACAATTCCGGAATAAACGAGGCCTAAAACGGGCAGCTTTCACAGCCATATCCAGGGTGAAAAAAACCCGGCATTTTACTCACAGACACGGGCTCTTTGAAAATTGCCCATCAGCATGGTTTGAAGACCTTCCCACAGAGGGGTTTAGGCAACAATGCAAATAGTTTCAGACAAGAAAAGTTCCCACAGGAAAATGCAGCTGCGAAACTCCGCAAGTACTTTTTTTTTCCCCCCCCCATGGCAATTTTCAAAGAGGAAAATATAAAACACCGGCAGACTGTGCACCAATGCAGGTAGTTTTGAAACTTTCCTCCAAAGAGGGCACTTTACAAAGCCATGGACGTACATTGGCTGCTTGAAATTTGCCCTCCCTTAACCCAAGCTCAAACTACCTGCTGGCTTTCCTAGCACGCGCACTTTTGCCTACATTTGGGGGGAGTGTTCCCAGGGGCCCATGTTTGGCAGGATTGGAAAATAACGCAAGCAGATTGACGTTTCAGATTTACTCACATTTTCCATAAAGATTATATGCCCCCCCCCTAAAAAAAAAAAAAAAGAAAAAAAAGCAAGTGTGCCTGCAATGATTTTCAAAGGGAAAGCAGGCATGAACTTTCCGTCCGAAAATAAGGGGCAAGCTCTGCGAATACAAATGACCTACAGACACCAAAATGAACAGCTTGAAATTGCTCCTAGAAACCGCAGTAATGAAGCAATGCTCAGAGCTTCCGATCTCAGCATAGGGAGACACAGCACTGGTAAGGACATGTTCAGATGGGTTTGTGCAGAGAAAGTGGTCAGAATGTAGGGGGCACCCTTTGGAGTACAATTTCATGCCCTTCTGTGCTAAATCATAGCTGCCAACAGTGATTAAAAGGCAGGATGAACATTCATCAGCAGAAAGGAAGGTTCGCTTTCTATGGCCATGTTCCAGTTTCTAAATTTATGAAGGTCTTAAATTCATTCTTATGTTTTATAATGGCAGTGCAGTATGGTTGTATAATGGCTGCATGGTCTTTACTGGTTGAAATATAGAGTGGTGAAATTGCAGATAAAAGTGTTATATTTGAAAGGGTTTGTCCTGGTAACTTTTCCAGGTACCTGAACAATGCCCGAGTTTAATATTTTTCCAGCTAAGTCTGCTGAATGGAGAAACTGCATCTTCAAAAGGATATTATACACTAAACAGATCTAGAAGGCAGCTACTAAAATGGTCAGTGGTCTTCATCATAAAACATATGGGACAGATTTAAAGATCTAAACCTGCACACCCTGGAGGAAAGGAAGGAAAGGGGAGATATGATAGAGACTTACCTCCAAGGAATACATTCACAGGAGGGGGCCTCTTTCAGTGGAAAGGAGGCTCTAGCACAAGGGGTCATGGGGATGTTTGTGAAAGGGGATAGACTCAGGAGTTAGCTAAGGAAATATCTTTTTACAGAGGGGGTAGTGGATGCATGGAACCAGTCTCCCGGTGGAGGTGCAGGAGACAAGGACTGTTCTCAGAGTTCATGGGACATGCACAGAAGATCTCTGAGGGTTAGGAAGGGACTATAAAGCTGAGCAGGAGATGTGCATGGGCTGTATGGTCTTTATCTGCTGTCATGCTCTATGTTCCTGTGAATATCCATTTGAAGTTACCTAGGACCACTGAACATAAATCTCTTAGGAATCAACTTTTATCCTAACAGGATCCCAATATGCTTTATAGTTTAGTTCTTTAGAAATATGCATGCAGCCATATCTGGGACAAATGATCTGACATCCTATTCAGACAAGTATGTAAATTTCCAAAGGGAAGTGGTGAGAAGGGTTAATGCTGTTATGCTCACAAATGCAGCCTAGAAGCTTAAGCTCAGGTATATAAGGTGCCTTAGCCAAGGTCAATACAAAGTCAGCAGCGGAGAGAGTATTTGCATTTTTATCCCTTGAGCTCTAGATGAACAGTTGGGTTTTGTAGCACAGGTCAGAGTGGAAGTGTGTGCTGGTTTTTATGTTGGTGCAGATCCCTACTAAACAGCATCAGAGCATCAAGGGAAGAGATGTAGAAGAAGCTCTGACAAAATAAAAGAGGTTGCTTTAGTGCCCAGCCTATAGCAGAGAGAAGAAAAACAGTGAGAAGTCAAGCATCCCAAAATACTCAGCAAGAGCAGGCATCCCTCAGAAAATAATGACAAATGAGAAATCGCAAGAAAAGAAGCTGTGTGGCTGCAGACTTGCCCCATAATGCAGGTAGCCTGGGAGTGACAGGAAAGAACAAGACATATATTTGTTTATAGATTCAAGCCAGATGTACTTAACATTTAAGCTTGAATTTTCAATGGCCCACACGCGTAAAATTTGGAGGTTATGTGTGTGGCTGGGCCCTGCGCACATCTTCGAAAAGGGCCCAACCACCGCGTCTAACCCCCAAAACGTGCAGAAGTGCCGGGCCATAAAAAAAGGGTGGGAGGGTCAAGGCTGAGACAGCGCCATTAGACTCTGTCCTGGGGAAGCGCGCGACAGCCAGCTGCCGGCGCACATAACTTCTGCTCATCAGAGCAGGTAAGTTAAAAAAACAACAAAAAAAGGGTTCACTAGGATAGATTTAGGGAAAGGGGAAAAGGGAGGAAATTTAGGTAGGGGTAGGGAAGTTCCCTCCCAGTCCGCTCCTTAATTGGAGTGGACTGGGAGGGAACTGAGAAAAAGCCTGATCGTGTTGCTGCGCATAATTGAAAAAATCCCCACCCCTGCGCGCGGAGGATACTAGCCGCCCACACATGCGCGCGTGGACATTAAAATCTGGTGCGCATGTGCGTGCTGGAATTGTATTTTATAACATGTGTGCGCTGACGTGCGCATGTTATCAAACAGCCACATCTATATGCGTGTGCCGGGAACCGTGCGCACATGGATGCGTGTGTACGTCTTTTAAAATCAGCCCTTTAGTGCATGTGATCCAAAATCACCACTAACAATTGCGCTGTGGGAGCTCCCTATTTTATTCATCTTCTGTTAAAAATAAAAAGCCATGACAATTTCAAGCAGAAAATCACCACGATTCAGTTCTCACTTGATTTTTCATAAGAACATAGTGCATGATGGCAGAAAAGACCAACTGATCCCTCCTGTCTGCCCACACTGTCAGCCAAGACATTACCCCTTATCCAGAACAGTTTTGTCATCTTTTTGCTTTGTACTCTTCCTTCTTGGGTAGATGGGAATACAAGATACTCCACTTAGTCCCAGCAGCCCCTCCTTTCCCCTACCTAACCACTAGGATGCTTGGAAAAATATTTTGTATTTGTGTTGCTTCAGATTTATGAAGTTCCTATTGCTTCATTTTCCCATGTATATCATTTTATTCTTTTATTCTGTTTTAGTGCACACATGTATGATGCATGAACTTTATTAATAACACATGTTAAAATGCTTAAGTGCATGCTAAAATGCCATAAAAAATAAAATTTCATTAGATTTTATGTCATTTTGAATGGGGGACAGCAATATAGCTAATATAGTTGATGTTTTTATTTCATTTTACACATGAGCACATACTTGCTAATTATAAGGCTTTGTAATCATCTAAATAGGTACAAATATTAACAGAACACTTAACTATGACAAATCCAAATGCTGGCATTCAGTGGGTGGGTTAGAAGGGAAAGAGAATTCAGTAATGAAATGAAGTGAAATTCTTGTGAGGCTCTCATGCCCAGTGATTTGTATCAAAACGAGCTAAAGTTACTGATAATATCATCTATACCACTTTTTTATTTGGTGGGAGATGCATGCGTTGGAGGTTTGAATTAGAAAGTTCTGTTATCAGACTGTGGCCTCCTTTGACTTTTCGTAATGGTCAAGCATAATGATGAATGAAGAGAGATAGCAACCAAAAAGGTCAATCAAGAAGAAGGTCCTTAATAAAGATGTTGCCGTGTCACTGCCTGCTCTATTTGTAAAAGCGTATTCCTTTTCCTCCATAGATTAGGTCCTAGGTTCTTAGAGCAGATGATATCCCTTTTTCTCTAAATGGCAATTGTAAGATTCTGTTCTTTTACAGATGCCTTGCCTGGCTTTGAATCTATTATCATGACCAAGACAATTTGGTGAAAATGGTTATTTGTTAATCCATTATTGCTTGAATGTGAGCTGTCCCCACTCAGGTCCGTGCTCCTGAACACATGTGAATGTTCTAGCTAGAGCGAGGTCTTCAGAGTCCGTTTATCACCTCCAGTTTCTGCTTACAAAAGGATTTCATCCGTGTAGTTCAAGAGGGGGCAGCATTGTGCAGCAATTAACGTAAGCCAAAACTTGTTAGAAGCCCAAATAATCACATGTCAACAGTAGTACTGGCAAAATCTCAAGGGCTCTGCTCCAGCTCAGGCCAGATCCAGATATGGGAAGCAGACACTTACTGCCGGTGCATGCAAAGCCAGAACAGAAGACTTCCCTGCAGAATGAGGCACATTGCTTTTCTTGCCTACCTAGATAATTATCAGGAAGTTGAAATCATCTCAAGTGCCTGCAGATACTGTACTGGCCCTGAGCATCACGTCTTAGTCATCAGAATACCAAGGAAGCACTAATACAAATTTTAACAAGACCTTTCAGACGATTGCACAGACCTCTAAACATTTTAAAAAACACCAGCAGTCTGATTATTGCTGCTGATACTAGGGACCTGATTCATCAAGACATAGACAGAGAATGGGAACAAAGCCTGAGTGAATTGGCCCTTAAATGTACATTTCTTTCTTTTGCTATACCTTGCTAAATCCCTGCTGTTGTATTCAGTCTATTTTTTTCTACCTGTGCTAGAGGTTTTTCATTCTTTCTGGTATATTGTAATGATTGTGTTATGCAAGGGAGCTTGTTATCTTAGTACAAGTTTTTGATTCTGGCACTACCATTTTGTCCTAATTCCCAGAGTTAATCAAGATTCTGCTTCTGATGTATTAAGACCACAAGCACAGATAAAGAATTTTCTTCTCTAACTCCCCCTATCTTTCTCTTCCCTTTTTATATGATTTCAGATCAATCAGTACAGCATCAGTCTGGTCAGAAGGATTCAGCAAATAGAATTTTTATTAGTAAACTTGTGCTGTCAACCACTTTTCCAATAAGATGTTTACTTAGCACCCCGAAATAAAATGCAAACGAATGTTTTTAATTTCCTGTCCTAATAGTCTAGTCTTCTTATGTGCTGTCTATTTACTTTTCTTAACCATTCGTAATGATATCATGCGTACATGAAATTGATTTGCCATGTAATACCCTCTGCTGTACAGATGGAGCTTCTGGGTTCACATGTGCATCTGTACATGTTATTCATTGCCTAGTGGCACTTAAGGTCTGATTCATCAAGGTTTTTTCCCATGCTAGGAAATCCCCCCCCCCCCCCTTAATCCTTTCCTTAGTGTCAAAAAAGCAAAGCAAACCTTCTTCGTGATTTGAGTACACATGTGCTGTCTTTTACGGTTTATTCTTATAGCCAAAACATCGTGTTCCTGATCTATGAGATCTCAAAGGCTTAACTATACTTGATCAGTATTTGGATGGGAGGCTTCCAAGGAATGCCTGGCATTATGAGATGCAGTGTTAGGATCCTGAGAAAATCGTAACTAATACATGTCCGGCAGGAAATAACGAACAGAAATGCACATTTATCCTGGATCATCTCTTCCAGCTTGCCTTATCTTGCAATCACAAAGTATAATGTAATTAGAATAATTTATCTGATGCTAAGTTTTCAGAAGAGATGTTTCTTTTGCAGGAGCTCTTGTTCTCCCCGCTTCATTTGGTGAGATGCTTTGTTTTCATTAAATAATTTAACAGGGGACTCTCACTAGCAGTCTCCTCTGGTTTGTTAGGATGCCTGAGAAATCTAACATGAAATAATACTGGAAAACACTGTTGCATAAATGACAATGTTGAGGTTTATTTCCTTTTTCTTTCTCAGGCACAGACAGTATGGGACAGTTTATTCCTTTATTGGGAGGAGGGAGAGAGGTTGGTTGGTACAGTTTTGTTATTTTCAAAACTAAACTGTGAATTTTCACTTCATCATTCATCACTCATAACTCATCACAAGCAATATTTTTAAAGAAGAAAAATCCCATGAGTCCCTTTCAATAAATATTTTACAGTGTATGAGTTGATATGAGTCTTGTTAAGTTTAGGAATTTTGTTACAATCTGCATGCCCAAGAAGGAGTTTTGACCTTAAACTATCCGTTGGAGTGAACAATCTACCACGATATGCCTGGCCAGTGATGAACATGTATCCGGGTAGTGTAGCAGGAGCACATCCATTACACCGTGTATGATGTCTCATTCCATCCTACCAGAACATATTATTACAGTATTGTACTCTGTGTGCTAACATTACTCTTAATGGACCCACTGACCTGAAAAAGCGTAGTTGTGTGAAGCAGCAGTAATTATTTCACTTTCTGTGCATTACCATAAGAGTTCATTAAAAAAAAAACTTTCCAAAGTTGTCACTGATAAAAGAGCTACTAACTGATTTTTTTGAGTTTGAAGGCTTAGCTACACTAATTTGTCTAGGTATCTGTAGTCCTGTGGCATTTTTGGATGAATTTTTGCATAATAGCATAATGGATTCTGTAGTGAATACCTAGTGCAAGGGTGGCCATCGCCAGTACTGGTTTTCAGGATATTCATAAGGAATGGGTTAGATTTCCATGCACTGCCTCCATTATATGAAAAAATATCTCTTGCATATTAGAAACATAGAAAGTGATGGCAGAAAAGGACCCTACGGCCCATCCAGTCTGCCCAGCAAGCTTCCAAAGTTATCAGTTTCCCATACCTATCAGTTATTCAGACCTCCAAGGTCAGGGCCCTTGTTGGTTACTGTATGAGGCCAATTTTTCTCTCCCCCCTGCCGTTGAATCAGAGAGCAATGTACAATGTTGGAGTTTCATCAGAAGTGTAGTATCAGGCTTTTGGTTAAAGGTATTAACCGCCGCATCAAGCAAGTTACCCCCACCATTTGTTTTCCCAGACCCTGCAGTTCATATCTTTGTTAGTTGCTGTCTGAATCCAATTCCTCCTTTCCTCTTTTCCCCCTGCCATTGAAGCAGTGATCAATGATGGAGTTGCATCACATTTTGAAGTCTATTTGCCAAGGGTAGTATCTGCCACACCAGCAGTTACCCACATGTGACGGCTTATTTGTTAAGAGTAGTATCCGCCACACCAGCAAGATACCCCCATGCCTTACTTCATTCCCCTCCCCCTTTCCTTTAGGAATCCACAGTGTTTATCCCATGCCCTCTTGAAATTTTGTCTTCACCACCGCCTCCGGCAGGGCATTCCAGGCATCCACCACCCTCTCCATGAAGAAACATTTCCTGACATTGCTTCTGAGTCATCCTCCCTGGAGTTTCATTTCGTGACCCCTAGTTTTGTTGGATTCATTCCAGTGGAAAAGGATTGTTGTTGATCGTGCATCATTAAAACCTTTCAGGTATCTGAAGGTCTGTATCATATCTCCTCTGCTCCTCCTCTCCTCTAGGGTATACATATTTAGGTCTTTCAACCTCTCCTCATAAGTCATTTGATAAAGACCTCTCACCATTTTGGTCGCCCTTCTCTGGACCGCCTACAACCTGTCTCTGTCCCTTATGAGATACGGTCTCCAGAACTGAACACAGTACTCCAGGTGAGGCCTCACCAAGGACCTGTACAAGGGGATTATTACTTCCTTTTTTTTTTTTACTAGATATTCCTCTTTCTATGCAGCCCAGCATTCTTCTAGCTTTAGCTATTGCCTTGCTTCGCCATCTTTAAATTGTTAGACACTATCACCCCAAAGTCTCTCTCCTGTTCCATGCATAGCAGCGCTTCACCCTCTCTTGCATACAATTTCTTCGGATTACCATGTCCCAGATGCATGACTCTGCACTTCTTGGTATTAAATCCCAGTTGCCATATCTTCAACCACTCTTCAAGCTTCCTTAAATCACTTCTCATTCTCTCCACTCCTTCCATCTTGTTGACTCTGTTGAAGATCTTAGTATCATTTGCAAATAGACAAACTTTACCTTCTATCCCTTCTGCAATGTTGCACACAAAGACATTGAATAGAACTGGTCCCAACACCGATCTCTGCGGTACTCCACTTAACACCATTCTCTCTTCATAGTAGGTTCCATTTACCATCACACTCTGTCTTCTATCCGTCAACTAGTTTGTAATCCAAGCCACCACCTTAGCACTCACTCCCAAGCTTCTCATTTTGTTCACGAGTCTTCTATGTGGGTCCGTATCAAAGGCTTTACTAAAATCCAAGTAGATCACATCAAGCGCTCTTCCCTAATCCAATTCTCTAGTCACCCAATCAAAGAAATCAATCAGATTCGTCTGACAGGACCTACCTCTGGTGCCACGGATTGAGCAAACCACCATATTATAGGTAGTTTACTATCCTTTCTTTCAACAGAGTCTCCATTAATTTTCCTGCCACCGAGGTGACGCTAACTGGCCTGTAATTTCCAGCCTTCTCTCAGCTCCCACTCTTGTGAAGTGGATCGAGCAAACTACCATATTATAGGTAGTTTACTATCCTTTCTTTCAACAGAGTCTCAATTAATTTTCCTGCCACCGAGGTGACGCTAACTGGCCTGTAATTTCCAGCCTTCTCTCAGCTCCCACTCTTGTGAAGCGGGACCACCACTGCTCTTCTCCAGTCACACGGCACCACTCTCATTTCCAGGGATCTATTGGTCATTCAGCAGACCCTCTAGCACATCTCTGAGCTTCCTAAGTATCCTCGGATGAATCTCATCAGGCCCCATGGCTTTGTCCACTTTCAGTTTTCCTAGTTCTTCCCATATATTCTCTTCCATAAATGGGGTTTTCTTAAATCCACCCCCATCGACTGCCTTATTAACCAGCGACAGTCCTTCCCCAGGGTTTTCCGAAGTGAACACTGAACTGAAGTATTTGTTTAATATTTCTGCCTTTTCTTGATCTCTTTCCACACATTGATCATTTTCACCTTTCAGTTTCACTGTGCTACTTAGGACCTTCCTCCTTTCTCTGATGTATCTGAACAAAGTTTTGACACCTCTCTTTACCTCTTTGGCAAGCCTTTCTTCTTCCAGACATTTTACATTCCTGATTACTTTCTTCGTCTCTCTCAGTTTAACCAGATATTCTTCCCTGTGTTCCTCTTTTTTGGGATCCTTTATATTTCTCGAACGCTGTTCTTTTTATTTTTATTTTGTCAGCCATCTCCTTTGAGAACCAGATAGGTTTCCTATTCCTCTTGCTTTTGTTTACTTTTCTAACGTAAAGATTAGTTGCCTTTGTGATAGCTCCTTTTAGTTTGGCCCACATTTGTTCCACTTCTCCCATTTTCTCCCAGTCTGCAAGTTCCATCTCCAAGAATTTTCCCATTTCAGCAAAGTCCGTATTTTTGAAGTTCAAAACTTGGGTTTTTGTGTGACTTCTCCGTATCCTATTTGCAATTTCAAACCATACCATTTGATGATCACTGGTCCTAAGGTGGGCCCCTACCCGGACATTTGAGATGCTATCCCCATTTGTGAGCACTACATTGAGAATAGCTTCCTCCCTCTTGGGTTCCATTACCATTTGTTTGAACAGAGCCCCTTGCAGGGCATCCACTATCTCTCTACTTCTGTTAGATTCCGCAGAAGGGATCCTCCAGTCTATGTCTGGCAGATTAAAATCTCCAACAATTAACACATCTCCCTTCCTTCCCACATTTTGTATGTCTTCAGTCAGCTCTCTGTCTAGTTCTTCTGTTTGAGTTGGAGGCCTGTAAACCATCCTCTTTTTTTAGGACGGCCCATAATGCTTCTTCTCTACCCCCTATTCCTTGCAGTTCAGTTGCTTGGATATTGTTTTCTGTCCTCTGTCCTTCCTTAATAAGTTATAACCTGGTATGGTCATATCCCAATCATGAGATTTCGTGAACCATGTCTCTGAAACAGCAACAACATCCAAGTCTGCCTCCTCCATTAGGGCTTACAGGTCTAGGATTTTATTGCCCAGATTACAAGCATTTGTGCTTATAGCTCTCCAGTTTCTTTCGTACTTTTTACTGCTTTTCTTGGACTTGTTTTTTGCCTTATTTAGCTGACTTTTGTTATCTCCTTCATCCTTCTCCTTTGTTTTTGTATTTGTTTTTGTTGTTCGGTGTTGATGCTCCACTCTCCTCCTGCCATCCCCATTGTTTAGTTTAAATGCCTTATGGCATATGATTTGAATTTATCCATTAGTATCCTTTTTTCTGCCACAGACAGATGTAAGCCATCTTTGACATAGAGTCCTTTTCTATTCCATAAATTGCCCCAGCCTCCAATATATCCAAAACTTTGTTCCTTGCACCAAGTTTTGAGCCATGTGTTGAATATATGTACATTGCTTAGTACGTACATATATTCTTTGCCATGTGACTAGTCTGCTTCGCCAGAGACTGGAAGTCTCTCTGTACCATTTGGATGCTGTTTCTAGCAAGGTCATTGGTTCCCAGATGGATGATAATATCAACTTCATAGTCCTTGCCTTCTTCTTTGATCGCATTGACTATTTGAATAGCATTTCTACCGGCTGAAGATCCTGGAAAGCTTTTGACTATAGTGTTCCCCTCGAAAAGAGTTCCCAAAATTAGTAGCTCTGATGACTGAGTCTCCAAGCACAATGAACTTGGTCTGATGGTTATTGTTTGTAGTCTGGAATTTTTGCATGCGCTGGGTTTCTTCCTTCTTATCAAATGCCTCTTCAATCTCCATCACTTTAACTTTATTATGTAGTACAGAAGAAGGCATTTTGTATTTGTGTCACTTGAGAGGACATGTGTCTCTTCATTGCAGGTCTTACTCTACCAGAGCCCACAGTAATCCATCTGTTCCTGGGTTGCTGTATGCTACTTGTAAGTGGGGGGAACGGATGGACATGTGGGCTTCACACTTGTAAAGGATGAGTGTCTTTGGATCACATGTCTTGTTCTACCTGTGCCCACTGTAAACCATTTTTTCATGGGCTTTTGAGTTCTCCTTGGTAATGGTGAAACAGTTCCTGAATTATACTGTAGAGTGGATATGGATTCCTTGTTAGTTTCTAATATTTTCTTTATTGCAGCTAATCCAGCTTTAAGGTGAGTCAATTCTTCTTTCATGAAAGAGAGTTCTGAACAAATGAGGCAAGCTCTAAGTTTTCAGATGGTTTGCCTCAAAATAAAGGCTCCCCAATTGTTACATTGGATAGTCCTCATTTTGTTCAATAAATTTGATGGAGAACCTAAGGAATTGCTAAATTTCTAAATTACCTTGTTTCCAATTCTTTATCCAGGTGGACTATATTATGGATATCCTGAAAACTGCCACCATTATATGAAAAAATCTCATGCATATTCATTATGGATATCCTGAAAACCAGGTCTGTTTATGGCTCTTGAGAGAGTTGGCCAACCCTGACCTGAAGCAATATTAGAGTTGAGTATGGAAGGTGTAGGCAGCAATCCAGGGAAGCATTTTCGTACATTGACCTTACCCTCTGGAATACATTGAAGTTAAGAGCTCAGACTGATATAAAAGTTTTTTGTAAGCAGTGTTATAATTAGTGAGGTTTGAGTGGACCCTTGGACACTGTGGCAGCTGACCACGCCCACGGGGGGAAGTCCCGTGAGGGGCCACAGGTCAGGCTCAGCTTAGGACACACAAACACAGAGATTGATCTTTTATTAGACAATGTGATGAAGCCACCAGAGGTGACAGTAGTGAGCAGCAGAAGTAGCCCGGCTGGAACAGCGACTCCTCCGGTAGCAGTGCTGTAGTGGAAAATACTGAGAATAATGAGTACAGTGGAATATGCACAAAGCCCCAGTATGGAAAACCCCAGGATAGAGAGAGCAGACCCTCGAGGAGTGAGTACCAGATCCCTGAGAGCTGAGAGGCTTGTAGGTAATGTACTCACATAGCGGTTCCATGTAGGAGATGGCACTAGGGCTGGAATGGAGGCAGGCCCTTGAGGAGCGAGTACCTGGTTCCAGGGAACAGCTCTGAGGTGAAGATGGTAGTACTCACTGGTGTTGAAGATAGCGAATCCTTCCAGGTAGAAGAGAAGGTAGGAGCAGGCAGCGAGTCAGGGAACATGGGCCCTCGAGGAGCGAGTACCGGTTTCCTGATAGCAACCTGAAAAGTAAGTGAGGCCCCCGAGGAGCGGGTACCCCGTTAGCGTTAAGACTCCAATGGAAGATTGGAGAGGCAGAGTAGCTGGGTATGGAGAGCGAATCCCATCTGTAAGAATCCCCTTGCTAACTCAAAGGCTAGCAAACATCGTAGGCTTTAAATATCCGGGCTGCATGACGTCATCACAAGGGGACGCCCCTGAGGTTTGCGCCAAATAGGAAATAAGAGTGAGGGCCACGCAGTGCATGGCGGGAGGCAGCGCCCAAGCCAGTCTGGCAGATGCTGCGGCAGCCAGGCATTCATCCATAGCGAGAGGAGGTGCAAAGAAAGTAAGGTAGGCGGAGTGAAGCCATCAGGAAGGGACGGTTGCAACAAGCAGCTAAAAACAATTCTTTTTGGTGAAGGATTTTAGTGGGTATTTGAAATTTGATGTCTATTTTACATGTTTAATGTATAAATTGATTTTACGTCTATTGTAATTTTATTAATGTATTTATTGTGATCCCCCTGAACATTTTTGGAGGTGGGAGAATACAAAACATGTAATTAAACAAGATATATACCTGTGATGGCACATATATACCTGTTCATTGATATATTCAGATGCCAGTGAAATTCTTGTAGCAATGATCAGTTTAGAGTTCTAGTAGCCATATTTGTCCTGGAGAAAAATGGCTTCTTTGTAGGCTGTTACACCTTTTCTTGGACTAAAAAATAAGAAGAAATAATAATAATAATAAAATAAGATCAAATGGAGTGTAAAACATGCACCAAGAAATAAATTGGGTAGACTAGAAAGGCCATAGGGTCCTTATCTGCTGTCATATTTTTTGTTTCTCTTTCAAAATCACTGAGTGAAGCCATAATTGGAGCAGAAATGATCAACCATGGAATAAATATGGACAGGCATTGGCTGAGAACTTGCATCTCCCAAGCTACTGCCAACTCAGCTTGATAAATCTCAGCATCCAGTATACTTGGATTTTCAGAAGGCGTTTGACAAAGTTCCTCATGAGAGGCTTCTAGGAAAAGTAAAAAGTCATGGGATAGGTGGCGATGTCCTTTCGTGGATTGCAAACTGGCTAAAAGACAGGAAACAGAGAGTAGGATTAAATGGGCAATTTTCTCAGTGGAAGGGAGTGGACAGTGGAGTGCCTCAGGGATCTGTATTGGGACCCTTACTGTTCAATATATTTATAAATGATCTGGAAAGAAATACGACGAGTGAGATAATCAAATTTGCAGATGACACAAAATTGTGCAGAGTAGTTAAATCACAAGCAGATTGTGATAAATTGCAGGAAGACCTTGTGAGACTGGAAAGTTGGGCATCCAAATGGCAGATGAAATTTAATGTGGATAAGTGCAAGGTGATGCATATAGGGAAAAATAACCCATGCTATAATTACACGATGTTGGGTTCCATATTAGGTGCTACAACCCAAGAAAGAGATCTAGGTGTCATAGTGGATAACACATTGAAATCGTCGGTTCAGTGTGCTGCGGCAGTCAAAAAAGCAAACAGAATGTTGGGAATTATTAGAAAAGGAATGATGAATAAAACGGAAAATGTCATAATGCCTCTGTATCGCTCCATGGTGAGACCGCACCTTGAATACTGTGTACAATTCTGGTCGCCGCATCTCAAAAAAGATATAATTGCGATGGAGAAGGTACAGAGAAGGGCTACCAAAATGATAAGGGGAATGGAACAACTCCCCTATGAGGAAAGACTAAAGAGGTTAGGACTTTTCAGCTTGGAGAAGAGACGACTGAGGGGGGATATGATAGAGGTGTTTAAAATCATGAGAGGTCTAGAACGGGTAGATGTGAATCGGTTATTTACTCTTTCGGATAGTAGAAGGCTAGGGGACACTCCATGAAGTTAGCATGGGGCACATTTAAAACTAATCGGAGAAAGTTCTTTTTTACTCAACGCACAATTACTCTGGAATTTGTTGCCAGAGAATGTGGTTCGTGCAGTTAGTATAGCTGTGTTTAAAAAAGGATTGGATAAGTTCTTGGAGGAGAAGTCCATTACCTGCTATTAAGTTCACTTAGAGAATAGCCACTGCCATTAGCAATGGTTACATGGAATAGACTTAGTTTTTGGGTACTTGCCAGGTTCTTATGGCCTGGATTGGCCACTGTTGGAAACAGGATGCTGGGCTTGATGGACCCTTGGTCTGACCCAGTATGGCATTTTCTTATGTTCTTATGTTCTTATGCCATAGATTTCTGTGGAATCTAATCTGACTGAGTTTAGCTGGGAAGGGGGAGGGGTTTCTAAATTTCACCGCTCAACCCTGAGCCATCACCAAAAGCCACAGAAGTTTGAGTTTTCCTAGATGTCGATGGTTTGAGGGGTGTATGGTTGAATTAGTTAATATGCCTGCTGTGTACGCCCACTCAGATTTCCAGGAGATTGGTGCAGTGAACATGACTGTTAACCTATTTTCTGATCTTTATTTCTCCCTTCAATCTCAGCAAATGCCAGCAGGCTTTGAGAAAACTGTTGGAAACGTCAGTTGGATTGTGGTTGAGTCATATAGATTTAGATTAGCACATTAAGAGAATATAATAGTCCTTAGGCATTCTGAGGTGCATAACTGTACTGAATATGATTGTAAATCATTTTGGGATATGATTACGTAAAATCACATGTATGTCCGCATTGCTTGTGCTTCCATTTTATGTCATACTGCCCAGTCTTTCTAGGAATCTTGTTACACTGCCAATAGATCCACCAAAGGTTACATTTCCGCCAATGATGTCATATGTGGCAAAACACCCTTCAGTAGCAAATGACTCTAGTTTCCACCATTTTCATATAATAGAGCTAGCACAAGTTGTTACTATTGCTTTTGATTGTTTCTGTAGTCCAGAAATGATTATTCACTGCCATATTCATATTGTTGTAGTGGAAGGAGATGCAGATTTTTCATCCATTCAGTCCAAGCCATTTAAATAGGGAGCTCTTGATACAGATTCTTCCTTGACGCATTATTTCACAGAAGACATTCCATCAGCCAGAGTACAGCCAGCACATAGCTGAGCATTACCGCGTTATCTATTTTAAGTTGAGTTATATCATTGGGCATACTTTCCCACTTGATAAAAGGAGCTGTTGGTAAACTGATCCCTAGATCTGTCGAGTGAAATATATTTATGTGAGGTAAGATATTCATCAGCAGTTTTAATGGTCAAATAATAGTAAACTATTCTCTAAAAACTCTAAGCAGAATAGAGGATTTGGAGGGCAACTGTCAGACTGGTCCTCGCTGAGACAAAATCCACGGATAAGATTTACCTGTGCCCGGCTTTCCCTTTGAAGTTTTTGCACCTGCTTTTTTGTGCAGGTGAACCTTTTTAAAGAAAACATCTTAGAACACCCTGCAAGCTTCATTCTCAGGACTTGATGACGGTGGTGGCCAGTGCCTCTTCCATGATGCCAGCATCATGTCTTGGATGTCCTGCTCCACAAGCACACGTCGCCATGTGCACATTTGAGAACTGTCCTTTTCCTCCTCCTCTCTTATCCGTGGATATTAGGAATGAGTGCCTTGATAGGATGGGCAGGGGGTGAGGAGCTGGAGAACAGAAGTGGTGGTGGTAGTGCAGTATCCGTGGCAGTCCTGTAAATTACTGGCATTCTGCTTTTGACCTCAGTCCAGATTGTACATTAGTAAAGCTTTTAAAAACAGGATCATTAATGCCTGGCATCCACAAACACAAGCTCAACCAGGAGGCTAATATTTCAAAAGAGCATTTTATTTGTTTAAGAAAAAAAAAGACTAAAAGTCTTGATCACCTCAGAACTGCTGCTTCCGCTCCATTCTGACTGCATTAGGTGGATTATTTTCTTCAGGAAATGGCAGTTTACCTAGTCCTATACCCTGCTTTTGCAGCTTTTTTGCCATGGTGCAACAATTACTGTCAAGTATAAATCACCTGAACAATTTTTCTATTTAAGAAATTCACATCCAGAGTTTCAGTGTGCAGTAAGGCAGTATTTTAGTGAGTGAGCTCATCTTTTTTGAGCTGCTTTTCTGGAGATTGCCTTAGTTGAAGGTGAAATTAATCACACTGCAGTGGTTTGCCCACATTGTTGTCATGTTATTATTTCTGATAAATATGCACCAATAGAAATTCTTAATGGGACATCTAAATGTGCACAGTAAGGGCCTTTTGTACCACGCATGATAAGCAGGTATTGTGCCGCCACCCGTCGTGAACCTCGGCTTTTCTCACTGCCTCACTACCTGGCAGAGATGGTTCTCTGTGGACCTCTAGTTTCCTCCTCTTCTCCCCCCCCTCCCCCATCTCAAACCTGCAAACCACTTCAGTTCCCAACCCTTCCCTTCCCAACCCACCCCCGGAGCTCTGGCTTTAGCAGTGCCGTTATCACAAGGCAGTATGGCTAAGGATTCAGTGAATCCACAGTCGTCACAAGGGCCCTACTCATGCTCCTGCCGGCTTTCCGTGTAGAAGGTGTGAGTGCCGGGCCGTGGGCATACTTCCTTTTAATAACAGCACCACTATACCCAGAGCTCTGAGGCCAGGAGGCAGGCATTGAAACAAAATATAGAGGTCTGTGGAGGAAGAGGGCCCTAGTCCTGCTATCCTAGTTCACAGGCCGAGCAGATGAGTGCACATGTCGAGACCTAACTATGCAGTATTTTAGCATGCATGGAAAGATGACACATAGAAACAGAAATGATGGCAGAAAAGGACTGATGCTCCATCCAGTTTACCCAGCAAGTTTCCCATGGTACTATCTACTGTCCTCTGCAGGTTACCCCCATGTAGCAATTTTATGCTAAAATTAGCATGGTCTCTCATGCAAATGAAGAAGTATCATTATGCAAATAAGGCTTTCCCAGGCCCATGGGAAATAACCTGCTATTTTCTGTTCGCACAGTAAAGCCTGAAAATTGGACCTGGTTTTAAACTTTTAGCAGGCCTTCTATGACCGAAAATCCCCCATGCTAAGCAGCCCAAAGTGAAAGGGCATGAGGGATTGCCCCTTCCCCCAAACCCATCAAGCAGAAAGTACTTCCCCTTTTATCCCCTTGAGCACCATCTTCCCGAGAGGCATTCCCTGCCATCTCCTCAAGAGGGATTCCTCTCCTGAGATGTTTTCCTCCCATCAGTGGTATCCCCCAGAAGCCTCTACATCTTCACATAGCAGGAGCCCCCACCCACTCACCCTTCCAGAACCAGGTCTTTATCAGTCCAGAGTTTTCATGGGCAGGGCAATGCAGCCTTGCTAAACGACATCTCTAGGAAGCGGTTTACCATGTATGCTAAAGCACATCATTCACCATAAATAATGAAGCATTTTGTAATGGCATATTTTGGCAGCTGCTATGCAGGCAGGAGGGCTGTCATGTTCTTCCTGCTCATGAAGATCTTGACCCTCTGTATTGGTCATATGGGGGCTATTTTCAGTTCAGGGAGACAGGGAGTCCCCTATTGTAATGCCCCTTACTTCTGCTCACCTCTAGTGTAGCGCCTCGTACCATGCTACATCCAAACATCCTGGCTAGGACTTCCTGCATCCTAGGCTCTTTATGAGGTCCTGCAGCTGGGACTTCCTGGGCTGTGGCCTATGACACCACATTCTGATTAGTATATAAGAAAGCTATGAGCAACAAGCTGGTGCCTCAGCAATAGGTCTTCAAGTGCTAGTCATTGGTGCTGTGTTGCTTCTGTTCCTGCCTTGCTGTATCCCTGCCTTGTCCAACCTTGTCTCGCTGCACTCTTGTTCTACCCAGCCTTGCCTCTCTGCCCAGCCTTGTTCCTCTGTCTTCCCAGTCAGCCTTCCTCGGACTGATCTTTTCTCCTAGGACAAGCAGGATCATAGTCCTCAGATGCTCAGCCTGCCACTATCCGCGCGTCCACGTGAGGTCCCCCTTCAGTCTCTTCTTTTCCGCGGTGCAGTAGCCTCACAGTTGTGGAGCTTCAAACTCCTTCGAAATTGTTCAACTATTTTAACTTGGTTCTCGAGTGTCTTTCCTCGTCGGGTCCCCATTCACAATTGGTGTCCTTCCATCTCACTAGGTACCCCTCCGACTCTCCCTGGTCTGGTGAGAAGCCCTCCCCAATTTGGAGAGCAGCCTCCCTTTTCAACCTGCGCAGCCCCAGGTGACCCTCACCACTGAATCCTCACCTCAGGGATGGGGGGCCCACACAGCCTACGTACTCAGGGCCTCTGGACTGTGGCCAAAGCTAGATGCTAGATAAACGTCCTGGAGCCTGTATGCCCTGTGGGCTTTCCAAGACCAGTTGTCATCCAAGGACATCCTGATCAGGATGGACAACAAGGTAGCAATGTGGGGGGCAGTATGGGCTCGTTCCTCCTCTGCCAGAAGGCAGTGCAAGTCTGGGCATGGGCCCTATCCAGAGAGATGTCTGTACAGGCCACCTACTTGCCAGGCCACCTTAACACACTGGCAGACTGCCTCAGTCGGTCCTTCCAACCACACGAGTGGTCCCTGAACCTTGCGGTGGTGGCCAACTTATTCCACTGCTGAGGTACGCCGGACATGGACTTATTCATTTCCCCTCTCAATCACAAGGTGAGCAGATTCTGCTCCCTGATTCCAGGGAAGGGCCATCTGGCCTGCGATGCCTTCTCCCTTCACTGAGGGCAGGTCTCTGTATGCATACCCCCCCCTCCTCTCGAGGACTCTGCTGAAGCTCGAAGAGGATGGGGGGCCCATGATCCTAGTGGCACCCTCCTGGCCAAGGCAGGTGTGGTTCCCTGTCCTCCAGGACCTGTCCGTGCATGCACCAATCCCGCTGGGAATGGCGCCTGACCTAATATCGCAGAACCAGGGCACCCTGCGCTACCTGAATCTATGGGCCCTGACCCTCAAGGCGTGGATGTTGAGCGCATGATCCTTTAGCCTTTCAAGCTCTTGGACGGTGTGTCCCGCATCTTGATCGAGTCCCGGAAGCCTTCCACCAGGAAGTCTTACAGCTCGAAGAGGAAGCGTTTCTCCATCTGGTGCAGTGGCCACGGATTGGACCCATTCTCCTGTCTGCTACCCTGTCTGCTGGATTACCTCTGGCATCTGTTCGAGTCTGGCCTCCAGACCAGCTCAGTCTGCGTGCACCTCAGCGCACTCAGCACCTAACACCAGGGTGTCGCTAGTGCGCCCATTTCGGTCCAGCCTCTCGTCGGACGCTTCATTTGGGGCCTCATCCAACTAAAGCCCCCATTTTGACCTCTGGCTACTCCATGGGATCTCAACGTTGTCCTGGCAAAGCTAATGCGGCCTCCGTTCGAGCCTCTTAAGTCCTGTGACCTGAAGTTCACCTGGAAGGTCATGTTCCTGATGGTGATCACTTCTGCTTGCAGGGTCAGTGAGATCCAGGCCCTGGTTATGTACGCTCCCTACACAAAGTTCTTCCATGATCTTGTGGTGCTGTGTACGCATCCCAAATTTCTACCTAAGGTGGTGACTGCTTTCCACATCAATCAGTCCATCATTCTCCCCACCTTCTTTCCAAGGCCTCATTCCCACCCAAGGGAACGTGCTCGCTACACCTTGGACTGCAAACGGCTGCCCGCCTTCTATTTGGATCGCACAACGGCCCATAGACAGTCCTCCCAACTCTTCATGTCTTTCGACCTCCACAGACTGGGTTCAGCGGTGGGGAAGCAGACCCTAGCGAACTGGCTGGCGGATTGTATCACCTTCTGCTATGCTCAGGTGGAACTCCAGCAAGCTGGCAGGGTGAAGGCTCACTCTGTGCGGGCCATGGCAGCGTCGGTGGCCCACCTGTGTGCGGTCCCCATTGCAGAAATTTCTGGGCTGCAACCTGGAGTTCTCTCCACATGTTCGCAGCTCATTACTGCCTTGACAGGGTTAGCCATCAGGACAGTGCCTTCAGTCAGTCCGTCCTGTGCAACCTGTTCCAGGCTGAACTCAACTCTCCTCTTGTGCTCCTTATGGGACCAGACCACCTTCTGTTCTCCCACAGCGCCACAGTTGTGGTGTGCCCGTCAGCACCTTGTTCGGCCTCTGTGGGTCCCCGTGGCTGAATGGGGCAGTCTGGAGCTCTGTAATCACCCACATGTAAACCAGTTTGATATGAATCTTTTCATGAAGGTCGGTATAGAAAATGTAAAATAAATAAATAAATGTGAGGACTGCCATCCTGCTTGTCCTAGGAGAAAGCGCAGTTGCTTACCTGTAACAGGTGTTCTCCTAGGGCAGCAGATTGTTAGTCCTCAGGAATCCCACCCGCCTCCCCACGATGTTGGGTTCACCTTCGGTTTGTTGTTTTATTTTTCGTTCGTATTTTGGAATGTTAATAGACTGAAGGGGAGACCTTGCATGGACACGTGGATAGTGGCAGGCTGTGCGGGGTTCCATCCGATGATGTCACCCACATGTGAGAACTAACATCCTGCTGTCCTAGCAGAACACCTGTTACAGGTAAGCAACTGTGCTTTGTTGCTGACCCAAACTGACTTCTGCCCTTGCTGTGCCGTATCTCCGATTGCCTTGGCCTCTACCTGGACTATAACTCTGACTCTGATCTCTGCCTGCCCTGACCCTTGTCTGGACACTGACCTTTCTAGTTCTCTGCCTCCCCTGACCATTGCTTGGACTTTGTATCTGTCTGTGAACTGCCAGCCCAGACTCTTGTCTAGTCTCCCACTCTTTACCTTGAGGTATATCTGCTGTCGCCTGTTAGGGCCTGGTCCGTGCTTGCACGCACCAGGCTGCATCAACCTAGCAGTGGCCCAAGGGCTCACAATCCCTGGAGCGTTTCACCCATGCTAACTGGCCCTTTTACTTTGATCTCATAGCACAGGGGATTTCGGCAGGTAGCTAGCATGGCCATTCTGTCTTGGCAAAAATGTAACATGCAATCGATAAAATGTATTGCATACAATGTTAAGTGGCATTTTACCATGCACATTAAATTTTTACTGCCTAAAGTGCCAAAAATGTTTTAGCTCTTGCGGCCACTCCTCTTTGCTGCCGTTGCTCATGCCCCCTAATGATCGGCACTCAGGCTTAGCTCGCCTAGTGCTTCCGCCAGCTCTGAGGCCCAACAGGGTCCAATTTCTAAATCCTTTAATGCACGAGGGTCATTCAATCAAATTGCTGGACTGGCTGACAATTCTGATACAATGTAGTTGCTTGCAGTGGGGTGGCAGTTGGAGTGTCACACTGCAGACCATAAAATTGCTTTTTCTCACTGCACTTTCTTAAAATGAAGAAGACAAGTTTATGATAAAAACACTCACAAGTAATGTAGGCTATTGCTGGCATTTCTTATGCTGCCAGTGCTTCTTCTCTGTCTTCTGGAAGTTCTGCCGCACTCAGTGGCCTACAGATAAGAATAGAGACTACCAACAGCCTGTGTTAGTTTAGAACTTCTAATGCACACGTGTAAAGGCTTATCAAAAGCATGACATGCAGGTCTCATGTTTTGACAATGACACCATTGTCCCTAAACAGCTGAACAGATCCTATCCACAGGAGAATCTCCTATTGTCGATGAGCTGAAAGTCGGCATACACAGAAGGAAGATTGCCCCAGCTCTGCTGTTAGTCTTTTAGAGCAGTGGTTCTCAACCTTTTTTCGGCTGGGACATACCTGACAGATGGTTCTCACATGCGTGACACACTGAACATATGACCATCATGGGGCAAAATGTAAATATACATTCTGCATCCTCAGGAACCCCCTCAACCCCCCAAAATGGGTGCAGAGCAGAACTAGGGCATTGCCCGTACAACTCACCATACAAAAAAAGATATTCTGGTTCTGATGACATCTCAGTAAAAACAAAATAAACTCTCTTTACTGGCAGGCACAATAGCCCTCCTTATGAAAAGACAGCAATTTACCACTACAAATAGTTAACCAGGCCCTAAACATTAATACACCTCCTATTAGGAAAACAGAGTAAGCCAAGCTGCTATAGATAGTTACCCACTTAGAAATAATTGTAAAACTATACCAATAAATGTTACAAAACAGCTGATGAACAGAATAACATCCAACAATTAAAAACACATAAAATTATTAAAAATTGTCCAAATATCAATAACATATTTCAAAACAGCAGACACATCACATAATACCCAATAATTAAAATGGAAGTCAATTAAGAAAAATAAACTTAAAAAGCCACCTTTACTTATCCTCTCCAGCAACTCTCCTACTCCTTTCCCTTGCAGGCCAATAGCACTCACCAGAAGCAGCAGTGGCTGCTGAAGCTCTGTCCTCACAGTCCATTTCCTTAGGGTCCACAACCAGTCACAACCAGTCTCTGTCTCACACAGACCAATAACCTCCCTAACTAGTATATCTTCCTCACACATACACCAGTCACCTCCCTGACCAGTCTCTGTCTCACATATACACACAAACTAGTCACCTCCCTGACCAGTCTGTGTCTCTCCCACTCACACACCAGTCACCTCCCTGACCAGTCTGTGTGTCTCACACACACATATACACACCAGTCACCTCCCTGACTAGTCTCTGTCTCACACACACACACCAGTCATCTTCCTGACCAGGCTGTCTCTCTCTCACAGAAACACATCACCTCTAACCAGTCTCTCTCTCAATCACACACATGCTCTGTCACTTACATACAAGCTCTCAATCACACACAAATGCTCTTGCTCCCATTCTACCACAATCCACAAAGCTGCCACTCACGCTCCCAGGCACCCATTCTACCACACACACACACACAAAGCTGCCACTCACGCACCCAGGCATCCATTCTACCACAAACATGAAGCTGCCATGCACACACCCAGGCACCCATTCTACCACACACACACACAAGCTCACATGGAGCCTCTTCTCATTGTTTGGCCCAATAAGCCTGGCCTCCGCTTATCAGCCGCCACTGGCCTGACCTCCAGCGGCGTGCAACGTCTCTCCAGCCGCCTCCAGCGGTGTGCAGGGTCTCTCCACTCTTCAGCTGCCACTGGCCTGGCCTCCAGCGGTGGCGCACAGGTCTCTCTACTCTTCAGCCGGCGGTGGCACGCAGTGTCTCTCCATTCTTTGGCCCCGCCCCTGGGGAGAAGGGAAGTACAAGCGGGGCAGTGGGACACCGGGAGCCGCAACACACTGGTGTGTTGCGACACCGGTTGAGAACCGCTGTTTTAGAGAATTTAATCTGCCTGATTTAGCAGGGAGTCTATAAGAGTCTATTATGACATGGTTCACAATACAATCACCAATCAAAATGCAACAAGTGCATTTATTTCCTAAAGTGTGCATCCATGGTAAGCGACCCATCCCAATGTTACTTTGGCATTCTAATCACCAAAGATAATTAATTTACTAGATTAACTACGTATCTCTATGACCTTTGTAATTTTGCTCTATAAATGATTTTCAGGTTCTCAAGGTATAGATGAAAACACAATGACTCTTGCTTGGCTGTATTTTAGACACTTTGTGGCATGCACACTTGATGTTGTTGTAGGGAAGATATGATAAAGACATTTAAATACCTCCAAGGTTTCTATGCAGAGGAGGGTGGAGTTCTTTCAAAGGAAAGGAAGCTCTAGAACGAGAGGGTCATGAGATGAGGGTGAAAGAGGGTAGACTCAGAAGTAATCTAAGGAAATATTTCTTTATAGAGAGGGTGGTGGATGTATGGAAGAGCCCCTCCAATGAGCGTGTGAATTCAAGAGGGCATGGGATGAACACTGAGGATCTCTGAGGGAGTGATAGGGATCGTAAAGCTGCATAGTTGGTGTGGATGGGCAGACTGGATATGCCGTAATGGTCTTTTTCTGTGATCATGTTTCTTTAGTATATCCATGCTGACATATAGTAAACTAGCATTCACCGATATGTGAAAGTCCTTGAAAAGGCAAACTTCTAGGGATTCACGGTTATTTTAAAATGACGCACAGCAATATTTCCTCTTTTATTTCATGTTGTTTCCTATCCAAAACATCAGAAAGACTAACAAAATATCATTCATTTCAATTACGTAATTTTAGTATACACTAAAGCATTTTAGTGCATTTAAAAAAGAATTGCACCAAAGTATGTGCATTAAAAATATAATGGGTGCTAAAAATGAAACAAATGGAAAATAACATATAGATGGGAACATGAAACAAAATAAAATGGTTTTTTTTCCCAAGCACACCCCTACAAACATCTTGCAGCTTGGGGGTACACCAGGCAATCTTTTTGCTTGCCTTCTATTTCCGACCCCTCTGCATTTGCAGTTTATAGAAAGAGTCAATCTATGAGTGTTTTTTTAATCTTTAATTCAACCCCTCCCCTCCAAAAAAAAAGGTTATGTTTCTCTTTGCGTGTTTAGCTCATAAAAACCTACAGCAGACAGGGTTAAAATATATTCTGCCACCTGCCACTGATGCAGCTTTTGCAAAGACTCGCTATATTTTAAGTGGTCAATATTCTGTTGACTGGTGAGTGGGAAAGTTCCTTGGGTATCTTTGTCCAGCTAGTCTTCAGCACTTAGCCAGATCAGTCTACCACTGAATATACCTGGCTAAAGTTAAGTTCAGAACAGCTATTTTCTAACCAGAATTGGCTGCTTAATTTTCTCTAGCTAATGTGGAAAATCAGCACTAGCCAGATAAAATTTAGCCACGTTCCTGAAATATTCCCACCCTACCTCTTTTTATCCTGCAAATTTTAGCGGGAGTAATGCCATCCGCAGCTAAAATTTCACTGGTGAGAGGGCTGGAAAATTCAAATCTTGGGGTTTATCCAGTTAATAATGACCTCTACGCCTTGTTTCCTGTTTTGTTCCCCACAAAAACATTTGAACTGTTCATTCAATTTAATTCAGATTTGTTCCACAGACAGTGGAATACCCAGGCTCACATTTTTTCTAGGGCCTTTGATGCCCCGTAACTTAGAATCCCTACTTCTTTCCTAAAGAGAAGTGGACAAGCTGAAATCTCAGTGAGATCAGAACAAATTGTGATGTTATCAAGCATTTTTAAAGCTGACCTCTTATTGAGCATTTTACCATTTTGCCTTGTTGTGGAAGGTTGTTGCCCATATTCTGTCCTGGACTGTGCCCCGACAGCCCCAGTACCACCAAGTGGCCAAACTTAAGTGTTCTTTTATTTGTTTCTGGGTCTGTTTCTTCACAAATTTCAACACAGTTCCTTCTTCCTGACTATGCGCTGGTCTTCTCACAGCAGAGGTCTTCTCCAAAGATTCCCTTCTTAAAAGCCACGTTCTTTCCATGATGCTGTCTAATTTGCTGGCTCTGGGTCTCAAGGTTTCTTCTCTGTGTTTGAATCACATTTGCCATTGGTTGGTGCTTGTAATCGCCAGACTTGCCTAGTTTCCTATAAGGAAAAACCACCTTAAATGTTCAGTGATGTACTTATTACACAAAAAAAATCATATAATGAACATATGCAAATTTGTGTACCAAAGATGGAAATGTGGCATCATGAAATGGTCATTTGGAGGTCCATATTCAAAAGTATCTAGCCGGCTAGTTCAGGAGTTAGCTAGCTAAGGGGGTAATTTTCAAAGGAGTTACGCGCATAAATGTAACTACTATTGTAGCAATTTTCAAAAGCCATTTACTCACGCAAAGTGCACTTATGCGAATAAATCCTATGGACGATTCAATGGCATATATTGTAGCAATTTTCAAAAGCCCACTTACTCGAGTAAAGTGCATTTACATGCATAAAACCCAGATTTACGCATGTAAACGCTTTTTAAAATCTGGCCCTAAATGAATATTTGGCCATTTAGCTGGCTAAATTCACCAGCTAGAATTTAGCTGGCTAAGTGGGTTATTTTCTAAAGGTTTATCGCACACGATAAGGCCCTAACGCAAGCGATAAACCCCTGAAGCACGTGAAAAGGGCCTTTTCACGTGCGATAGGAAGTAAATGACCGGGAGGGGAGGAGTCGGCCGCGGCACCGCTGCCGGCGATAATGTGAGGAACATTATCGCCGGCAGTAGCGCAGCGAATAGCACCACCTTTTACGGTGGTGCTATTTGTGTGAAAAGCTGCAGCCGGCTGCACTGTGGCCGACAAAGTTTCACCGCCATGGTGCAAATGGCTGCAGCCTTTCACAGGCCCGCCCCCTTTTTCGCAGGATTCATCATTCTGCAAAGCTGTCTAACTCCGATATTCAGTTAGCCGGATGACTTAGCCAGGCTAAGTCTGGTTGAGCCAAAGATCTGTCCTAAATTTAGGCGGCTATAGTTAGCCGGTTAACTTTAAGATAGCCAGCTATATTCAGTAGTGCGGTTTTACTATTGAAACCACTGAGTGCTAGCTGGACTCTGAATATGGACCTCATAGCTAATTATTTTCAATGCCCGTCACACCCACAACTGGAGAAAAGGAGCTGTGATTTGATAAAACAGAACTTATGGGGAAAAAAATAACGCTAGGTTTCTTTTTCAAATTATTTTATATTCTTGTAAAATAATTCATTTTATTAAAAAAAAAATCTTAAGGGTACAAACAGTCTTCTCAGAAAAAAATGTATTGTGTTATATTTGAGAGTCATTTTTTATTATTAGATCAGTAGAAAATGTTATCAAAGTTCAACATAACCATAATGTGTCAATGCCGAACAGCTCTGCAGAGGTCACCGAACACTACTGAGTGACATTAAATATATTTTTCAGTAGAATAAGAAGGAGGTTTGCAATGAAGGGATCCTGATGCTTTTCTAGGATGCTGACATCCTTGGTCTCATGTCACTCAAAAGAAATCTGGGATGTGAAGATCCTTTGGAGGGGGAGAAGGGAGCAAAATTTCCCAAATCCACCTAGGGACAGAGTACCTGTGGACCTTTGTAGTCACGGGGAAGATGAATTTAAACAGCCGCATGGGTGCACATGTATGCGTGTATGCTGGGTCTTGCCAATGGACGTGGCCATTTTATAAGATCCGTAGGTATTTGTGTGCATGTGTATGTGTGCACAATTTTATATAGATGTGCGTATGTGCGCACAAATTCCACCTCTACCGCGTGAGAAAATTTCAGTAGATACGCACACCAACGCAATTACCAGTTTCCCCAGTTCATTCCCAGTTCACCTAGGTAAAGGATAGGACTTTCTAAACAACCCCGCCCCCCCCCCCCCCCATAGTTAAATAGCCTCCCCTTTACCCTTAGCCCTAACCCTTCCGCTCACTAGGCTAGTTTTTATTGTTTCATGACTTACACGCCATCTATAGCAGAAGTAAAGTTACTCGGTAGGAGACCCCCGGCGTGTGCTTCTCTACCTAAATACTTACGCGCTGGTTTCATTAAAAAATCCAGGAACACCCATGCCCCGACCACACCAACGCCCTGCCCCTTTTTTCAACAAAAAGGTTTGTGTGTGAACCGGGAGATATGCGCGTACTCATGCGCCTTTTAAAATCCGCGTGGCACACGCCGGCCCATCTTCTGTGTGTATCTCCTGGCTTTGGCTCATGTAAGGCTTTTAAAAATTTGTCTTTTAAGCATTTCTGAATTTTCAAAGAGAAAGTACACTGGTAATTTCTTTTTGAAAATCAGTAACACTTTTGTGTCAAAAGTAAGCATGTGCTTTGTCCCTGCTGTATCCATGGCTGTGGTTATGCAGGAGAAAGCACACATGTATATTTGAAACTTCAACGTGTGTAGTTAATTCCCTCAACCCAAAGATGTTCCAGGAAACACCTACTTTAAAAGTGGCTAAATATATATTATTGCTTGTGTACCACACAACAGATTAAATTACAATTAATGTGTAGGGATGACCAGACAGTTCCATCTCATAAAGGGCAGGCTGAGCCAATCCAAGTTTTGCCCCACTGCATGTAGGAACATGTAGTTCTAATTTTCCCAAAGAAAAGAATCCCCATTCATGCTGTGGGTAAAACACCGTACACCTGTCCATATGACCATTCCTTGAACATTATCAAGGCAATTTTATAACCTTTTATATGAAGGCTTCAGGTTTCATTTTCAAAGCGAATCTAATGTGTACAAGTTTGCTTTGAGTATTTGCTTGTAAGTGGCTTGGAACACACACAAATCCACTCACAGAAAGTTATGACTGCTATATCAAGGGTATAAGTTGTGCAGGTGAATATACACATACTGTTTTTTAAAATGCAAAAGTCTATGCCTAAATCCCCCAACCCTGTAACATCTATTCTGAATACGAGTAACAGAACACATGAAATGAGATTTTGTGTCTACTTTTACGTGCACTGAGCCTTGGGCTATTTTATAACAGCCATTTACATTCATGAAATTGTTTTTTACACGCATAAATAACTAAAAATCAGGGCCCCATAAGGGACATTTTCAAAGGCATTTCTGCAGATAAAACAGTGCTTTGCTCACAGAAATGGCTTGTTTTAAAATTGCCCACTTGATATGCAAGTAAACTTATGCATGTATGTCCAAAGAAACCTACCCCACGTTACAGCATTCAGAAAACCTGCCCCTCCTCTCACAGAAGAGTCAGAAAGCAAGAATAATGGAGCTCTAGTAGGATAAGGTAAGGCATAATGCCTTTTCTGTACTGGAAAATGAAGATGCTATAGAAAGGGAAACTGAAACGATATCTGAAAGGAAAGAAGAGACCCAATGCTCACAGAAACCCCTAACACTATCAAAAAGACTCGGTCATCAGAGGCACAAATTTTGAGGGTTACACATTAGTTAAATGCCTTCCAGGATCCTCAGCAGGAAGAAATGCAAACCAGATAGTCAATGCAATTAAAGAAGAAAGTAAGGACTCATCAATGTTATCCATCTGGGGACCAATGACCTCACTAGAAATAGTACAGAGCGATTTCCAGATTCTGAGGAAGCACTCTGGACACATGGCGAAGTCTATTGCCTTTTCAGAAGTGTTACATATTCACAGAAATGGGAAGGAAAGTCTAACCCATATAGATAACTTCAATACAGGGCTCAAAACTGGTGTAAGGAAGGTTTTGGATATATTGGGGGATGGGGCCTTGTAAAAGACACTATGGAAAAGTTGGCCTATGTCATCTTTCCAAGGCAGGAAAAAGGATCCTAAGTGAGAAATTCAGATCATATGTCATAAGGCATTTAAACTAGAGGACGGAAGTTGGAATGCCACCACAGATAAATATAGGATGTGGTGGAGAAATTAATAAAAATCAGCTCAATAGTCCACTTTTAAACAAAAGGGCAGAAAAGGTGTCCAGGAAGAGCTCCAAGTTGAGTGATAAAAGCTAAACTATGAGCACAAATGCTCGTAGTCTGGGCAATAAAATTTCAGATCTTCAGGCCCTAACAATGAAGGCAGACCCTGATATTGTTGCTATTATGGTTCAGAGAGACTCAAGAATGGGATAAAGCTATACCAGGCTATAACTTGTGCAGAAAAGATTGAGATGACAGAAATGGGGGAGGAGTAACTCTATATGTGAAAAACAATGTGCGAGCAACTGAAATGTGGGGAAAGGAAGAAGCACTGTGGGCTGTCTTTAAAAAAAAAAAAGGTGATGATACATACTTCCGTTTACACTGGCATTATCTACAGGCCTCCAAATCAGACAGATCTGACTGAAGACATTCAAAAGGTGGGAAGGAAGGAAGTATTACTCATTGGAGATGTTAATCTGCCTAATGTGGATTGGCGTATCCCTGCTGCAATATCTGCAAGAAGTGGGAAATGCCCTTCAAGGGGATCTTCTCAGACAAATGGTGATGGAACCTATGAGGGGAGGAGCGACATGGGACCTGGTCCTCACGAATGGACATAAGTTATCATCAGACAGTATGGTTTGATATAATAGCCAAGAGGGAGAGAATTCTCTAAATCCTGGATTTCAAAAATACAGACTTTGGTAAAATGGCAGTGTACCTCAAGGAGGAGCTAAAAGGCTGGGAGGAGATATGTGAAGTGGAACAACAGTGGCCCAAATTATAAGAAGCTATAACAAAGGCAACAAACCTTTATTTAAAAAAAAAGTACAGAAAAGTAAGAAAAAGGAAATCAATATGGTTCTCCAAGGAGGTGCCAGAGAAAATAAAGGCAAAAAGATTGGCATTCAAAATGTTGTAGGAAGAATATGTGGTGAAGCTGAAGGAAATGAAGAAAATAAACATGATAACAAGTTTGAGAGGAAGAAAAGATCGCCAAAAAGATAAAGCATGGTGATAATGCATTTTTCAGATATACGAGTATCAGAAAGGAGGAAAACCAGAGGTGGCATTCTAAGATTGAAAGGAGTCAAGGAGCACAGTGTGGAAAAAGATGAAGAAATATCAGAAATATTAAACAAATATTTCAGTTTGGTTTTCACTAAGGAAGACATTGAAAAAGGACTGTTGCTGGTTGGGAAGTGTACAGATGACGGTGGAGTGTTTGGGGTGGAACTAACGAAAGTAAAAGTGGACAAGGCCATGAGACTGGATGAGATACATCCATGATATTAAGGGAGCTCTGAAGAGCCATTGTGGTCCTGTTTCACAAATGTGGTAGTAGGGAGGAGACTGAATACTACAGGCCAGTTAACCTTATCTTGGAGATGGGTAAATTAATGGAGTCTGCTAAAGGAAATGATAATGAACTGTCTGCAATCCAGTGGGTTACAGGATCTGAGGCAAAATGGTTTTACCACAGGAAGATCTTATCAAACAAATCTGCGTGATTTTTTTTATTGGGTGACTAGAGAATTAGATCAAGGAACAACACTCAAAGTGTTTATTGAATTTCGGCAAGGCTTTTGATACAGTCTCGCATAAGAGACTCATGAATAAAATGAGAAGCCTGGGAGTTGGCCCCAAGGTGGTGGGATGGATTACAAAATAACTGACTGACACACACATTAGTGACTAGTAATAAATGGAACCTACTCTAAAGAACGACGAGCGATAAGTGGAGTTCTTCAAAGATTGGTTCTGGGTCTGTTTCTGTTCAATGTCTTTGTGAATGATATTGTGGAGGGATTAGACGGTACAGTTTGTCTTTTTGTAGATGACAATAATATCTGCAACAGAATGGACACACCTGAAGGAGTAGAGAGAATGAGAAATAACCTAGGAAAGCTTGAGGAGTGGTCAAAGGTTTGGCAGCTGGGATTCAGCGCTAGCAAGTGCAGAGTCATGCATTTGGGGTACAGAAATCTAAAGGCGTTGTATGTGATGGGGGGTGAAAGACTGATGTGCACAGACTGGGAGAGCAACCTCAGTCTGACGGAAGGTGGTGAAGCAATGTGACAAGGCGGTGGCTAAAGCCAGAGGGATGCTGGACTGTACAGAGAGAGGGATAGCCAGCAGGAAAAAGGAGGTGGTAATGCCCCTGTACAAGTCTTTGGTGAGGCCTCTCCTAGAGTACTATGTTCAGTTCTGAAGATCTCATCTCAAAAAGGATAAGGACAGGATGGACGCCTTCAAGAGAAAGGCAACCAAAATGATGTGATGTCTGCATGGAAAGAATTAGGAGATGGGACTGAAGGACCTAAGCATGTATACCCCGGAGGAAAAAAGAGACAGGGAGAGAATTGATGCACAATAATCAAATCTTTTCCTACGGAAAGGAAGTTTTAAAACTAGGGGTCACAATATGAAACTCCAAGGGGGAAGGTTCAGGAACGATGAAAGGAAATATTTCTTCACAGAAAGGGTGGTGGATGCATAAAATACTCTCCCAGAAAAGATGGCAAAGTCAAAAACTTTAATGGAATTCAAAAGGGCATGGAATAAACACTGTGGGGCAGATTTTTAAAAAAGTACGCGCAAACAAGACTACGCCGGATTTTAAAAGATACGTGCGTAGCCTCGTGTATCTTTTAAAATCCGGAGTCGGCGCATGCAGGCTGTGCAAAATTGGCAGCCTGCATGCGCCGAACCGTGCAGCCTGCCTCCATTCCCTCCGAGGCCGCTCCGAAATTGGAGCGGCCTCGGAGGGAACTTTCTTTCCGGTGCCCCCCACCTTCCCTTTCCTTCCCCTAACTAACCCGCCCCCTGGCCCTAACTAATTCCCCCCCCCCCCACACCTTTATTTCAAAAGTTACGCCTGCCCGGGCCGGCTGCCGGTGTGCCATGTTCCGGTCCAGGGACTGGTCTGGAGGCCGCGACCATGCCCCCGATGACGCGCTGGCCGCAACATGCCCCCCGACACGCCCCCCAGGAAAGCCCCAGGACTTACGAGCGTCCCGGGGCTTGTGCGCACCACCGAGCCTATGCAACATAGGCTCGGCGCGCGCAGGGGTTGGAAGGGGCAGCTTTTCAGGGGTTACACGTGTATCTTACACGCGTACCCCTTTGAAAATCTGCCCCTGTGGCTCCCTAATTGCTAGGGAATGGAAATGAAGACATGGGGTAACCTCTGTTAACACCTAAAGTTTACATTTCTTTTTTGGAGTGACCTGCATGAAGCAGCAGTTACTACCCTTAACAGAAGACTTGGAGATAACCAGCATGGAGTGGCAGTTATGACCCTAAAAAAACTTCTGGGCAGACTGGATGGACCATTTTGGTCTTTATTTGCCATCATTTACTATGTTACTAAGTGTACCTAGACTGATTGGAGGAGGTCCAGGGGGTGGAGTTGGGCAGAGGTTGGCAATTGCATATGTTTTTGGCTTTTTAAAAGTATGCACGTACATTTCCCCCCAAAATTCGTAGGTATATTTATGCGTAGGTACATTAGAAAGGATAATTTTCAAAGTATATATATGCACGTAAGTTCGCTTAGATTACTGGTGTAACTTGTGTGCATATTTGCCGACAGTTATATGTGTGCTGTAAAAAATTACCCTTATGAGGGTCAAACAGTGCTTTACCTGCAGGAAATTGTGTGGCCTAAATGCGGGTAAGAGTAAAGTGTGTAGGGCCTTTGTGCACGCATTTTTATTTGCAGTAGGGCGAGGGGCTACTGGGGGTGGGGATGCAGTTTGTACAGGGAAGACAACTTTAAAAAAACTGCCACAGCAGCACATGTTTGTATATGTTCATGCGTAGATTTACAATAGGATTTATAACCCACAAGCATCACAAGCGTTTCTCTACCTTGCAACACATACACACAAAAACATGCAATGCATTGGAAGTACGTACTTTTCCTACCTAGTGTAAAAATGAAGGCGCAAAAATAAAGCAGGACTTACTCCCATGAATCAATACATTGTAAAGCATATGCACGTAATCGAAATTACCAGTTTCACTGATTAGACCATCAGTTTACCTAGCCCTTCTCCAAGTCATCGCGATCTCCCTCGGTATGCACATAGCTTTTGCTGTTAAATGAACCCACAAAGATTAGCAGGGACAAATGTGAATGGGCATTTTTCTTGCAGTAATTTTCAAAGTGAAAGTATGCGCATGCTTTGAAAATTAGTGCAAAGACCATGGGTAAAGTGTTCTCACAAACTTTTACAGTCTTAAAATTACCCCCATTATATTACAGTATGTTTACTACAATTCTTGCTATCCAAGAAATGTTAATTGCTCCTTTAAAGTATAGAGATTTCAATTTGGAATTCATATTTATATGTAAAGATATTCAAGCTTCCATAAATACTGGGGCAGTGTAGTCACTAGAGACTTAGTATCTCTGAATGATCCCTGTTCTTCAATTCATTTTTACAAAGTTAGGAATAAAGAGGGCTGGCTTTAAGTGTGTGCAAACTGTGCAGCTGCACATAGCACTGCTGCTGTTAGAAACGCCGGCTGTGGCGCCCCGCGGCCAGGTGTCATGGCCGCCAGCCATGGCAGGCTGCGACCGGGGTCGGGTCGGTGGCCACGGCGATAACTAACTCACCGGGAGCATCGGGGGCTCCTGCGATGGCAGGCAGGCAGGCCTCTGTCTTAACTTCTTCGCGGCTTCTGCCGCTGCCTAATCGACCACATGGGTTCGGCGGTCTGGCTCCTCCCCTCAGCCTCCTAGGAGCCGCGCGCGCGGCTGAAGAGAGAATTTAAAGGAGCCATGACAGGAAATTGTCATGGCTCCCCCGGGGACTCCCCTTCCAGTTCCGGTATATAAGGCAAGGTCTGATACTCAGACCTTGCCTTGGTATTGAGGCTCTGTGCTTGGCTCCTGTGTCGGTGTTCCGGATCTGCTCTTTGCCCCACTTTTGCTCTTCTCTCGTTGGACTGATTCTTTGGCTCCTGACCCTCAGACCAGTGGTGGTGATCTTCTGGTATTGACTTGGACTGGCTCTGGACCCTTCTCCTTCTTTGCTCCTGGATTGGCTTCGGACCATTCTCCCGTCTGCTCCTGGACCGGCTCTCGACCTCTCTCTGGACTTCGACCCTTAGACTGGATTGGGACTATCTTTCAACGTGTACTCCCTGACTGATCACGACCTGCTGGAGGCGCCAGCCGTCTGGAACCCACGACCTGCAGGAGGTGCCTGCATCCAGACCATCTTCATTCATCAGGGAGTCTCCTAAGTCCCAGTGGCCGTGTCCCTACGGGCTCCTCCTGGGGGGATCATGAGCTTCCAGGGTGAAGCCTTCATCTCAACATCTTCAACATGCCTTGCCATCCGACGGTAGAGACTGATGAGGGTTAACTTCCTTCTAGGCAGCGCTGACTCTACCTCTTAACAGGGGTCCACTCTCCGATTCATAACAGCTGCTTCAGAGGCACTGTGGTAGCTTTAAAACAGCACTGCCAGCGCACTCGAGGGAAACCTCCCCCCCCCCCCCCCCCAGTCATGGAGAGCATGGCACTGCTGCTTTAGGGATGCTGTGTCGGCTTTAAAGGGACACCACTGGCCATAGTGTTCTATGGGGAGAACGTCCCCCGCCCTCAACCATGGAGAGCACTGTTCCTGCTGTTTATACAGGATGCCACTAGCATTAAAACCGGCCCTAGGAACAAACTGCCAGAGAAACGGCGAAAAAAATCAGCCATAATGCATTTCACGTTTACTGATCAAACAAGAAATCAGTTCTTAAAGCACAAAGATCCACCAGCCTAAGTTTGAACTGTTGACTGACTTCCCCCAGCCCCTGCAAATTATGCCAGACCAAACAGGCATGACCTACTCACTGATCAATAGTCATATTCCCCATTGCTATGCACTGCAGTTCACAGCACTGCTATTATCTTTAATTACAACCACAATACTTGATGAAGGAAGCCACAATCTAATTTTTTATGTATGAACTACAAGGTATTGGCTGATTAAAAGAAAGACATTGGCCGTTAAAAATGTCAAAAACTAAAGGAAATAACTAGCCATTCAGCAATGTATGCAGTATGCTTTATGGGTAATATAAAAGAACATTTTTCTTGATGTTAAATATAATTGCACACTGTATATTTTTACTGTTGTGTGTGCAGGAGATGTGCAATTGAAAGGGTTAAAATAAATGCCTGCTTAACAGTTTCATATGAGTTAACAGGTGTTGTTCCTGGTCTATCTTATTAAAAAAGAGTGTCATTATAAGCATATTTGACCACAAGGAGTGAAGCAAGGCAAGCCAAGTGTGAGCATGATGACACTCTTACATAATAAGAGATACTAACAATAACACCTGTGAATGTATTTTAGAACATCCTCACATTTTGCATTTTCAGGTGATTTATAATAATTTTATTTTCTCTTTAGCTTAAAAATGTGCCAGGAAAAAAAATCTCATAGTGCCTTCTCTGTAACAGTGCAAGCGCCATTCTACTGCATGCTGACATTTTGTACGGTTTCCATGTTATCAGGGAGGCGTGTCAATTAATTGAGCAATCTGATTGACTGAACATTGCCTGGGGGGATTTATTAGTGGTCAATATTCTTAAAATAAAACTAGGTGTTGAGAGTAGATATTTAAGGAATGAGCATGAGATTGGTATCAGGCAAGGTACATTCAAGGGGCAGTTTTCACTAAGCTGTCTCCTAGCCCCTATTATTTCTGTGGGCTGGGGGAAGAATTATGCATGCAGATTTAAAAATTAACTTATAGACTGTTGCGCTGGAGGTGGATCCTTGGCCTGGTGCAGGATTGGTACAGCCCTCTGGTCGGACCCAGAGAGCGCCTGCCACCAGGAGCTTCCCCAATAACAGTCCAGGGTTTCCGCAGGTTGAATCCTTGGGTACCTGGACCACCTGGGCCTCGGATGGTCTCCCACGAGCAAGGGTGCGCGGCTGATGCAGAGAGGATGGACTAGACCCGAACTGGAAGCTCCGGAGACCTCAGGGAGGTAACAGTTCAGGAAGGTTCTCTGGGCGAGACAGGCAGCGACTGCGGGTCTGGTCAGGTGGAAGCCGCAGGAGGATTCCAAGCAGGTTGGTCTGGTAGTCACAGTAGGCCAGAAGAGAGTGTCCGAGTAAAGCGCAAGGGTCAGAGCCAGAGTATCAGTCCAGAAGTGGTCAGCCAAAGCAGGGGTCAAATACCAAGGTCAGTCTGAGTGTTGTCAAGGCAAGCGAGGGTCAGTTCCAGGCGGCAGACGAAGAGGATGGTCAGGCAGGCAGAGGTCAGTACCAGATATCAGTCCGAGAAGGTACTATCTGGGAAGGACACAGGAACACACGAAGGCTCAGGAACAAGGAGACGCTGGAACACGTAAACGCTGGAACAAGGAGACGCTGGAACACGTAAACGCTGGAACAAGGAGACGCTGGAACACGTAAACGCTGGAACAAGGAGACGCTGGAACAAGGAGACGCTGGAACACGTAAACGCTGGAACAAGGAGACGCTGGAACACGTAAACGCTGGAACAAGGAGACGCTGGAACAAGGAGACGCTGGAACAAGGAGACGCTGGAACACGTAAACGCTGGAACAAGGAGACGCTGGAACAAGGAGACGCTGGAACAAGGAGACGCTGGAACAAGGAGACGCTGGAACACGTAAACGCTGGAACAAGGAGACGCTGGAACAAGGAGACGCTGGAACAAGGAGACGCTGGAACATGGAGACGCTGGAACACGTAAACGCTGGAACAAGGAGACGCTGGAACAAGGAGACGCTGGAACACGTAAACGCTGGAACAAGGAGACGCTGGAACAAGGAGACGCTGGAACACGGAAACGCTGGAACAAGGAGACGCTGGAACAAGGAGACGCTGGAACACGTAAACGCTGGAACAAGGAGACGCTGGAACAAGGAGACGCTGGAACACGTAAACGCTGGAACAAGGAGACGCTGGAACACGTAAACGCTGGAACAAGGAGACGCTGGAACAAGGAGACGCTGGAACAAGGAGACGCTGGAACACGTAAACGCTGGAACAAGGAGACGCTGGAACAAGGAGACGCTGGAACAAGGAGACGCTGGAACACGTAAACGCTGGAACAAGGAGACGCTGGAACAAGGAGACGCTGGAACACGGAGACGCTGGAACACGGAGACGCTGGAACAAGGAGACGCTGGAACAAGGAGACGCTGGAACACGTAAACGCTGGAACAAGGAGACGCTGGAACACGTAAACGCTGGAACAAGGAGACGCTGGAACAAGGAGACGCTGGAACAAGGAGACGCTGGAACACGTAAACGCTGGAACAAGGAGACGCTGGAACAAGGAGACGCTGGAACAAGGAGACGCTGGAACACGTAAACGCTGGAACAAGGAGACGCTGGAACAAGGAGACGCTGGAACAAGAAGACGCTGGAACAAGGAGACGCTGGAACAAGGAGACGGCAAACTCAGAGCACCACGGTGTCGACCTGATTGCCAAGGCAAGGTCCTGCGGACAGGACCTCGCTATTTGTACTAGGGGCTGATGATGTCATCAGGGCGCGTCCGAGCCGGGTTTCCCACACTTGGCCCTTTAAACGTTGTGACGTCGGCCTCATGCATGCCTAGGAGCGGGGCCGAGGAGCAGGAGGACGCGGAGCCCCGGCAGGAGCTCCGCAGTGAGGCCTACGGCATGGAGGAAGCTGGAGAGGGCCGTGGTGAGCGACAGGAACGGCAGGAACTGGTGGCAGTGGCGAGACCGGAGCTGGTTGAGGGCATGGTAAGGTGAGCAGGCCCGGTCGCAGCACCCACGCGGCCGGGACACGTAACATACACCATAATTTTCTTCCCCACCCCCATGCCCAAGGAAATGTCTCTTTTTAATTTGACTGTACGCCAGTGCTGTATAATACATGTGCAATACGTTCTGTGGAGGATCTGGCTGGTAAACGCCATATTTATTTATTTTAAAAGTATTTATTCTCTTCTTCTAGCAGACCAGCTGTGCTAAAGTGAATTATCCTAGCTAGCTGGGTAGAGCCTCCCCATGACCGGTTTAAAATGGGTGCATAGACACACGGTTCGGCTCCCAGTTTAGTATACAGGGTGTCCCTATTACTAAAAAGACAGCAAAATGGATAACCTTAGTTGGCAATCTCAGAATTAGCTTGAGCAAAGTTCAGGGGATAATGCTTTGCCATCAGCTATTTTAAAATGTTGGGTTAAGTACAGGTTTCCCCTCTCCATGCCCCGTTTAGCAAAGGTCAGCAGAGACGTGTGTGTGTGCAATGCGAGCGCTGTTCATGGCTGTGGGGACGGCTGGAACGTGAGCTCCTCCCCCAGAAACTCTGAAATGGTCTTCCTCTTTCTCCCCAGCCTTCTGCCTATCCTCAGCTTGCTCTTCACATACCACCAGTCCAGAATCTTGTTTGCAAAAGTAAAGAAATTCCAAGTGAGAGGGCGCCCATTCCAGCTCTTATTAATTACATTGGATGCACAGATCCCAACAGGATAGCTCCATTAGCATTTAGGATATATACAATGTTATCTACCAAAAGGTCACTCTGTGTGTCCCTATGGGCTTCGGCAGTACAGTCTGTGCTGTGCATTGGTCTGGCTGGCATGCACACGTTACCGTTTTTATCAGTATCTGCAGATAAGGCACATAATCTATAACCGTTTAAGATGTTTGGAAACAAAGCCTACTTAGTCTCTGCTAGAGGCTGCACGGGAAAATGACTGTTTATGGAAACATTACAAAGCTGGTATCCAAAACCTAGTTCTGTCTAGTGTGACGACAATGGACAAGACGTCAGGGCAAGAAGAACTGAAATAATTGATAACAGATGATTATTATGCACAAAGATAAAAATATATCAATTAATGTTAAGCCCAGGCTAACTTATTGTAGGTATAGCTACAGCATTTAAACTACACCCATGAGACTGTACGGTAAGAGGCAGCAAGGCATACGTTAGCGGTGTCAGATGGACTGGGATTTTACAGGGTATTACATGTCCTGCATAGCACTATAACTTTAGTTTCTTTTGCTGATTAAGGGGTAGATTTTAGGACGTGCGCACACACATGTACGCCTGATTTTATAACATGCGCGCCCTACCTTCTTCTTCTTTTTTGTTTTGTTTCAAACCTTACTTCGGCCCTGGGACCGCCTCTTTAATAAAACCCTGGGACTTAGACGCGTCCCGGGGCTTTACGCACGTCGCCAGGCCTTTTAAAATAGGCCCGGCGCGCGTAGAGCTTTTAAAATCCGGCCCTAAGTTCTCAAAGGAAAGGGCTTCCTGCTTCTAAACTGCATTTACTGGTGTAAGCCTATTTCTTTTTATGCTTAGTGCTTCAGGAAGCAAATGACTGTGAAACAGTTCCTGGTGAACATTCTTCCATTGCTTGAAGGGCGTTAACTCTGAGGTTAAAAGTAACACAAGTTGACACATTTCTGTTCAAATTGTAACATTTATCATCTTTTTTTGGTGCTAAAATGACCAGAAAAAGGAAGACAAGAGCACTAATTATATTCATCTTAATACCTTTCACAAGCACTAAAGAAGAAGAATATTTGCTCTTACAGTATGATTTCTGTTTCAAACTTCAGGCTTTTATAAGGATTCTGAGCGGATGGGAGCAGTTCAGAAGGAAGGCACCAAAATGGTGCCAGGGTCTCCAATACAATTCTCCCTAGAGAGGCTTGGGGAACTCAAAATGTATTCTCTGGAGGAAAGAGGGAAAAGGGAGAATATAACAGAAACGTTAAATACCGAGAAGGCTTCAATAACATACAAGAAGGTAGCATTCGCCATAGGAAAAAAAAGCTCAAGGCTTAGGGATTCTGAGGTGAAAGTTCAGAGAAGATGGCATGATGCTTGCAACAGAGGCGAGACATCCCAAATAGTAACAGAATCCAGGCCTGCCTAGGGCAGATATCGAGAGCAGTGCAGGGAGATGAGATCAGGTAGGGTCTGCAGTGATACAGCATATTGAGTGGGGTGGCCAAGAGCTTCCTTAGGTGCTAAGGGAGAAAGGTTTAGAGCTGTGCAGACTGTAAGGATGCATTCAGTGTAAGTTTCCCACTTCAAGTATAGCTTTGCAAGGTTTTGGTTAGTTTTACTTTTTCATTAACGTTTTCACCATAAGATTTAATGTAGAAATCTCTCTTGCAAATAGTCAACATCTAGTTAAAGTTTTCATCAAAAGGCTAAAATCTAATCTCTAGGGAAAATGAGGAAACTAAGAAGCAGCCTAAATTCTTGTGAAAAATAATCAGTGAGTCATTTATATGAGTCTGAGGGGTGAAAAACATGAGGTGAAAAGAAGCATAAAGTGCAAAACTTCCTGCTTTTATCTTTACCTAGCAGATTGCCTTATGCACCTGGAAACAGAGAAAAATATCTGTAAAACCAATCAGATTGACTTAAATTAGCTTTAATGGTCAATGTGGAGTTTATGAGCTCATACAACACCCTGGCCCCTATTCTGCAATATTCTGAAGTGTACAACAAGTTATCCAGGAAAAAAAACTGGAGTCTTCATAACTCAGTTCTTAAATTCATACAGTGGTAAGTAAAAAAATTAAATCCAGTTATAAAAATTCTAAAATGTAAAATAATAATTCCAAACAAATCTCCAGAACCTCAAAATGGTTCCCCTGCATTGCATAACTAATTAAATACATTTTTAAAAAATGGGAATTAACAATTAACTTTTCAGATAATTGAAACTAGATGAGGGCACATCACATAGATACACAAACAATAAAATTGAGTGTGTAATAAACCTATATGAACACACTCAAAGGTCTTTAAAAGTATTTAAACACTTTTCTCAAATCTACAGGTGTAATATCTTTTGAGAAAACACATTTTTAAGAAATGAATGATTTAGGATTTATTTTATTTCACAAAATGTATATTCTGCCAATCCAAGAACCCTGGTTCTTCACAGATCACAATTCTTAAATGCATAAGTACAGTAATACATAACAGAGAAACAAAACCAATGACTTTAATACAAACAACAGGCATAAAACTGCTGAGGAAACCTCATTTCAGTTAGGTGGCAAACCCCATGATAACAACCACAATTCAGGTGCAATATTCAATGTCTAGGATCCGAATGCTTGCCGAAAAAGGGTGAATTAATTATACCACTTGCAGGATCAGTTTTTCAGATTTTTTGAAATGTTGGAATTATTATAACTGAATGGATTTACTTTTTTGACTAGTTATTATTAATTTGTAGAGTCATTCAATTTTCCCTGTCATTGGTTCAATAACATGCCAGATCTCTGGGTCTGCCCAAATATTATAATATATATTTTGTATTTCATAGCATAATAATGTTATATCTCCAGATCGCAGGAATTTTACAGAATACTAGCCTGTGTACTATCAGAATTCCTGTCTAGACTGGACCTTTAAGATTTTGTTCCTATAGTTGACTGTGTAAAAAAAAGATCAAAAGGTAGAGGACAAATATGTAATGTGGCTTTAAATTATGCTGCTTACAGTTTTGGCTGGTCAAGGGTTAAGTAAGTTAAAGAAATATGAGAGTTTGCAGTGCTCAGTGCTTGCACTTTAAACCCTATGAATCAAAGGGTTCAAAGATGAGTCAGGGTCTACATTCCTTCTTCTCATCCCTTTTAGTCAGCTGAGGTCAGAAAGTTAAAAATAACAAAAATATGTATCAGAGTCCTCATGATCACAGTTTGAACTTAAAAACTCTCTTTTTTTTTTTTAAGGGTAGAAGTTCAGTGAACAAATAATGGTTCCGGCCCATTCCCCTCCCTTTCGAAGGGTTAAAAGTTTAACTGTGAGAAAGAAGCCCTTGTTCATAGATGTACTGTGGAATTAAGCAATTCTGCTATGATAACATTAACATTTCAAACGTATCTTCAAAAGCCATCTGTAAAGATTGAAATGATTACTCCTTCTCTTTCTTCTAGTTTGAGCATCTGAAAACTAAAATATACTAATGGCCTTTTTCTTATTGTGATTATTGTGCTGCAAAGGTCTTTGGAATTGATCTTCCCCTAGATTACAGTTGATTCCTCACTGGAAGCTGCTTTCCCATCTTGTGGCTGGCTGGATGTGATAGGCTGATGTCAGAAAACCACAATAAGAGGTGTATTTAAAATCGGGAGATGTGCGTGATTCTGAAAGCCACCCATATGCTCACAGGTCCTGATGCACACATCGCTGTCTTCAAACCAAAAAGGAGCATGGTGTGGACGTTCCGGGGTGAGGCCAACATATATATGTGCGGAAATACTTGTGTGCCTGGGCATATGCCCAGGTCTAGTGCCTCGCTATTGAGGAGGTGTCACTCTAAGTAAAACTGTTTTAAGGCATCTCACAGGTATTTGAGGGGGGGGATGAAGGCTTATGAACTGGGGGGAGTTTGGAGGACCTAGCTGTAGACTGGGCAAACTGGTGGGTGAACTGGTGAAACTGGCCATGGTGTGGATGCACGCCTGTTATAAAATTCCCTCACTTATGTGGCTGAAACCTGACTTTACATAGCTGTGAGTACCCACTTGCAAAGTTAGGCGCACACATTTGCGCGCCAGGGCTGTTTTATAACATACGCGTGTACGTGCGTGCATGTTATAAAATGGCCGCATATCTGGGCAGGTGTCCATGCACATGCGTCAGTGTGCACCCACACATCTGTTTGATAATTACTGTCCCTGGTAGCAGAGCTCATTCCTGGAAACTGTGTAAACAGTACCAGAGAAACACTGGTATCACCCTTAGGACAGAATTGCAGAGACTGAAGAGGTTGTGATCATATGGGACTTTTATTTATTCATTTATTTAAAAAATGTATATCCTGCATGTGTCCAAGGATCAAGGTGGGGAACAATGGTTTCCATACCAACCAATAAAAATCCTGATGCTGGAAAACCAGACACTGTGGTAAAGATGAAAAACCAAGAATGATAATAATACAGTAGATGTGTCAGTACCAAGTAAATATCCTGTATTACAGAATTGCCAGAGACAGAATATCATCGGACATTAAGAGATGCAATTGAATAACAGGAAAATGAAACATTAAGATACATAAATAGTCCCATTTGTTTTAGGCATCACTGCACATAGTACATTGTACACCTTACGAGCTCCAAAAGCAAGCTCTCTTTGCCAAAATGCAAGCATTAAATCTGAGAGTTTGAGATTGTATAAGAGCAAGGTTAATTTCTGTCATGATACGTACAAAACAAACCCATGTGGAACCAGAGAGGCCTTGTGTACAGTCCTAAGCACGCTTTTCTTGGGGTTTTTTTTCACTTATTTTATTGGCATTTAAACATAACCAAAAGAACATTTATAAATCCAAGTCAGATTAATTGTAAAGAAACCATTCAACATAATTGACAAAGGCACATCATTTTTATTATACATCTCAAGTCCCCATTAAAGGGGAGGAGGAACTAAGGAAACCTACACAATATATAAAAACCTTAACAAAGAAATTTATAGCCATCCAAGCATGAGAACTAAAAAAAAAAAAATGTTACCCTTGTTACCTCACAGAACAGTCACACAGCTTTAACATTTAGGAAAGTTTCCAGATGAGTTGGGTCTGAAAAGATAAAACTGTTACCCTGATGCCCTACAATATGTTTACAGGGATAATTTAAGAAAAATGTTGCATCCAGTGAGAGTTTCTTCAGCTGTAAAAAAAAGGCCTCCTTCTCAACTGAGTCTTACCAGCTACATCAGGGAACAGTTGAACCCTCACCACAAAACATCTGGTTCTTATTGCAAAAATATTGCTTAAAAACTAAAGGGTAGATTTTAATGCATGCACATCCATGTACTCGCACTTCCCAGCGCACGCACTTGACATGACGATTTTATAATCTGCGCGCGCATGTGCGGCGCACAAGGGGGGGTGGACTTTTACAAACTTCGCGCGGCGACACAATCCGGGCTTCCCCAGCTCCCTCCCAGTCCGCTCCAATTAAGGAGCGGACTGGGAGGGAACTTCCTTAACCCCCTGCCTAACCTTCCTTTCCCATCACCTCTCCTCCCTTCACCCTAAACCCTACCTTTTCCTTTTTTTCTTCTTTATTTTGCAACTTACTTCAGCTCCCAAGCCATCAATAGTGCTGTCCCAGCCTTATCCCCTTTCTGCCCCTCCCTGCCCAGAACATGCCCTTGCCTGCCTCTTCCAAGAAGCCCGGCACTTGAGTGCGTACCAGCCTTAACACGCATGGCCAGGCCTCTTGGAAAATTCACCCGGCGTGTACAAGGCCCGGCTACGCGCATAAAGGCCAGATTTTACGTGTGCGGGCAGTTAAAAATCTATCCGTAAATCTTTGTTTGCATTTAGGACCCAAGTAATAATTCATATTCTAGATTCAGCACGTTTTTCATAGATACACAGTGGAGAGACATACTTTAGTGCATTGTGGACATCCTGACAACCTGATGGACTGTGTGTGCCTAGGACTCGGTTGAGAACTCTTGTACAAAAGTATGCCTCTCCATTGTGTCTCTACGAAAAACGTGCTTAGTACTGTACACAAGGCCTCCCTCTCTGGTGTTCCAAATGGGTTTCTTTTATTCATATCATGACAGAAATTAACCTTGCTCTTAAACCAGTATATGCCACATATGATCTCAGTCTCTCAAATTTATTTAATTTATTTTTATTTATTTATTTATTTAAAACTTTTTTTATACCGGCATTCGTAGGACACATCATGTCGGTTTACAATTAACTGAGAAAGGAAAGGAAATTACAATGAACAGGGGAGGGGGTTAACTGGAGGATATGCAAAAGTACAGGAGAGGAGAGTCAACAGGCAGCGTTGCAGCTATTTACATTCAATTAGCATTAGATATACAAAAGGAACTAATATACAAATTAAGGGGCATGTGCACTTGAGACACTTAACATATGAAACTTATTTACAGTAAGAGAGGGGGCAGGTGCACGTAAGTACGGTTAGCATTTGGTGTAGGGGGGGGTAAGGGGAGGAGGGGGTGGAGGGAACCGGGTACATAGGGTGAATGTATTTTCAGTGAGAAATTGATAGAGGGGTGAGGGGGCGAGGTAGGGGGAGGCTAGGGGCGCTAGGAGAGGGAGCGGGGGGGGGGGGGGGGAGGAGGGATTTGGGCACAATGCTTGCATTGTGCCAAAGAAAGCTTCCTTTTGGGTTTGTAAGATCTGCTATGTGAAGGCAACATACAGAGTTGCATTTGAAAATTCTGGAAGGTCAGCTGGGCCCCGTGCACAGCTGGCCAGGATAATGTAGGCTCAGGCGCGCGTCGGGAGCAGGGTAAAGCGGGGGGGGGGGGAGCACATAAGGGAGGCAGTTAGGTCAGGCAGGGGTCAGGGGAAGTAGCAGAGGGCGTGGAGTAAGGAGGAGGGGTAGGCAAGGCACGGCTGCGGTGTTGGCAGGCCGTAATTGGTGGGAAGCCCAGAGGGGGATCTTGAGGGGGCGGAGTCTCGGGGCAGGGCGGCGTTGGTTTCACTTCGCCGCGACTGCCCTGAGAGCCGGTCGACTGTTTTCCCTCCCACCCACCCTTTTCTAATTTGTTTGGTTTGTACTTGTTGTTTCCTTGTTTGTCGCAGTTGGCGGATGGCCCGAGCCGGTACAGCTTGTATAGCATAATGAGTAAGATGGAATTATGTGGTAATTAATGAACGGTGGACAACTGGGATAGTTGTCGGATGTGGATTCCTTGCTCGTCAGTGGCGGGAGTCCCCTGGTCTGGCTCCTTGCTCGTCAGTGGCGGGAGTCCCCTGGCCTGGCCCCTTGCTCGTCAGCGGCGGGGGCCGCTGGGTTGGCTCCTTGCTGGCAGATGGCGGGGGCCGGAACCCGGGAAGGGTCGAGGAACGAGCCGTATGGCTGGCGGGGGATCGTCCTGCTAGAGGAGTGGCGGACGATGGTCGGAGATGTTGTTAAAATGTTATGTTAATTCAATGGCTCGGACCTCCAAGTTATTAAAGCTGCGGCCCAGTTAACCCAAAGTTTGTTGTCAGTTGCATTTATTCAAGGTGTGAACGGGGGTGGATGCGAACGAGCGATGTCCTGGATGCCTGCATTATTTTTTATGAGGCTGGTGGTGGGACTTTAGTGCATCTGGTTCACTTAATCACTTGTATCCTAAGGGCCTGATTTTAAAAAGCATTAGGTTTTGCAAATGTACATTTTATAACGGGCATGCGTTCACACCATTGCCAGTTTCACCAGATCATCCAGTGTTGAGCTAGGTCCTCCAAACCCCACCTGGTTTGGTAGCCTGCAATCTCCCCCACTTACTTAGATCTTTTAATCCCCTCCAAAATGGCTGGGGCTTTTTTTTCTTTTTACAACTTACACCTCTTCCATAGAAGAAGTAAACTTACATGACAAGGACCTGGGCACACGCCGGGTTATGTAAGTATTTTACACGCATATCTCTTAGACACGCCGTGAGACACCCATGGCCCGCTCACACCACGCCTCCTTTGAAATAGTGTGTGCACAGCAGGTGATATTAAAATTCAGTGGGCACACACAAGCCCGACTTGTGCGTGCATCTCGCAATTTTGACGTTTGCCGGGCTTTTAAAATTCACCTTTAAGTGTTTACCCACTGATCTTTTACTTACTTAAGTTACAAATTCTTCTTTCAGTCATCTTGAATCTTTTCATCACTCATCCCTACTGTGCCCCTTTCCTTTCTATATCAGATGTCATCGTGCCGGTGATGAGTTGTCAACACCATTCCGTGAATGATTCCTGTATGGTTTTCTATTCTTATCAACACCTAGCAGAATTGATGAATATGCTTCTTAAATTTCTTTGAAGTTACTTAAATCTTCTGCATCAGCTTTGCATTGTTTCAATGGACTGTAAGGTATCTTGCTAGTTAGTGCTCCCTTTTGCATCAGTAGCAAGATTTCATAACTGAAATTACTTGGACCTACCTCTACTGTCATTGGACAGGCAGATCTGATTGGCTGAACTACAGTATTTAACTTCTATGGGGTTACAACTCCTTGAATTGACACTATTTAATTTTTCAGGATACAACTCCTTCAACTGATCCTTTGTATTATACGTCCCATTATTTCAGGGATTGGATCCTTGCGTGAACCTTCATCAATATTTGTTGACTGTTTTCTTCAGCCCTTTGTACCTTTGTCTCCCTTATGTGTTTGTGATTTAGGACATATGATTACCTTGCTTAATCAACTTACATTACCTATCCATTTGGTCTTCTTGGTTACACTGGACATTGAAGCTCTTTATTCCAGCATTCGCAATTTGAAGCTATTAATATAGTTCAATCTGTTTTGATGCATTGCCCTTACTCTCAACTATTTCTGCTTTGATGGCTACTATTAACCAGACAAATGCATAGCAATGGGGGCTACCATGGCCCACAGCATTGCCTGCCTGCATGTGTCAGATTTTGAATCTAAGTGGCTCTATTCCTCTAATTTTTAGCTTTTGCTCTGCTATATAGTTGAAATTTTTCTGGTTTAGAATAGTACAGGTATATAGTTTTTTGGCTTGTTTCTTGTGATTCCAATTTATGGTTTTTCCATATTTTCATCCCTTTGGGGTATCTTTTTTGGATATTTGCATTTCCATACATGAGAAAGTTTTCACTACCTCCATCTACAGAAAACAAGAATGCACTCCTTTTGTATGACGTTCACCATCCTAGATTGGTATATGACAATATTCTAGTGGGGCAATTTTTTAGACTGTGTAGACTCTGTTCCTCCCATGTAGATTTTATTCTTTAAAGGGTCGATTTTAAAATGCACGAGCATCCATGTGCGTGCGGTGGCCGTCGCCCACACATGGACACAGCTATTTTATAAAATGCACGTGTTGGCGTGTGCATGATATAAAATACCAGTCCTGCGTGCACATGCGCGCCAGATTTTAATGTCCATGTGCGCAGGTCCGGGTGGGTGGCCTCCACACGCGGAGGGGGATTTTAAAAGAATCGTGCGGCGACGCAATCAGGCCTTTGCCTAGTTCCCTCCCAGTCCGCTCCAATAAAGGAGAGATACTTCAACTACCAAAACTCCGAATGAGAGGGAATGGAATTCAATCCTATTACCACACTGTATTTAAACCTAGAGACAATATCATAGGTAAGTGCTTAAAGATTGTAATCTACTGTCTCTCGCCCGCAATGGGCCTCAGGCAGTCCTCAGCCTTATAAGCAACTCTCTTATAATCATGTATTGTCTCTTGCTATAACAACATCTTCTCTAAAATTTTTATTCAAAAATTATTTACTAATAATGATTCACCATCTTATTTAGGCATCTACTATTTAAACCCAATGACTTTGTTAAAATGGAATACTTAGCCATTTCGGACCTTCATCACTCAAAATTCTGACTTGAAAAGTTTCATAATTTCACTCGACATGGGCCATGTTTCGGCTAAACAGTCTTCTTCAGGGGAAATATTTTTATTATACACTGCCGGCAAAATATTCTCTTGTCCCAAACAGTACAAAACGTCTCTTAAGGATCAGGACCACATCATGGAGCCTCAGCGTCTAAAATGTTTGTTATGAATTTGTTTTTCTGCTTTATTTTTATGGCTCTGTTTTTTAGGTTTGCTTCTTGATATCCTAGTTGTTTTCTTTGTAAGCTCAAGTTTCTGCCTACTGGACTTAGCTATCTACTATATCAAACTACTTTTAAAGTATTGGACATTGGTTTGGTTTTTTTTTTGGGGGGGGGGGGGGGTCTTTGTTTTATCCTGTGCCTTATGTTTTACCCACTTGAATATTTCAAATATTTTGTCAGCCAGTGTTTCTATATCCAAAGGGCAGGTAAGAGGCAGAGATGAAATTGTAGAATTCTAACTGAATATTTGCACATTAAATCTATCTCACATAAAAAATCTGATTAGATTTACATACAATTAAATGGTAAAAATCCAACAAAATTACTGGGAACATAGCAGCTTACAGTGCCCTGCATCATAGTATATCAGTCTGTAAACCTTCTATAGAGCCAGATTACGTACATTACAAGCTTGCACAATATACAGGGAAGGCTATCATGGAACACATTTTTTTCAACATTCCGAAGAAAAGCAAATGTGTAAAATATTCTCAGCTTTGAACAAGGAAAAAAGATAATGAATCAAAAACAGATTAGATTTGCTCAGCTCTCCATACTGAACTTCAGGAAAAAAAATGTGTTCCTGGCTATTTACCTTGCTGTGAAGGATGCCAACATTGAGAAATGTAAGCAGAAAAAAAGTCCTGGAGTTCCACATATTCATTTATTTAAAAGTTTTTATATATCACACTCTCCAAAAAATTGTTCGGGCCGGTTTACAAGGTTACATTCATAATATAAAATAACATACAAAACAAAACTTTACAATGAACAAATTAAAATGATTAATACATCATGTTTCTAACTGCAAACTACTAAATATATCAAAAGAGATATACTATTCATTCAGTGCCAGCGCTGATTCTTATACTGATTCTTGGGGATACCACTTGACTTTTGGGGTGCTTACACTGGTTTTTGAATCTACAATAAGATGGGTCCCATGTTAGCAAAGCTTTTTTTTTCAGTAGGCGGTAGCATTTTGATGCCCCCAAACGAGGCTTTTTGGAAAGATAAGTGATAAATATACAGTATATGCATAAATGAATTATTGCCATGTAAAATCAACACATGGAGTCCCAAGGCTCTGGACTCACATGTATTTTATACAAAATAAATTGCATCCAGGGCAGGGCTACTCATAACATCTTAAACTGAATTAGGAGAGAATATAAAGTTAGCATGTGGCTCTTTTCCCACTCAGAGATTTTTATTTACATAAGGAGATTATCTTCTAGATAGTTTCTCATTTATACCTCTTGGCCATGGTGCCCATCAACATTCAAATCAACAAGGTAGAAGGTAAAGCAATGTCTTTCAACTATCTTGAAATATAAGCGAGGCAGATAAAAATAATGAATCTTGAACCAGTCATCAGAAGTGTACATTTAAATGGCTTCTTCATTGAGAACAAATGCCTCATTAATCCAAAACATATCAACCTGAGAACATAGGTAAGGTCAGAGAGAATAATGACTGACACAGCCAGGGACACAACGTACTTTGTGTTCCCTGCCTTGAAGGCTCACAAAGAATAGTTTTCAGCAAGGTCAATAATGTATTTTTGGCCAGAAAAGACTTCTGTAGGCATTTGGGGCCTCTAAGAACATAAGAAATTGCCTTACTGGGTCAGACCAAGGGTCCATAAAGCCCAGCATCCTGACTCCAACAGTGGCCAAACCAGGCTAGAAGTACCTGGCAAGCACCCAAACACTATCCCATGCTACTGATGCCAGTAGTAGCAGTGGCTATTTCCTCAGTCTTGATTAATAGCAGTAAATGGACTTCTCTTCCAAGAACTTATCCAAACCTTTTTTAAACCCAGCTACACTAGCTGCACTAACCACATCTTCTGGCAACAAATTCCAGAGCTTAATTGTGCATTGAATGAAAAAGAATTTTCTCTGATTAGTTTTAAATGTGCTACTTGCTAACTTCATGGTGTGCCCCCTAGTCCTTCTATTATCCGAAAGAGTAAATAACCAATTCACATCTATCTGTTCTAGATCTCTCATGATTTTAAAGACCTCTATGATATCCCCCCTCAGCCATTTCCAAGTGGAACAGCCCTAACCTCTTTAGCCTTTACTCATAGGGGAGCTGTTCCATCCCCTTTATAATTTTGGTCATCCTTCTCTGTACCTTCTCCATCGCAACTATATCTTTTTTAAGATGCGGTGACCAGAATTGTACACAGTACTCAAGGTGTGGTCTCACCATGGAGCGAATCAGAGGCATTATGACATTTTCCATTTTATTCACCATTCCCTTCCTAATAATTCCTAGCATTTTGTTTGCTTTTTTGACTGCTGCAGCAAACTGAGCCGACGATTTCAATGTATTATCCACTATGATGCCTAGATCTTTTTCCTGGGTGGTAACTCCTAATACGGAACCTAACAACGTGTAACTACAGCATGGGTTATTTTTCCCTATATGCATCACCTTGCACTTGTCCACATTAAATTTCATCTGTCATTTGGATGCCCAATTTTCCAGTCTCACAAGGTCCTCCTGTAATGTATCACAATCCGCTTGTGATTTAACTACTCTGAATAATTTTGTATCATCTGCAAATTTGATTACCTCACTCATCATATTCCTTTCCAGATCATTTATATATATATATATATTGAAAAGTCTGGGCCAAGTACAGATCCCTGAGGCACTCCACTGTTTACCCTTTTCCACTGAGAAAATTGACCATTTAATCCTACTCTCTGTTTCCTGTCTTTTAACCAGTTTGTAATCCACGAAAGGACATCGCCCCCTATCCCATGACTGCTGCAGAGGTAGACCCTTGGCACGAGGTGGTGTTGATGCCTCCTGTGAGGGACACACCCATAGGTCCCCACCGTCGGGAGGCGAGGCCGGATGGAAAGTGGCCAGCTTGAACTTCGCCAGTACCAGCCCTCGTTCCCCGCAGGTTGAGCCCTTGGGTGCCGGGGCTGGCTGGACAGGTGGGCCTCCGCGTAGATGATCCTGAAGGGTAGGCCAGAGGGCAGTACTACAGATGGAGAGTCCCAGCAAAGGTTAGAGGCAGGTGGCGAGGCTCGTAGTCTGGTCCAGACAAGTGGTCAGAGGCAGACAGCAAGGCTCGTAGTCAAGTCCAAGACCGGGTCAAAGCCAAGAAGATTCATCTGAAGGGAAGGCTGGAACAAAGGAGAAGGGGCCGGAACAGGAGCAGGAACACAGGCAACACAGAACACAGCAGGAAAGCTTGGAGACCTGTTGCCAAGGCAGGCCCTGATTGCCAGAGCCTGCCTTAAATAGCGGGGGCTAGGGGTTTCCCGCTGCGGCCCCTTTAAATCCAGCAGAGACACGTGCGTGCGCCTAGGGCCATTGGGCCAGAAGGGAGGTGGCGACAGCATCTCCCCGTGCATCAGAAGAGGAGGCATGGCCAGGCCTGGGGCAACTTCCCGCAGCACTAGGAGGCCCAGAAGGTGCAGGGGCAGCGTGGGCGCAGAGACGGCCACCGCCAGAGAGGACGGGCACGCTCTAGCAGCCTGGCGTTGGGGGGTGAGTGAACCCAGCCATGGGCCTGCAGCGGCCAGGAAGCACAACAATGACTTTTAGTTTTCTTTTAATTTTTTAGAAACCTCTCCTGAGGGACTTTGTCAAACGTCTTCTGAAAATCGAAATACTCTACATCTACCGGTTCAACTTTATCCACATATTTATTAATCCCTTCAAAAAAATGAAGCAGATTTGTTAGGCAAGACTTCCCTTAAGAACATAAGAACATAAGAAATTGCCATGCTGGGTCAGACCAAGGGTCGATCAAGCCCAGCATCCTGTTTCAAACAGAGGACAAATCAGGCCACAAGAACCTGGCAATTACCCAAACACTAAGAAGATCCCATACTACTGATGCAATTAATAGCAGTGGCTATTCCTTAAGTAAGCTTGATTAATAGCCATTAATGGACTTCTCCTCCAAGAACTTATCCAAACCTTTTTTGAACCCAGCTACACTAACTGCACTAAAACACATCCTCTGGCAACAAATTCCAGAACTTTATTGTGCGTTGAGTGAAAAAGAATTTTCTCCGATTAGTCAAATATGCTACTTGCTAACTTCATGGAATGCCCCCTAGTCCTTCTATTATTCGAAAGTGTAAATAACCGAGTCACATCTACTCATTCAAGACCTCTCATGATCTTAAAGACCTCTACATCTCTTCTCCAAGCTGAACAGCCCTAACCTCTTCAGCCTTTCTTCATAGGGGAGCTGTTCCATCCCCTTTATCATTTTGGTTGCCCTTCTCTGTACCTTCTCCATCGCAACTATATCTTTTTAGAGATGTGGCGACCAGAATTATACACAGTATTCAAGGTGCGGTCTCACCATGGAGCGATACAGAGGCATTATGATATTTTCCGTTTTGTTAACCATTCCCTTCCTAATAATTCCTAACATTTTGTTTGCTTTTTTGACTGCTGCAGCACACTGAGCTGACGATTTTAAAGTATTATCCACTATGATGCCTAGATCTTTTTCCTGGGTGGTAGCTCCTAATATGGAACCTAACATCGTGTAACTACAGCAAGGGTTATTTTTCCCTATATGCAACAGCTTGCACTTGTCCACATTAAATTTCATCTGCCATTTGGATGCCCAATCTTCCAGTCTTGCAAGGTCCTCCTGTAATGTATCACAGTCTGCTTGTGATTTAACTACTCTGAATAATTTTGTATCATCCGCAAATTTGATAACCTCACTCGTTGTATTCCTTTCCAGATCATTTTTATATATATATATATATATATATATATAGAAAAGCATTGGTCCAAGTACAGATCCCTGAGGCACTCCACTGTTTACCCTTTTCCACTGAGAAAACTGACCATTTAATCCTACTCTCTGTTTCCTGTCTTTTAACCAGTTTGTAATCCACGAAAGGACATCGCCTCCTATCCCATGACTTTTTAGTTTTCATAGAAGCCTCTCATGAGGGACTTTGTCAAACGCCTTCTGAAAATCCAAATACACAACATCTACCAGTTCACCTTTATCCACATGTTTATCACCCCTTTATTACCCCTTGGGTAAATCTATGTTGACTGTGTTCCATTAAACCATGTCTTTCTATATGCGCTACGATTTTGATCTTTAGAAGTTTTTACTATTTTTCCCGGCACTGAAGTCAGGCTAACTGGTCTAAAGTTACCTGGATCACCCCTGGAATCCTTTTTAAATATTGGGTTTACTTTGGCCACCCTCTAGTCTTCAGGTACAATGGATGATTTTAATGATAGGTTACAAATTGTAACTAATAGATCTGAAATTTCATTTTTAGTTCCTTCAGAACCCTGGGATGCATACCATTTGCTACTCTTCAGTTTGTCACTGTCCTTCTACATCTTTCAGGTTCACAGTAATTTGTCTGTCTCATTACTCCTGAAAACCATCTCCGGAACTGGTATCTCCCCAACATCCTCATTAGTAAACACGGAGGCAAAGAATTCATTTAGTCTTTCTGCAATGGCCTTATCTTTCCTAAGATTCCCTTTAACCCCTCAGTCATCTAATGGTCCAACCAACTCCCTCACAGGTTTCTTGCTTTGGATATATTTTTTTAAAGTTTTTATTATTTTGCCTCTGCGGCCAACTTTTTTTCAAATTCACTCTTAGCCTGCCTTATCAGTGTTTTACACTTAACTTGACAATGCTTATGCTATTTCCTATTTTCTTCAGATGGGTCCATCTTTAAATTCTGGAAGGATTTTTTTTTTGGCTAAAATAGCCTTTTTCACCTCACCTTTTAATCATGCTGGTAATTGTTTTGCCTTCCTTCCACCTTTCTTAATGCGTTTTGCAAATACTAAAGGCGTGCAGACAACATGCATAAGGCTAAATCTCTTACAAGCCAACCTGAACATCGTATTTTGCAGTATTTTATTATTTATTTATTTTAATTTAGAAATTTATATCCCACTTACATACAATTCTAGGCAGGTTACAATATACATATCACATAATTATGAGAAAAAATGCTACATGCTATCAGCAAAAAAGTTGGTCATCTACATGGCTGAGGATTTTTGCAGAACTGAGAGCTAGATGAGTAAGATAAAAAATTATTTCTAGCATTAGATGCTAGAATGTTTTTTTTCCCTTTTTGTGCTTATGGGAAAAAAGCTTAAAAGTGAATTTTAAAAGCCCGACACACGCATTAATTAAGGGATGCCAAATATGTCGGGCTCATGTGTGCTGAGCATATTTTAAAAGCCGCCCAGATATACACGCAAATGCCATAGCGCACATATCTCGGAGGTTTTCAAAAAGGGATGGGGCATGGGCATTTCAGGGCGTGAAGCTGAGATGTGTGCATAAATACTTACATGATCCGGCGCATACCAGTGCTCCCTGCCGCGTAACTTTTACTTCTTCTGTGGATGCCGTGTAAGCTATAAAATAAAGATAAATAGGCAGATCAGTGGGGTTTAAGGGTTGGAGCTGAAGGGGGAAATAAAAGCTATTATTCCAGGGGGAGCTGAAAGTCCTATTGCTTAACTGAGCGAACTGGGGACGGACTGGTAAAATTGGAAATGGCATTTGCGCACACTCCATTTAAAATCCCACCTACTTGTGCATGCCCACAAAATTTGGTGCACACGTGCCGCAGCTAGGCTATTTTATCACTTGCATGCATATACATGCACAAGTTATAAAGTAGCCACGTCCCTGGACCCGGGCTGACGGACATGCGTACATGTGCACCCATGCGCTGGTTTGAAAGTTACTGTCCCTGTGCATAAGTCCATTTATGTGGTTTATACATAACAGTTCACAAAGATTTCAAGCAACTAGGTCAGAGCTTCCCAAACCTATTCTGGAGATCCCCGAGCCAGTCGGGTTTACCGGATATCCATGCATGAAGCAAATTCTCATGTACTAGATCTCCAATGTGTGGAAATGTATCCATGCATATTGACTATGGATATCCTGAAAATGTGACTGGCTGTGGAGTCACCAGGATAGATTTAGAAAGCGCTGTATTAGGTACTGCATTTGATAGTTGAATACATGGAAAACACATCTTTAATTTCACTTGTTTGTGGTAGCATAGAATGTCCAAAGGCTAGAGATAGGTAATGAAGTCACAATACAAGATGGAGACCTAAAACCCCACCCGTTATCCAGGTATGACTGAACCTATATGGATTTCGTGATTGTGATCCAGGATAACAAAAACAGAATGAACTACAATCTAGGACTTTATTTTCCTTGCAGTCTTCCCAGATCTTCTCAATCTGGTATCTGTACAATGGACACAGATTTCTAGACAAGCACTACAAATGGTGATTTCGCTGCCCATCTCTAGTTATAAGGAGAACCTTAAGTAATATAACATAAATAATTTTAAAATACACATTTATTAAGAAAGACACATCCTAATACAACCCCACTAAATACATGTACAAGCACACATTTAAAAACATCACAAACATGAATATCATATAGGCAGTGAATATTTATAAATATAATATAATCATAAACAGTATATCATTCAACTGAATCTTCACATATATTATACTAAAGTGCTTATAAGTGCTGATTCTCGTAGTTTTCAACTCCACAGCTTTCCTCCATTGGTCACTGCCGTAATGTAATTCACTTGAGTACTGCCCGATACTACTCCCGACTTCGGGACCATAGTCCCGCAATAAGTATTTGTTTGGTAATCAGTAAAGTAAGAAAACCATCAAAAATCGTTAAGCCAGTTTTACCTTTAAATTCTAATTTGATTTCTCCCCTTTGGATTCCAGGTCCCACTCACTCATGTTACTTAAGAGGACATAATTGATAATGATTTCCATGTTTGAGATGTTTTTCCTTTGTTCTTTATTTCCTGTATGCCACTCTATTATTCTTTTCCTGAAAGTATGACTTATGTATACTTTTTGAAAAACTTAATAAACTGCAAATGAAAAAAAAAAAAAGAATTTTACAAAATATTTCTTTAAAAAAGAATTGTGATGAATTTTTTTAATGTTTGTAAATTAATTTCTGATATAATGTTCTTCCTGACTCTACTAATACTGAAATAACTTTTCTAATTCAGTCTTTCAAATCTGGAACATAGTGGAATATTCCAAATAGTTAACTGATGGGAGTAGTCACCTGAACGCTGCTCCTCTGTATATAATGCTTAACACTGGAGAGTATTTGGACACCTAGAGAAAATATAATAGGTGACAGGTGTTCATTTTCTTCTTTCTAAATAAGTGTAAACCTTGTTGAATCCTCAACAAGTATGCTTAGTGGCAAAAAATGATTCTTGTGATTTGTAATTATATAACTTACATGATATTTTTGCTGGTATCTTTTGTAATCATTGACTTTTACAATTAGTTGTAGATAATCATAAAGATACATGACTTTTTTCTGACAGAAAATTATTCTTTGTACAAGAGTAGATCATCTTTTAACCTCTTTTGGCCACTATGGTACAAATATAACCTTACATTGTAGGGCACGGAGTGCAAATCTGAAAGTCTTGCATCTTTGTACATGGGAACAAGTACTCGTAGTGCAATCCAAAAATGTACTTGTATATCCAAACAGCATCATCCTTAACTCATTTTTCACTGGCTTGATGAGCGATGTTTGAAAGCATTGCTTATCTACCCAACATGGTAGGAATCAGAGAGGAAGAACTTCAGCTGGACAGGCTAGATGGACCAATTGATCTTTATCAAGTGTTATTTACTATGTTATATTATTAAGTGTTTTAGGTAGTCCAAAATCATGGAGTTCTGGTAGTAGTATGGTTATGAGGAAAGCTGTAATTTTAGGGCTCAGTTCACAAAGTTTTTTCCCTCCATGGACAAGAATAGGAGAAAAGGCTTGAATGAATTAGTTCCTTAGTAGGCTGTGATCTCTTTTTATTGAACCAACACAATAATAATCAAAAGATATTGCCCATGTGCTTTCATAACTACATGGGTCCATTCTGCTGGTGTGACATTTGTCACCTACACAAAATCAAACTTGTAATTTTAATTTTAGATTTGTACTGTGGAATGCACTGCCAAGGTATTTTGATGAAGGATCAATAAACTGTAATATATCTCCCATTCTCTTGCCGACAATAAACTCCTTTTAAAATCAAAGCTTCACATTTTTATAGAACAGTGATGGTTTCCACAAAGCTTCAGACTATGGGGGGCCCAGTCTGTGTGCAAGTGGCTGTGAGTACAGTAATGGAGTCTGAAGATATGCATACATTGCTTACATTCAGCAATAGTAAGATTTGGGGAGGGGGTTTTTACCACCACCCTGCAGTGAACGGACTCTAGCAGAATCTAAAATAGCTGCATAGATAGGCCCATACCACTGCATCTGACTTCCCTGAATGACACCCAATATAAAGAAAGTGATGCTGCATGGCTGAAAACCAGGTTGTAAATCTAATAAAGGATCTAGATGATGTCATAAACTGTAAGAGACAAGCGTGAATGATTTACGAGCAGCAGAGAAATTCCCAGATTGAATTACAGCTTAAGTGTGTAATCTCAAATCATGTGGTATTATTTATAATGCCATGTCAGAGGACTGCTTTGGCTTGGAGGTGACAGGAATCAGGGGGGAGGTTTGCGGGGTGCTACTGCTGCTTGACTAGAAGGATTACAGTGTACAAATAACAGGAGAGGTTCTAGTACATTTCCAGATGCGCTGGGAAGAGAAATAATCTCACCTGTGAGAATATTATACACGGAGCAACAGAATTGCCTTTTGATTTTTTAGCCAAATTTCCTAGAAACGTTTACAAATTTATTTTGAAATGGGAGAAAAATCAGTGATTAAAATCAGGTGGAAGTGCATTCTGGGAAATATTGAATCTGTCCATGCAGTCTATGGTGCAAAGTGGGTGCTGTTACTGTGGAGAACAGCAGGTTCTGAAGGCAATGAGGAGGATAGGGTTTCTGAGGTCGGTCAGATTTTTTCTGAAATGTCCTGTTTTATATTTTGGGGGTAGGGGAGGATTTCCCACCAATGTTCTGGGCTTTGTGTTTTTTATTTGGAGGGGGCAGCAGGGAGAATTAAATAACTATAAATCACTCTCAGGTTTGGTTCATAATAAAAATCTCTTTTGATACCTATCCAAGCATTATCTGGTAGACAACTGATTCTGGAGATACAAGTGTCAATATTCCTATTATAAGAAAAGCTTGCTGCTTTGTGGTGTTCATATTAATATACAAAAGTCAAAAAAGAAAATATTTAGTTAATTTACCAAGGAGAAGTGCCTGAGATTATGAACAGCTGTAATCTAAGTACAATTCGCTGCGTTGTGATGTTTGTGTTTGGTCATCATACAAGGCTTCCGAAATCCCACTTCTCCCGTTCTCATTGCTTGTTCTTTGTACTTAGATTACAACAGTTCATAATTTCAGGCACTTCTCTTGGGTAAATTAGCTAAACATTTTTTTTTTTTTTTTTTACTTTTGTATTTGATACAGAACAAATGCAACCAGTTCATAGTAAACCAACTAAAACATCAGCAGGTGCAGATTAACCCATTTTGCATAATTAGTCTTATGAAGCCTGGTCTCTGTATGGTGGGCAGTCCCTTTCTTACCTGGAATCCCTAAGCAGAGCTCCTATGAGACATTTCATGCCCAAGATGAAACAAGCTTGGTTATGTTGAAGAACAAACTTGCAACATTGCTTACATTAAATGCATTCTTTTGGATTTAGGTCTGAGAACAGAGTGTAAATCCTAATCCTTGTTAGGCAGTACTGTGCTAGCATAGCACATCCTCTTCCTTATCTTCTGAATACAGACGTCATGCAGTTGCTCTGCCAAATTGCAGTCCCTCCCTTATAGTTTTCTTGTTGATTGCCAGAATTGCTGTCAGATTTTTTAAAAAATCATCTCAGAAAATACAACAGTGAAGTCTGTATATGGCATGTCAAGAAACTTTGTCTAAATTTCCATGATCTGGTAATATAGTAAGTAGATAATAGAGTTTTGGGGACAGATGTGCAAAGCATGCTTCCCATAGGCACAAAATGGGCAAAATCCTTTCCTGCATCAATCTCTTAGGGTTTGAATCACTAACGTTTTCCTTCCTCCTTGTGCCTATGGGAATAGGCTTTGATGAGTCAGGCCCCTTGCAAGGTTATGATATCTTTTAAAGGAGTAATCAAAAAGTTGCTGCTGTAGGTGAACTTTTGAAACCACACAGGTTCCTTCTTCAGAAGCCATCTGTGTGGTCTTGAAAGTTCATGTACTCAGTGCAACATCTTATTTTTGTCTTTTATAGGGTATTGCAACCTACAAAGGCTCCAGTTTTCTCCAGGACTAATATGGCTACTAGAATTGTCCTACATAACAAAGAAATAATGCTAATGTGTACTTTCATCCAAACAAGATATTGGTGTGTTATACAGTATAATAAACATGCATCCACCTCTGTGGTGAATGGTATCTTAATGTCCACGCTACATGAAAGCTTCCAAAGAGGATGAAGGTGGAATGTTTATATGGATAGCTCTAGCAGACGCTCAAAAAGAGTTTCTTTTATACTTTTAGTTTCGTTATGTGTATTAACGAAGACAGTGTCATGCATGACATTTCTGTATTCACCTCATCCATGTGTCCTTCCTGATTTCACACTCTTGACACACTTAGGGCTGGATTTATTTGTTACGTATCCCCTAGGTGCAGGAGTGGAGCTGGGTCTTCCTGTGAGCATGAGCTGTGCTGCAAGGGTGCCACTTCTATCTCAGTGCCATTTTCTCATAAGCAAAACTCATCCTGAGCAGCAGTGCCCCCATCAGGCCCACTCCCTTAAAGGCACATGGATGAGCCATACAGAATGTCTCATTTACTCTGATCCAAAAGCTGCTAGCCCAGTGGGTTTGACGGGATGTTGCCACTCAGGTTGAGCGGCACTCGTGAAAAAGTGCTCCTGAAACAGAGTAGGAGGTGCCCCTTTTGTGTGGCACTCTTAGGTAGCTGCTTAATCTATCTAGTGAGAAATCCAGACCAGGACACATTATAGTATAATTAGCAAAAAAATCCTCAGGTGGCTCTCTCCGTCTTTTTCAAGGATACTGAAACCAGTGAGTTACCTAACAAAGGGTTGATATACAGTTTTTCTAGATTGGGACAGGACTTCTCAAACCCATCCCAGTCACCCCACAGCAATCGGATTTTCAGGATATCCACAATGAATGTGCACAAGATAAATTTGCACACACAAATCCAATTAAGTGTGGGGTGACTGGGATGGGTTTGAGAAGTCCTGTAGAAAGCTTACTAGATAGCTCAAGGGACATGAGTAACCACTAGTGCCAGCCCTGGGCTTGCTACATTCAAGCCATAGATTTATAATTCCAATTTCTGTAAGAAAAGCAGGAATATGAGTCAATAGATATAACATGGCAAAAACCAGGACTGGCTTAGTTTATTCCTGGTAATCTGGCAACTCTATTACTTGGACCTCATTTGTACACTGCACATCAAGTCAGGTTTTTCTGAAGCTTTTGAGTGCTCAAAACAGACTATGTATTTTCACTTCAAGAACTTAATTCTGGTGCTTGTCCTCGATCTTCTTTATATTGGGGGGGAAATTGTCTTTCTTTTCAGGCAGCATGAAGCTATAGATGACAGCATCTTATCTACTTTTCCTGCCCCCAGACAGAAGCTTGCTGCATGACCCCTTTTACTGTGTTTTTCATTGCAATTCACTGGGGGTGAGGCAAGACCAAACAGCAATATGCTGACATCTGCTGCCTTCCAGTAACTCCCATTCTATAAATCACTTCTTGTGAAAGGGTCACCTTAGGGCTTCTAAGAAAACTAAAAAGTCATGGGATAGGAGGCGATGTCCTTTTGTGGATTGCAAGCTGATTAAAAGACAGGAAACAGAGAATAGGATTAAATGGTCAGTTTTCTCAATGGAAAAGGATAAACAGTGGAGTGCCTCAGGGATCTGTACTTGGACCGGTGCTTTTCAATATATTTATAAATGATCTGGAAGGGAATACGATGAGTGAGGTGATCAGATTTGCAGATGACACAAAATTATTCAGCATAGTTAAATCACAAGCAGACTGTGATACATTATACAGGAGGACCTTGCAAGACTGGAAGATTGGGCATCCATATGCCAGATGAAATTTAATGTGGACACGTGCGAGGTGATGCACATAGAGAAAATTAACCCTTGCTGTAGTTACAAAATGTTAGGTTCCACATTAGGAGTTACCGCCCAGGAAAAAGATCTAGGCATCATAATTGATATTACATTGAAATCATTGGCTCAGGGTGCTGTGGCGGTCAAAAAAGGAAACAATGTTAGGAATTATTAGGAAAGTTATGACAAATAAAACGGTGGATATCATAATGCCTCTGTTTCACTTAATGGTTAGACCACACCTTGAATACTGTGTGCAATTCTGGTCGCCGCATCTCAAAAAAGATATAGTTGCACTGGAGAAAGTACAGAGAAGGGCGACAAAAATGATAAGAGGGATGGAACAGCTCCCCTATGAGGAAAGACTAAAGAAAGCTTGGAGAAGAGACGGCTGAGTGAGGATATGATAGAGGTTTACAAAATCATGAAAGGACTTGAACGGGGATATGTGAAATGGTTATTTGCTCTTTCGGATAATACAAGGACTAGAGTGCACTCCATAAAACAAATCAGAGAAAATTCTTTTTCACTCCACACACAATTAAACTCTGGAATTTGTTGCCAAAGGATGTGGTTAAGGCAGCTAATGTAGCTGGATTTATAAAAGAGTTGGATAAGTTCCTGGAAGAGAAGTCCATAAACTGCTATTAACCAATAGGGAGTAGTTGCTGATTGTTGCCGGCATTAGTAGCATGGAATCTATTTAATGTTTGGGAACTTACCAGGTACTTGTGACTTGGATTGGCCACTGTTGGAAACAGGATGCTGGGCTCGATGGACCTTGGTCTCACCCAGAACGTATGTTCTTTTAGTCTATGTCTAATCCATTCATTACAGTCATCCTGTTATTTAGTATAATGATGGTTTGCTAGCTCAGGTCCTACAAGATATTTTAAACACAGGTGTAGAATAGCTTCTCTCTTAGGCTTTGCACTTTTCCAAGTGCCTCTCTTGCTCCTTTGAAAGCAGTTGGTCACAATAGTATGAGTAACACTGGTTTGGCAGAAGGAAAGAGTGTGAGGGTCTTTGGGATCAACTGGTCAAGGTTAATACACATAAATCCTATGGCTTGCACCCAGTGCTCTGGTACATGTTCATCCTGTACAGAAGGTGTAGCAGTGAAGTTTATCAAGTTCAAGAGCAAGACCAAAAAACAAAATTTAACTTCAGCCAGTCATGTAATACACTAAGAAAATAAATCCTTGTAATTAAAATTTTAGATTTGCTTAAAAAGATGCCATTCAGCCCATGGGAAGAGGGCGTCCCCAACATTGCATGAAAGTAACACCTAGTGTCCAGAGTCAGGGTGCGCAGGCAGGGCCAGTGGAAGCACTAGGTGAACTAGGCCTGGGCCTAGGGCGCCGAGCCGCTGATGGCCAACATGAAGGCTCATGCGACCGCCGGTGGACCTCATCCCACTGGCGGCTGAGCAGTGAACTACTGCTGCGTTGTGTGCCGGATACACACAGCAAGAAGATCGGCAGGGCCGTAGTGGAGCTCATGTCACCATGGCCCGAAGAAAAAAATTGCATCCAAACCTGCAGGTGTTCCTCCTCCTTCCTGCCCGCGCGGCCCCGGAAGAAAAATGTTGCCGGAGCCACACGGGCAGGAAGGAGGAGGAGCATCAGCCGCATGCAGAAGAGGAGCAGCGCTTACGGGCCGCCGCGAATCTCGTCGCAGCGGGCTGAGGAGGAGGCCCGGTAGCAGGGTCGCCGCCACGGATCCCACATTGCGGGCGGCCCGAGAAAATCAGGGCCACTGCAGAGCCCATCCTTCGGCGACCCGTGAAGAGGAGGCCCAGAGGTGAGAGAGAGGCTGAGGGCCTGTAGAGTGTGTATGTGTGCGTGTATGAGATGAGTTGAGAGACTGTGTGTGGGACTGAGGACCTGAATGTTTGCAGAGACAGCATGTGAGAGCCTCTGTGTGTGTGAGAGAGACAGCATGTGACACTGAGAACCTGTGCTTGAGCAAGACAGCATGTGGGAGTGAGAGTCTGTATGTGTGAGAGTCAGAGAGCATGTGCCAGTGAGAGACTATGTATATGAATGATTGTATGAGAGAGAACATGTGAGAGTGAGAGCCTGTGTGCGTGTGTGTGAGAGAGAGAGAGAAAGCATGTGAGAATGAGAACCTGACTGTGTGTTTGAGGAAAGAAGACAGATGGAGAGAAAAGAAATAGAAAAAAAGACAATATAAAAGGAATTGGCATAAAAATAAGAAAGGGAAGGTGGGGGAAAAAAAAAGCCTGTGACCAACCGATTAGAAAACTAAGATCAGACAGCAAATGTAAAAAAAAAAAAAAAATTACTTTTTACTGATTGGCATATGTAATCTTTGGGAATGTGCAAGAGTAGCACTTTCTCTATGCGGATCTCACAATGTAGGAAGTAGAAGCCCACGGGGCCTGCACAGAGGAGGCAGCAGAATGGGCTTCAGTGTCAGTAGTAGCAATCGACACCTCCCCAATAGCCACGCGGCAGCAGTGACAGTGGCAGCAGAGGAATGAGAGAGGCTCTGAGGTTGCTGGCAAAAGAAAGAGAGGGGGGTCTGCCTTTAGTGTGTGCATGTGTATGAATGGGACTCTGCCTGGGGGTGTATGTGTGTGAATGCATGGGTGCCTGCCTGAGGGTGTGTCTGTGTATGAGAACGAATGGGTGTCTTCCTGGGGTTTGTATGTGTGAGAATAGGTGCTTGCCTGTGTGTGGTGTACGTGTGTGTGAGAATGAATTGGTGCCTGCTTGGGGGTCTGTGTGTATGTGAGAATGATTGGGAGCTTGCCTGGGTGTGTGTTTGTGTGTAAGTGAGGGAGCCAGTGAGAGTGAGAGCATGAGTGTGTATGAAAAAATCCAGGGGAGTAAGAGTGTGGGGGTGGGGGGGTGTGTGTGGAGGGGGAGAGAGTGTCTTACAGCCTGAGAGTGTGTCAGTATCTGTGAGAGCGAGAGGTTATGGTGGGTATAAGAGCATGAATGTGTATGTATGTGACAGTGTATGTGTGAGAGAGAATGGACATGTGAGTATGTGTGAGAGAGAGAGGATAACCTCCTAATCCTCGACAATATCAAGGTGTCTGGAAATCAAGAGCTCCTATGTATGGACAGCAGGGGCTTTTTAAAATCCTTATTAGTTTTAATTATTTGATATATGTGCTGTTTTGAAATATTTTATTGGTGTTTGGGAAATTGTAAAAAATGTATATCATTTTAATTAATAGAAATTCTATTTATCAGTAGTTTTAAAATATTCTTTTATTAGTATGGTTTTACTATTATAACTGATGCTTTATGTTTCTTGATTTTATTTGTTTTATGAGGAATGGTGGTTCTGTTTTTCCATTGTTAATACACAGAGTCTGGCTTCTTGGGGGTTTCCATGTCAGTTTTTTCTAATTTGTGCTGTATTTGGTGAGAGTCTGCCTCTGCTCTGTGTGTGTGACCATGATGAGAGATTCTGTTAGCATGTAGTGTCTGTATAGGGATCTATAGCAATCGGGTTTGTTTTGTTTCCTCAGTAGGTGGTGTGTTGGTATTCTAGGACCCAGTGTAATATTTACCCTTGCTTTTTCACAGGTAGGGTTATTGTTGTTTGAGTCCTTGGTGTTATTACTGTTATGTTACAATGGGATTGCAGTATAGGTTTTGAGTGTCTTTTTTGCAGGGTTTTGTGTTAGTTCACAATGTGTCTGGCAGTGGAAGGTGTTTGTGCTGCTGTTACTGTGAGGTGACACCAGCATTTGAAAATATCTTTTACTATGATGAGCTGTAAGGGAAACATCCAAGCTCCATTGTTTGGGAGAATTTCGGTGGATGCACAGAGTTACAGAACTGGAGGTGCAGGATTTATATTGACATTCTGTCCCTTCCTATAAATTCCAGTCTTCACTCTCATAGCCATATAGAATTAGTTGAATGAGGCTATCAAATAATTTTATAGTGTGAAACTGGCCAGCTTTTTAAAATTACCCAGAAGATCCTTTGGACTTTTTTATTAACACTTTTTTTTTATAACCAGTTTTAAAGCAGGATCCATGCCATAGAGGTGGGTGTGATGAAGAAATGTCATTTTGGCTCCCCCCAAATTCTTCTGGCTAGAGATGCCACTGATTTTCTGTGACCTTACGCATTAGTACAAGAAGGGTTAAGGGGGGGGGATGCTGGAGAGGCTCACACATGCATTGGCCCCTGGGCGCCGGAGACCCTTGGTGCGCCACTGGGTGCGAGCCATATGGGGCCGCAAGCGGTGCAAAGAGGAGTGGAGATTTGGCGGGCCGCGAGCAGTGCCCAACCTGCTCGCGACCCAGAAAACCACACATTCAGCGGGCGTGATCGAGAATGAGGTAGGAATCGGGGCCGAGACCGGGGGGGCGCAAGGGAGAAGGCTCGCCTAGGGCGCCTAATCCCCTTGCACCGGCCCTGTGCACAGATACTGGGAGGAAGCTGCTGTCCTTTGCCACTGTCGGAGAGAGGATGCTGGGCTTGATGTACCATTGGTCTGGACCAGCATAGCACTTCTTATGTGGTCTCTGGCTGAGCATGGTTGCCGCGATGACTGAGCTAACAGGGAAGCAGGAGAGGATTGAATGGTAAAGAGTTAAAAATGGGGGAGCGAGGGACTAATGGATAATTTGAAAACTCATGGCACTGTGGCTGCCAGAGAGACTGGTTCTGAGTGCGCTGGGAGCTAAAAAGAGCAATAGGAAACTACCAGGCCAAAAAAATACTGTATATGTATTCATAACATTAAGTAAACCCCTGGATTGGGTATAGCAGCAAAAAAGGCTAATCTTTCATCAAGAAGCCTGACTTAAACTGTGCATAGGTCAACAACAACCCTCCCATGCAAAGCTTCTACATCTTATACAGAAATAACGCGAGTGCCCTATTTTAACTCAAGAACCACACAGAACTAACTAGAAACAAAAGCCAGCCTAATGCTTTATAGAAATGAAGGCATGACCTAGTTTTACTTCCTGACCTGAGGCAAGTGATTGATGCTTGAGGAGACTGGGACCTGCTTAAACTGGTTTAGCATGTCAAATGCCAACCTGCCTTATGTCATTGAACATTTAATAAAGCCCAGTAAATAAGGCAGGGTTAACCTAGAAAACTGTATCAGGCTTACACTATACTTTTTAGGAGAAATTGTCCTTATCTTAGCAGGAAAGCTGAACAGGATACCCCCTATACATTTATTAGATCTGAAAAACCCTCAGGTAGAGCAGTGAGCTAGCCATTAAAAAACATAATCTTATTTACCAAGGGGCGCTAAGCTGCACAAAGAAGCTTAATAGTTGGAAATTATTTTTTGATGGATGTAGTATGGTATTTAATAAACTGTTAAGTTATTGTGTAGTGCTCACAGTATTAATTTAACAACCTCCAATAGTTGGATGGGTTGAAATAGTTCCCACACATTAAAATATACTACTCTACATTCTCAGAAGGAATTCAAATCTTAAATTAAAAATCTTGGGCTTGTTATTTACCAACAGAATATCTGTTCCCTTCCTGTTGGCGGTGCAGCCATCTGTGAAGTTGATTCACAAGCTACATACGCTAACAACATCTTTCATCTTAATAAACACAGCAAGGGGCTGTTGGATAACCAGAAAAAAAAGCCCTGAAATTACAGATTAATTTATTAACACGTAAAACTTTCAGTCCAATTCATTATACCATTTACCACAGAATGACTTCTTAGATTATGCACTAAAAACTTTCCAAAAGCTTCACCTAATTGCGATGAACACAGAAAGAACAGTAGTGCCTTTTGTCCCGTACACAGCCAGGGATATCTTGGGGGTCAATCTCCCTGCCCTGATAAAGATTGCGCAGGTCTCAGAGCAGAAGAGGGTGCACAGAGGTCCTTTCTGACTTCAAGGCTGTCAGGATTCTCTATGAAGAACTAATCTGGGCCCAGTTATTGCTAGTGCTTGTGACCTGCTTGGTCTTACAAAACGTCTGTGCTCATGCTTTTTGAGATCTTTGCTTACGCGCTCAGTCACTTGTATTGACATTGGTAACTAAGATTCTGCTTCGGTCAAAATGTTGCATCAGCTGCAACAAAGGTTGACTGTGAGGATGCTGTATCTGTCTACCTGGTGAGCAGTGAGGACTGGCCTAATGTACTAGGAATATACACTTTATGCAGTTACATCTTTAAATTAAATCCTGCTTCCCCCATAGATCTTGAAACATTGTTATTGTTTAATTTTTACTGCTGTCGTTCTTATTTATTGATATGCCTGTTCCGTTTTAACACCCTGTTTTCCACGCCCCTGTTTTTTGTAACTTTTATTTTTGTTCGATGTAAACCGTCATGATGTTCCTACGAATGTCGGTAAAGAAAAAAAACCTTAAAAAAAAATAAATAAAAATTATTAGAGTAAAACTCTTTGCAACTCAACACAGAGAAGGGAAACAACTGTAACACTGAATTTTCAGAACTGCGGTATTACCATTAAACATTTCTAGACAATAATCAATATCCAATATGTTTCTTAGCTGTATTGGTTTGGCCAGTAGAAGATGAAAGAATATAATTTCGGTTGGAGCGTTTTTGTTCAACAGCTCTGGAATTTCCTGTGCAAACTATTGAGCTAATGTGGTCATGGCTTAACTATCATAATTGCAACATGAAACAGTTTTTGAAAAAAGCAAACTATTTTGCAGACCTATGCTTTGGGAGGGGGAGCGGGGGTGGTAATTTGTAAAAGGTTTCAGTGTGTAAAGTTAGAAGTTACGCCTGGCAGCAGCATGCAAATAGTATTTGGTAACCTGAAGTATGTGCGTACTACCGTGTTTCCCCGTATATAAGACAGCGTCTTACTTTCTTTTTACCCCCAAAAGTCCCACTATGTCTTACTTTCAGGGTATGTCTTATATTGGAAAAAAAACCTGAGTGTTCAAAAAAAAATTATTTTTAAATACCTGTCGGAGGGCCGCGTGGGTCCAGGCGGCTGGCGGCGGGAGCCGGGTGGTCGCGTGTTAAATCTAGGCCGCGGGCGGGTGGGCGCTTGTTCCAGGCGGCGGCGGCGGCGGGGGGGGGGGGGGGGGGGTGGGTGGACGCGCGTTAGTTCGAGACGGCCGGCGGGCGGCGGGTGGTCGCGTGTTAAATCTAGGCCGGGTCGCACAGGCGCGCATTCATTCACTGCCGGTGGGGGCTGCCTCGGCAGCCCCCACCGGCAGTGAATGAATGCGTGCACAGGCCCACAGCGCCTGTGTGACCCCTGCGATTCGGCGCTGGGGGCTGCCGCTGGGGGCTGCCGCTGGGGGCTGCGGCAGTGAATGAATTCATTCATCCAGGCGGAGGAGCCGGCTGCTTTCGCCGCTGCCGGCTGCTTTCGGCGCTCAAGGCAGTCACATGCTGTGACCTCACGGCATGTGACTGCCTTGAGCGCCGAAAGCAACCGGCAGCGGCGAAAGCAGCCGGCTCCTCCGCCTGGATGAATGAATTCATTCACTGCCGCAGCCCCCACCGGCAGCCCCCACCGGCAGCCCCCAGCGCCGAATCGCAGGGGTCGCACAGGCGCGCATTCATTCACTGCCGGTGGGGGCTGCCTCGGCAGCCCCCACCAGCAGTGAATGAATGCGCGCCTGTGCGACCCGGCCTAGATTTAACACGCGACCACCCGCCGGCCGTCTCGAACTAACGCGCGTCCACCCGCCCCCCGCCGCCGCCGCCTGGAACAAGCGCCCACCCGCCCACGGCCTAGATTTAACACGCGACCACCCGGCTCCCGCCGCCAGCCGCCTGGACCCACGCGGCCCTCCGACAGGTATTTAAAAATATTTTTTTTTTGAAATGACAGGTACGTCTTACTTTCGGGGGATGTGTTACATTAGCCGACCCCCCTAAAATTCCCACTACGTCTTACTATCAGGGGTGTCTTACTATCGGGGAAACACGGTAGCAGTGTCGCGGGTAAATGTAAACCAAAAAAAGACGCTTTAGGGCATTGTGGAGTGGATTTGGAAGTTCACGCACAAGTTAGTATTTTATAAATGGTACCCACGCATACATTATCAAAGAAAGTGTACTCGTGCTGTTACATCTGCTGATTAGCTCACGGAAATGAAATCCCACTTGTCTTTTGTCTGCAGATTTTGGGTGAGAGGTCAGGGTTAAGTGTTTAGAGGGTCTGGATGACCTGCTGTGGTGGTGTCAGCAAACTGGTGATTAAAAACTACATGCAGAAATATTTTCAGAACAGAATATGTTCATATTTGATAAAATAGCTGCCTTCATGCATGAACTGCAGTAATTACATGCATGTTAGAATTATTTGGATGTAAAATATATTTGTGTATTTTTGTAAAATAAGGTATAGAAGGTATGCAGTTCCATGCATTAAAAAAAGTGTGTGTGTACTGAGACATACATGCACAGTTTGGGGGCAGAGATATGCAGTATCTTATAAACATCAGGCATAAGCTTGTGTGCACATACTTATCTTTGTCTGAGCTGACTTGTGCACACCTTTGAAAGAGTTACCCTGTAAGAAGGAGTCCTGGAAATGAAATGTTTCTGTCTTTCCTGTGGACAGCAAGTAAAAGCAGGAGAATATCAGCCTGGCATATGCCATTGGCTGCTGAAATTAAAAAGGAAAAAAGTAAAAGAAGGACATCTGCATTTTCCTTAAAAGTTCATTATTCATTACAAGTGACACCATCTGGTTTTCCCAGATAATGCAACACGAGAATATAAATTGTTAAACATTTTTTTCCGCACTCTCATCCTGCTGTGTTTTATATTTTGTTGTTTTTCTTGATTTTGTTTTATGAATGTTTTTATTGTACTTCGCCTCAATCTTTATGTAGTGGAAAGTAATAAATAAATTGAACTAAACCGATGAAGTGATATGCCAGAGATTCAGTTGCTTTCTGCCACATGAAAATGGACACAGATGCAGAAGCAGCAGATCCTCAAAAGCTGACCAGCAATGATGACCTGCCAGAGTATTGTGTGGAGGAAAAAGATGTAATCATATCACACCTACCTTGATCAATCTTCAGTGGCTCCCAATAAAACATAGAATTGAGTACAAAATTCTATGTTTTATACATAAATCATTAAATTGTGAATGAACTGAATAGTTAAACGCTTCTCTACACCTACACACACCCAAAAGGAATCTAAGGTCAGCCAGTAAAGGACTTCTTACAGTGCCATCTATAAGAACAGCCCATTTATCCGGTCAGAGACAGAGCAATTTCGGTTACGGGCCCCAAATTATGGAACTCATTATCAGACGAGCTTAGACTCCAAAAGGACATTAAAATATTTAAGAAAAACTTTAAAACATGATTATTCAAAAAAGCCAATGACAGCTGAAACTTAATTTGAACAGTTTAGCAGTCAGATACGCCTGTGATACTTTTAAAGCAAGTGTTAAGCAGTATTAAGCGGTCAGAAGTGTTATGATTATACTTTTTACTTTTATTAAGTGAGTTTATTTATTGTAATATATTTTTTAGATATTCTATTTTAAATAATTTTATTTCATTTGTTGTATTTATTATTTTTAAATACATTTTATTTCAATTTTTGTACTATTTTAATTTTTATTCTTTTTATTTCTTTGTATTTTTTCAATGTACACCATCTAGATTGTTTAAAATAAATACATGAATGGCCTGCTAACGTCTGCTCTTTGTCCTGCCTGTGTGCAAATGTCACCTCTCTGAGGCATCACACAGCAGGAACAACTGGACTCAGGGATGGTGAGTTTTAGAGATGGGGGCATGGCCATAATAAATTGTCAAATGGTTAAAAATAGAAGAAATAAAATATATTTGGACAAAATTGAAAGGAAACCTAGAATAGATGAAAAAGAGGATGTAATAGGAAGATTGGGGGGGGGGGGGGGCGGGCTTTTATTTTGGCTCTAACAGTTTCTTCCTACTCCTTTGAGATTTAGGCTCAGTCAGTACTAGCTATTATCTGACTGCAGTACCTTAATCCTTCATTGACAACTACACAGGTTATTTTTTTATGATCCTCTCATTCCCCCTTCCCAAACCCTAACTAGCCTAGACTGCAAGTCCCTCCAGAACATGGAGAATAGAAGTGCACCTAGAGTCACCAGGGCTGTCTTCCCCCACCTCCCTCAGAAAGGCTATGAGTGCACCCTCCACAGCAGTCCCAGGCCGCCATAGCTAGGCTCAGGATCCGGACTCAGCTCTCCATGCACTAGCACTGATCAAGGTGATGTTTTAAAGAATATTACACTAGCTATCGCCTCTCCTTTAAGTCAAAACACACTGTCTTTTCCCCTCAAATCTGCCGATGGCTTTTTTCTGACTCAGAGCCCACCAACAATGCTTCTCGTTTCTATCCCTGTTGTGATATTGTGCCACCCTGAATTCCTACACTATTTCACTCCATTAATGAACAGATATGCAGCCTTTGCCATCCAGCATCCTTGAATCTTCCAAGCTTTCTCCAATCTGCTGCTCTCTGAATGTGCTTTTCTGAGTCACTATTGTGCTACTGAATTGTCTGAGACTAGCAAAACGCTTGAAATGCTTCCTTACTAGAGTAGATTTTTTTTTTTTAAATAAATGTTTATTACATCGCAAAGTAAAACCATAGTAACAAAACCTTCTCAGATTACATACACTGAGACTCATACATAGATCTGGTATACAATAAGTTGTCATACTACCTAGTGGTTTAATGCGCTTTACTACATTGCAGTTCGTAGTTTAATTTTTCTCCCCTTTTTCCCATCACCCCCCCCACCCCCCCTCCCCGCCCTGGGATCCGGTCATCCATTGAGCACTGCTTCTATTGTCCTTTACATACAGTTAAGGGATAGTTCCCTTCTTAACACAGTCCTGCATGGGTAATGTGAGAGTGTTCCAATATTTATTCCAAATCTGTTGGCATTTTGTTTTTGCCTCTGGAGACTTGATGTTCGCTGTCATATAATCGAATCGCAGAAGTTTGTATAACCTGTGGTTCCACTGTTCAACTCGTGGCGTATCCATGGTAATCCATTCAGTCATGACGGGTTGAAGCGCTACTAAAAGTGCTTTCCTCAGGAATATAGTGTCCCAATCTGTTAAAATATCCAATGTGCCGTGAAAGAATCGCAGTAAGCAGACCTCGATTTTCAAAGGCACAGCAATTTGTAGAATTTGGCTCAGGGCATCAGTCACCTGCATCCAATACTGCTTTACCTTGGCGCAATGCCAGAACATATGCATTAATGAACCCGGTTCTTGACTGCATTTCAAGCATTTGTCCGTGTTGCTTAGTTTGGCGAGAAACATTCTGGTTCTGGACATGTACATGCACCGTAAAACCTTGTATCCTGTCTCCCTCAAGAGGATATTTTCTGTAGTTGTCAAACAGTCCAACCATAGCCGTTCTATGTCCTTCAACGTCAAGCATATTCCAGCCTGGTCCCTCCATATGTTTTGTATTGCTACTAGAGTTTCTTCTTGTCTTAAGTCTCTTAATGCTCTTGAGAAGTTGGAGCAAGACTTTATAATTTTTTCCGAGGGCATAAAGAAGGCCGGTAACAGTTTTAGCTGCTGTCCGCTTCCCAAATGTCTATGCGTGGTATTCATATAGTGCCTAGCTTGTAGATAGGCATAGAAATCTTTCGAGTCTATACCATAGGCTTCTTGTATGTGACTGAAGCTCCGCACAGAACCAATGCTCTCGTCCCAGAGCTGTGCCACTCTTGTTAATCCCTTTAATTCCCATGTACGGAACACTGGGCTTGAGAGCCCTATTTCAAATAGTGGATTACCTCTGAAGGTCAAGAACTGCATATGTAAGCCTAAACAGCCCAATTTTTCTTTACATAAAAATCTCCACGCTTTTCTACATTCTTGTAGTATTATGCTACGTTTATAAGATGATGGAACTCTCGCTGCCTCCACCTGGAGCAGATTTTCTGGTCTATAGGGAAACGTCCAGTCCTTAACAAAGTCATAGGGAGCATACATACTTGTGCCTTGCAACGAGTCCTGCACATGTCGTAGTATGCAAGCCAAATTGTACTCTCTCCAGTTAGGGCAAGATAGTCCTCCCTGATCATAGGGGCGCATCAGAGATATTAAAGACACTCGCGCCCGTCTTCCACCCCACACGTAATTACGTATTGTCCGATTAATTTGTTGCACCTCCCTTTTGGTCAACCAGAATGGGATTTGCTGGAGCACATAAAGCCAGCGCGGTAGCTCCATCATCTTTAGCAAGCTTATTTTTCCCATTAACGACAATGGAAGTGAGGCCCAGGTCTTCAATCTGCTTTCCATTTTCTCAAGTAGTGGCCGAATATTCGCCCCTCTGAGTTGTCCCACCTCCCTGGTGATGTGTAGCCCTAAGTACCGCATGGACTGATTTGCCCATCTTAATGGAAATGTCCCCTTCCAAGCTGTTTTGACCCCGTCCCCTATGTCCATGGCCTCAGATTTTTCCTCATTTATCTTTAGCCCGGCAAACATGCCGAAGGACCTTTGATGTTCTAGAACCTTTTGTAACGAGAGTTGCGGCCTAGTTAAAAATACTAACACATCATCTGCAAAGGCAGAAACTTTAAATTCCTGCGCCCTCAATTTATACCCAGTAATAGAAGAATCTTCTGCAATTTTCCTTAGCAAAGGATCAATTGTTAGGATATATAGCAATGGAGACAGGGGGCATCCCTGTCTCGTTCCCCTATGTAATTGGAAATCTTCTGACACATGACCGTTAGCTAGTATAGCCGATTTCGGGGCATTATACAGCATAGCAATGTTGCGGACTATGTCTCCCTTTATCCCATATCTGTCAAGCACTGAGAACAGGTATGGCCAAGACACCCTATCGAACACCTTTTCGGAGTCGAATCCAACTACTAGTGCGGGGACCTCGTTAGCTTGACACTCTTCCAAGGCTATCAGTAGTTTAGTGACGTTCGTACTAATCGCCCTACCCCGTACAAAGCCCACTTGATTTTTGTTAATTATGGTTGGGAAAACCTGCCCGAGTCTATCTGCCAGGATTTTTGCAAATATCTTGGTTTCATAATTTAACAGGGAAATTGGGCGGTATGAAGATGTGAACGCCGGGTCCTTGCCCGGCTTCTCTAAAACAGTTATGTATGCCTTAGTAAAATCAGTAGGGAACTGCTGTCTCTTTTGCGCCTCCGTAAAAAACCTCAAGAGGTCTGGAGCGATTTGGTAGAGTAATTTATTTATTTATTTATTTTAAGTTTTTTTATACCGATTTTCCTGCATAAAATGCATATCAAACCGGTTTACAATGAAACAGAATGAGCAGGAAGTAAAATTCCTTAGTCTAATACATTTAAACATCAATAATGAAATAATTTTAAACAAAGCAAAAAGCTAAATAACATTAATAAAAGTTAAATTATTAACATAAACATAATTATATTAGAAGGAGCACAAAGGTTAGCATGAAGGGGAGCACACCCGGCACGCAACGCCTGGTGTAATTGTGCCGTTAATCGGGTCGCCGCTGACTGGTCGTCATGACGTGGGGGGGGGGGGGGGCAAGTCTTCACATCGCTGATTTTCTAATGACTTTTTTATTTTAATGACTTATAATACTCCGCACTAAAGCCATCAGGCCCTGGCGCCTTGCCTCTCTTACTTGTCTTGATAGCTCCTATTATTTCTACCAAGCTAATCGGCTGATTTAGCTTTTCTAGTTGCTCTGGCCTAACACAGGGTAACTCTAGATTTCCAAAAAATTCTGCCTCATGCTCCGTGCCTCCTCGTCTATCATCTGTATACAGCTTTAAATAGAAGTCGCGGAAAGCGGCACAAATATCTGTAGGCTTGGTGATGGGGTTTCCATGCTTATCTTTAAGCTTAGTTATGAAGGTTTTCCCTCGAGCTAGCTTAATCATACCAGCTAAAAGGCGACCCGCTTTATTTCCATATCTGAATAATTTATGCTCTCCAAATAGAATCACTTGCTGCGCTTTCTTATGTAACCAATCGTTTAAGGAGTGCAGAATGGCATGATATTCGGCTCTAGTTTGCTCAGTGTTAGACATTATCATACGTGACTTAGCTTTCTTAAGTTGCGATTCCAGTCTTTTAATATGATTGTGCATATTTTTAGATCTAGCGATCTGGTAGGCCAGAATTTCGCCATGCATAACCGCTTTCCCTGCTGCCCAATATAATACTGGGTCTATCTTATGTTGCTGGTTATGAGTCTCATACTCTCTCCATTTTTCTTTTAAGAAATCCTTAAATTTTTGATTATCTGCTAAATATCCTGGGAATTTCCAAAGCACAGAACCGGGGTTAGCTTCAGTACTTTTGAGGTCAATCCAGACCATTGCATGGTCAGAGATTTCAATGGGGCCAATATCTGCTCCACTAATCTTAGGAAAGAGAGCTTCTGCTACCAAGACATAGTCAATCCTTGACATTGTGGTGTGTGCTCTTGAAACATGTGTGTAGTCATGTTCGGTTGGGTGCAGAGTGCGCCAGATATCCATCAGGTTTAATTCTGCGCATAAGTATTCAATACCTTTCACCTTCCGTCCCATTTTAGTATTCCCCGGGCCTGTTCTATCTATCAGTGGATCACTTACACAGTTGAAATCTCCCAGGAGTATCAGCGACCCCCTGGCAGCTGAGAGTAATTTAGCCACTATTGTTTGGAAAAAAGAATGGGAATAAGAGTTCGGGCCATACACTGTACATAAAGTATACTCTTTGCCCTTAATTTTTCCGACCACAATTAAATATCTTCCCTCGTCATCAGTAATTTGGTGAGTCACCTCTAGAGTAACGTTTTTATGAATTAATATGGCGACTCCCGCCCTTCTATGTATTGCCGGGGAAAAGAAGCATTGTCCCACCCAGCTGCGTTTCAATTTTTTGCTTTCGGCTGCAGTCAAGTGAGTCTCTTGCAGGCATGCTATTCCAATTTTTTTCCTTTGTAAAGCGCTAAGTATTTTCTGTCGTTTCATCGGCGAACTTATACCTCCCACATTCCATGACCCACATCTGAGTGTTGTCATTGCTTGACTTCTAGAATATGCCTCGGTTGTACCTGAAATACAGTGTCATCTCCTCGAGGCCTCCCAGCCTGGGCCTCCAGGATTCGTATAATTGCAACGTGATTGTTAGCGAACCCATCTTTATCCCTTAATGCTCGTCCCATGCTTGTACCAGGTCCCCTTAGCCCTTCCCTCCCACCCCCTCCCCCCCTTCCCCCACCCAACTTCTCCTTCCTCCTCCGAATCTTCCCCCTCTCTTGGGGTCTAAAATCCCCCTTCTGTGGTCCCACCCCCATATCTTTGGGGGTCGAGGTCCGTGCTATTTGCGCTCGGGAGCGTCCCTCCTGTCCCCTACCTTGGTTACTCCCGCTAGACTTTACCACCCTTCTTACTAAGTCCGTCTGTAGATATGATATTCCCAATACCATCCCCTATATGCAAATCTTTTCTGATTTAACCTTTAAACCCTCTACCCTGTGAGGACTAATTTTTGGCACCGTCTATGATACGGGTATACAAGAATTTGCCCTTTGAAACCCCCTATTGTTCTATATATGTTTATGTCAGACACCTGCTCCCCTCATGCACACCTTACTTAAGTGACTGAGCCTAATCTCTTAACCAGAATCACCCTTTTTTTTTTTTTTCCCTTGTTTAGAGAATTTTGGGATTGGTAAACCATTTCCCGAACACACTCTAGTTAGTGTCAAACAGAAAAGTCAGGAGCATTTGAACATAACATTTCAGGAAACTTCCAAACCATTTACAACCTCAGATAACATAAGCAAAATATTTTCATATTTTTGCCTTTAGCGTTATGGCTAACCATCACGAAGCCTGCTTCTGGCACAGGACATCTGCCGTTTCAAGTATGACCCTGTCCTTTGGCCATCCATTCCTCCGCTTTAAGGTGGGAGTCAAAAGAGAAAACTTTTCCTTCACTCCAAATCTTAAGCGTAGCTGGATATTGCAGTGCAAAGCGCGTATTCTGGTTATACAAATCCTGACACGTTTTGGAGAACATCTTTCTCTTGGCTGCCACTGCTGCAGAGTAATCCTGAAAGATTATGATCTTTTTCCCTTGATATTGAACTGCTTTAAGCTTCCTGTAGGCAGCCAAGATTGCAGCTCTCTGGCCCCAGTCCAGAAATCTGGCAATGACAAGCCGAGGTCTCCTCTCCGAGTCCCTCCTTGCCCCCAATCTGTGCGCTCTTTCAATTTTTAGCTTACCCTCCATTTCTGTCAGCTTTAGTTCCTGTGTTAGCCAGCCTTCCAATGTACTGCTCAGATCCCCCTCTATGATCGACTCTGGTAAGCCCATAAATTTTAAATTGTTCCTTCTTGACCTATTTTCTAGGTCTTCTAGTTTATCCTCTGCTGCTTTCACTGCTGTTTCAAGCGCGGTTACTTTTGCTGCCATCGCCATGTTGTCCTCCTCGACGACAGAGATCCTGCCTTCTGCAATTTCAATCCTGTGTCCGATGTCACCCAGCGTTTCTTTTAGGGCTGTCAAGTTTTCATTAATCCCTGCAAATTTGTGGTCCAACGCTGCTACCACCGCTGCTGTAAGTTTTTCGATCCCCCTGTCTTCCCCCGCCATTATCTCCACGGAGCTGCAGCCGTCCGCCATTTTGTCCTCGGCTCCGACTGGCTTAATCTTATCTTTTTTAGGCGCTTTTGAGGCCATTGTTTCGTCTGTCTCCCTCGATTTCGCCAAAACTCGCCGGCCCTGCACCTCGCCTGCCTGTATGCAGCTTTTCGGCTAATAGGGGAACGCTTTGACGACGGTGTTTTGCCGTTTTCGGGGGTCAGCTCCCGGAGCTCAGGCGAACGCGACTCACCCGGCTCACCGCTTCACGTGACCTCTCTACTAGAGTAGATTTTAATATGTCATTACACAATATGGTTTTGCTACTGAATTCTTCCATGGGCTGCCAGTAGCTCCTAAGCTATCTCTGTATCACATTTCTGAAAGGAGTAAAATTTAATGCACTTTATACATGCATGATTACATTGTATATATGAGACAATTCTCTACGGCTTACTTCTGTCACAGATTTAGGAATATATGGAGCTTAATACTACTGCCTAATTTCATAATAGAAATATTGCAGTACCATATTATAAATAAAAATAAAAAAATAGTATGCTTTATGAAATAGATTTAAGGGTCGCAATGAGAGAGATTTGATGATACTAAGGTTGGTGAACCATGGGATTATAATGCCTACAACATGTATCTGTCTAATATGTACCCTTGATATGCTACAATAACTAAATATATTTTTCTTTTATCTCCTATCTTTGCATTAAGTTTTCCTTTCATTCTGTTTCGTTATGGGCATATTTTGCTGCCTTCTGATCTGGAACCTCAGATAGTTTTCATCATTTATTTAAAAAAAAACAAAAAACCCTTCTCTTAAAAGAGAATGTTTCAGAAGTAGACACATCGAGTCCTAATGCTTAACTTCATGGAGTCACAAGCTATGGAAAGCCTGAGGGTCTTGCAGAGTGCCTGAGACTTCAAAGTGCCAGTGCACAATAGATATCTAAATAAAATTATCTGTGAGTAAGAGTGTGTTTGCCTGACCTTCCAGCTTAGACATATCTTAGTCATGCTGCTGAAATACCACTTCTGCCCAGTTCCCGAATCTATACACATCAATATAAAAAGATTTGGCACAATATTTAGTCATCAATATTAAGTAAGATTATCAGTATCTCTGAAATATTTAGTGACTACATTGTCAAATCAGCATTTATTTTTTTCAGGGATTAATTTCCATATTCAGAGCAGTTCCAGGGTGCAACATTTATTAGGCTACACATCCTTATTGTCTAATTAGTAGTAAGGTCTCTCCAAAATCTAGAAGATATTTTTATTTACCGAAACAACCAGATCTGTTTTCCAAGATAGGCGTGAAAAATGCACACAAAATATCTTTGTACACATTTGGTCTGAGCTTGTTTGCAGCCCTCCTTGACTTGTGTCGCCCACCCTTTCCATAAGCATTAACATGTTCCAAAACGTCTGACTCCATGTAAAAAAGTTGGCTTCATCTGAAGGGAGGAGGCAGACTCAGGAGTAACAAAAATGTAATTTCTTTACAGGAAGGGCAGTAGATACATGGAAGAGCCTGAAAAAGGAGCTGGGAAAAGCAAAACTGTATCAGAATTCTCGAAAGCCCAGAAGCAGCTGGAGATCAAGCAGGGGCTGTGGTACTGCTGCAGGGAAGGAAAACGGGCAGACTGGATGGGGCCAGTGGACTTGGCTGAGTTCTCAGTCCTTCAGCCTTTGTTTAGAACTTTGGTCAGTGCTATGTGTGGGCACAGATCTGGCAATCAATAGTACAACTAGTGTGCAAGAAATAGAAAAGAACCAAAGGTGAAACGCAGAACCATGCAGCATTTCTCTTTCCACCCTGCTCTGATCCTAAGCTCAGGAGCAGAAGGTCGTCATTAATTTGATAGAAAATGCATCCATTTGTTGAGATCAAAACTTTAATATACCCATCTTTAGGTAATTGCTTGTGGCAATTTCAAGGAAGTTAAAAGGCCTCTCTTGTGAAAACTTTTGAGTAATCGTGTTCCCAACATGAGATCTAACCCAATCCCTGGATCATCACCTACCTATCCATTAGAATCTTGGTTGGAAACAAAACCCAGAGGGCAGGATTTTATAGCATGCTCGCACATGTTATAAAATCCGGGGTCGGCACGCACAAGGGGGTGCACACTAGTGCACCTTGCACACAACGAGCCCTAAGGGAGCCCCGATGGCTTTCCCTGTTCCTTCCGAGGCCACTCTGAAATCGGAGCGGCCTCGGAGGGAACTTTCCTTCGGCTCCCCCACCTTCCCCTCTCTAACCCGCCCCCCCCAGCCCTACCTAAATCCCCCCCTACCTTTATTTTATGTTGCACCTGCCTCTGGGCAGGCATAGGTTGCACGCGCCGGCCGATGGCCGGCCCCTGATCCCAGGCACAGCGGCAAATGGCCACGCCCCAGACCACCCCACCCATGCCCCTTTTTTCGCGTCCCGGGACATATGTGCGCCGCCGGGCCTTTTGAAAATAGGCCCGGCGCGCGTAGGCTTTGAAAATTTGCCCCATACTGTTCAAATGAAAAAAAATCAACTTTTCCAGTCCTGGAGGGCTATTGCTGTCAACTATGAACCTGAAAAAATATATAGATTATTTATTGTCTTTATTTTACATTTTTTATAGCCCGCCATTGCTACCTTGTATTCGAGGTGGATTACAGATCTTTAAACATCCATAGATGACCAGGCGGCAGCGATGCTTCATATTGTAAACCCTACCTACTCTTCTAAGACCTCCAGAATGTCCCCATCCACCTATCACAAGCCCACAAACCATCAGAAGACTTAGGATGATCTGCCCTCGCCCTCACTATAGGAACCCAACCATGCTTTCAAGCCTTGTCCTTTGAGCTCTCATGCCAGATCTTCTCCATAAAAGAAAATACTAGTAACTGCTTGCCCATACATATTTATTAGATGGCTAGACAGACTTTGCAGAACAAAATAAATCACCTAACACCTACTGCCGGGTTGTTTTTTTTCCTACAGAGATCTGAACATTTATAGTAACATACTTGTTGTCAGCAGACACGGACATCTTGATTCACACAGTCTGCCCATTTGCCTTTTGTCTACTGTGTCACTGCCGATCCTACTCAGTCTCTGTCATCTCCTTTTCCCCGTGTATGCCCTTTGTCAGTCCCAAGTGTGTTTAAATTCTGCCACCTCTTCTGGTGGCCTATTCCACTGCCAGTTCTGATTCTCGATACGATCAGCATTTATCAGCTATGGGAGAAATAACAACATGATTCTGCAATCTTATTTCCCTTCACTCACAACGCTTCACAGAAAAAGATCCAGAGCAGGCAGTGACAGTGAGCTTAATGCTGTATAGGAAACATTCATTCCTCCTCTCCCCTGACCTTGAAGGACTTCCTGTCTTCTCCTTTCCTAGAAGAGGGATATTTGCACTTAGATAATGCTTTAGAGATGGGCTCCCAGGCTCTGGTCAAGGTTTCTCTGATAGATTGCTCTCATTGTGCCCACCCTGACACCACGTTCTGCAGAGTCCTAGGTTCATTTGGAGGAGGGGGTTGAGACTTCAGAACAGCTGATCTGTTACTGTACTTGTTTTCCCTCTGGATCTCACTTTCCCTGCTACTAAATAGATTTTAGCTTTTTTTGTGTGTGTGTTTTTGAACATAAATTTTCACCCTAGAACTTTTGCACAAAATCTTTTGCCCAGTTGAAACCTGGAAACAAGAGTTGATAATTTTTCTCTTTGTAAGTGAAGAGTTAGAATAAACGGTACCGCCATTTCATAAGATGTCATTTGCATTGAACATTATTTTTAATTCTGTTTAACTCTGGGCTGGGTAAACCGGTGACTCGTTTGCATCCCTGACATCAGACTATCATTCTATCCCAGGTTCAGAGCAGGGGTAAATGATACAAATGCACATTAACAGTCACTTCTCCTTAATGGCTCTGGCAGTTTAAATTCCTTTTATCTGAGGGATGTTAGGAAGGCAGGACCAGTCCTAAAATAAAGTCAGACAGAAATGAAAATTGCCATTTTTTCTATTTATTCAAATCCTCTTAAGAGAACACTAAACAATTAAAAAAAAAAAAAATTCACACGGCAATATGTAGAAAGTTTGTGACATCTCATGAAGTAATACATTTTCCTTTCTTAAAAAAAATATGGAGCTGGTCAAAATAGTCAACACATTGCAACTAAAGTTCTGATGTAAACCCCAGAATTGGTAACGTGTAAAGATATGAAAGGCAAGGTTTAATTTTCCTCCAGTGCTGGAATACTCCCCGGATGTTATTTTATTGTGTTCAATAGAACTGAAGACATTGATGGGGAGGAGGGGAGGGGAGCAGGATGGAAAGGTGGCACTGCAGGCAGTGGCACGGCAGGCAACAGCCCTGGGCGAGTCTCCCATTTTTAAAAAATCGTTTCCTTCAAGCTTCTTCAGACCCTTTGACCAGGAGCACCTTCTTCCACAAAGCGAAGAGAGCACAAGAGAAACCAAGCCTGAAAAAAGGAATACTGTTGAGTTCTGATTAACATTTCACCTGAATTAAGACTCGTAGCCGAATGCACATGGGCTCAGGATCCCCCATGCACTTGTCATGCAGCAGGTAAGCACAACATTTAAATTAAAAAGGTAACACAGACTATACATTCTTCCACTTGCAACTGTATACACACATGCAAAGGTTTGAAACCGATCCGCTCTTATTTACATCATCGTTTAGAATATACACAACCCAAAAAGATTAAAAGGTTTATCATTAGCATTAGAACAATACAAAACATGTATTCTCATTAAGGAAAATCAATATGTACATCAAATTTTAAAAATCAATTTCAACATCTCTATGTGTAACAAGTCAATGTATACATATATATATTTTTTTTTTTTGCCATAGCTATATATACATTATCTCAAGAAAAATAATCAATTAAGACATTTTATTTTTTTGCAGAGAAATGTTTAACTGATACAACGCAATCTTTAGCAGTTAGTTCCAGCTGAATCTTTAATATAAAAAAAAAGATTTAAAATCTGCAACAAACTATAATAAACTTTTCAAATTTAAATGTAAATTGGTATGGGGTTTTGTTGTTTGGAATAAGAGATGCGTTTTCACTGTAGCACGGCCTGCTAAAAACATGTTGCTAAAATAAATAAAAGAAAGCCACGCACTGCTCAAAACTGAATCTTGTAGGATATGAGCATTGAGAGGGTCATTTTCAAACAGCTTGCATAAGGAAGTCGGCAGAAAGGTGTGCAAGGTACGCCAGTTTTCAAAATGGACGTACATGCACAAGTCCACTTTGAAATGTTTCCCACCAAAGCAACCCCGCAGACGTTATTTTGGGTGCACAACTTTTCCCTGAAAGGTTGCATGCATGCTGTTGAATTTTATAAAGCATAAATCCAAGCCGCTCCCCAGCCCCACCCCCAGGAATGCCTTCGCTCGATCCAGGTAAACCTACACAAATACGACACCACCTCTGTGTGTAAGATGCTATTTTATGTGCCGAAGTACCTCTGAAAATTACCCCTTTCTTTGACAATGGGATTAAAATCTCTTGTATTTCTTTCGAATTTTACAGAAAGTTACATGCACACGCAAAACAATGGCTGAAATTTGAAACACATGAACTGTAGCACTAGGGTGAGGTTAATCCAGTCTTGGCTTTATCCCAGTCTTGGCATGGACTTGTAATTCTGATTTTCTTAAGAGAAAGACCAGAGCTGCAAGTCCATGCAATAAAACATAAAACCAGGACTGGATTAGCAAAATGGTGCCAGCCTCAGGTCAAGCACAGACATTATGAAATGGTGCACTGGTAGGGCAGAAGTATCTGGGGATCACTCCTGCCCCATGAAAACCTGGCGGATGGGTTAAAAGACATGGCAGGGCTTTCTCCTTTTATTTTTTGCAGTCACAACTGACTCTTGTGCTGAATTGAGATTATAGTTGTAATTTTGATTTCTTGTGATATCTGAACAGGCCCACAGAAGGGATCTTAATTTTCAAAGCTCTCATCTTTATGCTTCCATTAGCTTTATAAAAAAGCCAATCTACCCAACTACTCTCTTGGTTTTCTTAACATTTTACTCCTAAAGGAACAAACAGAGAAACCTAACCGATCCCTATCTGATTAGTTATAATATAAAACTATTTAGACTACTTGTAAAGAATGTAGTAAGGCCGGAATGTTTTCCATTCTTATCAATATTAAATCTAATTTTACAGTAGTACATGGAGCTGAATTTTCATTTTTCTTTCAGAGTAAACTGTGTTGACACAGTAATAACTCTCCATTGTCAGACAGAAGAGCAGTTTGGGAACATCTGGGGTCCTGTTCCAGGCACTGGTAGAAAAAAAAAGATGCCTCTACAAGGCGATAAACTTGTTTTTTTTAGTGATGGATGGTTGGATGGTGGATTTAGGGGAAAGTTCCTTATCCTTCCCTGCCTGGTCTAAGGAAAAGTGCTATAAGTTTTGAATTTAAAAATGGGTGTTGGCCCAATGGAAGGGAAGGAACAGAGATACCCAACTGGACAACAATTGGATCCTTAAGGAAAAAAAATCCTCAAGGAATAATTCAAATGCAATGTTGGTCTACTGCTGATGATGTTCTGTAAAGTAGAAGCCCTTTTCATAGGATTTATAAAGGAGAAATTTTCCAAACTGCTCTCATTAATGCAAAGTTCATTTGTGCTTTCTCCTCGCAGTCTTCACATTTTGTTTTAAAGGGAAAGTGCACAAGGACTTCCACTTTCAAAAATATCATGGGTACAAAGTAGACCCTGTCACTTGCATCTGCTGTTTGTGTGGGCAGAATTTCACCTGAAAAGTGCATGCATAGATTTGGAAATACCATCTGTGCACATACGTTTCCTACCCTGACCTAAACACCACTCAGGAACGCTTCCTCTCACTGAGGCTCAAAGTTTGCATGTTGCGTAACACGGAGGACAGTCAGGTTCCAGAGAGCCATTTTACCTGTGGAAAGCACCTTGGAAAATGCCCTCAAAAGACAAAGGACGTCAGGTTTTTATCCTACTTTGTGAAGGAAAAGAAGGCTTATGAGATTGCTGTGTGTGTGTCTCCCCCTAATGATTTTCAGGGGTTATATACATCACGACAGTGGATTATATAGCTCTTCCTTTTGCATATTTTTGTTCAACATAGGAAAGCAGCCGTGGGAAGCCTAGAATCTGCTACTACTTTGAAATGATACAAGTTCCTGTTTTCCACAGCAGGGCACTACTAATGACAAGGGTACCTTCGCAGGAAGTGATGATGTTCTATAATTCTGAGCAATTAAGAAAACAAGGGAAACATTTTCAGCTCCCAGAGGGACAGCTGTTACAGTTTGGTGTAGCAAAAGTGAGACGAGGCGGGTGGCACCTTATAGACTAACCAATTTATTGAGGCATCAAAATGGCAACGTTTTTTGGCCAGATCAGCTGTGGTGGTATCTGGAATGATATTCCTGATGGCTTGTAATCCAACTTTGTGAGGGATGTTGGTGTAAAGTGATTCAACATCCATGGTTGCCAGAATGGTGTTGTGTGGGAGGTGGCCAACAGAATGGAGCTTCCTCAGAAAATCTCTGGTGTTGCGAAGGTAGCTAGGAGTACTGGTGGCAATAAATTGCTTAGTCTATAAGGTGCCTCCCTCCTCATGTCATTTTCAGTTCTCATATACCAGATCATCTAGGGGCAAGTTTTCAAAAGGCATAGGTGCCTTTTGCACAGGTAAAAACAGAGACAACCTGCTTTAGTCAGTCAGCCATCTTCAGATATGAGGATTTTTAGCCACCTTGCAAGAATGCATGCACTTTTGGCTGCATAGAAAAGAGGTGTGGTTGGAAACTACTCACGTAATTTCATTTTCATAAATGTACATGCATAATAGGATTGCCACCAAGGTGCACATTTTATGCCGTTTAAGACTGTCAAGTGTGCACGCATACTTATATCCACATAACCAGCTGGCACACAATACAGTGTACGCAGGCATCTTGTATTTGGAAATCGGCTGAGTTTGCGTATCTGCACAGACGTTGCCAGTGAGGAACTCTATTGTGAATGTAAAAGCACGGGGGAGGGAAGGGGCTCCTGAAGAAGCAGGGAAAAACCTGAATATTGTGAATTATGGGGAGGTAAGGACAGCTGCTGGAACCATCAAACGTTTAAGAAACACAGAAATTTGGATTTTGTCAGGGACATTTCTCTAGTTTTCTATTGCACTGGATTACTAAAGAATTCCTGAATGATAGCTTTCTTTTTAACAAGCTGCATTTATAATTCTCAATGTAACTGCCGGGTTTGCATCATTCTTATGCTAAGATTTTCTAGGAGACCGTAAGTGAGAAGGCAGATGAAGCGCAGGACATATATAAATAACATTTTTGATTGTGACATCTTATTTTATGGCCAAGATCAGAGATTTTGAGCAGACAAATCTTTCAGGGTTGCCAATGGTGCAGACATATCTGAAATGTCATTGAAAACCTAGCAATTACTTGAGTAGGTTTCTTGTGATTCTTACTGCAAAGCAAAGGTTCCCTGCCACTTGAAAACAAGTATACATGAAATGAAAACATTAATTAGACCATGCTTTTCTTAAATCATGCTTGATGCCACAAATGAACTTGTGGGTTTATACAAAAAGTTCAAAACCACCCATTGTACAGGTAAATGCTGCATAACTGCTACCCCCCTACTCGGGTTCTTTTTTTATTGCCAACACTTTTTCAAAAAGTCCATAAACCTCTCCATTTCCATTGTGAGTGGATGTCTTACTGCTCACGCGGCCATTAGAACTTCTCAAGTTCAGAAAATGAGATTTTGCCTCCATGTCTGGCACCAGTTTCTCCTTGAAGGTAGCATGGGCTGCATTTTCTATGAAAGGAGAATTGCCCCAGTTGACCTTGCCCTGTGCTTCTTGACTGATGAAAGAATTACCTCCTTTCTGTAACATATAATACAATATTGGGTTAGTTTGGGTCAGTTTTGGGGAGTCTTTTCCATTTTCATTTTTGTCCAGACCCGTGATCACCCATCTAATAGGTGCTTTATCGATAGGCATGGGACACGCACTGAACGGGCCGGTCTCAGGCCGCGATACAAAGCTACCCAAGTGTTCAGGTAGAGACAGAGCAGGGCTCTTTACCAGCCCTGGATACTGAAATGTCCTATGATCTACACCGTTACTCTGTTGGATATGATTACTCATTGACGCGTTTAAGGAAAAAGCATTGATCTCAGGCCTACTTGTTGAGCTCTTTTTGTTGTCTTTTGCCTTTTCAATACTGTCTGGATTATTCCTGCGAAGCGACAAGTCCCGAACACAGTTTTCTGAGAGCAGCAGCTGTTTCAACACATTAAAACCTTTGCTTTGTCTAGAACAACTCCTATTTTCACTTTCATTATGCGAGCCATGACCTACATAATATTTCAGCTCAGGATCACTTCTATGGAAGTTCATTTCTTGCTGGTGAAGGAAAGGCCCATACAATGTTTCAGAAGAAGAAATGTATGCATTTGAACTCTCAGGTACATTATTTTTTATCTTTTTTATATGAATTTCTGAAGGCTCAGTATGCAGAAGTTTTCGCTTTTTTGGAACTGTGCAGAGGCTTTTTGATTCCAGCAGTGCTAACTCGCTATTTCTCTGGCTGGCATCCAGCTCATCTGCTGAATATTCATCATGATTCTGGATCAACAGACGACTCAAGAGACCATTCCTGGTAGAAGAAAAGTCTTGAGGTGAGAGGGGCTCCCGTTTAAAGTCATCTGGAGCTAGCATGGTTCCTGTGCTTTTCTGTGGCACATGAGTCATCCCTAGAAATTTATTACCCACTGTGTCTCTTGGTTGATGTTCATTTGGATTGGGAGATGCATTGGATTCCTCCTTGGGGGATTCCGTTTTTATCTTCATTGTAAACATTTGTTCATTAAACCCTTTATCTGTCTGTCCTTGTAAGCTTTCATCTTTCAAAAGCTTCCTTGGTTTGCTTTCACTCCTATTGCCTTTGACAGGCGCACCAAGAAGAAGCTGAAGGACAGTGCGTCTTTCAAGCAAATTTTCTATTTCTGACCCAGAAAGTCCTGGGTCAGCAGGTGTAGAAGGACTACTGAATACTGTACTGTTTTCTTTCAGTGTTCTCGATTTGCTTGACAGAAGAGGGCTATGCAAGCTATTAATCAAACCTAGAGATTTTACTGGGTTTACATTTAACAGCTGCTTGTTGCTTCTCTGTTCATCCACCGACATGGAAGTCTGCATACCACACTGTGCTAAGTTCTGCAACAGCTTGCTTGCACTGAAAGATGCACTGTTTGGTGCATTCTCCTCTTTGTGTTGCTTAGTGTCTTTAAGTTCTTTGTTTTTAGTAAGATCTATCAGATGCCGAGATGCTGGATTTATTAGCCTTTCTGGCTGAATGCTACAAATGTATGGAGGTGAGTTATGTTTCACTGCTAGAGACTGGTGAGAAAGATTTATAGGAGAATCTGTATTTGCAGATCTAAGTAACGGAGGAGTGTTTAATGGAGTCGTTCGATTTATACTGGTACTTTCTGTAATAGGAGTCTTTGTGCCAGTTTGTGCAGGTACACTGAATTTTGTCGAGTCAACATTATGCTGTGGTCCCTGAGGATCTATATTTTTCTCTGGGTTTTCATCACTCTTATGGCCAAGCAGCAACTGAAGCAATGTAACTTTCTGATGTGGCTTCAGTGGTGATCCCCTGGTAGAATCTTTACCTTCTTTAATAATCTCAAGCCCTTGAACTTTGGGATCCCAGTTATGAAGCAATGACTGAGTCAGACTACCCAGAGAAGCAGGCTGACTTGATTCTGGTTTCACAGTTCTCTGTTTAAAAGATAAATCAATAGGGACACAATTTGAATGAGAGCTTTCACCATTGGTAAAACTAGGATTGTTGTCTGAACTCTCATCTATGGTCATTGGTGTGCTGTTGTCTTCAAATCTGCTGCTCCTCCCATTTTCCTCCCATTCATTTTGCTTTGTGATATTTTGACTTTTGAGAAGATGTAAAAGCAAACTGTTGTTGGAGGATGTTTTCAAATTATTTCTTTCCAAAGTACTTTTCGGACCCAAAACTTTGGGAGGCAAATTTGTAATTCCTATTGGGGTTTGAAAAGGCGCCATGCTACTTGCATTGGGCATTATTCTGCTAGCTCTCCTTGAATGATCATTAAAATTATTTGCTGTTCTCTCTGATATTTGGAGCTGGCCGGGATCATTCTGGGTGCATTCCTGTAATCTGGCCATGGCCGCAAGTCTCTCGCTTGCCAGCTGACTTGCATTCTGTGCTTTCAAAGCATGTTCCCGGGAATACTGCTGCAAATGAGCTTCACTTGAGAGAAGTAAAGCCAGCTGACTGCAAGCCACACTTGGTTTAGGTGAGATAGCAGGACTAGACCCTTTCTCTACCATGCTTGCAACAGCCTGTAGTCTTGCAGCACATGATAGGGGCTCACCAGTACCCTTGGTCCCACTCTGTCCTGTATGGGGAGACTCAATAAACCGTTCGTTAGAATGCTTTTTGGGCAGATCAGGAAAATTGTTGTCTAATTTTTGCTCCTTTGCCTTACTTTTCTTCAACAGTGTCTTTAAGTGACTGGATGCAACACCAAAGCAGGTTAAATCTTTTTCCTTTTCTTGTAAAGAATCTTGGCTGAGGGAATAGCCTTGCTCCTTAAGGCTCTGCCTGATCTGTTGTGACAGTGCAACACTTTGCAACCTCGAGCTGAATGACTGAAGCAAAGAGGCAAGTAATGCACTATCCTGCTTGCCTTTCGGCACACTTTCAACCACGCCAGCTAACAATGCTTCCTTTATTCCATTTAAATCCACAATGGAGTCAGACAGCCGCCTTCTCTTTGCTGTATTCCAGTCTTCAGAAGACTGCAGGAGCCTTGCTTTTTTGAGATGCAACATGCCAGATCCCTGACTGGTAGTTGTGCTGAGATCTGGAACATCACGCTGACAATAGGAGAATATATTGCCAGAAATCTTAAAGTTCTGATCCTCTTCAGCCCGTCCACTGGATCTTTTGTCAACGGCAGTACCAGAGCCTCCTGCTGCCTGATGCATGAGTAAGCCCTCCAGATAAGTTAAAACAAGGGAATCCTGTTGCATCTCAGAGGCAAGCTCATCTCCATGAGTCATGTTCAATATACGATTCACAAAGGCTGTGTGTCTAGTCACTTAGAATTTCATAACATCGCTGTAATCTTCTAAGTTTAAGTCTATAGCCTTTCACATGGTTTGGGGGTGAAACAAACTTCATGCCCTTAAAAAACAAATAAACATCCTTCTGGTCCTCATGGCTGGCTAACCACACTGATATATTCGTGACAAACAGTTGTTGCACCATTCCATTAGTGTGCAAATGTGACTTTTCTGTAATTAAATGGTTGCTGTTCTTGTTTCCATGTGGGGGAAGCGTTGGGTATTTTGCTATGTGGCCTTTTTTTTTCCCAGCTCTTCCTTTACTGCAGGTATCTAAAAGAAACAAACAAAGAATGATCAGGAAAAATGCAACAAACTAAAGATCCAAATTTGACTCATGCGGCAACAAAATGTCTGTATAAAGTTTGATGTTTGTCATTTTACGTTCGCAAAACTTTCTTTCAAAAGAGATTAGCTATCAATTTTTGTCACGTGCCCTAGTCATGGGAAAACTGGTTCCATTTAACCCCATACAACCAGAGAGGATGGGAACAGGGGGAAGGGGATTGCTGTTTAGCAAATAAACCTGAATGTAATCTGCTTTGAAATGCCTGAAAGGCAGAATATAAAGCAAATAATAAATAAATAAACTGGTGAGCTAAATCCGGTCACATATCACTTGAATAAACCTGAAGCATGCCTGCCTTGACTCAGCTCCCCTTATTTGCCTGGTTCTAATGTTTTTTGTTTCATTTGGATACAAATATTCACAAATTTGCAATATTTCCAAATTTGTAGGCAAAGTTTGATTAGAAGCAGGTCAATATTGACTGACTATCCAAATTAATTTGAATCCACAATATTCATAGATCAGAACCTGGTCAAAAGCAACCCCCATAAGAAAATGACATTAATGAGAAATATGCAAGCAGAATAAAATTCCTAACTTAAGCCTACCCACACAGCAAAAAGTCATAGTTACAGTCACACATTTCAGGATTTGTAACTGCCCCTGAGACCTTAAGGCTGGGCATTCCTGGTATCACGATGCAAGAAACCACTGAAGTGTTAATTATCTGGTTTGAAAATTCAGAAAGTAACCTGTAATCTCTCTTTCTAGCAAACCCCTTGTCCAAACCTGAATGCTAATTTCCATATGCATTATGGAGCTAAATTTTCAAAGGAATCTAGCAGTTAACTGAGGAGTTAGATGCCTAGATCCTATGAGGATGAATACGAATAGTGAAACTAGGAGATTAGATTTAGATGCTCAAAAAGCAGGTGTTTGCGAGGCAATAGCAGAGTCAGGGAGAGGAAGTTACAGAACTACTTGGCTAAACCTAGGTGCAGCTAATGCAAGTTTATATCTAGCTAGGTAAGTTTATCTGGTTAGATTTAAGCGTCTTTTCAGCCACAACATAGCCGACTATCTACCCATGAATACGTAAAGGTTTTATGCTCACTACAGTAGACGCAATGTTAAGAATCATGCAAAACTATTGTTCTCAATCAAAAGGCTTTTCTGTATAGACACACAATCCTAGCAGAGTTTTCGATCATTGCATTTCTCTAGTCTGCATGCAGCTGCTTCTGTATAATATAGCATGGGCACAAGGAAAGAGAGATGACAAGATGATGTTCCAAAGACATCAGAGCAAGGATTCAACTTTATCTACATAGAGGAAGTCTGCCCTACATGTAGCTCCACTGTTTCTCTGTATAGCACACCTGGTGGTAAAACATAAGAACATGCCATACTGGGTCAGACCAAGGATCCATCAAGCCCAGCATCTTGTTTCCAACAGTGGCCAATCCAAGCCATAAGAACCTGGCAAGTACCCAAAAACTAAGTCTATTCCATGCTACTGTTGCTAGTAATAGCAGTGGCTATTTTCTAAGTCAACTTAATTAATAGCAGGTAATGGACTTCTCCTCCAAGAACTTATTCAATCCTTTTTTAAACACAGCTATACTAACTGCACGAACCACATTCTCTGGCAACAAATTCCAGAGTTTAATTGTGCGTTGAGTAAAAAAGAACTTTCTCCGATTAGTTTTAAATGTGCCACATGCTAACTTCATGGAGTGCCCCCTAGTCTTTCTATTATCTGAAAGAGTAAATAACCGATTCACATCAACCCGTTCTAGACCTCTCATGATTTTAAACACCTCTATCATATCCCCCCTCAGCCGTCTCATCCCCAAGCTGAAAAGTCCTAACCTCTTTAGTCTTTCCTCATAGGGGAGCTGTTCCATTCCCCTTATCATTTTGGTCGCCCTTCTCTGTACCTTCTCCAATGCAATTATATCTTTTTTTTGATATGCAGCGACCAGAATTGTACACAGTAATCAAGGTGCAGTCTCACCATGGAGCGATACAGAGGCATTATGACATTTTCTGTTTTATTCACCATTCCCTTTCTAATAATTCCCAACATTGTTTGCTTTTTTGACTGCCGCAGCACACTGCACCGACGATTTCAATGTGTTATCCACTATGATGCCTAGATCTCTTTCTTGGGTTGTAGCACCTAATATGGAACCTAACATCGTGTAACTATAACATGGGTTATTTTTCCCTATATGCAACACCTTGCACTTATCCACATTAAATTTCATCTGCCATTTGGATGCCCAATTTTCCAGTCTCAGAAGATCTTCCTGTAATTTATCACAATCTGCTTGTGATTTAACTACTCTGAACAATTTTGTATCATCTGCAAATTTGATTACCTCACTCGTCGTATTTCTTTCCAGATCATTTATAAATATATTGAAAAGTAAGGGTCCCAATACAGATCCCCGAGGCACTCCACTGCCCACTCCCTTCCACTGAGAAAATTGTCCATTTAATCCTACTCTCTGTTTCCTGTCTTTTAGCCAGTTTGTAATCCACGAAAGGACATCACCATCTATCCCATGACGTTTTACTTTGGCAAAGTTCCTCATGAGAGGCTTTTAGGAAAAACGCCTTCTGAATATCCAAATATACTACATCTACCGGTTCACCTTTATCCACATGTTTATTAACTCCTTCAAAAAAGTGAAGCAGATTTGTGAGGCAAGACTTGCCCTGGGTAAAGCCATGCTGACTTTGTTCCATTAAACCATGTCTTTCTATATGTTCTGTGATTTTGATATTCAGAACACTTTCCAATATTTTTCCTGGCACTGAAGTCAGGCTAACCGGTCTGTAGTTTCCCGGATTGCCCCTGGAGCCCTTTTTAAATATTGGGGTTACATTTGCTATCCTCCAGTCTTCAGGTACAATGGATGATTTTAATGATAGGTTACAAATTTTTACTAATAGGTCTGAAATTTCATTTTTTAGTTCCTTCAGAACCCTGGGGTGAATACCATCCGAGCCAGGTGATTTACTACTCTTCAGTTTGTCAATCAGGCCTACCACATCTTCTAGGTTCACCGTGATTTAGTTCAGTCCATCTGAATCATTTCGTGAAAACCTTCTCTGATACGGGTATCTCGCCAACATCCTCTTCAGTAAACACTGAAGCAAAAAAATCATTTAATCTTTCTGCGATGGCCTTGTTTTTTCTAATTGCCCCTTTAACCCCTCAATCATCTAACGGCCATCTGACTTCCTCACAGGCTTTCTGCTTCGGATATATTTTAAAAAGTTTTTACTGTGATTTTTGCTTCTACGGCTAACTTCTTTTCAAATTCTCTCTTCGCCTGTCTTATCAATGTCTTACATTTAACTTGCCAACGCTTTTGCATTATCCTATTTTCTTCTGTTGGATCCCTCTTCCAATTTTTGAATGAAGATCTTTTGGCTAAAATAGCTTCTTTCACCTCCCCTTTTAACTATGCCGGTGATCGTTTTGCCTTCTTTCCACCTTTCTTACAGATCGATACTCTAAGGCCGCGGTAGAAACAGTGCGGCAGTGTCAGGCGCACCCTCGTTCCCCGCACGCACAGTTCTCTTCACCTACCGCTCGATACTCTCTTCAAATTGCATGCAAATGCATGCCGCGACTGCGAAGCCTTAGGCAAGCGTTAGGCCCGCGCAACCCATTTTACTGTATAGAGCGCCTATACAGTATCCTGGGTTCGCGGGCCTAACGCTTCACGGCCACGCTGGTATCTGTCATTTCAAATGTCATTTCAAATGACATTTGAAATGACAGGTACCAGGAAGTGGACAGTTATGTTCCCCGATGATCAGCAAACTTTCCCCCAGCCCCCGCTTACCTGCCCTGGCCCCGTCCGGTCTCTGGTGCAGCCCCAGTCCTGTCCCCTCCTCCCGAAGCAAAAAAAAAACCGAAAAAGTAGCAAGGCTCAGGCCTGCTACGGTAGTCCCTTCTCCTCTCCTCCAGATTTCAGCGCTCAAGGCGGCCGGGTGGGCGTGCATTCATCCAGGCAGAGGGAGCTGGCGGCGAAAGCGGCCTCCGGCTCCCTCTGCCTGGATGAATGCACGGCCCCCGCCGGCAGTGAATGAATGCCCGTGCGATTTCGGCGCTCAAGGCGGCCGGGTGGGCGTGCATTCATCCAGGCAGAGGGAGCCGGCGGCGAAAGCGGCCTCCGGCTCCCTCTGCCTGGATGAATGCACGGCTCCCGCCGGCAGTGAATGAATGCCCGTGCGATTTCACAGCACAGCGATACTTTACTACTCAGCCGCCAGTGGGATGAGGTCCACCGGCGGCCGCATTGGCTCCCACTTGCCGGTGTGTCACGTGCACCGGGCTTGCGCGACACACCGGCACACTGCAGGCGACACACTAAAGTGTCGTGACACACACTTTGGAAAGCTCTGCTCTAGGGCGTCGCCCTCAATGATGGCACAGGTAGGCGGTATCCGGAAATACCTGCGCTGGGACCGCCAAATACTGCTGCACCCCAGTCAAGGCCTCCAGGCCCTTTCCCTTCACTCCTCGCGGCCTCCCGTCTCACCATCTTGACTAGGTGGACGGTAGTATACTCCCATCACTATAGTCTTCCCCAACACACAAGGGATTTCTACCCATAAGGATTCAATTGTGCATTTATTCTCATGCAGGATGTTTATCCTGTTGGATTCTATGCCACCCCGGACATAAAGTGCCACCCCGCCTCCCGGGTGTTCCTCTGTCATTGCAATATAATTTGTACCCCGGTATAGCACTGTCCTATTGATTGTCCTCCTTCCACCATGTCTCTGAGATGCCAGTTAAGTCTGTCATCATTCACTGCTATTCATTCTAATTTTCCCGTCTTACTTCTTAGACTTCTGGCATTAGCATACAAACATTTCAAAGTTTGTTTTTTGTTTGTATTTTCATTCTACTTTTTAATTGATAGGGATAAGTTAGAATTTTTTAGCTCAGGTGAGTTTTTAGTTACAGGCACTTGGACTACTTTTCTTATAATTTGAACCTCACTGTCAGGATGCCCTAATTCTAATGCATCATTAGTATCCTTTGAAGATACCTCTCTCCGAACCATGCGCTGCTGAGCGACTGTCGGCTTTCCCCTTTGTTCTAGTTTAAAAGCTGCTCTATCTCCTTTTTAAAGGTTAACGCCAGCAGCCTGATTCCACCCTGGTTAAGGTGGAGCCCATCCCTTCAGAAGAGACTCCCCCTTCCCCAAAAGGTTCCCCAGTTCCTAACAAAACTGAATCCCTCTTCCTTACACCATAGTCTCATCCATGCATTGAGACTCCGGAGCTCTGCCTGCCTCTGGTGACCTGCGCATGGAACAGGGAGCATTTCAGAGAATGCTACCCTGGAGGTTCTGGATTTAATCTTTCTACCTAAGAGCCTAAATTTGGCTTCCAGAACCTCCCTCCCACATTTTCCTATGTCGTTGGTGCCCACATGTACCACGACAGCTGGCTCCTCCCCAGCACTGTCTAAAATCCTATCTAGGTACTGCACTCCCTTGCAGCCCCTGTTCAAGCATTATTTGTGTCTAGTACTAGTATGACTTGCCTATATATTAACAATAGATCCTATGTATTTTTGGCTAGGATCAAATTCTATAAGAAACACAAAACACTATTGTCAGGAAAAGAAATACCATAATCACTTAGTGCAATGTCAATCAAAAGAACACTAATTCTTGATTAATGTGTATCGGAGAAATCAATGCCATATTGAGAATTACCATAATAGACTTTGGCAATGCACATCAAAGATATTTCTGTAGACCTGACCTGGCACTTATTGTAGGATTGTTACAGTCTCTCCTCATATTAGATTTCCCCACGTTAGGAACGCAGTGACTACTATTAGAGCTGTAGGCTGAGTTTGCTGTGAAACAAAAACATAAGGTATGTAGGAAAGTTAATAATAGACTTGTTTCACCTACCAGCTTCAAATACACTGAGGAACACTTCACCACGGGACACAAGTGTGCAATTAGCAGCTGCTGTGTATGTTATTTCTGAAAGTCTGCAGTGAGCTAATCTTTTGCACTATTTTCATAAGAAGACTCATGCCGAGATGGAGCTACAGCAAAATGACAGAGAAATGCCAGACTCAGATTCAGTGATGCATGTAACCTGCCATGCCCAGGATCATTCACTTCAAAAAACAAATTATTTACCCATTTTGAATTGTTACCGTATATAGCGAGGCCACTATAATTTTCTCTAGTATATGTAATTTACTCATCAGACGTTATCTTTTTTAGGTACATGCTGAAAATATTTATTATAAAATAATGATTTTCTCCACAAACTGTTTGCATTTTGCTCATTACAACAACAATTCCATATAAACAATTTGTCTGCCCTTAAAATAGATGTAACCTACAGAGGCTCCTACAAGGTCAAGGTCACAGATCAGCAAGTAAGATTGCCAGCTAATACATCAGCCCTGCTGGTAATGGCTCAAACCACCGGGGGGGGGGGGGGGGGGGGGGGGGGCTTAGTGTACTCACCACACAATCTACTTTCTCATACTGTGCAGTGTATTTCACGTTCTCCACCATTTTTAGCTGCAGCTGGGGGTGGTCTAGTGGCAGAAATCTGCACTGCCATACAGAAACTTGGGGGCTCAGTTCCCAAGCCCACTGCTACCCTTTGGGCAGATGGGGACAGAGGAGGGAGTTGAAACCATTATACATTGGTGACACCTAATGGTCAGATTCAGGGTATCTACATGTCAGGTTCTGGATGCATAATCTGCTTTCTCCTGGACTACCAGAGAGTGAGAGCAGTTAGATAACCAGAGTTTGGACTTAATGGACTTCTCTGATCTCCTTTTAACCTAACCAACTATGGACCAGATCTCCTAAAGGGTTATTCTGCATTTTGTGCCTATGGGATAGGCCCTACATAACTAAAGAACAAACATAAGGTTTGAGATTTCTAAAAATGGGATGAGATTATAATACAAAAAAAAGCTCACATTTATTCTCTACATGTTTGAAACTATCTGAGCTAAAGTGTACTAGAACAAGATAAAAGAGTGGCCTAGCAAGGAGAACACAAGAAACAGACAAGCTGATAATTTGCTTGAGAAAGTAGCTGGCATGGTGTTATAAAATTATTATGCTGTAATAGATCTCTAAATATATACCGTACATACCACATGCTAGCTAATTCAGTCCCATCCCTTCATGGCTGTTGCATACAGAGAAACAATTTAACTTTTGATGTAAAAAAAATAAGCAGCTTCCATTACCGAGCCGTTGGCTACCTCAGCTGAAGCATGCCATAAATTAAAACCATAGACTAGTGTAAGAGATGCCTTCAGCAGCTCACGTTTCATTCTACAGTCACCAGACCCCCGGCTTCAGCTGCAAAACTGAGAACTGTTCCATCAGCCATGCTTATTGTGCATCCTGAAAAATTAAGTCCAACTGTATTGTCTTTTTACCAATTCCAAGAAATGTGAAAGAATTAGCTGTATTACTTAAGTCGGGCTAGAGAATTTGACCAAAATTAAGTATGTGCCTTCACTGCCTTAATGTTATTGTGAACAAACTACCAAGCAAGACCATGGACTGATGCAATGCAGCAGCAAGAACTGAAATACCCATTAAAACTCATCAAGCTCTCTGATCAATTTAATCCCCACTGAGAGACACTTACCAATTTATCCACTCACCAGCTCCAATGTTCTCTTAATAAACGACCTTAGTCGACAAACATAATACAGACAGTCAATATAGTACCTGCTGATTTCTAAGCACTACAATCATTTTTTCCAGCCTCTTAACCCTCCTAAGTAGAAGGGTTGAAGGAAGAATATACTTGCAAGCCTAGAGAGATAAAATTTTATATCCAAAACACACTAAAATAATTTGCAATTAGCACCATGGGGTCCAAAACTCAATTATGTTGGAGGTTCATGAACGTGCCTAAGCTTCTCAGTACTTTATATTCATTCCCTTCAGGGACTTCTCCACCTTTTCTCTTCACAGGGACCAAGCATTCCTGAAATTCAGCACTTGCCCTTATAACTTCAGCTTGCTTGCTATTCTTATTACATAAATCTGCTATTCCCCACTGCAGTAAATGTGAACTGGAGCACTATTGCATAGCAGATGGCATCGCAGTTTTGTTCCTTTTTTCATGAACGCGGGTGTGGAACCGTGTCATCGGCATGGATCAGTTTGTACCTTTCTAATAGATGGGGGCATGGTAAAGTAATTTCTATGATTATTTCTGAAATTATAATGGGATTGTTGTAATGGGGAATATACTTGAATAAAGAAAGCATTTCTTCTCCTTTAAATTTCTGAGCATTGCTTCATCTTATTATGGTATGTTGCCACTGTAATGGATTATGATGAAAGTGGCCTCACAAAGAGCAATGGTGCACAGTTGTACCAGAAAATGCCAATATTTTTCCAAATATGCATTTTTCTCCAAAAGGAGGAGCCAGGATCAATATCAGTTGAAAGATGCACAGGGCTACAGTCTTATCCAGCATTGGTTTTATTCCACTGACTTCATGGGTGTGTAGTTCCTGTTTTCCTGTGGGTAAGCAGTACAAGTTCAGGAACACAGGTAAAACTAGGACTGTCCTTAAAAAAATGGAGCTAGCTGGAAATCCTCAAAAATACCACTAAAACCCTATTAGTGACCGACCAAAGATCCGGTACTTCTCTGCTGGCAAGCCTCTCCTCCTGCCCCCAAGTATGCCCTCTCCCTTTTTTAACCCCTGTAGCTGTTACAGAACAGGAAGAATCCTCTGGGGTGATAGAATATTATTATTTTTCTCTGTTGTTCCAAGAATAACACTATTTTATTAGCATTATGCAAATACCCAATTGTTCTAAGTACTATGAAGTAGCAAATCGTGTGCTGATAAGAAATAGAGTCCATCACTGCGCGGGTGCATTTTTTAAATTTTTATACTTTTAGGGGGTGGGGAGGAGTTGGGACTACCTCGAATGGCGGCCCTAGGTTGAGATAGGGATCAGCCCTGACCCCATTCAACCTCATCATTTTTGCCACTATTTTTTTTTTCAGTTGCCACTTTAAAAGTGAGGTGGGAGCCTTGGACCTGTATTAGGATCCTGGGCCTCTTGCCTCACGTTTAACGCTTTTGAAATAGGTGATCATCTTTTTGGTCGGCCGCACTAAAATATGTGCATAGGATTGCTTATTCATTACCTTCTTTGCATGTATTTGCATTATTCAATTAAGCAAATCACATGCAAAAAAGGTTGCTGTAATACGGCAGGGAACCTGGGCAGGGATATGCAAAATATTGTGTATTTCACAGGATGTCGCCGCGGTAGTGCTCCATCAAGCACTACCATGGCTTGATGAATCTCCCAGTAAGTCAGGTAATGCTGAAAATCGGCCCGATAAGTACCTCTGCCCTGAAATGCCAAGACCCATCCCTCTGTTATTCAGCTGTTTAGTCGAATAAACAGCTGGCTAAGTGGTGGTCGCTTAATGCGGCTGAATATGGATACAGCCCCCACTTAGTCAGCTATTTCAGAAGTTACCCTGCTAAATGGCACTAAATATCAACCTCAGAGAAAACAGACAGGATCTCTTTCAGAACCTTCCCCTCCCAGTCATCACCCTAGAAACCCTTCAAATATCATTGGTTTCTTCCCTGCAAACTTTCTCCTCCAGAAAGGTATTCAGGGCCAGATGTACTGATTTTGGGACAAATGTCCTGTGTGTTTTTCTCAAGCACATGACTTCTGCTAGCAACATTTTTTTTACAAATCCTTTTCTCTCAAGATGGCATGATAGCAAATATTACCATCAATCTAATGCAGATTCCTAAAGGCTAGAAGTTGGAAATGAAGAAAGAGGTGCATGAGAGTAACCTGCACAGAGCGGCAGCTACTACCCTTAACAAAAGGCGTGAGAGTAACCTGCACGGAGCGACAGTTACTACCCTTAACAGAAGGCGTGGGGGTAACCTGCACAGAGTGGCAGTTACTACCCTTAACAAAAGGTACCTCTAATAACTTCATTATTAGAGGTAGATAGTTCATTCTTCATATCTCTACTATCTAAGATGAAGGTGGAATCTAGTAGGGTTAGAGAGTTACAGAATTAATTAAGGAGAATCAGATACTCCAATTAAAGGTAGAAATGCTAGAAAAGGCGTGAGAGTAACCTGCATGGAGCGGCAGTTACTACCCTTAACAGAAGGCGTGGGGGTAACCTGCACAGAGTGGCAGTTACTACCCTTAACAAAAGGGGGGGGGGTAACCTGCACGGAGCGGCAGTTACTACCCTTAACAAAAGGCGTGAGAGTAACCTGCACGGAGCGACAGTTACTACCCTTAACAAAAGGCGTGAGAGTAACCTGCACGGAGTGGCAGTTACTACCCTTAACAGTAGGCGTGGGGGTAACCTGCACAGAGCGGCAGTTACTACCCTTAACAAAAGGCGTGGGGGTAACCTGCACGGAGCAGCAGTTACTACCCTTAACAGAAGGCGTGAGAGTAACCTGCACGGAGCGACAGTTACTACCCTTAACAAAAGGCGTGAGAGTAACCTGCACGGAGCGGCAGTTACTACCCTTAACAAAAGGCGTGAGAGTAACCTGCACGGAGCGGCAGTTATTACCCTTAACAGAAGGTGTGGGGGTAACCTGCACGGAGCGGCAGTTACTACCCTTAACAGAAGGCATGGGGTATCCTGCACGGAGCGGCAGTTACTACCCTTAACAGAAGGCATGGGGGTAACCTGCACGGAGCGGCAGTTACTACCCTTAACAGAAAGCATGGGGGTATCCTGCACGGAGCGGCAGTTACTACCCTTAACAGAAGGCGTGGGGGTAACCTGCAAGGAGCGGCAGTTACTACCCTTAACAGAAAGCATGGGGGTAACCTGCACAGAGCGGCAGTTGCTACCATGGGCAACAACTGGATGGACCATTTGCTCTTTATCTGCCACCATTACAATCTTACTATGGTTGAAGACCAACAAAATGCAGAAATAACCAGTCAGTTCACAAGTTAAATAGTTTATAGCCATTGATTCTCTAGCCAATCTTCTGCTTTCCGGACTGAAGGCTAGGGATACTGTGGAAGCAGTGCTGACAGGCCCAAGGAGCAGGAAGTCATAGCCACTGCCCAACAGCAAATACCTAGTAAGCAGCCTGCAGGTCCATGCATGACACATTTTAGAAGGAGCTGAGTCTTTGGCCCTTGGAAACAGAAAGAAAATCTAATTCCCTACATTCCAGCTATTGAGTTTGTTGGAAAGACCTGATTCCTAAATAAAGAAAAAAAATAATAGTAATAAAAATCTGATTCCTATGGAATATTTCCAGTTAATAAAGTGGTGTCTTTTGCCATCAGGCTGATGTAGAGTATGCAACAAAAATGTTATAAACATTTAGAGGATAACTTTCAAACACAAGCACACGTGACATATACTGTACATATGGCCACGAGCCTATCCTACACAAGTATTTGATATATGCACGTTTTATAAAAATATGTGCATCTCTATCCTGCAACATATACGCGTATGTAGGCTTATGCAAAGAACGTACAAAGAACGTATATCAATGCATTCAACGTGTGTACTTTTTCTACCTATTTTATTTATTTATTTATTTATTTAAACGGTTTTATATACCGACAACCGTTTGCACATCGTGTCGGTTTACATGTAACTTACAACCAATGTATATATAGGCATTGCCTTTACAAAGAACAGAAAACAATAGAACGCAGTAACAGAGCAAAAACTAGATAAATTAGAAAGGAGGGATTCAACTAGGAGTGACATAGGTGGGGGCAGGGAAAGAGTAAAACAATGACACAAAGGGAAAGGTTATGTACAGAGTTTAGCGAAGCATTCGTTATATACAAGGTTATATACAAGGTTATATAACCCTGTATATAACACTCGTTATATACGAGGTTATATACAAGGTTATATAATATTCGTTATATACAAGATTAAGTGATGCATTTGTATTTATTGCTGGTTCTTGATTAGGGGAGAGAAGAAGGGAGAGGAGGGCTAGAGGGGGCAAGTGTTAGATGTGGGTCCTGGAGGGGGAGGGTTAGTAGGTGATGATGAAGGGGGGTAGGCTTGGAGGAAGAGCCAGGTTTTAAGTTTCTTTTTGAAATTGGGTGTGGAGGTTTCGGTGCGTAGGTCAAGAGGCATGGAGTTCCAGAGGGTGGGGCCGGCGAGGGAAAGGGCTCTGTTGGCTGTGGAAATAAGTCTAGTAGATTTTATGGAGGGAGAAATTAGAGTTCCACGGAGGGAGGAACGAGTAGGTCTTGTGGAGGTGCGAGGGAGGAATGGTGGGTTTAACCAGTTGTAATGTTCATTGGTAATGCTTTTGTGAATGAGGGTTAGGGTTTTGTAAATAATGCGTGAGTGAATGGGAAGCCAGTGGAGATCAATGAGGGTGGGAGTGATGTGGTCTTTCTTATTGACATTAGTGAGGATGCGTGCAGTAGCGTTCTGAAGGAGTTGTAAAGGTTTGATGTAGGTAGCAGGGAGGCCAAGGAGGAGAGCGTTGCAGTAATCGATCTTCGAAAAAATTATAGATTGGAGTACAGTACGGAAATCAGAGAAATAGAGAAGGGGTTTGAGTTTTTTGAGGGTTTGTAATTTGAAATAGCAGCTGCTGAGAATAGATTTGATGTAAGGTTTGAAGGTGAGTTGGTTATCGAGTATAACACCCAGGTTTCGTGTGTCGGAGGGAAAAGTGGTAGAGGAGAGGGTAGAGGGTATGGGTATTGACGAATGTTTGGAGGAGATGAGAAGTTCAGTTTTTTGGGGATTGAGGGATAAGTGCATGTCAGTGAGGAGCTGATTGATGGAGGCAAGAATAGTGTCCCAGTTTTGGAGTGCGGTGAGAATGGAATTTGTGAAGGGGATGAGGATTTGCACATCATCTGCATAGATGAAGTGTGTAACACCAAGGTTGGAGAGGAGGTTGGTGAGAGGGAGCATATAAATGTTAAATAGGGTGGAAGAGAGGGAGGATCCTTGGGGGACACCACATTCGAGATTAACAGGTGAAGATTCAAAGTTGTCAGTCAGGACTGTGTAGCTACGGTTTTGGAGGTAAGACTTAATCCATGAAAGAGCAGTGCCGGAGATTCCTATGCTGATGAGAGTGTTGATAAGGATGTTATGATTGACAGTATCAAAAGCAGCAGAAATATCAAGCATAGCAATGAGATAGGAGTTGCCAGCGTCCATTCCTTTGATAATGGTATCTGTTAGGGAGAGGAGTAGGGTTTCCATACTGAGATGTTTTCGGAAACCATATTGTGTTGGTAGGAGTATGTTGGATTGTTCGAGGTGGTCAGAGAGGCGGGAGTTTACTAGTTTCTCAAGGACTTTGGAAAGGAAAGGGAGATTGGAGATAGGACGGAGGTTAGATAGGTTGGAGGGATCAAGGGAGGGTTTTTTTAGGATGGGCTTGTTTTAGGGAGTTGGGGACCAAGCCTTATTCAAGGGAACAGTTCACAATTTTGGAGAGTGAGGTGGCTATGGTTTTAGGAATGGTGAGTAGAAGTTTGGTGGGGATGGTTTCAGAGGGATGGGAAGAAGGTCTCATCTTTTTTAAGATGTTCTCTATTTCCAGAGTTGAGGAAGGTTCAAACGATGAGAGGATGGTGGGTGTGTGTGGGGTGGGGAGGGTTATATTGTTGGTATTAGGGGTGAATTTAGCAGTGATGTTGGAGATTTTATTCTTAAAGAATAGAGCAATATATATATCACATTATATATTTTAAAAATATATACTCACATTTTTAAAAGTAGCGCTTACGTAAGTTGGGGTATTTTAAAACATGCACGTGCCAAGGAAATTACCAGTTGTTATCAGTTAGTTTTCCAGTTCACCCAGTCCTTTTCCAGGTCATCACGACGCCCCCCCAGACCTCACTCCCATTCAGTACTACACAATAAACACATTTAATATCACTTATGCCAGGCAATTACACGAGTAAGTAGGCAAATCTACATGCATGCCTTTTAAAATAGCTACTTGTGCGCGTAAATGTTGGCCGCTCCCCAGAACGCCTCTCGATCACCCTTTTTTTTTGCACACGTGTGTGTGTAAAAGTGAAAGCACAAATGTATTTTAGACATAAAATATGGAATATTTTAGTAGAAGCTACTTATACGCATATATGCTAATTTTTACGCATGTAACATTTTGAAAATTCACCCCTTAGAGAGAACCTTTCAGAGTGATCAAGCCAGCAACTAAGGAGTTAGCTGGCTAGATGAAAGGATTTGAAAATTGCCATTCAAAGTAGTCCTTTTGGAGATTAATTGGATCGGGGAGCCAACTACACACCTATATGGAATTTGCACACAGTTTTCCCCTGCATAGCCCTAGCCTCAAATATAGCAGGGACAAAGGTTATCCTGTATCCACTTAAGCTTTAGTGAATTTGGATAAGCGACCGCTTGGCATTTTAGTGAAGATTCACAGCTTTTAGAGTTAAAGAAAATGCTTTAAAGAACAAGAGCTGCAACGCTGTACTTCTGGACATGCTTTAACCTCTACATGAACTACAAAACCTCACTGAGCAGCAACATATTATAGCTCAGTGTTTCCCAACCTTTTCAAGCCCAAGGCAAACCTACATTAAAAAAAATGTTGTGTGGCACACCATGGTGGACCTGGAAAGAACTCATACAGACAAAAGAAGAGCTAGGAAAGCACTGAAAGCTTCACCAGGGAAAGAGGGGGCAGAGACGCAAACGAATCTACCTTGGACCAGCTCCCTGTATACGTAAGCCAGTGTGGTCTGGGCAGCCGGCTCGGTCAGTTACCTTGGCTGCCAGAGCTCCATCACTGCTACTTTTCCCAACACTCAGGTGCTGGTGCAATAAGATGTGTGTTAAAATGGGTGCTCATAATGAGTGCCCATTTCCCTAATGCACGCACATTCACATCCCCTGGGCACCCGATGCAGTAATAAAATGAAGTGCTGCATTAAAAAGGACGCACTAGGGAAAAATTGGGTGTCCCTATTGCTCAAATGCATTGGGTGCCCAGAACTGTAACAGGCATGCGTCTGTTTCATCCTGCTTATTTGTTTATTTATTGGAAATATTTATATTCCGCTTATATCGAGATAACGTGCTAAGCGGATTACAATAATTAACAGATCATATTCAAAATAAAATGACAATAAATACAAGAGAATTAAAAGCAATTGAAATAATAGAAATTGAGCATAAAAATGTTAAAAAAATTATTTTTGAGCAGCATTAAACATTAAGTATTAAAATTCAATCTAGTTGAAAGGCATGCCTAGAAAAGTACACTCTCACTTGTTTTCTAAAAACACCAATATCTTTGGTAACACGTAATGCCAACGGTAATGCGTTCCAAAGACTGGGTCCTGCTACAGACAACTGTAGCGGTCACGATAGAGAGAGCACTAGGGGACGCTGTCCATTGCGGGACTAGGGATGTGCGCCCTTGCGGTGAGATGTCCCTGCTGGGAAGACTGGAGAAACCTGGAGTCCCTGACCCTCTATCGGACCTGCATGCTTCTGTGAGGCCACCAACACAATGGTGGTGTCTGAACGGTCCTCCGACCATTCCAAGCCCTTTCGGACTGGCTGCTGGGTAACAGCCAGAAGCGGCAGGCCGGACAGAGGACAAGGATGGAGAAGACCTCAGGCATGGCAAGGCAGACGAAGACTCAAGGCCTATGCCGAAGGGCGCCCTACTCATCCCAGCCGGGCTGGTCGCGAACCACACATTAGACAGGCAAGATAGAGTTCAATCGAGGACAAGGCAAGGACAGAAGCAGGGACAAGCCCTCCGAAGATCTGAACAGAAACCCAGGCTCGGCGTACAGAACTCGGAGCGGAGGCAGGCCAGAACTGAGGCTGGTATCAGGGGCAACGGAAGGTCCGGAGACTTGAGCTGCCAGTCAGGAAACAGGGCAGGAAGGAACAAGGCAGGTCAGGCAAGAGATGAGATGACTCCATGGCACCGGATGGTCACGGACCACGAGGGACAGGTCAGCGGAGCTGAGGACATCTGGACATCAGGAACAGATGGACATCAGAAACATCAAAGACATCGAAACAGAGACCGGAACATGGAACAAAGAGGGATCCCAAGAAGAGCTGGAACGCCAGGCAGAAGCGGGAAATGGAGACCAGCTCCAAGAAGAACTTGCGAAGGTGAGGAAGGAATGAACACGGAGCCCTTTTGTAGGGCAAAGCAGGAAACACCCAGGGAGGACCTTGCAGGTGGGGCCAGAGGGGCCACTCCCTCCTGGCCCTAACTCCGGAGGAGAGACGCGGGCCGCCCCTAGTAGGGCAGGAACAGGAAGTCTTCAGGACCCTGGACAGCGGCCCAGCAGACGCTGATGTCGAGGAGGAGCTGGAGTTGGGCCCTGCAGGCCCCGACGGAGGCAGCTCCCTGCCGCTGAAGACAAGGCTGATGGCGCCTCCACGCTGCAGGAAGATCCGGGGACTGCGGCCTCCAGGCCGCAGGATGGCTGGCGGCAGCGAAGGGACTGAAGTCTGCGGCTCCCAGCCGCGGTGAAGGGGAACTCCAGGGCAGCCTCCTGGCCGGAAGAAGAGGAGGCCTCTAGCATCTGCGGCTCCTGCTGCGTGAGGGCAGGCCCCCAGGCCTGCTAGAAGATGGTGGCCTCCTGCCACTTCCAGGAACCCCAGCATGGCTCCTGCCGTGCCAGTGACGACATCGGGGGTCGGGCCGGTCGGCCTGAAGAGAAGGTAAGAGCCTGCTCGCAAACAACGACCTTTGATGTATCTCTGTAAATGGGCAGTCGTAGTGGAAGGAACTAGCAATAATTTCTGATCCGAGGAACGCAACAGTCCATTGGGAGCATAACATTGCAATAGGCCTGTCAGATAACATGGGCCATTCATATGCAATGCTTTAAAAATTAAAACTGCAATTTTAAATTTAATCCTGTATTCAACAGGTATCCAATGAAGTTCAATAATTTTTTTGTGAAATATGTTCTCTTATCTGAGTAGCCGTTATTAATCATACAGCAAAGTTCTGCAAAACCTGAATTGCTTGTAAAGACGTTAATGGTAACCCTAAAAAAAACAGAATTTCAGTAGTCAACAGTACAGAAAACAAATGTCTGCACAGCAGACCAAAATTCATGTACTTTTAAGATATTTGAAATATATCTTAGGAGACAGAGTTTGAAATATCTGGAATTTAGTATTTGGGCAATATGATCTTTGAAGCTCAACCTACTGTCAAATAGTATGCCAAGATTTCGTACAATGGACCCCAAAATCATAAGCAAACTGATTTGAATCCTGGATAAAAAGTCATGTTCACATGTAAACAAATGACCTCGGTTTTATCTATATTAAGGATAAGATGGTTTTGTATCGTCCAATCATTGATCTCCTGAATACACAGAAATCAGATTCAGGATCAAACATGGATCTCCTTTTACAACAAAATAAAGCTGCAGATCATCTGCATACAATCTAAATGAAATTCTAAGCATATTCAGGAGTGAGCAAAGCGGTCTGAGATACACATGAAACAAGGCTGCTGCCAGTACAGATCCTTGCGGTACCAAACCAGTTGGACTGCTGCCCATTTACAGTTACTCTTTCTAATCTATTATCAAGGTAAGACCGAAACCAGGCGAGAATGGCTCCTCCTACTCCAAATGATTCTAGTGTCTGCAACAAAACACTGTGAGATACTGTCTCCCCCCCTACCACCACCACCGTCCTCTGGTCAGACCACATGTTAATAAAAACCAAACTCCAAGTGGACTATACACACATCCACACTCACAAAGACAAATGGCTCCTCCTACTCCAAATGATTCTAGTGTCTGCAACAAAACACTGTGAGATACTGTGTCAAAGGCAGAGGCAACCTCTAAAAACAAGGCAATAACTGCCTCACCTTTGTCAAATGCTTGAAGAAGAAAGTCAATCACAGACGGAAGGTGCATTTCTGTACTGTGATGTTGCCTGAATCTACATTGAAAGGGGTACAATTTCTGATTATCTGATAAAAAATTAGAAAATTGTGAGTATACTACCTTTTCTAATAATTTACCCAAAGATAGCAAGCTTTTGCACATGCAGAATTTTTTTTTTCACTTCTAGTCATTATATTATACCTTTATTTTTAAACACCAACAATAGTGTCATGAGTAATTTTTAATTTATCATAAGCCCTTGACTCGCAGATTGACAACGCCAGCTCCGGGGCTGGAGTTAAATTTGCCATATTAATAAACTCCCCCACACAAAAATCAGGCCACATCCTGGATCTGATATTCAACAACAACAAAGTAACACCCAACTCCCCCCCCTACCACCACCACCGTCCTCTGATCAGACCATATGTTAATAAAAACCAGACTCCAAGTGGACTATACACACATCCACACTCACAAAGACAAAAGGCGTATAGCGTTCACCAAACCATGCTCTAGTGAGACCCTAGAAAAAACCTTACCTGATGCCCTAAAGCAACTGGGTACATCGAACACCGTAAATGCAGTCAACTCATGGACCACAATCAACACGGAGACAGCAAAAAAGATATGCCCAACCATCGAAAAAGAAATTGGAACCACAGCAAGACACAAAGCACCCTGATATAACCAGGATTTTAAAAAACATAAAACACCGGTTAAGACAAGCAGAAAAAGCTTGGAGAAACAACCCCACAAGCCAATTACGTGACCGCTACAGAACACTCCTATACATATACACAACAGACATCAACAAAGCCAAACGGAATTTCTACACTCAAAGAATCTACAACTACCAATACAACCCGAGAGCTCTATTCGAGTATGTTACTCAACTGACGCGACCCATCAACAATCCATCAAACAAGACTTCAACAATATTGTCAGAAATTCGCCCAATACCTTATAGACAAAACTTCCGATCTAAGTCCAAAAAGCCCGCTGATCAACCTTGAACCTACTGCGCAAACATCCCTTACGGCACCAACATGGTCATAGTTTGAGACCGTAGCCTCCACCAAGGTAGAAACCATTGTTCGGAAGATCAACCCAGCAGCACACCTACTCGACCCCATTCCAACAAAAACCCTCAAACTTATCTCTAACTGCCTAGCAAGACCCATAGCAGACATCACCAATCTCTCCCTCGAGCAAGGAGTACTCCCGGATTCCCTGAAATGCGCTGTGGTCAAACCTATCTTAAAGAAACCCCAACTGGATCCAACCATCCCGTCCAACTACCGGCCCATCTCAAACCTACCGTTCCTGGCCAAGATCATCGAGAAGACAGTCAACCACCAGCTATCAGAATTTCTCAAAAACCGAAATATACTGGCTCCCGCTCAGCATGGCTTCTAAAAAATCTCACAGCACCGTATCACTACTACTCACCCTCACAGACACAGTAATACGAGGATTCGACAATGGCACATCCTTCCTCCTAATTCTACTTGACATCTCCGCTGCATTTGACACTGTCAATCATAAGATCTTACTTCACAGGCTAAGAGAAGTAGGTATCAGTGGCACCATTCTCCAATGGTTTCAATCATTCCTCACCAACAGATCTTTTAAGGTAACCCACGAAATCAAAATATCAGAAAGAATCCCCCTTCCTCAAGGCTCATCTCTATCCCCTACCCTCTTCAACGTCTATATGCTACCACTATGCAACTACTTAGACAAAACAGGGCTCACCTACTTCCTATACGCCGATGACATACAGATCCTGCTCCCCATTAGAGATAACACCAACAATACGCTAAACAGATGGGAATCCTACCTGTCAGATATAACGTCCATCCTCACCCAAATGGCACTAACGCTCAACCAGAACAAGACAGAAATTCTTCACCTCTCCAGAAAAACATCAACACCCAATCCCGACCCCACAACACTGTCCAAATACAACATGCTCACGACAGTTAGAGACCTCGGAGTCACCTTGGACAAGGAACTAAACTTCAAATTTCATATCAAGACACTGATAAAAGAAGGATTCTACAAACTTCAAATCCTCAAGAAACTCCAACCCCTACTTCACCCCCCAGACAACCGGACAGTTCTGCAATCCCTCCTTTTCGCCAAGATAGATTATTGTAATGCCCTCCTAACAGGCCTCCCCGCAGCCACCCTCAAGCCCCTCCAGCTCCTCCAAAACGCAGCCACACGGTCTCTAACAAATAACAAAAAAAGGCTCACATTACGCCCACACTCAAACAACTCCATTGGCTGCCCGTCCCTTTCAGATCACAATACAAAACTCTCATGCTCATACACAAAGCAATCCATAATGATAAAGCCAGTTGGTTACAGAGACCACTGACCCCTTGCAACTCCACCAGAAATCTCTGCTCAACCAACACAGGCCTTCTCATCACTCCCTCCATTAAGGATGTGATTTGAGTCACCACAAGAGACCGCGCTGCATCTATAGCTGGTCCCCACCTCTGGAACAACCTTCCACCCTCTCTCAGAACTGACCCCTCTATGCCCTCCTTCCGAAAGAACCTCAAAACCTGGCACTTCCAGAAAGCATTCCCTCCAGATAAATAATCTCCTCCTTATGCCACCCCCCCCCCCCAGATAAATGATTCCGCCCCCGCCTCCCTGGCCCTACCAACCCCCCTCCCTGCCACTGTTCATATCAAGTTAAATCAGAACATATTCTGTTAAGAGGTTTTCATGGGTAATGATTCAGATGGACTGAATCAAATCACGGTGAACCTAGAAGATGTGGTAGGCCTGATTGACTGTGTTTAAAAAAGGATTGGATAAGTTCTTGGAGGAGAAGTCCATTACCTGCTATTAAGTTTACTTAGAGAATAGCCACTGCCATTAGCAATGGTAACATGGAATAGACTTAGTTTTTGGGTACTTGCCAGGTTCTTATGGCCTGGATTGGCCACTGTTGGAAGCAGGATGCTGGGCTTGATGGACTCTTGGTCTGACCCAGTATGGCATTTTTCTTATGTTCTTATGTTGAGTTATTTTAATATATTACTGTTAAATTATTTCGTAACCTAGTAAGTTAGTTAGTTAATCTGTTACAATGTACCATGTCATTATAAGGCTTGCCTTTAGACATCATGTTATATGTAAACCGATGTGATATGCCAAATCGAATGTCGGTATAGAAAAGCAAATAAATAAATAAATAAATAAATAAATAAATAAATATTAAAAGGTGTGCATTGGGTGCCCAGTGATTTTCTGCATCAAGGGTAATAGCTAATAGCACTCATCATAGATAAATTCCATGTAGATGAAGCTATCAGCTATGCAGTTGTTTGGATGCACTAATCTCCTTATTGCATTGGATGCTAGTCTAGCTCATCCAAAACGCGCATAAAACTCAGAGTGAATCACATCCAGTGTTCAGTGCATGCTCTCTCCTCTCACTCATTCTGGGGAGAGGTCAGAGGCTGGAAGGACTCAATAGGGGAAGTTCAAAACAGGGACGATAAGGAGGTGCTGTGTGCAATGTATGTGCTGCAAAAAACAGGGCCCAGCTATACTTGTTTTGCATGCTGCCCACACTCCAGGACTCATGCAAGTAGCTAGGAAATCGAGACATGCTGATTACAAATGCTCTCAGACAGGAATTCCTACACGTTTAAGAGCCACTGTTGCTGTCTCTTGTTTCTGGGAGGAGCTGAGAGCAGAGTCTAAGTACTGGCCTAGATCTGATCATCAGGCACAGGTGTCTTTTTCATTCCACACCTGATCAGTTCTGAAGGCACACTGGTTGGGAAATCCTATATTAGATTTTTCACTATGTTTTCAATTCTGTTACACTATCATCAGTTTTAAACTGTTGATTCCTGGGAAGGCTTGGATTAAAAATTATTAATTTTTGTACCAGTAAATTGTGGAAAATGCTAATTAGAGCTAATGAAAGGTTATTATAAAAAGCAGTCTTAAAATGCATTTATAAGGGTCTGTTTTCATAAAGGCTTTTCTTCTTCTGTGTCTATGGAAAACTCTTTTTGATTGAAAAGTCTGTGATGTTTACATTTGGGACACAGAGATTATGACATACAACTTCCAAATGCCATGAACTTCTCTAGACATGGTTCATTTTAACCTAGGGGCACAACTCAAGTTTAAGTTAGGCCTGTATTACACTGACATATATAGAGTATACAGCAGGCTACACAAGGGAAAGGATACTGTGGCAGAATGGCAATTGAGATCAGAGCAGGCCAAGTCCGAATGGCTTACAGTTGCTGCCTCTAACAGAAAGTCATTCTTTGGGAGGACACCCACCCACTCATAATTTTAGGAGGTTTCTAATCCCCATAGAGTAACCTACCAGGCTTCAGGTCCTAAGGAAGAGGTGAGTCAATTATGGTCTTTCAACTCCATTTACCAAGTCTTTGCTTTTACACAGGAATTGAAAACCCAGGCAAGTGCTCCTGACTTCAATGACATTTGAATACAAAATGCCTGTTTCTTAAGGCCTTCAGCCAGAAAGTTCCTGGCTTTGGCCATTATTGTGACACAGGGCCTAAACTTCTGACCCTTACTTTATATTTCCGTTCTGAAGGGGAAATGCTGAAAAACCTAAGTATTCAATCCAGCCACACAAAATCTAAATAACTTGTCTGGAAGTGATTTAAATTCAGAACCATGTAGCCCCTTAAGAACATAAGAAGAAATTGCCATGCTGGGTCAGACCAAGGGTCCATCAAGCCCAGCATCCTGTTTCCAACAGAGGCCAAACCAGGCCACAAGGACTTGGCAATTACCCAAACACTAAGAAGATCCCATGCTATTGATGCAATTAATAGCAGTGGCTATTCCCTAAGGGGCAGATTTTATAAATCTGCGCACACGCGAACAAGAGTACGCGGGATTTCAATAGATACGCGCGTATCCATTAAAATCCTGGATCGAGCCGCGCAGCCTGACTCCGTTCCCTCCGAGGCTGCTCCAAAATCGGAGCGAACTTTCCTTCGCCCTACCCCCCCAGCCCTATCTAAACCCCCCACCTCTATCACGAAAGTTACGCGTGCTCGAAGCAGGCGTAACTTTGCGCGCGCCGGGCCAGCTGCTGCGCTCCATGTTCCGGTCTGGGGGCTGGTCCGGAGGCCGGGGCCACGCCCCCGGAACGCCCCCGGGCCGAAACCAAGCCCGCGGCACCGCCCCCTGACACGCCTACCCCAAGAAAGCCCCGGGGCTTTGCGTGCGCCGGAAGCCTATGCAATATAGGCTCGGCGCGCGCAGGGGGGTTTTAAAAGGGTTATGCACGTAACCCTTTTAAAATCCGGCCCTAAGTAAACTTAATTAATAGCTGTTAATGAACTTCTCCAAGAACTTAACCCAGTTACACTAACTGCACTAACCACATCCTCTGGCAACAAATTCCAGAGCTCTACTGTGCACTGAGTGAAAAAGAAATTTCTCCGATTAGTCTTAAATGTGCTACTTGCTAACTTCATGGAATGCCCCCTAGTCCTTCTATTATTTGAAAGTGTAAATAACCAAGTCACATCTACTTGTTCAAGACTTCTCATGATCTTAAAGACCTCTATCCCCCCTTATAAGAAGACATTTAAGAACATAAGAACATAAGAAAATGCCATACTGGGGCAGACCAAGGGTCCATCAAGCCCAGCATCCTGTTTCCAACAGTGGCCAATCCAGGCCATCAGAACCTGGCAAGTACCCAAAAACTAAGTCTATTCCATGTTACCATTGCTAATGGCAGTGGCTATTCTCTAAGTGAACTTAATAGCAGGTAATGGACTTCTCCTCCAAGAACTTATCCAATCCTTTTTTAAACACAGCTATACTAACTGCACTAACCACATCCTCTGGCAACAAATTCCAGAGTTTAATTGTGCGTTGAGTAAAAAAGAACTTTCTCCGATTAGTTTTAAATGTGCCCCATGCTAACTTCATGGAGTGCCCCCTAGTCTTTCTATTATCCGAAAGAGTAAATAACCGATTCACATCTACCCATTCTAGACCTTTCATAATTTTAAACATCTCTATCATATCCCCCCCTCAGCCATCTATTTGACTTTTTATATTCCATCTTTAGCAAATAAATTTGAACAAAAACAGTTTACAACATTGAGCATAAAAATAATAAATACTAAACTTTCATAAAGTGAAAAATAAATAAAATAATAAAAGTATGAATAAAATTACATCGTAACATATCAATGTTACTTATACCTAAAGATATTACTTATACCTAAAGATATTAAAATAAACTTGTTAACTTTACATTTAACAAACATAAAAGATATTAAAAAATAGCAAGAATAAAAGTCATTATAAACCCAGCATAATAAAACAAGGAAAACTGCCTGGTCTCTTAGTCAGTGGTTCTGAATGCTTCTCTAAAGAGATATATGTTTTTAATGATTTTTTGAAATCCTTACTATTTGAGATTTGGCTTAGGGCATTAGGTAGGGCATTCCAATGTATAGGCCCTGCTACAGAAAAAGCTCTTTGACGGGTAACGTTTAGTCTTGCTAATCTGACAGAAGGAACGTCCAAAAGGCTCATATTTGAGGATTGAAGCTCTCTAGAGGGTTTATATATTCTCAAAATAGAGCAAAGCCAGGAAGAGTTAGGGTTATTTAATAATGAGTGAATTATGGTTAGTATGTTGTACAAAATTCGATATTTGATAGGCAGCCAATGCAGTTTACATAAAATCAGAAGGTGCCGATAGTGCGCTGAGAGTGGACACGTTAGTGGTTTGTTAACCCTCTGAAAGGCAGTCATAAGGCGGAGCTGCATATATTTTATGTTAATATTATGTAGGGTGCAGAGGAGGGTGACAAAACTAATAACGAGGATGGAACATGTCTCCTCTGATGAGAGGCTACGCAGGTTCGGGCTGTTCAGCTTGGAAAAGAGTTGAGAATGAACATGATAGAGGTTTATAAAATCATAAGTATGGGTAAAAAAGATGTTATTTACCCTTTCAAATAACACTAAAACAAGAGGACACTCCATGAAACTAACAACCTGCAGTTTCAAAACAGATCGTAGAAAGTACTTTTTCACGCAGCACTGAAGCTGTTGCCAGACAGTATGATCAAGGTGACAAGCATAGTTGGGTTTAAAAAAGAGTTTTGGACAAGTTCCTGGAGAAAAAATCCATAACATGTTATTAGCCAGGTAGAGTAAAGCCACTGCTATCCCTGGGAGCGAGTAACAGTAATCAGATCCACTTTATGGGATCTGCCAGGTACTTGCGACCTGGACTGGCCACTGTTGATGGACCTTGGTCGGACCCAGCATGGCTAATCTTCTGCTTGTCTTAATGTTTCTATACCGCCTTCCTTAAACGAATTTATGTGGAACCTTATTTATTTTATTTATTTATTTGTATGTTTTTATATACTGAAGTATTGGCGGGGGCCTTCACTCCGGTTTACATTTATAACAACGCTATACATTGAAGTCAGATGAACAGCTTTAACAGAGTTAAAGTTATAAAGAATATATACACACACTTGTTAAAGGTCTAAGGATGTCAGAACTGTTAGAAACAGACATATTTTAACATATTTACAAATATATCAGATATAAACAAGAGTAAGTAAAAAACTCTTGGGGGCAATACAGACAGTGGGTTAGCGATACATTATCAAGTGATTTGAAGATTAAGATGATTAGGAAGTGAGTTGATTGGATAGGTATTGGGTAGGGGGATGAGCTGAGGGGAAAAAGAGAGGTTGGGTCTGGAGGGGGAGATTAAGGAAGAGGGAGGGGAAATGTGGTATTTAGGGCAAGAGGAGGAGTAGGGATGTAGGTAATTCTTAGAGTCATTGGTTAACCTATTCCGTCCTTGTATGCTTGTATGCATTATATGGAGCAGAGTGAATGTGTTCGTGTGTCTGCTGTGTGTGAGAATGGTGCAAGCCTTTGCATATTACAAAGCCTCATGGTGGGACACGGGAGGGGGCCTGGGTGAAGCATTAAGCATTGGTATGTTTAGGTTAATGTAATGTTATGTTATATACCTCCTTTCTGCATGGTCCTTCGTAGCCCCAGTTTCTTTCCTGATTTTTCCTAATCCAGCATGTGTCTTGTGTTTCCAGCCTTCCTGCAGAGGTCCTACATTGCTTTTGTGTTTCCTGATTTTCCTATTCAAGTTCTGCTGCCTGCCTGCACTCAAGAGCCAATGCAAGCAGAAGCCACCCATCCCTGCTCCTGCAGTAACCCGCCACACCTCTGACGTTGCACTGTAACACAGACTGCTGGGGAGGGGATTGGACAGGGACTGAGGGAGAGGCGGGACGTTCCCATTCCCCGCCCCACCACGCTTCCCCTGTCCCCAGATCTGCTGCTTAGATTTGGAGGTTGACTCCTAGATCCAGAGAAAATTCATCAAGATCTGGCTTAGTCTGAAATGATGCTTATCCTTCAAGGGTAATGTAGTCTAGTACAGAACATAATTCTATAGTACCACTGGGATGCGCAGAGTATAAAAACCTCTGATGGAAATAACTACTATATTGCATTGTGCTGTAATATGCGATTATGCCTTTCATTTTTCACCCTCTCTCCAAGTAAATGGTTAGCCTTTTATCAGCAGCAATGGGGAATGTGTCTTCATTGGCGAGAGAGAATAATTCCAGCTATTTATACAGGATGACATCAAAAGACCCCCAAGCGAAGGATGGATTTACCTTTTCCCATCAAGCTATTACATGAAGCTTACAGGGAGACTTAAAACTCTGAAACAAGTCTGCCACCTGTCTCACCAATTAACTGGCGGAGACTGCACTCTGAGAGATGGCATGGCTTCATTTAAATGTTGAGAGATGTGATCTGAACACCGGGAGAAGGGACCTGTGTGCTTTCAAAAGCTTGTATACTATAACATCTTTGAAAAATCCTTATGTTGACCCCAAAAAAGGTATCACAAACTGCAAAGAATCCCATTTTCTCCAGAACCGATACAGATATTAGGACTCTGCACTTAACATTAACAATCCAAATCCTTGCAAGTTTAACTATGCTGAAGTTAAGGAGCAGTGCTGTATCCTGCAGCTCCTAAAATTTCCAAAACAATGTTTCACATTTACACTGCACATGCAGCTGGCATCAGTGCAGCTTCCACTAAACAGAGAGAAGAGACTGTGGCAGGGTTGCTAAGTATCGGAAACATTTAGTGATAGTTTAAAAATAATTCCATGTCGATAAGAACATCCTGCGTGAAGGGCCTGGGTCTCTGGTGCAGAGGACTCGGTCTTTGCAACACTGCCCCACTCAGGAAACGAGGGGACTAAGTCTCAGGGCCTACGGAGGTGAATCCTGGAACAGTGCATTCAGCTGTACAGAAAATGGCAATAGTAAAAAAGTTGAACTGTTCGTAAAAATGAAGCAGTTCCATGAGTTAGCAAGCCCTCTGCGCACCTCTCTGCAGGGAGCGAGAGTTTGGTTCCCAGCTTAGGTTAACTGCTCGGGAAGAAGTTCTGGCTCATGGACCCCAGCCAAGGGCTACCGCTGCTATGACTAGGCCAAGCGACTTGAAAGGGGATAGGAAGTATGGGAAAATATCCCGGGCAGGGCTGATAATACTGCAGCCCAACAGAGGCCCAAAAGAGCCGGAGGAAATTGTTTGGGCCTCACACCCAAAAAAAGATAATATACTGTCAAGAGCCTACACAAGGTTTCCCAAAACAAGAGCAATAGAGCTAAATTCACACTTAGGTGAAAAGTGTGTTAAAAATGATCAAAATATAGAAAGATGTGGTAAGACCGTCCAACGTTCAGTGACCCAGAGAAGGAACGTGCAAGGAAACTCTTCCTTTCTTCTCTTCATGCTAAAGTTTCATAAGCTACCGCCTGTCATTTCCAACACTCTGTGCTCCGTGGTGCTGCATCAGTCTTGCGTGTACAGCCCCTCTGTATAAGAGACCATGAGCCCCAGTCCTCTGAAGCACAGAAGTAAGTGCCCACTTCCACATTCCAAGTTACAGCAGGAGTCTGCATTTCTTCCACATCCCATATGCTACACACAATGGCCAGAAACGGATTTGTGTCACTGAACACCTTACGGTCTTGTGATATCAATCAGACTATAATACAATACTGCAGAAGCAAGCGGGAAATGCCGAGTACATTCTGAGCCAGACCTCCATCCTTGTATTTTCAGTTATCCCTGGCTGTCTCCTAGCATGTGTCACAGAGCAAGCTCCGTGCTAAATATTCCCGGTGTGTCAGAAATGTGTAATGCGATAAAAGAGAGAGATTGCAAGCCTACCTTTCTCTCACAGCGGTGGTGCCAAGAACAGGTACGCTATGGCAATCAATTTGTTCTGCAGACAGTCAAGCTTTCCTAGCATACTAATGCAAGGCTCCTTCGACTTGACTTCCCCGTGCCCGGGTCCCGACCAATGCAAGGACGAGGGCCGAGACAAGCGCTGCAACTAATCAAGTTTACGTGTGCGAGGGCAGGGGATTAAACTTCCACCAGGGTTTCACTCGGGCGGGCGCCGAGGACAGCTCACAATATGCACAGCAAGGTCAGAGTGAAACACCTTCCGCCCTGCCCTCCTCAGATGCGAACACCAGGACGCGTCGACTCGAGCAAACTAATTCATCACACTTCAGCCCTGACGGCTCCTTACCTCAGGAGAAGCAGAATTACATCCTGGCGACCCGATGAGACAGACACACAGAAGTAAGGCGAGCCAGACTTGCCTTAACTCTTCTAAGGATGTTTTATAACAGTTCCCTCTTACAGGAGCAGCTGGAACAAGATTCAACAATCTTGCTAGGAATAATTGGGCTTTAAAACCCATAGATATATAGATAAAGATATATATTGTATACAGTTTTCAGAGCAATTCCAATTTCTGTTTTGTTATTATGCCATGTTAAGTTATAAAACATAATATCAAGAGATTTACAGGTCTCTTAATTCACAAATGTCCAGCAAGCTGACTGCTTGTTCAGATGTGTCAGTACAGTAAAACAACTTCAAGATATTGCCCCCAGCTATTTTTAGAACATATTCTCAAGATATGAAATACAGTGAGGGTTTTGTCCTGACTGAATAGCACAGTGCCACATGCACACACACACAAAAAAAAGTGGGAACTGAATCTCTGGATCTTTAAAACATTTAATAATGCTAAAGCTCACGTTCGGTTCAGAGAACAAATGACCTACGTCTGACCTGTGTTTGCTAGAGGCAGCTACACAACGCTCATATTGCAAATTTTCCTTTTGTTCTGCTTTTTTCCCCTCTGCGTAAATTAGCAACAGACTTTTAAAATATCAGAAATTGCAACAAGACACCATTAAAAAAAAAAAAAAGGCAGACAGGCTAATCTATAATACTGTTTGTCCTTGACATACTGACCATGTCATCCGGCTTCTGTCATGTGATATCATGTCATTTCCCCCACCTGGCTCATGACCTTGTCCTTTAAATGACCCAAAGCCTCCCGTCAAGTAGCGGGAGGGGCCCCCGCCCCCCCTGGCTGTCTCTGCAAGGTCGAACAGGTCGGCGTGTCCTCATCTATAATCTACCACCATTTGTCAGCGGGGAGGCAGGCTTGCTACAAGGGTAGAATGCCCAATTAGGCAGCTGTCACACAAAGCCCAGGCTGCAAAATTATCCCCCTGTCAAAAGAAAGAGCAGCTGCGGGTGCCAATTACAGGAACCTTTCAACCCCTTAGGTACTGGAAACTACACAGAAATAAATGAAGAACAATTAGCGATAACAAATCGATGAATTAGGACACTAAATTAAAAATTACTGGCAGGTGAGCCTAGGCCGCACATAATTTTAAGGGCATGCTGCACCCCAGGCAAGGGCAAAGATGTGCGGATTTGACAGAGAACATCAGCTCTCTCGCCTGTTATTTGTTGCATGAACTGAATCTTCTTTTGGTTTGTTTTTTTGCCCTGCTCCATGCCTTTTAACGAGCCTTTGCAACCAGGAAACAAGGCATGCAAAGGAAAAAAAGAGGATTAACTAGAAAAGAGAAATGATGGGGGGAGGGGGTTGGGGGGGGGGGAAGTTTGGTCTTTCACCTTCTTTATAAAGAAGCAAGTTTCCAGGTTTAGTCTGCACCGCAGAAACGTAATAAGCAATACACACTCAGCCCTGTGCATTTTTAGCACTAGGTTTGAACAGCAGAAACATAGTATATATATATATATAGATATATAGATATACTGTCAGCAGACCAAGACCACAAGGACCATTTTACACTGTCTTCCCTTTCTGTTGAGTAGAAGAGATATGGCCCACCTGGAAAGCCCCAAGTTAGCAGGTCAATTTATGGATCCATCATAAACCACAGTCTTCACAAGACGCTTGCAGTGATGGGCAACAAACAAATACAAAACATGGCAAAATGGGGATATTCTTGCAGGCTGAGACTTACAGTATGGCAAGAGGCAGCCTATTCAACACTCCATGGCTGGAGGACAGCCTCTACAATGGGCGGGATCTTGCCGAGGCCAAGTCACAAACTGTCAGTGTAAAGATATATGACATGGTGGATGGACATGAGAAGAATATCTGCATACTACAAAATGGTAATTTCAAGACCTGAAGGCATCAAACAAACCATAATGCCTGTACAGTTACCGCCTCAGAATAGAATTTATTCTTGCCAACCCTGTACTTCTGCTTACTCCTCCACCACTACCCACCTTTCTCAGAGCTGAACCTACCCCAAAAGAAAGAAGGGAAAGGCGATGCGCTGGAAACATTCAAATATGCAGCATGTGTCAAATATATGGAAACATTTTCCACAGAAACGGAAGCTTCCGAGGTCATGAAATAAAGTTGGAAGGACGGACATTCAGAGGAAAAGTGAGGAAATGTTACTCTACTGAGAGGGATGCCAAGAATAACTTTCCAATACAGATGGTAGAAAACAAAAACAGTGACAGAATCCAACTCTTCTCGGGACAGATACAGAGGGCAGTGGTAACACCAAGGAAGGGAAAAGACCCGCGTGAGTAGGTTTGGGTTGACTGAGTACATAGAGATGGGGAGGTCAATATTCAAAAGCCATTTAGACGGACAAATTAAAAAAGTTATCCGTATAAATGCCTAACCGGCAATATTAAAAGCCGTATGTGGCTAAATTCTAGCCACATAACGAGTTATACGGCTAGAATTTAGCTGCATAAGTTGAGGGCATTTCAGGGGCAGACGGGAGACATTTCGGGGAGGCGCAGAGTTAGCCTCATATGTTTTGTGGTTAATTCCGATATTCAGAGTTAGCTGCTTAACTTATGCATCTAACTTTGTTTGCGCCATAGGGCTGTCCTGAATTTAGCCGCATAAACATATGATAGCCGGCTAAATTCAGCAGTGCGACTGTTCATGCTGAATGTACCCTGCTAGTTAACCGAATATGCTGGTATCTGGATATGTTTATCCAGCTAACTAGCTGATCCACTCAACAGCTGAATATTGGTCTTGAAAGGTCTGACGACGACTATGAAAATTTTATTCTACTCTCTTGCTCCTCCAGAGTAATTACCAGTCAAAATTATTTCGGTTATGAAGTACCGGAAGATGCTAATGCTGTACATATATCTATAAAAAAAAAATACAAATATAACTGACAAATACATGGACTCACAACTGATCTGCCAAGACAAATTTTTATAGCATCTTCCCCTTTCAATTTTTCAAGAGTTGAGATGGAAAAGGAGCTTCTTCCATATCCAAAGATAACTCTGCTCTTCACGTCTCAAATGGATGTCTACCCAAAGTGGATAAATCTCACAAATGGGCAGACTGGATGGGCTGTTTTGGTCTTTACCTGCTGTCATTTACTACATTACTGTGTCACATAAGACTGCCTCAACAAAAAATGGTCTTGGCATCTCTCCCCATAGTCAAAACAATACAATAGAAGCTTGCATGCTGCTGGAAAAAACTGTCCCTGTTTTGCATTCAAAGGCACAGAACAGCACAGCAGAAAAGGAGTTAAATATGTTTGGCATTCAATTTCCTTCATTCTCTGGGTGACTATCTCTTTAAATAATTTAAATCCTCTCCACCAACTCAACAATGCTGGTTTGAAGCCATTTAGCTTTGTTCTTTACATGTGTTCTAATTAAGTAAGGAACGACCTTGTCATCACAGACGCTAGAAATCCTGGACTATTTCCTACAGCACAAAAAAAAAAAAAAAATCACCAAGCCAAAATAATATTGAAGATACAAAGAAAAAGAAGCCACACTTTTTCTTATAGTGAAAGTTGTTGGTTGGCTGAATGCTGAAGCAGTTTCACTGCATAATTTTTTTATTTTTTTTGTTACTGAATGTCACAGGGCGGGTTAGTGTGACCTTGAGTTGCATCAGCAAACACAGCAAGGGTCGCAATGCCTGCAGGCTTCCCTTGCACTGGATTTGCAAGACTCAAAAAAAAAAAATAATAATAATAATACTAACCCTTCAAACTGGCTGAAGGACATTTTAAATCTCTTCAAAGGTTTTCTGGACTAATCTGGACTGCTCTCAGCCGGATCTGTGCCAGCGTGAGAAACAAAATTAAAAACAAGGTCTCTGACAGGAGACTGTCTCTCTCTTAACCCATCTCGGCAGAGGAGATCACGTTGAAGGCATGTGCAGGATTGACTGCTGCTTATTAAGCAAATCAGATGTACACAGCTCAGCTACCAACATGATTTCCTTAACTCATTATTCAGGGATGCATGAACTCAAGAAGGAGGCTGAGATTTAGCACAGTGCACACATCTGGATTTTTGTTTTGTATTATTTCAACAGAATATTGCTCCATCCTGAGCTAAAGAATGCTGCCGTGGACTAGGGTGCCACCTGAAAGCTGGCATACTGGCCATGTGGATTTGCTTCCTTCAGGCAGTTTATGGATCATATTTCTCAGCCGAGATCCCAACATTTAGTGTCACTTTCACGGAAAGATTCATTATACCACACACAATGGGTGCATTTTAAAGGACAAATAAATATATAATAAATATGTATAGATTACCGACTTCAAATTAGAAATGACATTTCATATATGTATATACACAATCCTTTCCTACCATCATTCCACTGCAATATGCTCAGCTGTTAATAAGAGATCACCAGTTAAATAAGAAGGAAAGCATCTTAGTCAAGTGGTAAAAGATCAGCATTGCCAAACTCCTTGAAAAAGGCGACGGTGGAGAGATAGGGCTGGGATGAGGGCTTTGAGGTGAGTGGGGAAGATAAGCGCATTAACAGCAGCAGAGGTGTCCCAAAGTTTCTAGTATGTTCCAAGCTGCAGGCTAACTGTGTGGAGTACTGCGTACAGTGACTTCCCAAAGTAATTAACTGCTCTTACCGTAACGTAAACACACGTACATTGTCATTTATCGAAAGGCGGCTATTACACCACAATCCCTGCAGCAGTGTCGTCTGTCTACCATTAACATGAACTCAACCTGCCAGTCCCATGAATGATATCTGCTTTCCCAGAAAGCATCTGCCATCCATTCCTTTAACTCCAGCTGCATCAAGCATGCTCGGAATCCCTGCTGATCACCGCCATGTGATTCAGGGCTTAAGGACCTAACGGGATGCTGTGAATCGCGTTTACACTGGACACCTAATGGGGTTTTTTTTTAATTCATTTTTAGCAATGACTGCATATTTTTAGAAGGGAGAATGTATTTTTTGAGTGGTTGGTCCACAATTTGTAAGATACTGCTGATTTGAAAGCTACTACCATACGTCACTGGCTGGCCAGACTGGATGGACCATTTTATCTGCCATCATTGCTATGTTACCAGGTTGTCATTACTTATCCGACTAACTGATGCTGAATATTGATCAAATTTGAAACATGAAATTGGGAGCCAACCTTTGACCGCATTATAAGTGATTTTACATTATATCAGATCTATAGTGTATGGATTTCTAAAATACTGGACTTGCCCATTTCTTGGCTGTGTTGCACCTTCATCTGGTCTTATTCCTATGTTTCTTTCATTTTCATGCTGGTGTTTCTTTCAGAATCAAAAATGTCCACCTTTTTTTCTATAATGACTACATCCCTTATTTTTTTAAAAAAAGTGCTATCAGGACATGCCTGATTTTATTCATTTATTTCAACCTGATAACTTGCTCTTCTCAAAATGTCTAAAGGTGGTGGGGGGAGGATTACAATACAAAAAATACACAAACTAAAAACACTTCATAACTGACAGACACATAGGGACATGAAGCCACCATGGGGTTTTGATGTGCAAAGGCATAGCTGCAGGCCGGGTCCCCCAATTTACCAAGTTTTATAAACAACTGGGACAGTCATATATTCTTACCACCATCTAAATACATTTATTGTAAAAAAAAAAAAAAAATTAAATAAATAAAAACATATAACATGCATTGTTTAAAAATATTTTGCTATGGCTGCTGCTTTTTTTTTTTTTTTTTTTAGCAATATGTCCTTAAACAGCCCAGTCTTTCCTTAGAATACAGCTCTCAAGGAGGCAGCTTTGCATGTGCAGGTCACAAACTCTGTTAGAATGAGGGAGATGATCCAGGTTTTATCCAGTTCTGACAGAAGATGATGTAAAATGGATCACCTACAGCTTGAGGAAACCCATTTCTTTTCCAGGAAATCTGGCAGGATTCACCTCTTATCCCATAAGGAGGGGGGGAAAATGCTTCCACAGCCATTTCCTGATAATTAATCTACCCACTTAAGTTTCTCCCCATTATGCTGCTGAAGAAAGTATTTGCAGTCTAAAAAAATGAATTATAATGCAGACCACTATTGGAGCACTTTCCGATTCAAGACTGTATACACTGGATAAGAATGGACCCAGAAAACAAATCGGAAGCCGATCCAGTTGGCTGTATAGCAGAAGAAATAGAGATCGGTGTGTGTAAAACTCCCTTCATTTGAAAATAGCCCGACTCTGGCCGAGTTTCGCTCTATGCCACACATGTCAAGGCCCACAGTACTAAGACTGTACATGTTTTTATGTTTCTTGTTAATTTATGTTATTTTTATGAGTCCTTGTATGTGCTTTTTAATTGTAATATATTTGTTTCTAGTTGCCCCTGAGGCAGCTCTAGACCATAAAGAGAAACTCAGCCAGAGTCGGGCTATTTTCAAATAAAGGGCTTTTTACACACACCGATCTCCATTTCTTCTCTGCTACACTGGATAAGAATAAAGTCCTTTTCTCTTCTAGACAGATTCATTCTCAGAAGTAGACATCCAAATCCTTATGATGACTTTGGCACTTAAATCCTATACATGTTATACCACCAGTGACAGGAAAACACAGTATTGACTGCACTGCATAAGTGCTCATCATATCTGGTGAAAGCAATTTATAACTAAAGAATGAGAATATTAATAACTAGAAGAAGGGGGTGGTCAACTCTGGCCCATGAGACTTACAAATAGATCTGATTTTCAGGCTGCTAAAAACGCTCAAAGCTGGCATTCTTATTTTAGTTCAGCTGTTGTATGCATATATCGTTCATGTACTCACTGAGGTGATCCTGAGTTGGTTAACCCTGATTTAGAAGCTTATATTAGGCACAAAGGATGTTTTTAGCTAATTCCTCCAACCTCAATATAGAGGAATTGTGATTCATCACCACAAAATCTTTATCCACCAAGGGTGCTGAAAGGGAAAATATCACCAGTATTTTCCTGTTTCACATATACATGAGGTAGCAGGTAAAACGGGTCTCCAATTTTCCCTCCCAAAAAAATGTTTTCCCTATATTTCCTTATGTTTCAGTTTTGTTTTAATCTATTCTGATTATCTCCTAAATTCATGCTCCATTTCTGGTGGTTCTGCACATGTAGTAACATAGTGGATATTAGCAGATATTGTCCATTTGTCCCATCCAGTCTGCCTAGTATATCTGCAGATATATTTGTACCATGTTATTAAATCCCCACCAAATAATATTTCATCAAATGTAAACCCTCATGTCCTCGTTATTTGCTTAGTAAACCTTTTATGTAGTTTTACTAAAATTTGGATATCCTGTCCTGCAATAGATGACCAAAGCTCAACCCATAATCTCTAATCTGATAAGATCCTTATAGAGAGGTTAGATGATATCTGTATTCTTTATTTCTAGCAGCTCCCCACACTTTCCATTTTCATATATGCCAACCTTTACTTTTTAGGGTGGTAAAATCAGTGTAAAATAAAATGTTAAAAAAAAAAAAAAAAATACCACGAACCTTTTAACCTAGATCATAAAATGAAGGCCAAAGAAACATGGGCCAAGCTAAATGTAGATGATCAGACAAGTCCAAACAGTGTGTTATAGAGAGAGTAATGTCCCAAAAAGTTCAAAAACCATAGATTTATTTATTCATCAGCAGAAAGTTTATTTGGGCTTCACATAAATATCATTGATTAGGAAGTGCGCCCCTCAACACGGGCCATGTTTCGCCAGGGTGGCTGCGTCGGGAGGGACAAGGTAGGTACCAGTACCTTACATCTAAAACAAACTATGCTTCATATTAGGGCACATAAAGCAACTATAGCAAAATCAGTCAATATTTTTAAATTGTAGTTGCTTTTATTGTCTTAATATGATGCATCGTTTGTTTTAAAAGAAAGGTGCCTCTCCTGACTCAGCCTCCCTGCCAAAGCACGGCAGAAACCATTGGCGAGATGACCCTGGGGGCTGTTACAGCCATTCCTGGCACCCAGGGAACCCTGGACCCACTTGTCCACTGACTTTGTGGTGAACCTCCCTCTCTCAAATGGCTGCTCTGTTATTTAGGTCGTGATCAACTGTTTCTCTGAAATGGCCCATTGTGTTCCATTACTGGGCCTTCTTACGGTGCCCGAGCTCACTCGACACTTCTCTCAACATGTTTTCCGCCTTCATGGGTTACCCCAGCATGTGGTCTCCGACCAAGGCTCCCAATTCTGGCAGTCTCTATGTAAAAAGTTCAATATATCTTTGGACTTTACAACCGCATACCATCCTCAGGGCCTTCGCCAATGACCAGCTGGATAACTGGGCATACCTTTAGCCTTGGGTGGAGTTCTCCCAAAACTCCCATATCTGCACCTCTACTGTATCATCACCATTCCAAATCATGTACGGTAGGCAGCCACTGCTTCCGTTACCTGTTCCTCTCCCCATTCCATCACCGGTGGCTCAACTGACTGCAATGGAATTTCAGAAACTGCGGATTCGCACTTCAGAAATGTTACAGAAGGCAGCTACCTAGTCCAAGAGATCAGTGGATGCCCATCGGAGACCTGCACCCCAATTTAAAACAGGAGACAAAGTTTGGCTCAGTACTCGCCATATCCGGCTTAGGCTAGCATCTATGCACCTAGCTCACAGATACATTGGACTTTTTCCCATCACCAAACAGATTGGGCCCATGACCTATCAGCTACGTCTACCTAATTCTTTGGGGGTCTATAACGCCTTTCATGTCTCCCTCCTCAAACCATTGATCCTTTCCTGGCCCACTCGGAGATCACCGAAGCCCCAGGAGATTTTCTCCAAGACTAATACTACCTATCAGGTGAAGGACATTCTCAACATCCATCGGCGAGGAAAAAGATGGAGTATTTCATATCTTGAGAAGTTTACAGCCCAGAAGGAAACACCTTGGAGCCTGCCTCCAATATTCTTGACAAGAATCTCCTGCACAAATTCCATGCTGCACATCCCAGGAAACCTAGACCCTCAGGGAGGAGGTATAGAGGAGGGGTACTGTTACATGTGGCCATTTCCCTCTGCCCTTACCCTTCCATCGGGCCTGGCTGCATGGTCCTATACTGCCACACTCTTCCTGCCTGCGGTGGGCCCAGCGTGGCTGCCTCTACGAAGCGTGGTGGGAGGCTGAGCTACGCTTCTCCATCACTGCAGGACACCGTCGGGGCTGCTGTGCGGTCCAATGCCTAGGCCTGCCTCCTAGGTGCGTGCGTGGCCGTTTCCCCCACATTTAAAGGGCCAATGGCGGGAACGGTTGGTGGTGCTCCTTCTCTGATGTCAGTGGAGCTGGCCTATTTAAGGCCAGCTGTCCTACTTCCCGGTGCCTTGGCAACCAGGTTCCTCTTTCGTGGTTGCTGGCTTCCTGCTCTGGTGGTTCCTGAAACTACGTCCTGCTCTTGGTCCCTGTTCCAGCTTCCAGCATTCCTTGGCTTGATCCTCCAGCTGACATGCTGCCTGGTTCTTCCGACTTCGTCCGATCACTGCCTGTCCTTTCACTTGGATCTCGTCACCGTTGGATTGTTACCTGTTCTGACCTCAGTTTGCACCTGACGCTGTGCTTCTCGCTCCTGGCCTGCCACCTTGCATCGCATAGGATTCATCCACCTAAGGGGAACGTGAGCTGGTAGTGGTGAAGCTCCAGCTGGGCCTCTGTTCCGAGTGACTCCATCTGCTGATGATGGGGACCTGCAGGGCTCCTCCTGCAGGTTGCATCACCTCCCCCTCGGTCTAAGGGTCCACACCACAACAATATCAGTAACTCTTATCCTTAAAATATATAGACCTAAACATATTTTTCTTAATATCTAGGATCTTTTATTGCACATGGAAAATGTATGCTTAGGTGTCAAATTTATGAGCAAAAAATGAGCCTGCACATACATTTTGAATTAAGGGCAAAATAATACAGTTACAGTATTATTTTACAATTTTGCTGTTTCTCCTAGAGACACACTGCTACCCTATCAACTTCAACTGGTAAAAAGAGAAAGTGAAGGATAGCTTCTCAGGTCAAGTACTGAACTTATCTTAAATGTTCTCCAATAATGTAAGCTTGTGGCGCCAACGTTGAAGGTCTTGGGCAACCTCAAGGACCTTGCTGAATAAAATTCTGAGTTGTTCCTTGAACAAAATGATTCCACAGGTCACATGCACATGGGCTAACCTTGAGATTTTCTTTATTGAATAGATTTTTTTCTTTAAACTGTAATAATACTAAGCATATTTATGTTTCCTGATTGACATCTAAAAGCATCCTCAGGTGAGACTGCTAAACGATAAGTCTATTTACTGGGCATGTCATGTGAAAATCAATGAAGTCTTTATCATTGGTTTCTCATTGTACTTTTTTATATATTTCCTTGCATTATGGGATATGATTTTAGAGATGTGCATTTGGCGGCCATTCATTATTCGTTTTGCCATTACATACATACCGGTAGAACAAATGACCGCCAAATGCACAACCCTATAGGGTTTAGTATGAACTGGACACATCTTTATCCTATAGGGATGTGCATTTAGAGGTCATTTTCCCCATTTAACTAATTCCCTGGGGTGAGTTTGCATATGAAAGTCCTTGTGTTGGTCAATGGCAATAAACATAACAACCAGCTGTCCTTTTAATTCAAAATTTGCTCACCGAGCATCTCAGTTGTGAGGAATAATCCACTGCATTGCCAAAAATATGCGTTATGAATTGTGACTATTAAAGTGCAGTAATAAATCAGTCCTGGAATCATGTTATCCCATTTATTCACGCTCTGCTCAAGAGAAAGGTGGAGTTTCCCTTCTCTTTAAACCTCACCTATAACTATACCAATCATATCTAACCTGGAACATAGCATTTCTCCAGTATAAAGTCTCAAGAAGTCCACGTAAGCCTTCCACCCAAAAAAACACATTTGAAATCAAAGGAAACTGGGAAATAAAAAATGTTAGAACTGTGAACCATTTGTATTTGAAAATCTAATAAAAATATTTCCTAGAACAATCTGTGGCCATTTTGTTTTGAATATTGGTTATTAAAGGGGGTATTTTTGTAATTCCCTGCATTGGTGCACCAAACTAATCCATGGATTTTGCACCAGTTTTCAGTGAAAATATGTGCACACTTCCAGTTTGAAAAAGATTACAGGAAAAACTACCGGAACACAATTATATCTGTGAATTTGTGTGGGCAGTATTTTCAAAAAAAGCTTACGTGCATACTTTTTGAAAATTCAGAAGTATAACACACCTCCATTGGCAGTACCTTGTTAGGATTCTGTGATGTCAGAAGGGGTGTGACCCCTGGGCCGAAGTGAGAGGTGGTACCGCCCATGGGGAGGAGCCCCGTGAGCCTCACTGTCGGGAGGCTAGGTCTCAGCAGAGGTAGACACAGAATGAATAAAGTCTTTATTAGAGATAGAAGCACTACCCGTGGAGCGGGGGGGGGGGGGGGATACCAGGGAGAGAGAGAGTCCACACAGATCCTGAGACACAGGGTCGATGAGATAGGTAGTGCCCTGGGGAAATACTTCGTTGCGCTGGTAGTAGTCCTTGAAGCGAGTATACCAGAGAGATCTCCTGTAGAGATGGTAGTGGCCCGCAAAGCGGGGTACACCGAAGAAACCTTGAAGGAGATAGTAGTGGTCCACGGGGCTGGGTACACCAATGATGTCCTCGGTAAAACCTGCAGAGTAGGAAATGCAGATGAAGCTCTCAGAAGAGGTGACAGCAGTCCATAGAGAAGCACAGTCAAGGCCCTAGGTGGAAGTGGTAATGGCCCGCAGCGCAGGGTACACCGGTGAGGGTCCTCGGTCGGTCTGGTAGCAGTCCGCAAGGCGGGGTGCGCCTGTGAGGTCCTCAATAGCGTGGGGTAAAGATCCGTAGAGCAGGCCTTTCTGACGGAGTTCTCTGTAGTGATGGTAATGGCCCGCAGCGTGGGGTACACTCGATAGGCACTTGGTAGGTGGAAAGTGATCCGCAGGGCGGAGTACTCACAAGGAGCGAGTTGGTTCCAGGAAGCCCCGGAGAACGGAGCAGACTGAGTTCCAGATGCCAGGCCCTCCGAGGAACGGATAGCCAGGACGAGAGAGAGGCCCCTGAGGAGTGGGTACCTGAGATGTCCACGTCGGAACTGGAACGCAGGGTCCTCAGGAAGCGAGGCGGAAATTGTAAGGATGTCACTCTTTGCCAAATCATCTTTGGAGAGGTCCAGCAGGTTTAAATATCCACAGATCCTGACGTCATCTGGAAGGGACGCCCCCGAGGTTCCCACCATGACGTGGATAAAACTGGCCTGCGCGCCTAGAGAGATCAGATGGCAAGATGGCGGTCGGCGGCATCCGTGCCAACCTGGGAGGCTTGGAAGCGGTGGGCAGGTCGTAGATAGCTAGCGAGCTGTCAAGCTACCCCATGGAGTTGAAGAAAGAGGTGAGCAGAAGTGGTCGCAGCTGTCTGCGACCAACGGGCATAACACGCCTCTTCTCCCTGCAGCTCAAGACAAGGAAGGTCAGAAACGGATCTTGCATTGTGGCACGGATCGCTGAAAGCACGTCAGATATGTATTCTCAAAATCAATGTCCGGAGTATTCTAAGACTTTCTAGATATGGCAAAAGCAGGAGCCTTCTGCATGTGGAACAGTGCATGACATGAAAGTGAAAGAACTACACCGGTGGTTTTACCTGGCTTTGAAAATTACCCTATAACCTGTCCGAAATGGTTAGGAGGTAAAATGCAGAGGTGTCAGCCCTTACAAGAGACAGTTTGTGATTGTTACCTCGTAATGTACAAAGACCTGCAACGAAAGCACAACCATAAATTAGTGCAGCTCACTCAGAATATGGGAGTGGAGGAGTAGCCTAGCGGTTAGGAACAGCAGGCTATGGCCCTGGGAGACCAGCGTTCAGATCCTGCTGTCGCTCCTTGTGACCTTGGGCAAGTCACTTTACCCTCCATTACCTCAGGTACAAACTTAGGGGTAGATTTTCAAACCGCGCGATTTGGCGTACTTTTGCTGGCGCATCAGGCGCCAGCAAAAGTACGCGGGATTTTAGTAGATACGCGCGTAGCCGCTAAAATCCTGGATCGGCGCGTGCAAGGCTATCAATTCCGTATAGACGGCGCGCGCCGAGCCGAGCAGCCTACCCCCATTCCCTCCAAGGCCGCTCCGAAATCGGAGCGGCCTCGGAGGGAACTTTCTTTTGCCCTCCCCTCACCTACCTAACCCACCCGCCCTGCCCTGTCTAAACCCCCCCCTTACCTTTGTCGGGGGATTTACGCCTCCCGGAGGGACGCGACGGGACGCGACCTGGGGCGGGTCCGGAGGGCGCGGCCACGCCCCCGGGCCCGCCCCCGGCCATAGCCACGCCCCCGGGCCCGCCCCCGACACGCCCCCCTCAGAAAACCCCGGGACTTACGCGAGTCCCGGGGCTCTGCGCGCGCCGGTAGGCCTATGTAAAATAGGCTCACCGGCGCGCAGGGCCCTGCTCGCCTAAATCCGCCCGGATTTGGGCGGATTTAGGCGAGCAGGGCTCTTAAAATCCGCCCCTTAGATTGTAAGCCCTCTGGGGATAGGGAAATACCTACAGTACCCGAATGTAATCCACTTTGAAGTGCCAAGAAGCAAATATATATATTAAAAATAAAAACACACAAAGCAAGTGAAATAGTGCACATGGCAGTATCTCAGCATCAAACTTCAGAACAACATCCATTCCTCATTATAAGTTTTTCTTGGATAAAACAGGGAAAATCCTATTCCTGTGTACACCAGCATTACAATTCTATGAGGTCTGCCTTTTGGAATTTAAAATTGGTATAATTTTTTCAAATCTTCTAATTTTTCTGGCTGTCTTTAGGGGAAAAAAGTTCTTTTCTTCTATGACTATCCCTTCTGAACAGGTTTCATCAAGATCAAGAATTATTCCATGTTACGGAGAGCGTATGACCAAGAGGTTACATCTTTTGACATCCAAAGTGAAGATATCAGAAACACTCGCATATATACGTTTTGCTTTACTTTCTAAGAAAACAAGCTTCAACCGAGGACATAATAGCTTCTTCAGACATGTGGGCAGAGATAATAATTAATACAGAGAGATTGGAGGGATGAGGTTAGGACCTATATCCATTACTTTCTAGAAACGTCTGCACTACCAGTTCCTGTATGTTTCAAATAATGCAAAGCTTAGTATTCAGTCTAGTTTTCTGGTTTGGCAGTGGTAGTGTTGCAAGATACCATTAAAAAAAAAAAAAAAAGGACTCTGGTTTGAGTCACACCATTCCTATCGGGCCACTGGAGGTTTGCATGCACCCTGAACGAAGGTTAACATGACGAAGCCACATAGAGATCACTGCAGGCTGCAAGGATGATTCCGCAGAAGGCAGTGAGAAAGTCAGCCTTCATGGAAACTTCTTTTGGCAGGTCCTGAGTGATCTCAGATGCCTAGCATGACTCCGCTCTATGTTCACCATTCACGGGGCATCAAAACATTTATGAGAGAGAAGCAACTTGTTTGCTTGGAAGACTTCTTCCTCAACAATGCTGAGACTTCCCAGGATTCAGGCAGCAGCTCAAGACCAGGAAGGTCAGAAACAGACCTTGCTTTGCGGCACGGATCTTTGAAAGCACGTCAGATAAGTATTCTCAAAATCCGTGTCTGGAGTGTTCTTTCTAGATATGGCAAAAGCATGAGCCCTCTGCATGTGCAACACTGAATGACATGAAAAATCTACAGATGTTCATAAAGTCATTTACTAGCAATATAGCTAGGCAGGTTTTTTCACCCCTTGGGGACAAGTAGAGCCTTTCAGGTTTATCCAAGACGGACTTCAACTTATTATTTAAATAACAGGATATATTGAATTTCCTATGCAGTAGAATAGTTTGAAAATACTGGACATATGCTTTATACGCTGTACACCATGCGCCCCACTTAGATGGAAGGGAGGCAAGAGGAATTGGATTCAGACAACAACTAAGTGCCCCAACTTCTTCGGTCTGGGATACTGATACACAGACAGAAGGACGGCTTCTACTGCCAAGTCCTAAAGGAAATGAAGAAAGCATGCATGGGAGTAACTTACTGGTGCGCCAGTTACTACCCTTAGCAGAAAGCTTGGAGATTACTCATCGTACCCGTTAAGCCGGGATGCTTTTAATGCAACTGCAACATTGCTCCCCACTTCGATGCCAGGGGGCAAAGGGGAACTGGATTCAGACAACAACCAAGCGGGCTCCGATTTCTATGGTCTGTGGTACTGATACCAGACATAAAGGAAAATGCACAGGGCTGCTTCTACGGCCAAGTCCACAAGCAAAGCACAACACTGTGAATTTTCAAGAAAGCTCATCACCCAGTGAAAAATGTTGCTAGCTGAAATTTTTACAGGTTATCATAAGGCTTAGAGATAACTGCACAGAGCGGCAGTTCCAACCCTTAACAGAAAGAAAGATCAACTGCACCAAACAGGGTCATCAGAAGAGGTGAGCAAAACAAGCGGCCACCAAGAACCCAGGCTGGGGGAGAGGTGTGCCAGTGCTTACTCCTCCACCTAGCTCTCAACTGTTCTTCTGCCATGCCAGAGCATCCTGGCTGTAATGAATGTGGCAAAGGGAAGCTCCAGTGCAGTTTTCTTCCATGCAATTGGCTGCATCTTCGTGGCGGACCCTCCTGACTGGCTGCATCATTGGAGATAGACCCCAGCCCCCAACTGCCCTGTGTGCCATTTATCTAAGTGGTAATCGCAGTCCTGCACATAAAGATAAGGTGCACATTTGTTGTATGCTTTTTTCTTTTTTTTTAGTAAAGAAAAAGCGAGGAAGCTGCAGTTAAAAAAAAAATAAAAATAGTGCACTTAGTCTACTCGAGTTGTGATGAGATCCACTGCAATCCCGGAAGCTCTGGTAAAAATGCTGGAGAAGTGGAAGACATGCTGTTATCAAACACAATACTATTTGATTTTATAAAAAGGCCAACTCATGCACTGGGAACTGTTATGTTGGACTTTGAACAGCTGGGCTGGGTAAAAAGTCAGAGTCTGCTTCACGGGTAGTGAGGGAAGAAAAATAAACTCTTGATTTTTGCAAGACAAAAGCAACAACACAAGCAGGCTGAAGTGCTCAGATGTTCCAGTGATATGGGTCCTCCTATCTCTGAGTTTTGAATGGGGATGACTCAGAGAAGAGGATTTGATCATTAAATATCTGCTACTGCTAACATTTGAACCTTAGTGCATACAACCAGAACCAAAATCCAAACATGACTTATGACACAGCCCAACTACTGTGACACACCATCTTAAGGTGCAGTTCTGCAAATATCACTTAGATCTGGGATTTTTTTTTTTTTAAGTTTAAGCCTTTTTTATTCATTCAGAAAGCAATTATCTCTTTATTACCATAGGTTTCAGAAGGGGCCAGACAACTGTATGGCAACATTTTATGAGAGCTTCAGTCCATGAGATATAGCCTTCCACCTTTTCAAGTGATGTTTTTATAGAGGTCAGTGTATCAAATACAGCAAAAGTTAGATAATGCAGTGAATAACAGTATACATAGCACTTTTCATGCAAAAAAGCCCCCAGGCAGGAACATTCTTTGTAACGTCTCTCTAGACACCCACAGTGGGTATCGCCTCTTAGGCTCTGTACTATATCCTGTTTAAAGCAGCAGTGCCACAACATATGGGACACTTACATTTTGCCCCGAGTTGACGTGAGGATACAAAACTGCCACAGCATTCTTCTAAAATGAGCTTGTTTAGAAAGACGCCATGATGTAAATCAATGAACACTAAGCCAAGAACAATTAGAGGGATTCTTTTTCTAATGTAGAATAAACTAACCAAAACATTTTAATTTTTACCACTCCTATTACAAAGCATACATCTCCAACAACATAATCAGTGCAAACAAAAAACAAAACTTTTCATTGGCACTAACTGCAATTCATGGAGAAAAAGTCAAAACTTCAGTGTATTTTTATAATTGGTTGAGGATGGAATTGAAAAGAAACAGCTGATACCAGATAAGCAGGTCATCTTGACCAGGCATTTTGTTCCTTGTTGACCATCTTGTGTGTAAGCATAACAAAAATTCCATAAGCTTGTAAGACAAACAAGGGGGAGAATGAAAGAGCGAAAGCACTCAACAATAAAATCCGTTCATTTCAACGGCAAGCAAGATGCCAATAGAATGGTAATAATGGTAATCTTTTCCATTATGACAGAAATGGTTTAGCTAACACTAACTACCACCTCTGTAAAACTGATTTTATCATCCTGAAAATTCTTAACACCAGTTCCACAAAGTAACATTTGTATTCCTATTCAGACTATAATTTCTCATTCAAATTCTTTCTTAGGCATGCTCTTTTTCACATCTTGCAGTGTCTGGATGACATTACAAAGGGAGCCTCATATATCCCACATGAGCATCCATCTTACAATGTCAATAATTCCGTCATATTAGGGAAATGACATTACAAAGGACTTCTTCAATCCTCAGGAAAGCTCCAAGAAGTGTTACATGACCTTCTGAGGAAACGAACCTCAATGCACTTAAGTTTGCTGGAATACAAGAAATATAGCTGAATTTTTGTCCTGCTTTCTAATACAAAATGGGCACAAAAATCCAAGAAGAATTCAAAACTGGATATTCTTCTCCAGATTAAGATGACTCAGTTGTTGATCCCCAAAAAGACATGCAACTAGCAAGTATCAACAGTTTATTCTACAGCTTTATTTACTCTCTTCTGAAGAGAAGATCCACTATAAGATACCAGAGTCATTAGAAATTAAATGGATTTATGACTCAAATAAATGAAAGGGGAGGTGCTATTGCTAAGGGATTTCAGTCTGCCGGATGTTGATTGGGACATCTCAGCTGCGGTATCTTCTAGAAGCAGGGAGATAGAACAATTCTCCTTGCAGGGAATCCAGTGTCAACTTGTAACAAACTACTCAGGAGGGGGGCGATACTGAACCTGGTGCTTACCAATGGGAACGGTATCTCTGATGTTGTACTTGATGATCATCTGGAACCCAGTGATTACCAGATGATATGGTTCAGCATTAAAGTGCAGGAGATGAAGATTCATTCAAAGGCAAGGGTCCTAGACTTCAGAAAAACTAGCATTGTTAAAATGGGGGAGTACCTCAAGGAGTCATTAACTGGATGAGAAAATCTAGGGGAAATAGAAGAGCAGTGGGCAAAACTGAAAGGAGATATTATAAAGTCAACTAACCTTTTGTTAGGAATGTAAGTAAAGGAAAGAGGAAAAAGAAGCCACTATGTTTTTCTAAAGTAGCTGAAAGAGTTAGGGAGAAAAGGTTAGCTTTCATAAACTACAAGAAGAAGACAGGCAACAAAATCTAGAAAAGCTAACAGAAGCTGGGAAAGTAGTCAGGAATGCAAAATTTCAAATGAAAGAAAAAATTGAAAAATATGGTAAAATGGGGGAGGGGAGAAGAATTTTTATGTTACAGATAGAAGGCACTGCAAAAGTGGCATTGTGAGACTCAGGTGAAGGGGAGAAATATGTAGATAATGAGGAAAAAGCAAAATTGCTTAACAAATATTTCTGTTCGGTGGTCACTGTAAAAGAGCTAGGAGCAGGACCACAGAAAACAAATACAAATATGACTGAAGTGAGGTAAACCTCAATCTATTTTTAGAAAAGTGTGTCCATTAGGAGCTAACTAAGCTTAAAATAGATAATGGGATATTTATTTATGTAAAAAATGTATAAACTGCAAATTTCAAATAGATTGAACTAAGCGGTATACAGGTACACATAAAATCAGGGTCCTAAGAGAAATCTTGGCAGCTCTGCTGCCTGACATTTTCAGTGCTAGAGTCAGGAGTAGTTCCAGAGGACTGGAGATGGGTGAATTTGGTTCATATTCATAAAAGTGGAAGAAAGGAGGAGGCTGGGAACTACAGGCTGGTTGGTCTGACCTCTGAGGTGAGCAAATTAATGGAATCACTACTAAAAGAGAGGATAGTGCAGTTTCTGGAATCCAATGGATGGCAAATTTCTTTGCTTGGGTGACCAGGGAGTTGGATCAAGGGAGAGTGCTAACTGTAGCGCACTTGGATTTCAGTAAGGCCTTTGACGGTTCCGCATAGGCAACTTATAAATAAATTGAGCGCCCTCGGAACGGGCTCTAGAGTGACTGACTGATGATTAGAATTTGGCTGAGGTGACAGAGGGACTTAGTAAATAGGGTTTACTCTGAGGAGGGAAGGGGTTACTAACTGTGTGCCTCAGGGATCAGTCCATGGACCAGTTCTTTTCAACATCTTTGTGAGCGACATAACAAAAAGGACTTTCAGAAAAGGTTTGTCTTTTTGCCAATGATACGACAATTTGCAACAGGCTGGACAGCCAGAAAAGTGTGGAAAACACGAGGAGGGATCTAGTGAAGCTCTAGGAATGATCTAGGGTCTGACAGTTAAGATTTAATGCTATAGACTGCAAAAACCCAAGGGAGAGGTACAGTACTGAAGGTGAAATTCTTCTAAGCAGGAAAGAGCGGGATCTGGGGGTGACTGTGACCAAACAGCAAAAGTCAGAAAGATGCTTGGCTGCACAGGGAGAGGAATGGTCAGCAGAAAAAGGGAGGTGATACTGCCCCTGTATAGGTCCCTAGTGAGACCTCAATTGGAGTATTCTGAAGACTGCACCTCCAAAAGTATATAAACCAGTTGAAATTGGTCCAGAAGGTGGCTACTAAAATAGTCAGTGATCTTCGTTCTAAAGCATATGGGGATAGACTCAAAGATTTAAAGATGTATACCCTAGAGGAAAGGCGAGATAGGGATATAATAGAGACATTTGAGTATCTCGAAGGTTTCCATGTACTGGAGATGCGCCTCTTTCAACGGAAATAATGAGGGGGCACGGGATGAGGGTGAAAGAAGGTAAATTCAGAAATAATCTTAGCTAATATTTTTTTACTGAAAGGGTAGTGGATGCCTGGAACGGCTTCCCAGTGGAGGTGGTGGAGATAAAAACAATATCTCATTTCAAGAAAGCATTGGATAAGTACAAGGGATCTCTTAGGGAGTGAAGGGAACTGTAAAATTGGTTGGGCAGAATAGATGAGGCATGTGGTCTTTTTCTGCTGACATGTTTCTATATTAAATATGAAGTTCATTACCAGCAAGTGAAGAAAACTAATTTTCAGAGCAAACTTTTACTCAACAGCTATAAGAGTAAATGTTTAAAACCCCAAAAATCAAATACAAATATGCTATTCTCAAAACACAATGCAGGCACAATGTGTCATCTCTAAGACATATATTGATATATATATATTCTGTCACTGGGTATTATTTACGTTTTTATATATTGGCAATTGTTTCAAGTGACTCCTATTCTGCATAATTTTGGGGCAATAATCTAACTGTACACATTGATGCAAAAACTGAAGCTTTTACCCATGGGGGTTTGCCCCAACAATCAGAACAAAATGAGGTGCCGTTTTGCTCTGATTATTGCTGCAGGTACAAAACAGTGGCGTTATTTGCCCGCATTTTTTGTGTGGGAAAAGTTTAAAGGAAAATAATATGTTTACACTGGAAAATGCAGTCTATGCCTGGTATTTTGCTACGCCAAGCTAAGCATGCCCTCGGGAACGCCGCCTGAGAATGTGGGTAGAAGTCTGTCTCTCGTAGAACACCATCAATGGATACTTTTATTCGCATTGAGGGTGGACAATTTTGAAAAACAATTTACCTGGGTAAAAAAGCATTTTACTTGTGGTAAACAGCTTTCAAAATTACACTCCCCGCTCCCAGGAAAGAGCTTACAGGGTGATAGTGAGAATTAAAGAAATGTCTCGGATACTGTAGGCTGCATAGCTAGGGAGAAGGAATATAATGGTAAGAGCTAAGAATAAAAGTGTTGAGTGGACTATTAGCCTGGTGATTAGAGCAGCAGGCTGAGAACCAGGGAAACTCAGGGTTCAAATCCCACTGATGCTCCTCGTGACCTTAGGCAAGTCACTTAACCCTCCATCGCCTCTGCTACAAAACAGAGGCAATGGAGCCCGCTGGGGACAAGGAAATCTCCACTATACCTTAATATAACTCGCCTCAAGCTACCAATGAAAAGGTGAGAGCTAAAAATCTAATTTTATATAGATAAACAGCTTTTACTGTCTTTGGTTCTATATCTGGATGAGGTCCATTATCTCATTACAGCAGGCTCATCAGCATTTTTTGCCTTCACTAGCAAGCTGTGCATGAGCCATTTCAGTAGGAGGAAAGCTCAAATCATGGCCCATGGTGAACTTCCACAAGTTTAAAATCCCCATGAACCAGTATTCCCTGGAACTGATGACAGCCATGAACATTTGTGCCAGCCCTAATTGAACAATAAAAATACCTGTTACTATAGCACCAATATGACTATAGTAAAGGTATTATTGGCAGAAAAAGACCAAATGGTCCATCCAGCCTGCCTCGTAAGTTTCTTATGGCAGCAACTGCCACCCTGCAGAGGCTACCCCCATGCCTTACGTTAAGGATAGTAATACAATCAAAACCAAGCATCTCTCAAACCCATAACAAAATTACTGCTAGCAACATTCTTACGTGATGAGCAGCCTTCCTGACAATTCAGACAATGCTGCTGCTTGAACGTGCTTTGCTTTGGGACTTGACTGTAGAAGCAGACCTGCGCTTTAATCCTAATGTCAGCGTATCAGTACCCCAGACTGTAAAAGTCTGAGCCCAGCATTGGCTTCTCTTCAGAATCCAAAACCCCTCCCCCACCGACCTCCATCATCAAAGTGATGTTTCAGTTGCATGCAAAGCATCAATGTTAATAGGTTAAGGGCAGTAATCCCCATGCCCTCTGCTAAGATTAGTAACTGCCCCCCCATGCACCCTTCTTCATTACCATCCACAAGACTTTATGGATCCACAGTGTTTATCCCACGTTCCTTTGAATTCTTTTACTGTTTTCATCCTCACCTCTTTCGGAAGGGCATTCCAGGCATGCATCACCCTCTGTGAAAAAATATTTCCTTATGTTTGTTCTGAATCTTCCCCCTTGGAGTTTCATTTCATGACCCCCTAGTTCTACTGACTTTTTTTTCAAATGGAAAAGGTTTAAAGTTCGTGCATCATTAAAACCTCTCATGTATCTGAAGGTCTGTGTCTTATCTGCCCGGCACCTCCTCTCTTCCAGGATATATTCATATCCTTCAGTCTCTCCTCATAGGTTTTCTATTACTGACCCCACACCATCTTGGTCACTATTCTCTGGACTGCCTCTGTCCTGTCTCTGTCCCAGAACTGAACACAGTACTCCGGGTGAGGCCTCACCAAGGACCTAACATAGTAATGACGGCAGAAAAAGACCAAAATGGTCCATCGTCTGCCCAGCAAGCTTCCCAAGGTAGTAACTGCCGCTCCGTGCACCTCCCATGTTTCTCTTAAGGGTAGACCTGTACAAGGGCATCACCACCATCTTTTTCTTACTGTATTTTCCTCTCTCTGTGCAGCCCAGCATTCTTCTGGCTTTAGCTATTGCTGGGTCATGTTGTTTCACTGCCTTTAGATCACCAGCCACTATCACCCCAAGGTCCCTATCCCAGTCCATGCACATTAGTGTTTCACCCCCACCCATCATGTGCAGCCTTTAAACACCTAACAGCAAAAGGATACTGTAGTTTTAGGTTGTAAGCAGCATAAGCTTAGACTTTTATTTTTAACATGTATTTGCTGTGTTAGGTGGACTTGGTCTAAATTTTTGTTTGTTACTAGGAGATATGATTCTTAGTGCATTTGATGTGATGTTCTGTTCTGTTCTAGATGGGAGTGCAAGTCTGGAACAGAATTTTGGTATCTTGTCCCACCCATCCTTCTCTACTCCTGTCCTCCCCAGTGCTTGGTTTTCTTATACAATTTTTAAAGAACAGAGGCCTGAACTCTTGTAGTGTTAGTTGATTGCAGTAAGTCCCTTTCCCTAAAATAATAGCCCATCTAGTTTAGATTCTTCTCAATCCTACCTTTGCTGATATTGGCCCAAAGTCTCTTTGGGTTTGTGTGTCTTGACTAGATTGTAAGCTCCATAGAGCAGGGACAGTCTCTTCTATCTATGCAGCACTACATATGCTTTGTAGTATCACAAACATATTTAATAGAAGTAGTAATAAGCTGGTTATGTTAATGGAGCAAAAAGACAAAAGAGAAGAAACTATTACCCTAAAAAAAAAAAAAAAGAAGGCGGAGTCTATAATCTATTAAAAATAAACTCGGGAAACCAAACTACCTTTCCTCAAGCACATGCAGATTGCTTTCTGTTATCTAATCTCAATTTTTACTTGTTTTCCAAACTTTGCCAAGAGAGAAACTGCTCCAGAACAAGAGGATCTACTTCTCTCTCTCTCTCTCCTGGATATGCACCATCTGTGTGAACTCTGAAAAGTAAACAGCAGGTCTGAAAACCTGAGCGAGTTTATAAAACCTGTTGACAGAAGTGCCATTACCCTTCTCCATTGGAGCAGATTAACAAAACATCCCGTTTGCACTGAAAACAACCAACGCTACAGAAAGCTGCCCTTTCGCAGCAAAAACTCTCGTTTGCAGCAAGTGAGCCCTCAAAGTCACATCGCAGCCCACTTTAAACACCACGCAGATCTTTTTTTTTTACTTAAAAATGTTAAGATGGTTGAAAGATTGTAAAGAGCTCTGAATATATTTTGATATATTCAATTGTAGCTTTTCAATAGGTCTCCTCACTGGCAATATCCGCAAGGACTTTTTGGTCCACACCGACCCAGATGACTTTCAATCCCAAAGCACACACCCCCCCCCGTCAAGCAGCAAGGCTACTAAACACATTCGCTTCAAAAGGAAATGTGCATGCCCCCCCCCCCCCCCAAACACCTGTGCATCCAAAAACAGATGCATAATTTGTGGTGCCTAACAAATTATACTTTGTCTGGATATCCATAAAATTGCATGCTCCAAACAGAAACCTCAGATCAGCAAATAAAGGACTATTAAAGATCCCACCCGCTCAGTCTAAACAACTCACCTCAACTCAAAAGAGAGCAATTTCACTAGGAAGCCCTAAACTCTGGAACACCCTCCCAATCGAATTCAGAACACAAGAAAATTAAAAAACTTTCAAAAAAGATGTTTACCAAAGCCTACCAACTCACCCAATGACTTGAAAACACCACTCCCCTCCTATTGACACTAGGCAAACTGGTGGATCCCAATACAAGATGAGATTATAACTCGGATCCGAAATATGTATCGATTAACCTACAAACTAAGTTCATAAAAATATTTCCTATGTTAGCAACCATACGAACCTTTTGGAAACGCTGTTAAACATCGAAACTTTGTAAACCGTTGTGATGGCGAAACTGAACGACGGTATATAAAACTCGATAAATAAAAAATAAATAAAATATTACTGATTTGGGGAGGTTCTGTTTTTACCCATGTGGAAGGCCTTTGAAATTTACCCCCCAATATCCAAGAAGGCTCCTATTTTTTAAAGGATTCCACCAGATATCTCCAAAATAGTAATACATTGATAGCAGCAAAATTTTTTTTTAATTAATTTTGTTTAAAAAGTTATTACTACAAATATGAAAAATGTCAACCCTACCTAGTCCTCAAGTTAGGGTAAGGTCCAAGAATTTGAAGAATAAAGAAAAAAATTCACAATTTCAGCATCAATAATCCTATCTTATCAGCTTTGCAAGGGGGCTGAGCTACAGTTATTGTCAAATCCAGTTACACATAAAAAGGTAAATACAATTCATAAATGATTTTTGAAATTCAAGAATTCTTTGAAATTCAAGATTATTTTGCCAGGGCATCTGAAAAGTTACCAGATAAACATAGATATTCCCATCCTAGTGTTATCTGTGGCCCTTGTTGTTGTGCTTTGTTTTGCATTTGTTTTGTTTTTTTAATTTATTGTTTATTGCGTTTTTACATTCTTAGATAACAATACATGCATATCATTATGTTGAACCAAAAGGTAATATTTCACTCATATTACATCAAAAAGTTATCATATAACAAAACTTTTGATAAGTAATTCAACAAAACCATTTTTCCAATATACTCCACGTTCCTTATAAAGAAACTTGGAGAATCAACTTACTAGGAGCTATATAAAGGAAAAAAAAGGAAATCACAAAAACATATCTGATAAGCAAGAGATAGACAGTGTTAAATGTATGTATTCCCATAACGGGTTTTAGTTAGTGCTTTGATTAACGGGGCAATGTGAATCAAGAAATGATCTTAACTGCTGTGGATAAAAAAAACCCATCTCAAACTGTTGAATTGCATTACACATTTACAGGGGTATTGGATTGTGATCTGGGCTCCCATATCCCTAGCCTCCTGGCACATAGTCAAAAAGCTTTTCCTCCTTTGTTGAGTGATCTTTGTCAGGTCTGGATAGATCCGTAACTTGTGTCATAAATACAATTATATAGCTTTAGGACTTGTTCTTTATCTGCTAGAGATGAAAAAGTAACCAATAACGTCCCACTATAGTCTATTTGCTCTTCAGATGGTTGCTCTAGGAAATTGGTTAAAATTCCAGTATCCAAGTTTGCCATTGGAATTCCTTGCCCTTCTTTCTTCTCAGTTTTAGTATAAAATACCTTAACAATAGATGGAATCTGTTCTCTAGGCATTTGTAAGATTTCCACGAAATATTTTTTAAGTTGTTCCAGTGGTGCAATTAAACATATTTATTTATTATTTATTTGGTGCTTTTTAATATACCGGCATTCATGACAGTGTCATATCATGTCGGTTTACAAGAAACTAGGGTATAATAACCTTAAACATTAACATAGTAAAGAAGCAAAATAGAAGCAAAAAGTTACAATAAAACATGGGTGAAGAACTGGGGTAAGAAGAAGGCAAAGCATAAGTAACTTAAATATAAGGACAGTTATTTGATGTGTGTTAAGAGTTCATAAGCATTTGTTGTGGTGAATCAGAGGTCTTAGCTAAGGGTATCAGGGAATTTATGGGAAGGCTTGTTTAAATAACCATGTCTTAAGCCTTTTTCTAAAAGTCAACGGGCAGGGTTCTTGTCTGAGTTCAACCGGAATAGTATTCCAAATGGTTGGTCCCGCTGTAGAGAAGGCTCGTTCTCTTGTGGCTATGTGGTGAGTAGATTTGGTTGGAGGGGCGTGCAGGGATCCTCTGTAGGCTTCTCTGATCGGCCTGGATGAGGTGTGTAGTCTGAGTGGGATTTGAAGGTTAAGAGGTGCTTGATTGTGGATGGTTTTGTGGATAATGGTGAGGGACTTGTGTAAAATTCTGAAACGTATTGGTAGCCAGTGGAGATTTTTTAGGATGGGGGAGATGTGGTCTTTTCTGCCCGAGTTTGTTAGTATTCTGGGCGCCGCGTTTTGAAGTATCTGAAGCGGTTTGATTGATGAGGTGGGTAGACCTAGCAAAATGGAATTGCAGTAGTCTATCTTGGAGAATAGGATGGCTTGTAGGACCATTCTGAAATCTTGAAAGTGTAGAAGTGGTTTAATTCTTTTTAATACTTGCAGTTTATAAAAGCAGTTCTTGGTTGTGTTGTTGATGAATGTTCTTAGATTTAGATGGTTGTCGAGTAATACTCCCAGGTCTCTTGCTTGGGTGACAAAGGTATTGTTGAGTAACTTTTGAGGGGTATCGTTGTCATCTAGAGAAATGAGGAGGATTTCAGTCTTGGCTGAATTGAGTATCAGGTTTAGGCTGGAGAGGAGGAGGTTGATCTCTTGGAGGCAGTTTTCCCAGTACTTGAGTGTTTTTGTGATGGATTCCGTTATACGGATCAGAATTTGAACGTCATCTGAGTATAGGAAGTGTTTTAGTTTTAGGTTAGTTAGCAGTTGGCACAGGGGTAGTAGGTAAATATTGAAAAGGGTAGGGGACAAGGAGGAGCCCTGCGGAACTCCTAGTGAGGAGTTGAAGCAAGGGGACTCTTTATTGTGGATTCTCACTTTGTAGCCTCTGTTGCTGAGGAAAGATTTGAACCATCTAAAGGCAGTTCCTGATATTCCTATGTCTGCTAGTCGATTGAGGAGAATGGAATGGTTAACAGTATCAAAAGCCGCTGAGAGGTCAAGTAGGATTAGTAAGTAGGATTGTCCTTTGTCCAGACCCATGATGAGGTGGTCTGTCAGAGAGATGAGTAAGGATTCAGTGCTTAGTGCCTTACGGAACCCATATTGGGAAGGGTAGAGTATTTTGTGATCTTCTAGATAATCTGAAAGTTGAGAGTTGACTAATTTCTCCATGATTTTGGCTACAAATGGTAAGTTTGAAATAGGGCGGAAGTTATTGGGTTCCTTAGGATCCAGGTTTGGTTTTTTTAGAAGTGCTTTAAGAGAGGCGAGTTTAAGGGCGTCAGGGAAGATTCCTTGAGATAAAGAGCAGTTGATAATATCTGCCAGAGGTTTAGATATGGTGTCGGGTATCAGCAAGAGTAGTTTTGTTGGAATTTGGTCGTTAGGATGGCTAGAGGGTTTCATTTTCTTCAATAGAGTTTGAATCTCCAGGGTGGTAGTAAGTTCAAACGATTCAAGAGAAATCCCGTTGTTTGGGAGATGGAAGGAGCTGAGAGAGGAGGTGGGGCTGGGCGGTAGGAGAGTTAAGAGGTTTGAGATTTTGCTTTGGAAGAAGAGTCACAGCTCGTCTGCTTTAGATTGTGCTTGGTCAATGGGAATAGCTGGGACGCTGGTTTGTATCAGATTGGATATGTAAGAGAATAGAGCTTTAGCATCGTAAGCGTGGTTGTGGATCCTTTGAGCGTAGAAATCTCTTTTAGACCGTAGTGTGGAATTCCTGTAGAGGTGGAGGGCAGATTTGTAAGCGGATACAGTACTGGGGGAAGGGGCTTTACGCCATTCGGTTTCTTTCTGTCTGAGATTTTGTTTGAGTTTTTGGAGTTCATTGGTGAACCACGGTTGTTTCCTGTGCGAGGTAGGATTGATTGTTTTGGTTGCTAGTGGACATAATTTATTTGCTACTGCCTCTGTGATGTTGCTCCAGGAAAGAAGAGTTGAGTTGGGATTTGAGAGGTCTATGTGAGGAAGTTCTTTGGTTAGTTGATTGCTGAGGACATCGGAAGGGCAAGCTCTCATGTATTGAAAAGAGGATTGAAGGGGTTGGGTATTAGGGGTTACTTCCATTGTGAAGTTAGCAGAGATTAATGAGTGGTCAGACCAGGGGATTGGAGTGCATTTAGGGGTGGAAGAGTGTGTGAGGGCAGAGTTTATGAAAATGAGGTCCAAGGTATGTCCAGCTTTGTGGGTGGCCGTGAGGGAGGTGAGAAGTGCTTCACGGTTAGCTGTGTGTGGGATATTATCGACATGGAGGTTGAAATCCCCCAAGACCATGGCAGGGGAGTCCAGGTTTATATGTTTTGCAATGATTTCTATAATGAGAGAGGCGTCTGAGTCGAGAATTTATTTATTTATTAAAGGCTTTTATATACCGACTTTCTTGATACAAATCAAATCAACTCGGTTTACATCGAACTAAGCAGTAAATATAAATAACCAATCAACAAGAGACAATTTAAAGGAGCATAAAAGTTACATTATAACAAGGATGCCTTAACTGAGAGTAGGAAATAAAGAAGGGTGAGAAGTCCTGGTGGAGCATAAATGAGGAGGATTTGGAGGTGGTCGGTTTTGAAAAGGCCTAATTCAATTTTGGAATCAGATTTAGTTTAGTGTTGGGATAGTCTCAGCTCTTTATTGGCTGCTATGAGAAGGCCACCGCCTCTTTTCTTAAGTCGGGGAATAGAAAAAATGCCGTAAAGATGTGTGGGGAGTTGATTTATCAGGGCTGTATCTGTTGGTTTAAGCCATGTTTCCATTATGGCGCAGATGTCTGGCTTTGATTCTAGCAGATAGTCGTTGAGGATAAGTTATTTCTTGGTGAGGGATTGTGCATTGAAGAGTGTTATGGAGTAAAGGGTGATGTCATGATTGGGTTGAGAGACTTGATGGAGCACAATCGAGGTTGCATGAATGTTTTTCCAGTGGTGAGGGGATTGTGGTATAAGTTGGGTATTGGGAGTCCAGATGTCATTTTAGTTTTGTTGTGGGGAAGAAGGGGATGTATGAGAGTTGGATGTGATGAGTGCTGGGAGACTGCTGGAGGAGATGAGAGCTGGATGACTGCAGGGGGGGGGGCTAGTGGAGACTGGATGACTGCTGGAAGAAGATGAGTGCTGGATGACTTCTGGAGGAAGATGAGAGCTGGAAGGAGATGAGAGCTGGATGAATGCTGGAAGGAGAAGAGTGCTGGATGACTGCTAGAGGAGATGAGAGCTGGATGACTGCAGGAGGCTAGTGGAGACTGGATGACTGCTGGAGGAGATGAGTGCTGGATGACTGCTGGAGGACGATGAGAGCTGGATGACTGCAGGGGGGGCTAGTGGAGACTGGATGACTGCTGGAGGAGATGAGTGCTGGATGAATGCTGGAAGGAGATGAGTGCTGGATGACTGCAGGGGGCTAGTGGAGACTGGATGACTGCTGGAGGAGATGAGTGCTGGATGACTGCAGGGGGGCTAGTGGAGACTGGATGACTGCTGGAGGAGATGAGTGCTGGATGAATGCTGGAAGGAGATGAGTGCTGGATGACTGCAGGGGGGGCTAGTGGAGACTGGATGACTGCTGGAGGAGATGAGTGCTGGATGACTGCAGGGGGGGCTAGTGGAGACTGGATGACTGCTGGAGGAGATGAGTGCTGGATGACTGCAGGGGGGGCTAGTGGAGACTGGATGAGTGCTGGAGGAGATGAGTGCTGGATGACTGCTGGAGGAGATGAGTGCTGGATGACTGCAGAGGGGGCTAGTGGAGACTGGATGAATGCTGGAAGGAGATGAGTGCTGGATGAATGCTGGAAGGAGATGAGAGCTGGATGACTGCAGGGGGGGCTAGTGGAGACTGGATGAGTGCTGGAGGAGATGAGTGCTGGATGAATGCTGGAAGGAGATGAATGCTGGATGACTGCAGAGGGGGCTAGTGGAGACTGGATGAATGCTGGAAGGAGATGAGTGCTGGATGAATGCTGGAAGGAGATGAGAGCTGGATGACTGCAGGGGGGGCTAGTGGAGACTGGATGACTGCTGGAGGAGATGAGTGCTGGATGACTGCAGAGGGGGCTAGTGGAGACTGGATGAATGCTGGAAGGAGATGAGTGCTGGATGAATGCTGGAAGGAGATGAGAGCTGGATGACTGCAGGGGGGGCTAGTGGAGACTGGATGAGTGCTGGAGGAGATGAGTGCTGGATGAATGCTGGAAGGAGATGAGTGCTGGATGAATGCTGGAAGGAGATGAGTGCTGGATGACTGCAGGGGGGGCTAGTGGAGACTGGATGAGTGCTGGAGGAGATGAGTGCTGGATGAATGCTGGAAGGAGATGAGTGCTGGATGACTGCAGAGGGGGGCTAGTGGAGACTGGATGAGTGCTGGAAGCCTGTGAAGATCCCGGTGTAATAGAGGGAGAGGGTAGATGCAAGCAGCAGGAAGGGGCAGGCCCCTTAGGTCGCGTTCGCCGCGGTTTTTAAAAGGTTCCCAGACGGCTCCTAATAGGCTGGCTGAGGCAGAAAGGGGTGCGGTTAACTCACCACGCGGTTCCTTCCCTTGTGGCTGCATCCATAGTGCTTTTTCTTAGTTTGTTTAGATTTCTGACTTTCCTCTTTCGTTTTCTCCGTGCGGCTCACACTCGGGGTGTGAGCAGGCTCTTGCCCCGGGTGGGCAGCGCTGACCGCGCGAGCCCCAGCGAAGGAGGAGAGGTAGGCAGATTGCAGGGAGGGTAGTCGCCGAAAACATATGTGGAAAGTTCAGTATTCTTAAACTCTTAGCTCTCATTTCATTTTCTAGGTTCTCTATTTTCCTAGAATTTGTCAGACCTCCTTGTACCAACATATTTTGTGAAATTTGAAGTGCAGATACTTGATTTTCCAGACCCTGTATTTTATCATTATGTATTGTTAACAAAGGATCAATTTGCCGTATATGATTTTGTGTTTCCATCATAATTTTTGACAAGGAGGATTCCAAGGAGAGTATAGCTTTCCAAACAGACTCTAGAGATGTCTTGCAGATTTACAGCAGTCAAAGTGGAACAAGCATTCACCATACCCTCAGGACGGCTTTACTGGATCCATTGAACGCTGTGCCATGCGTTCAATGGATCCAGTAACTCCAGGACTTAATGCATTTAAGGTTAGCCCCACTGGATTCCTCCCGAATGGATCCAGCTCCCTCGGCAACTTCGGTCGAGTAACTGGTCCCGAATCCTGTGTCTGCCCCAAACGCAGAGGAGAAGGTGTTATGGAGCCCCGGGGCTCAGAGATGTTGATAAGTCCTGCGAGGTTGGTACATGCTCCTTACCTCCCATCGCTGCGGACATTACACTCGGGGAAGAACTCGCCGTCGGGATAAAGAAGTTTTCAATATTAGTTTGCGAAGGGGCTATTGACGGCGTGGTCAGGGTTACCACCCATATATTGCCCTCTCTTTTTGTGTGGGGCATTCCAAATCAATTAGAAACAAAATAAAAAAAAGAATACCAGAAAACTTATTTTGTATTTCTCTTGTTGATTCCCCAAATGGAGGTTTAGAGAGGGATAAAGTAAACTTAAATTACTCACTTTTGAGGTGTTTTGCATTTGTTTTTACTCAGTCTTTCTGGTGAGTGGTTAAACATTTTAGGGCCACTGGTGCCATTCTGCAATGGATGGCATGGGCTTGCAACCGTCGTGCACTAGCCAGAAAAAGTGAACCAAATAAGAGGAATGAGCCAGTCCTATTGCTTCAATTTAGGTAACTTTTCTTTATTAGACATGTGAACATCAGGAAGTTTGAATTTCCATTTTCATTAGCTTTGATGATGCCTCTGATGAACTTTTTTGAGACTGCATTGTAAACTCTGTATTGCTTTCTGAAATATGGGCAGGAAGGCACTATGCCCTCATTTGCCCTTGAGGTAGTGACAGGCTGAGTCAGTCCTAGTTTTATCCCTCCCCAACTTCCTCCTATTACTTATATGGACTTGTTTCTTAGAGAACTGGAATTACAAGCCTACGGCCATAACTGGAAAAACGCCAGGACTGGCTCGGCTTGGACATGGAGCTACACAGTCAATCATTCTATCTAAAGGGAATACATACTGTCACGACAGAGGTTTTAAATAGAGACAAAATTAGGATTAGAAATAGCTGCTGTGTTCTTAAAACCTTCATCCCTATTGATTATAAATTTTTAAAAATGGCTTTTATTAAGGCTGGAAGAACACAGTCAACATATTCTAGAAGCAGAAACTAGACTAAGATTTTGTTTTGCCTTTTCGGCCACCTGTGCCCATCACACCTTTCCTTCTCATTACAGCAGCTGCAAAAGGCAGTCCCTTATCGGTAGCAAGAGGACATTCACTGTTCTTCCGCTAGAAGAAAATACAAGGGGTGACCTCCAGCGAACACTTCACTACTCGACTTACACAGCACTGTACAAAAACGCATGTGAACTTACAGTCTAATCAAGATAAACATACAAGACAAAAGAGAATCTGGGAATAGGCCCGAGAGGTCTATTCACTAAAGCATTGTTCTTCACTGTAAGGCCTGGGGCCTAGTGGTGACTCCTAGCGCTCCCTGGTGCTCTTCACCCCACCGTCTCCAGAGGCTGTTCTGCTGATGCTGCCTTCACCACTGTGGCTCTCAGCGAGTTGGAACCACACGGCACCTGAGAACAGTTTAGGAGTTTGGGTATCGCTGCTGCACAATGCCAGAAGAAAACAGGTGCTGCCAGCAAAAAAGCCTCTGAAGAAGTGAATTCAACTCTGGGAGGAGCAGCTTTGGCTGTAACTGGGGGTGGGGAGATTGAGTGGTGGAAGAACGTGGGGACTGAGACTGGCTGAATTGGGGCTCGGGGAAAGTTTGTACTGAGGGAAGAGAGTGTGTGTGGGGGAAAGATGGGCTGGGAAGGAGAGAGAGAGCACGCGAGCATGGGGTGCCTACTTCGTTTTAGTTACATCCGTCACTCTTCGTGTTCCTGAGCCACATCACTGGAGAGGGATGCCCCTCCCCCAGGGTAGATCACTTCATGGGGGGGCACCATTGTCCCAGGAAACTGGCCATTTTGTCCAGCAGTAGTCCTAGCTCTCATGTTGATGGTTTTTTTGGCAAAAGTGCCCTTCACATGAAAAATAGTAAAGATGATCGCTGTACTAAATAAACTGCATGAACCGCATTTTTGTGACGTTCCTGGTAGTTTTCCGTGCATTTCCAGCCGCAGTAAGCACTCTGCAAGTAATTTTCAAAGGAGTTACCCATGTAAATGTAACGTACCATCGCAGCAATTTTCAAAAACCCATTTTTAGTGTCCCAGAAATCCATTGGGGGGGGTGGGGGTCTAGTGGGAAGCCCTCTCCTAACCCCCTCCCACATCTCCGCCTAGTAAAACAACATTTGTAAAATGTCCCTTTAGTGCCCCAGACCTCACCCCCATAAAAGCTGACTTGCAATCCTGGTACGGCTAGGAGTCACCCTCATGCACTCTTGGGAGAGAGGAAGTCCCCCTAGGGGGGAGGGGGGGGTCAGCTTTTCTATGCTGCCCATTTCAAGTCCATCCCCGGAAACTTTGGAATTCACGTTACCATTCCGATGCTTCGGGGGACTGTGAACCCTCTCTCTCAGGGCGCACTTACATGGCTTGCAAAGTTTAACGTAATCCGCGTTATTTGATTTGCATAGTAATGATCTGCTCGGCAAGCTATGCAGCTCATTACCATTCCCAGACAGAGCCAATTTTATGAGCCAGGAAATAATGCAGGGAACTTGTATATTCTGCACGTTATTTCTGCGGTAATGTTTTTAATGCACAGTAAACAGTATTTACCATGCATTAACACATTAGCACAGCTTAATAAATAGGCACCTCTTGTTCTTAAAATGCAGGGCAAGACTGAAAAGAGAAAAGCTTTCATAGAAAGGAAACATAAAATTGCAAGCTGCTCAGGGAAATGAAATGCCCCCCGATTCCACATTAGAAAGACTTCAGAGTTGCTCAATGCAAGAATTGTTTTTATATTTATTTTGAAATGAAGGTATATTTCTCTACTATTGGACTATTAGAAACACTTCACAACCAATAATGCTATACTTTTTATTCTGCACGGTGTCCTTTTGCTGCAAAAGAAAACGTATCATTAGCATGACCTTCCATACTAAGCAAACAAACCTAACCAGCCAATGAGTTTTCCCTTTAAGCTCTGTAAGATGATAAGCAATACCTTAATTACATTCATTTGCATGAATCTGACATTGTCCCAGGTTGAAGTCAATGACTGCAAGGTTAAAGAGAGTGGAGCAGGAGTAATAAGTGACAGATCATAAACACAAGGCAATACTGCTCATCCTTCTGAATATTCATATGCAAACTACCATGATTCTCCAGTTATTATAAACACAACATTTATATGCATAAAGGTTTTTCCTTAAAAAAATCCTAGCTGGGCAACCAGGAGTGAAAAAATGTAATCTTTTATGAGGCTCTTAAAGAACTTCTACTGGGGTTGTGGGCATTTTCAGAAATCTCAGTTTTGAGGTTGACATGATTGCCTGTGCATCTATATTTGTGAAACCTTACTGAAATGTTTGCATTCCTCAAATCAGTCTACGGCTTCTGCAATAATACTCTGGTTCCATAAAAAAAAATATCAATAAGAATGGAGCCTAGTATCCGAAATGTGTGGATCCCAAAACAGCTCTGTCAGAATCCTCATATCCCCAGACATGTCCTGAACATTTGATGTGGACAGGAAACTACACATAAAAGTTATTGAACGTTGACTAAGCGGTATACAAATCGCTTTAAATAAATAGATGGGGACACACAAACAGACAGCAATTTCATAAGCCTTCTGCTCCTTTGGAAAGCAAGCTAAAAATTGGGTAGTAGAAGAATAGCAGAAATTTAGTACACTAAGGGGCAGTTTTTCAAAGGGATACGCGCGTAACCCCCGAAAAGCTGCCCCAAGCTGCCCCTGCGCGCTCCCCAGGACGCGCGTATGTCCCGGGGCCTCCTTCGTGCAGCCGGCCGGCACGCACAAAACACGCCTGCTTCAGGCAGGCGTTAAGAAATAAAATAAAGGTGGGTGGGGGGAAAGTTCCCTCCAAGGCCGCTCCGATTTCAGAGCGGCCTTGGAGGGAATGGGCAAAGCCATCGGGGCTCCCCTCGGGCTCGGTGCACAAGTGTGCACCCCCTTGCATGCGCCGACCCCGGATTTTATAACATGCGCGTGGCAGCGTGCGCATGTTATAAAATCGGGCGTAAATATTTTCGCGCCGGGTTGTGCAAACAAATCTACTCCCGCGCATAAGTTTTAAAATCTGCCCCATAGAACATCTTTCAAAGACCTGCGAATTGTGGCATATACATGCGTATATGGCCACACACAGATTCCCAGTAACATTTTATAACCTGATACACGCATATTATAAAATATCTGCATATGTATGCTTATGCACGAATACATTCAGTGCATTAAAAGTGAGAATTTCAAAGCATTGAAAACCCTTACTTTTTCCTACCTATTTTTTTAAATATACAAGTGTATATTTTACAACATGCTCTTTTAATTGAAATTCCCACCTTTACCAATGAAATGTTGGCCCTGCTCCCGAACATCCCTGGGCTGCCCCATTCTTACGTGCATATATATGTGCACACAAAAGCAAAAATAAGGACATATGTTTGATGGTTATAAAATAGCATGAACACGAGTAAAAATGAAAATTCAGCCCATAGGGACAGTAACTTTCAAACTCTGACCCACACCCAGGTACGCAGCCTTTTCATACCCCCACATATGCATGCATGTTACAAAAAAGCCTGGCTGCATACACACAGTTCTGAAATTTTAAGTGGGCGTGCAAATCCCACTTCAACATGCAAAGCGAGCAATTTTATAAGGGGCGCGCCCCGACACCATGCCCAGTTTTTCCAATTCGTCCCCAGTTCACCCAGTTAAGAGACAGCCTTTGCTCCCCCCCCTAGCCCTGACCCTTAAAACCCAGCAGACCTGCCTAGTTTTCTTTAAATTTTAATTTACATGGCATCCTTATCAAAAATAAAGTTACACGGCAGGGGCCCTCAACGAGCACTGGGTCGCCTCAGTATTTATGCACATATTTTAGGTTCACGCCCTGAAATTCCCATGCCCCGCCCAGATCACACTTATGCCTCGCCTCTTTTTGAAAATTTTCTAGATGTGTTCACTGCACATATCCCAGTGGCTTTTAAAATCTGCTCAGCACATGTAAGCCCGACTTCTTCCTGCATACCCTAATTAATGTGCACGTCGAGCTTTTAAAATTCACCTGTGTTAGAGCCTATTTTGACAAATGCAACAGTGTGAAGGTCCTTTGTAAGTTATTACTATACAGCCAGGAGATGTCCAATAATAACCTACAAAATGGCTAGCACATAGCTGAAAGCTTCATATGGTTCTTCCAGATGTCAGTCACATCCTCTCCAGGCCACGTACAGAAGCTTCTCATGTCTATGTATCAGTGCCTGAGGGAACAGGAAGCTGATATGAGATATTTCAAATTAGGATCTTCTGTGACTCAAAACAAGTGGGGATCCCATGAAGCTCTTCGCTGATGCATGCTACCACTCTCTTTTTGGCCGGTATTGTAAGTGTCTGCATGGAAAGCACAAAGGCTTGCACATAAGGAGGATAATTTTCAAACGGACGTCTGTGGGTAAAACAGTGTTTTACGGGCAGAAATAGCTTTTTACAAAATTGCCTGCCTTATTTGCAGGTCAGTTTACACGCATATGTCGTGTTGACATGTAGTTTTACCCAGACTGAGCGGAGGCACTCCCAGTGGCAGAGTTAGGGTAGGGTTTAAATGTTCCAATTTCAAAAATATGCACACAGAAGTTCAACAAGACATCTGTGTAGATGCAATTTGTGTGGGTAGATCTGGCAGGATCATTTTCAAAGCGGACTTAGGCACACATTTGCCTTCTTATTTTATTTTTTAATAGGTGCCATGTTACAAAATTACCTCCTTGGTGTCTTTTCCAATTCTTAGGGGACTATCCATGCTGCAAGAATAATGTTAGTGCCATGCCCTTTCCAAAAGGACGAGGAAAATCCTGCCAAGTGTCTCCCTCGAGCTGCCTGAAGTAAACAAGAAAAAGAAACTCCCCATTAACAAGAGCTCAATGCCGCTATAGAGGAAAATAGAGCTGTTATGAAACCTGCAAACAGCGGGCAAATATTTTCCACAGCTATGTGAAGATTCGCCCGAATCATTTCAGCAAAACTGTGACAGAATTTAAATACGCTTGAGACAAGGAAAGACATAGACCACAATGGTAAGGGTGGGAGGGGCAACAGGAAGGAAAAACGAGGCAGGAACAAAGAGGGGCGAATACCAGCCAGTGGGCAAAGTGTGGAGCAGTGCAGTCGTATCACGTTTCCAAGAAGGCCGGGGTACCCGGCCCAGAGTGGCGAGGATGCAACCCTAACATTTTTATTTAAGAACATTTCTATAACGACTTTCACAGACACAGTCTGACCAAGACGGTTCACAATTTCAAATATAAAAAGAATAAAAGAAAAGAAAAATTAAACAATAACAACTAAACAAAATAACTACATAATAAAACAAAATAAAAATATAATATAAATAAAGTGCTGGGGAGTACTTGGATACTTCTGCTAACAACCATGTAGCCTGAATTATCTTAGAGGGTGGAGTAAATAACTACCCCATTTTTCAATGGGATCCAATAAATTCAATAAATAACTAAGTACCCTAGCTGGCTTTCTGGCCTGGCTGTCAGGATGTGTGCTTGCAGATTGGCTGGTCAAACAGCAGTTAGAGGGACTATTATGTCAACACCGGGCCCGGACCGGCACCTGCTCCATGCAAACTCTCTCTCTTTTCTCCCTGGTTCTCAGCGGATATAAACACACACAACAAACACCATACGTACAAACATATTCATACAAAAATCAACCCAACCGTGTTGCAGAATGGGTAAATCCGCTAGCACATATTAAAAAAGACAACTTAGCTGGCTTCATCTTAAAATCCTATCATAGCCATTTCCTTCACAAACAAAATATAAATCAGGCACTGTGCTAGAGTGAACCTTGCCCAACAGTCAAAGGTTTACTGTGCATGCCACAGTTACTTTCACGAAGCAGGGTTTTCATGTCCTTCAGGCTGAAGTAATGTCTTGCAACACAGTCTGACCTCTACTTGACTTTAAACTGAATAATTACCTTGAACTGTAAACAAACCTTACACATTATCGTGAGAACTTTTTTTTGGTATCTTTTTATTAATAGAATTATGCTGGCAGTTCTGCTATCTTTATACAGTCATTAAAATGACAAGAAAGCAGTCTGGTATTCCCAGTAATATACCAAGCTAAATATAAAACAGCATGATCAACCATTGCACAAAAAAGGAATCCACCAGGCAGGAAAAACAAGACAGAAATAAGCTGGGATAAAATACTGTGGCAGACTACTTAAATATTACACGGAAGCTCATTTGGTGAAACTCGCAAAAAATGGGAGGATTCAGCATAGCTCAGTGTAGACCGACTTCAAGACAAAGATCCAACTAGGGTAATTCCCGCCCCCACCTCCTCCCAGTGAAGAAATGCACTAGTACATTTTTTAAATCACGATTATGAATAAAAGCTTATACGTTATAATTTTTATGCTCAATAAGACCTGTCAACTTAATTGTTTAAGTCTTTTTTTTTTTTTTTCTCCTTTATCTTTTGGTCATCAATGTTACAACGTTATTGTTAAATTTTGAACTTATGTACACTGTTCCAAGTTTCATAACCTTGTTCTATGTAATGCCTTTTGGCAATTTTCATGTTCTGTTTCAATGTAAACCGATGTGATCTTTATTTCATATAGGAACACCGGTATATAAAAATCTAAAAATAAATAAATAAATAAATAAATAAAAGCTGGGAACTATGGGTCAGCACCTTGGCTCAGACTACAGTATAGTATGAAACCATTCAACATCTTTGCCGGGCATACCTGGGACCTTTTGATTTCCAGTCACTGGTGAGAATTAGTGGGGTGAGAGAGGTTGCACACACACACACACACACACGCTCACTGTATTCTCTCCCACACACACACACACGCACCCACTCACATAACCTCACTCTCACAAACGCCTAGGCCCACTCGCCCTTCTTTCTCTGACCCGAAAAGACGCAACCTCTTCCTCCTCCTTTGAGCTCACAGGGCAGCAGCAGCTGCTTCCTCCTCCTTCAAGTCCATGCAACCGAGAGATTTCCTTCTTTTTCTGGCCATGCGGACCCCTGGGAGACCACCTTCAATCGTCGTACAGCTAGACACAGCTGACTTTCTACTTCCTTCCCGCCCACATGGTCCGAGTAACTTTTTTCTGGGCCAAGCAGGCTAATGAGAAACCATTTTCTTCTTCTGTTGTGCAGCTGGACTCTCATCCTCCTTCCAGCCACACAGTTGACTCTTCCAGAACTGTTCTTCAGGCTGCCTGGAGTTTTCTGCTGTTGGCCTAGATACCTGGTAATTCCTTTAAAATTCCAGACTCTCTGGGCCAAACTTGGAGCTGATGGGGCTGAAAAGGCTCTGGTGTACCCCAGAGCCAGCAGGCTTGAGTATAGGGAAGGAGGAAAGATGACTGCTGCTGCAAAGTGAAGCTGAGGAATATCAGAAGTTGGGGGTGCCGACTGATTGTTCCTGTGGTCATGCGCACACAATATAAAATACATGTGCATGCACATACGCGATAATATACCTGCGTATTTGGGCGCACTCATGCATATTTTAAAGTTACCCTCCCTGTGAGCCAATAGCCAAAATAATAGGGGCATTCATCAAAATGTGTTATGGCGTTAATGCTCACGATAACGCGTTAACGCATGCGTTGACGCCATAATACATGCGATAGTTATGGTATCGCATGACACGAATGCAAATTTTTCAAAGGGGTGGGATTAATGAGGGGCAGGCTTTTAATGTCGGAAATAACTATACCTTTTTTCCTGGCGTTAAGCTGTGCGATATTCCCAAAACGGCCGTAACGCAATTCGTGCTGAAGATTGCAATTTGCATTTCGGGCATTTAGAGTAGAGTGGAGGGAGAGGGAGTCACCTATTTATACTGCTATAGGAGGGCCAGCTAATACCTCAAGGTGAGATTTTGGTGGTGGTGTATGGTTTTGAGCGCAGTTTTACATGCAGAGTGAGACATACGAACAGCACAGTAGACCTCAGTGAATATTTGACATCCCTTGGAGTGAGAAAAGTCACACAAAGATGAGATTTCTGCAGTGTTCGCTCACCCTAGCTTGATGGACTCTTTATTAGATTCTATCAAGCTAGGGCGAGAGAACATTGTAGAAATCTCATCTTTGTGTGACTTTTCTCACTCCAAATGTTATCAAATCTTCACTGAGGTCTACTGTGCTATTCGTATGTCTCACTCTGCATGTAAAACTGGCCCCAAAACCTCACCTCGAGTTACTAGCTGGCCGTCCTATAGTGATAACTCATAAATAGTTCACGTCTATGGAGGCCTTATAAAGAGTCTCTCTCTCTCTCTCTCCACTTTGCAAGTAGTGATGCGCAAGTATAGTGGGGCACGAACTGCATCTTGCGGTAAACTGTAGTGCATGGTGCAATAATTCTAAAATGATCATAACCATGCCCCTTTTTCTTATCGCGGGCATTATCCATGTGAAATTATAGCATTTTGATGAATCTAGGGGTAAGTGGGCAACTCAACCTATGATGGCACATTTTGGTTTCTTTTGACGAGAGAACCCTAGGCCAGGTCAAGGAGCACAAAGCACCAGATATTATGTAAAATAGATTTGTTTCCTGGATAATGCATTTGACTATCATGATATTAAGACTAGGGCTTTGAATGCCAAGTATACACCTCTTTTATTTAAAATGTCTGTTTTTAAAAACCTATTTCAGAATGTCTAAAACAACTACGGTGTTTTTGTTTTAATTTCATACAAGAGCCATTTTGTCCATTACAAAAACAGCAGGCAAAAGTTAAATTTAAAAAAAAGGACCATCTGGGAAAGTACAATATCTTATAACTGATGTTTACTGTGTTGGCCTTGGACTTCTAGTCATACCCAGACAGGCACACAAATCAATCCATCAGCTCATAAAAAGGTGTGTCTTTTTTTAAAACTACTACAACAGCTAGGAATGGATAGATGTATCTGGCAAGTCAAGCTACCAATCCTTGTTACCTTCTGTAGAAATAACACATTTGATATGGTTGCACTGCAATTAACATTAGTAAGGAAGAGACCCATTTAGCCCTCTTGATTACCCTCTTGCCGTCTGCAGGGACCCGAAAAATGCAAGTTCATTTTTATTGGCCCAGAACTTCCTCTTTTCTCCCAGCTCAATCAGAACCAGTGCCATGAGCCTCCATTCACACCTACCTGGAGATTTTTCCCCCTATTTTAATAGACCCCCATCCTCCCACTCTTTCTAGTGTGGTCATTGTACTGGGAGCCATGCACCAGGGCTCATTCAGGAACCCTGCATCATGGGCTCTAAACCCGGCCACCAAGTGAAACGCCACCTCTATACAGCACCCCCAGTCAATCCAGGGCGCCAAGGACCCAATCCAGGAATCAAAATATGGATCTTCCACGTGGAAGTGCAGAGCATGTGCCACTGAGCCACCAGACCAAATATTTTAAATTCTTGAAACTAAGGATGAGGTCAGAGTAGGCATGAATAGTGCTTCTTGCTGCTCTCCAGTGGGAGGTGTGTAGTAGGGAATGTGTTTTATAAAATTCCTGCGCACACTGGCTAATGTTCTTCTTGTCCATCTCTTGTCCTAGGAGTGTTCAGAGGCTCAAGGGAGGAGCACTCAGACACCAGGATTTGGGAGTCTTCTGGTACAGAAAGGCTTACAGTGAAGTTAGTCCCACATTCCTAGTGTTTCACTGAAAATTACCCGTAGCTGTCTAATAAAGCAGATTTTCCATAGGGAGTCAGAGAGGGCAGCCCCTTCAGAGAGAAAGAAGTTGGTTTGCACTGACTGTGTTTTTCCATATAAATTGCACTAGACACAAGTGTACTGTTTGCCCAGTGATTAATGTGCTTCAAGCTAGTAAGTAAAGGATTAACATTTTTGAAGCACCTCAAATTTGATGTGCCGAGCAACTTTTCCTACATTGGGGCTTTGCCAGAAGACTTCCTAAGGACCTTGAAAGCTTTTTTCCTGTTCCACCCCCCGGTGAGGAAAAAACCCAAAGGAGCAATGGGTCAGAACCTGGCCCCAGAGTTCCCCCAGTAATGCCTCGTGTCATCCTAGCTGGTAGAACGGGGGGCGACGTAGGAGCCACTGCTACGTTATTGGTGGCGGAGGGACTTTCCTACAGATGCAAAGTACACATGGGGATTTCAAAATGAAATCCCTGCAGGTGACCTTCCCTTTTCCAGCCTAGCCCATCCCTTCTCTGATAGGTGGGGGGCAGCAGTTTAGCCATGTTAATCATTTATGTAGCTAGATGTCTTTGAAAATAGTCCTCTCCATTCTCATAGTAATAGGATACGTTAAAAGTCTCTGAATCATGGATTATGCTGCAGTAAATCGTTTTGGGGTGATGCAATAGGCAGCGTTGGTACTGGGCCCTGAGCGGCTTCTTCATCTCCTTGCTGCACGTTTTTACTTATTTATTTATTTGTAGATTCAATCTTCCTGCCTTGGCAATGCTCAGAATGTAATCGGGTGCCCCGGCTGGCAGGGCGTTCATCTCCCATTGTACAAATTCTTAATCTCAGCCAAAAGGCCAAGAAGAGGGGGCCATGTTCAGCTCAGAGCTCAGCCCCTCGCACATCAGTAACGAGAAGTGGCGGTGACCTGTCCTTAGGAGCTCCGGTGCCAATGCCTCCCAGCGCTCACGGCTCGGAGAATTTTTTAAGTGATCCCAAAAGCCCTTTTAGAAAAAACTTTACCCCCTTGGGGAAAAGTGATGCGTGCACGTTCCAGAGGAAAGGAGTCGCACCGGGGGCGAGGTTAGGACAGGGTGGGTGAACTACCTGCGGGATTTTTTTTTTTTTTTAAATCTCCATCCGAGGTTTACCCCCACCCCTCCCCATGCTTTTGTACCTGCAAAAATATGTGGGGTAAAAGGAGGATCCCTGCGGCATGAGCCGCTGGCGGATTTTCAGAGGTGGACACCATGGGGAGGCTGCAGCCTGGCCTCTCAGTGCGTCACTTTCTGAAAGGCCCTTGAAAGTATCGCTGAGAAAGACTAGCCAAGCAAAGCTTAGATCTCCTTAAGTGATGATCTGTCATTTTCCTCACATGCTGTCACCCCTTCCCCTGACCTTTTGTCCTTCCCTAGCAAGCCAAAAGTCTAAAGGTTGCACGCCATCGACAGAACCTTTCTGGGTGTTTTTGCAAAGCAATGGCTTTTTTAAAATGACCCCAATGAACTGAAACATTTACTTTGGAGATTATAGCTGTAATAATAAAACATAACAGACTTGTTTGTTTCATAAAACACCGTTGGGTATGAATGCAACAGATACATGCTTGTGCACAGAAACATCGTCTGCTTGTACCTTGCACAAGACAATTAATACAAACATAGGAGCGTTTGTTACCTTGATAAAGGAAAGGGCATCTCCCAAAGCCCCATCTGTAGTTGAATTGCACTACTTTACCTTCCCACCAGCACAATAGAAACGGTTTTTGAACCATAATTCAACAATTGCGGTAGATAAGTATCGTTCTGTGGCACAGCACGTACCATGCATGGCCAGCAGAGATCTTTATTGATCTTGGAGATCCTGCTCTGGCTCTTCCCACCTAATTTTAAGGATCAGATACATTTTTTTGAGGGCTCTTTGCCCACAGAAACCACAATTCTGTTAAATTGATTCATGAAAAACTCACAAGCAATCTCCCTTTATCAAGCAAATGAAACTATAAGTGCCCCGGTGGACCATACTAGTTTACAAGTACAAAATGACCAGTTAAAAGTCCGTGTGCTGCAAATTTAAAGTTTACAAAACGCACTGCATTTTGGATGCCCAAGTCCATATTTTCAAAAGCTAATTTCCCATTCCGCACCAACAGCAAAGCTCTAGAGAGCAGGATTCAGCTCCTAAGGGGCTCCAGACTCATCAATATTCAGCTGGGAAAAATCCCAATTGTAGCCAAAAACTTTTGAGAAATCTTCCCCTCAGCTTTTTCAGCACTACAGGAAGGTAACAGAATGGTGCTTGGCTTTCTCTTGAACTGCATTTGAGGGAAACTCAAACGGAATCATTTCAAACTCGTTTTGAGGGAAGTTTACATGAAGCTCATAATTAGGGTTGACAACACCGGGCCTAATTTTTAAGTCGTCCATGTAGAACATGCAGGTGCTTTTCCTGCAACTACTTGCAATTACTTTTCAAAGAAAATTAAACTGCATAAGTATGCTAAAAGTGCCTACACTTTTGCACCTGCTATGCATAGAATAGCATGCATGCTTCCGAAATATCATGTGCGTGAGTGGTTTTCCTTCCCTGACCTAAATGCACTCCCCCCGCCCTCCCCCCAACTCAGGAATGCCTCTTTTTAACCCAGCTAAAAGTATGCATGACGTGGAAGCCTGCATGTGCATTTAGAAGGCAATTTTCAGACAGGCCCACTGAGCTGGGTAAATCACTATTTACCAGTTATCAGCTTTGAAAATGACCCTCACTGTGACTAAAATAAGGGGCAGTTTCCATGCTGGAATGGATAGGAAGATTTTCTTTAATCAAACAAATACGAAGTTTAATGTATTAATATGCTACCCATCTTCCCAGACAAGGCTGCACAAGGTGGTGTACACATCCTTTATCAAGGAACAGTCAGCAACCTTACCCCAGAGGCAGCAACATTTTCCTATCGCCAAATATATCAAACCAGAGTGTCATTAAGACTGTCATACTGAGGCAGATTCTTTATCACGTAGTTTTCAGAAAATATTAAAAGTACACAACCAGGAAAAAGGTCAGGCAGGTGTAGCCACTGTAGGAGATCTGGTGTTTATTTTCTGACTCACTCTCTGTGGGAATGCATTTCCCTCAGAAAGCACATTTTGCACAACAGCGCTAGGCTCTACATCCTACTTGCATCCCGACTTGCTTTGCAGTAGCCGAGTTACACTCTGCTGCTTTTTATTTGTGCTTCAAACTTATATGCTATCTTTTTGCATTAAAAGGGACCTCAAAGAACAATAAAAAAATGTATCCACATAAGCTAACATTGTCCTGATGTGGAGTCCATGTTAAGTGCCTGATGCTGTATTAGGGAACAGGTATTAAAGATGAATTGGAGCATAAATTATTTTTCAAACTTTCTCCACGCACTTCACTGGAAACTATTCTCAAATCACTTTTCACATGCATCCTTTACAAAATGATTGAAGATGCTTCCATGCTCAGTCATGCTGAAAGTCAATAAAATAGGTAAAATTAAAAACTTCCAACCATTGCTTTATTCAGCAACATGATGCTAATACCAATCAGGAATAAGTAACTGGGATGAACACTGGGTTGCATATCTATTCATTTTCTATAAATGCACCATCCTGCAACATATATTTATTGCTCAACTCAATCCATGGACTGACGGACAAAGGCTCAGTATGGTAGACCAAGCTAGCATTGTCAACATGGATTATTCAAAAAACTGTTGTCTATGGGCCTGATTTTCAAAAGCATTTACGCATTTTACCCATGTAAATGGGCTTTTGAAAATTGCTGCAATATAGGTCATTAAATTATCAATGTATTTATCTGTTTTAAGTGCACCTAACATGGATAAACAGCTTTTAAAAACTGCTACAATAGTATGTTACATGTGTAACTCCTTTGAAAATTCACCTGTTAACTGCAATTTTAACAAAACAACTCAAGAGCCATAAAGTAAAAATGTTTGCCAGTCATCTTGTTGCGATCCCCCCTGTTGCTGCGCTACAGGTGGTCTCTCACCTTCCTCCGGAGGCCGCTCCGAAGCCAGGGCCTCGCTTGTGTTCCATCCGGGACTTGCTCCAGGGCCTGAGAGGCCTAGCTGTTCCTGTGGCCTGCCTGTGGCTTGCATGCCTCTTCTATTGTGGGTGGGGAGAAGGCGGGGGCGGCCAAAGGCCACCCCGCCCCCAAAGAAACAGGGAGAAACAGACAACTAAAGAAAGGGAAGGAGAATCCATTGCACCCCAGCGCCCGGAGACTACTAGCATGGGACAAAGGAAGGGAAGGTAGGAGGGGTGACAAAACAAGAGGCCACTAGGACACACGTGGCCGAAAAAGCAAGCAGGAGGCTGGAAGCAGGAAGCAGCAGTAGCTGGAACCAGCAGGCAGTAGCAGCAGCAGGGCTCAGGAGTAGCAGCAGGGCTGGAGGCCTAGCGGCAGCTTCAGGGCTGGGGGCTCGAGGGACACCACCACAGGGCTGGAGGCCCAGGAGACTCAAAGGCACAGGGCTGGAGGCCCAAGAGACAGCACTACAGCCCAAGAGAGACAGCACTACAGGGCTGGGGGCCAAGCAGACACAGCTCCAGGGCCTGAGAGGCCTAGCTGTTCCTGTGGCCTGCCTGTGGCTTGCATGCCTCTGTGTTTGGACTTCCTGTTTGGCGACGCCCTTCTCCTAGGGGCCGGCCTGCAGCTCTCTACACCACTTATAGGGCCAGCGGTGGGCAGTCCTGGCAAGCTCCTCCTAGGGAGTTGCCTTCTACCTCCAGTATTTAAGGACTTTCTTGTCATTTGCAATTGGCCTGCGGATCGGGCTCTACAGTTGCCTGTAACCTTGCCGATCCAGGTCTACCGTGGTCTGCCTTGCGTTGATGGCTCTCCGTTCCTGACCTTGCCTTGATGTCTGTTCCTGACCTTGCTTTGATGTCTGTTCCTGAAGCTGCCTGATTCCGTTCCTGTTCCAGTTCCGGGTGTTCCGCCCTATGTCCTCGTCTGGTTCCTGAGCCTTCTGTCCTGTTGGGCCCTGGAGTGGCCAACAGGAGGGATTCGTCCCCCGGGCTCTTGAGCTTCCCTGCCTGCCAGCCGAAGGGGCTTCGGATGTCAGTATCCCAGCATCGGAGTTCCTGTTCGCCTGGATCTTCCGCTTTGTCTTCCCTGCACCCTCCTTTCCTCAGCGTGGTCCGCGACCAGCCTTCCTGGGCTGTGTAGGGCGCGTCTGGGACGGGGTGGTCCGCGACTCAGTCCCACGGGTGGGCTGAGTAGGGCGCCCTGATGGACAGTGCCATGTTTCCTTCCAGCCTTGTCTACGATGTCTGCACCTGCCTTGTCTACGATGTCTGCTTCAGCCCCCATCTGACGTCTTCAGTGTAAAGGACTCTGTCTGCCCTCGCCTCTGTCCGGCCTGCTGCCCATTGCCGTTCCCTGCGGCAGGTCCGAAAGGGCCGGGAACAGTCGGAGGACCGTTCATCAGTCAACTTCCCCGTGTTGGCTACCATGGGCATGCAGGTCCGGCTGAGGGTCGGACTCCCTGCTTCTGTACCCGCCTGGCTCACCATGCCTGCCCAGCTCACCTCCCACGGTGTGGCTGGGGCTCCTCCCTAGCTTTCGCCGTGGCCCAAGGGCTCACCACCAGCGCGAGACGACCACGCACGCTCGTAACACATCTGGTTTGAAAATTTCCTTCTTATGCAGGCACATCTAATTTTTTCCCAGTATGAGGAAAAGTCTTGTTGGTTCATCCCCCGACACCTCACACCCTTTCCTGACTGCCAGAGAAAGAGAGATCAGAGAGGTGAATGTTACATTGCAGAGCCAGGGCTCGCTTGCTGTGGTTAACAAGATTCATTTCAAATCAGGCCTTTTCAACCATGTAACTGCAATTTTTAAACAGGGAAATCACAACAACATTTATTTTTTTTGTTTTGTTTCCCATCTGAAACTGCAAAAACAAACAAAAAAAAACCCCTAAATTTCATCTATTTCCAAAACACAGAAACAAAACACAACAGTAAATGAAAATAAAATAAAACCATAACAAGATTTGGAGAAGAACACTCCTACAAGATCAGAGCTTGCGAGAGAAACTCTCACGCCACCTCTTTAAACGTGTAGAGTGGCTGGTCACAGTCTATCTGCCTGTGAAACGTGGTGTTTTCATTCTGTTAGATACATTTTGCATTCTCTGAGTACCCGCTGTCCTAACAATCAAACCCAAAGCCTCAGAGTCTAATTTTTCTCAGACTCTTCAGTACAAATAACTTGCATTGTAGGCAACAGCAGAAAAAGGCCAGTTGGCCCATCCAGTTTGCCAAATTATTCCTGTTCACACTGCAAAACTATATCCCGGCCAACCAGCCATAGAAGCTTGGCTGCTTGTAGGACAATGGCTTCTTATCCAAATCAGCTCTAGTTTTTTGCTTCATCAATTCTCTCCCATCCTGGGTAGACGAGCCTACCTAGCCAATACTTAAATTCAACACCCAGCCCGCTCCCACAACTAGCACAGCTGTTGCCCGGATATCCAGCTTGCAAGGTTCTTATGGCTTTTGTGACTAGTACTTGGCTATCACCGGTCTGCTGGCAGCAGGGCTGGTGCAAGAGTATTTGGCAGCCTCAGCACCCCCCATCCCCAATGTTGAAATTGATAGCAGCTCCAGCCAGCTCGCCCTTCTTTGGCAGGACTGTTTTTCCCGCCTCTGGACCTTGTGTTGTTAGGATTTTGCTGCCTCCAAAATTTTGGCTCTCTAGGCAACTGTCTCGTTTGCCTAATGAAAGGCACCGGCCCTGGCTGGCAGGGCAGTTTTCTGTAGGGTAAGAAAAAGATGGGACAATTTTTCAGAATGTGATCTTCCACAAAAGATAAAGTTACCTACTTACTAAGTTGTTTAATTAAACCTTGCTATAAAATCCCCATTGAGAGTGAATTGTTTGAAACGAAAAAAAACAAAGGAAGATTCACAATGTTCAGATTGCAGCCCCAGCTGTTCAGCAAGTCGGAACGTTTTCAGAAATATCACTTCTTGTTTCTGGACTCCATATTTCTCTGTCAGTAGGGCAGCCCAAAGCACATTGTTGCTGAGATCTGAGGCCCCTGTACGTTATCCTGCGGTCGCTCTCATTCTTGGTTTATGAATTTATGTATTAAGAAAAATAAATTAAGTGCTGTGTGCCCACGCATCGCAACCCTTCAGTGTGCAGTCAGTACCTCTTCAGGTACGGGCCAGTGCTCATTTAGCTTTAACAATGGCTGATGACATCGTGATGTATGTTCTTGCTACACTGAAAATTCAACAGGTGGAGAAAGTGAATTAAAAAAGGGATTTAAAGGCTTCTTTTTAATTGTCATAGCTTTATTTTTGGTCTTGGGAGATCTTTAGGGCAATTTTCAAATAGCTTGCATATCTATAAAGTAGGCAGGTGCTTTAAGACTGGCATAAAGTTCATATATTAAAAGCAGAAGTGTACTTTGCTCCTTCTCTTGTATGCGGCCAGCCAAGAGGCATGAAATAGCACTTGTGCACGTGTGAAAAATGCCACGCATATGTGCACCGTGATCCCCCATGACCTAAAAATGTCCCTGGGAACAACCTGGGAGAGTACACGCAGCTGTGGGAGCCCCGTGTGCATCCTTTTCTCTGGGACAGGGAAAATTTCTAGTTGTGCCATTCTGAGCCTCCCGATGGCGCATGAGGGTCCGTACGCCGATTTGCAAAGGGAAACTCCCTGCAGACGATCTCTTTGAAAATCTGCATTGGCTGGCTCCAGCTTGAGGGCTTTAAACCCGCAAGTCTGTAGGTGGAAAATGTGCAGGACAAAGCTGCGGAAAGCAGGGCCCAAATGAAATCCCCCTTGGTTGGGTTTTTTTCGGACCCACCTTGGTCCTACCTCCCTGCCCCCCAAATCGGAGCTGCCTGATTTATTTATTTATTTATTTATTAAAGGCTTTTCTATACCGAATTTCTTGATACAAATCAAATCAGCTCGGTTTACATCAAACAATTAGGAACTATAACCAACCAAACAGTAAATACAATTTGAAGGAGAGTAAAGTTACATTATAACAAGGATGTATAACTTGGAGGATGTCAGCAGCGTCCACATTTCCCTCCCCCCCCCCCCCCCCCCAACAGAAGACCCCTGGCAATTTTTAAATTGGCCGTCTCCTTTTTACTCACACAGAATCCCTTTCAAAATTGCTCCCTTTACCCAGGTAAATGGCTTTTAAAATGTGCCTCCTTACAAATATCATATCACACACTCCAGGCTGCGAATTTGACAATTTCAGTGTCCTCCTCTGTTGGTACAGAAACTTGACCACTGGTCTTGTATTTTGAAACAGCACAGGGCAAGCCAAAATCATTTAACTAACGTGTAAGTCTATTATCAATCCAAGGACTCCTCTAAAACATCCAGCCATTAATCATGCCATTTGCACATAACTTGTAATTTGACTTGTATATCGTTTAACCATTTTATTCTTTCCTATTTCTTCCTCTTCACCAAGTTTTGCTACCCTTGTTAATTGTAACTGTACCTTCGGTCACCTCAGTTCTAGTTTGATGTATTTAATGCACTCCCGTTTCATGTAAACCAGCAAGATATGTTCTCATGATTGCCGGTATATAAAAACCTTAAATAAATAAATAAAAATAAATAAATTATGAGTTATTCCCTGCAACTATTGTGAATATAATAAAGCCTGACTTCCTGAGCTCCCCTCACACACTGCAGCTTTCCAGACAATATGTGTTGTCTTTGTAGCAATCCTCTCAGAAACCAAGAGGAATTAGTAATCAACTCATTTCTAAGACCCACTTGAAAATTACAAGTCTTGTCTTATTAAACTGTGCTGGTGGGTTAGAGGAATTAAGCTATCGAGACAGTACACATTACTCTGCTGATTGTGGTTAATGCTCCTCAGAGACCCCTGCTTGCATCCCCTATGGGTAATTCTGTTTCAACTAGATATGCTCTAGGACAAGATGTTTGCTTTTCCTGTTTAACGAAGGAGCAGATCACAGATTAACACACACACAACCACACACACATATTCTAGACTATCTAGGAAGAGGCAGATATCAACAGGTCTCAGGAAGTCAGCTGACCACTAGAGCCTGCACCTCAGCAACCTTTTCTACACTACTGGTCTGTAGCAAGAGTTTCCCCACAAATTCCACTGTTGTATTTCAGAGGGTAAAGTCCCTTTCACGCTGCTATGCAATGCTGGAGATATCCCAGTGGTTATTCACAGTTGCCATGTTAAAGAACTGAGCTAATGTATGCTGTTCTCCTAGAATTCTGAATTTTCCCCAAAACACATTATATATCTTTTTGCTCAAAAACTGCCTCAACTAGATCTATGGCACCCTAAGCCGTCCTTCACAACTGCTCAGGGTGGGTTTCACCGCTGTAACTAGTCCCTCTTCCTACCCCTATGTAGCTTAGTTATTGTGGCAATAGTCCCCTTTCTGAGATGCCCTCTGGCCCATGGCACCAGGCCTGCCCAGCAGGTGTCGATCATAAGCGGTGCCTGGCTCTCCCTCCCTAAGACGACGTCTGCAGCATCCCCAGTCCCTGCCAGTTCACGGAGCAGGAGCCAGGACTGGGAAATTCAACCTGGGCCTTCATCACAGCAGTGTTGCACATGCTGACTGGCCTTCCATAAAACATTTGATTTAAATTATTCTTTTTCTATCTTGTTTTCTCCTTCAGGTTTCATATACTGTATGGAATCTATGTATAATATAAAAAATGTTTCATACTTCCAATAGCTCTGCTGAATAAATGGAATCTCCTAAGTAACAGACCGAGCACATCACCATCGTGAAATTATACACAAGTTACCATTGTAGTAGGTCTCTCTTTTAATAGCCTGTACAATATTCAAAAGAAAAACTAGTTGAAAGAACCCAAACCCGCATTGAAAAAAAAAAAAAAAAAAGATACGTCCACATCTTCCTTCAGCTGGATATATAGGGAGTAACTTTCACCTCCCTGAGACAGGAGTGCTGGCCGATCAAATAATACCTGGGAAAAGTTAAGAGAGAATAATTCTTACTGCCAGGGAGGTCGTTACTCTTGTTTCACCCCCACCTCACTATGTGATTCAGCCAGGAGCACGCCTAAAGCAAGCAGAATGAACCACCTTCTCCTCTGCTGGACAGTTAGGAAACATGTGGCTGAAAACGTCAGGCTCCGAAACCATCACAGAACAGGGGGCTAGAAAAATCCCTGCAGTTTCAGATCCCAACAGGACGGCTCCATCACCACCAGCCGGACAGCTCTGATAACACAGTTAGATTGGGCCACCCTTGGTCTTAAAATGCCAATTTCACTGCATAAATGGAATTCTGGTCTTGTTTTTCCTTTCTTTAGAATGAATGAAATCAAAATTGTAAATCTGTACGCGCATAGGGACAAAGGGTGAACTGACCAAGGCCTGCCCCTGATACCCAAATTCATCTTGTAAGCCCATGAGCAGCAGTCTTCTCAAAGGATGTCACTTATGGAGACAATTAGTCACAAAGCTTTTTTTACTTCCTTACATGATGTGTCACACCAGTGACTACTCCAAACATTCTTCAGAACTAACTCACAGTATTTAAAAAGGGTCGCTGGGATTCAAGAAACCCACATCAGAGAGAAAAAAAAGTCTTTAAAATGTACCTGCATGGCATTACTCCTTGTCAATACATCCCAGATTCTGCACTGTTTTTCCATCACATGATCCAAACTGTTATTTCTCAGTTGGGCTCTAAGTAGCTTGGCATATGATACAGTCAGAAATCTTACTATTTAATTGCAGTGCAAAACATACAGGTCTGAGAAGCCATTTATTCTGTAACATGGAGTGAAGAACCAAGTGTCTTTCCTCCTTCCACCTCTCCTGTGCTGTAACAGATTCTGAAACCCTCACAGATTTCTAGTTGGCAAACCATTAGTGACAGGGCAAGGATTTCCGGTCTTACACTTATCAACAATCCCATGGCGCTTTGATTATCTTGCCCTAAAAACATTTTTTTTTCAGTGCAGATGGCAAAGGCCTTGTAAAATCAAACTATTATTTTCCATGTGTAGGTGAGGCTGCCAGCTCACAACCCTTCCTGCAAAAGCTACTTTACTAAAAATGTCCTCTCCTTTTGATCCACTTCCAATATTAAACCAAATCAGTTGGACTCTCAGTGGGGATGAGTTTACCCCAAAGACATGACATGAGCATAATAATAATAATGATAATAATTAGAAAAAATAAAAAAGGTGCCTCAACAAAAGAACATGCAACGAAATCAAGAACCTTAATTAGAAAATTTAAATGCATACTTCTGAATATAGCAACTTGAGACTTTTCCTGCCATTATTGGCCAAGAGAAATCTATAACAAAAATCTTTAAATTTTACACAGATGTAAAAGAAAAAAATTAAAAATTGAGCAGAACAGCATTACACTGTAACATATATACAACCTCTGAAACAAGCATCTTAGATAATGCAGAAAGGACTGTCAGAAATCTCCAACACACTGTTCCAACCCATAAGCAACAATTATAAATATCTGTATATACAAATGTGATGGCGCACACACACACACACACTGTGAAATCCATACTGGCAATATTAGGTTGCTGTGTGCAGCTCACTTGAGACCTTACCCCAGAATCTACATGAATTCATGCTCCATGCTCACTTTCCACTGGGCAGCTTCCTAGTTAGTGCCTGTGCACATTGCAGACCCTTGGTTTTTTCTTCTCCTCAGCCCAGGAAAACAGCATTTTTGTAGTAGAGGTTTTTCCCTTGAAATAAAATGAGAGAGGAGCACCCAGAGCAATCTTTGCGGTTGTCACTAAAATCCCCATCAGAGCTCTCCCAAGGCTGTGTCTTCTTCAGCAATGCCTTCTCATTTCTCGAGGAAGTTTAGTTCACTGATACTCGGGGTATTATTTGCTGTAAAAAGCAATGGAACCGGAAATAATCCCTCCCTCCTCGGTCTAACATCCCTTCTGCACACAACAACCTCTGCAATGCTTTTTCTCTCTAGCAGATAGCCTCCCCCCTTTCAATCTGGCTAGTTGTGATCGTCAGAGCCCACCCCCGGTCCTGGCCATTTCTGTCCCCAGTGCAATCTTTCCACTTACCCTCCTCGCATTCAGCCCATGCCCGAGGATTACGAGCTCTCTGCCGGCCCCCGCTCCTTGGCTTTCCCTGCTACAAAAGCTCCAGAATGCGCGCCGACCCGATTTCAGGAGAGCAGGGGCTTCTAAACGTGCACTTCTGCTGTGGCTGGGCTGCTGCACGCCAGTCCGTCCCCGCTCCTCTTTGGGTTCGGGGTTCTGCTGCAATGCCTGAGCCTCAAACCCTCCCCTGCCCCTCAGGCCCGCCCTCTTTGCTGCCATTCATGGCTTTAGCCAAGTTTCTTAACCCTGTCAGCCCCACAACCCACCCTGCTGGCCTGGCAAGGTGGCAGAAGCTTCGGCAGGCGCTGTCAAAGTCTGTTGCACCAACTTCTTTTGGTTAGACAAGGAAAACAATTTCATCTTTTGAGGTCACTTAATTAATGGTGACACGCAGCTTGTGCAGAATAGGTATTATTTGTCACATTCAGTCCTGAAACAAAATGTGCTTGCTTAGAATAGGCTGGTTTGTCTAGTTTCTGCTTGCCTGCACACTTGTAAAGCACTGAGTAGGCTGTCACTTTTGATGTTTTCCGGATACCCACCGGTGTAACTATTTTTATAGTACTGGTCAGTACGCTGACAGCATTGAGGTACTTGTGGGAAATGTAAGGCTCCCCAGGGTCAGATAGGAATTTGAGGGGGCTATATATTAGAATTAGGGATGTATATTCCGTTTTAAATTAAATGAAATATTGCCATGGAACACCCGCGTTTTGTTTAGTTTTAAAAAAATACAAATGATATGCATGGAAAAATTTAATTATATAATCATAAAATCAAAACAAAATGATATAACAATAAGAAACATTTTTTTTCCATGCACACATCTACCACTCCATCCTTAGACATACAAACACCCATTCACCCAAATACATCTTTTATTTGCCTTCCAGGCTACTCAGACATAAATATATTTGCCCCATTCCAGGCTGGTTGGAACACTGGTGCAGCAGCTTAGCTCCCTTTACTTCCTATTGGAGCAAGTATAAAACTTTTTTAGTCTTGCGAACATCTAGGACACTTAAATGAGCCAGCTTCTTTTGTGCCTTCCTTTACAGAAGAGTTCCAAAGACCTTTAAGCAACCCCCTGCTATTTTTAAGCAATGACAAAGTTTCCCATGCAAAAGCTGCTTTTAAAAAATCAGTGCCGCTTTTCCTGCTGAGGATCATGGAATGCAGGAGTAGCCTAGTGATTAGAGCAAAGGCCCGGCCTGCACCATTTTGAAAAATGGCCACCACCAGGCCTGGAGCCTAGGGGGCACTTCAACCCCCACTATAGTACCAGGTAATAAATTGTAAGCAATAGGAGGTCCGGAAAGTAGGCTAGGGTGAAGGGGGTCCAGCCTCCAGTGTTGTGGGAGGGTTGTTGCGACTGTCGCTGCTCGACGTCTTCACTCCGCCCTCCTCACCTCTTTGGCGACTCCCTCTTGCTCTAATGGAAGGTTGGCTGCCTCGGCGTCTCTGCCGTCTTCCTCCGGCGTCCCCGGAGTGGCTCAACGCTGCAATCCGCCATGATTCACAAGGGCCTAAGGCCGTGTGCGCGGCGCGGCCCCGACTGATGTACCAGAAGTTGCGCGAACCTCAGGGACATCCCCCTGAGACGACGTCATCAGTACCGGATATATACGGTCTTGGAAATCGCTAACTAATCGAGTTAGCAAAGGTTTGGTACTCGGTTACTCTACCTAAGCTGCTCTGCCTCCTCGGACTTACCAGGGGTACCCGCTTCGCGGGGGCCTCGCTCTCTCTTTGTTTTTCAGGTCACAGTCAGGAACCGGCACTCGCTCCTCGAGTTCTTGGACTGGTTGCTGAATACTCGCTCCTCAAGTACTTGGACTGGTTGCTGAATACTCTTTCTGCCTGGAAGTCATCGCTGTCTACTACAACAGTGAGTTATCTTCTCCCTCTCAGAGCTTTCCCTGGAACCAGGTACTCGCTCCTCGAGGGCCTAACCTATTCCAACACCTGGACTACTTCTAGAGACTATTGTGCGAGTGTTACCATCAAGGCTCTGTTCCTGAACTCTGCATACCCTGCCTACTCACTATATTCAGTTTCTCTACAGCTCAGATATCCAGGATCGCTGTTCCAATACCTGAGGGACTACAGCCCTGCCGGGCACTTCCAGCTCACTACTGCCACCTCTGGCAGTTCAATATACTGTTTAATAAAAGAACTAGTGTGTGTCTGTCTCCATACTCTGAGCCTGACCAGTGGTCCCTCTCGGGATCTTCCCCTGGGGGCGTGGTTATCTGCCACCAGCCCAAGGATCCACCCTCAACTACCTCAAACACCAACAGATTGCTAACTCCATGGATCTGGCACAACTGAGTGCTTTGCAGGCCATACCGGGCCTGGCCCAGTGCATTGTGGAGCAGCAAGATACCTTGGAGAAACTTACTTCAGCGTTTCATCAGCTACACACACAGAAGATTCAAGGCACAGCTTCCAACCCGGAAGGTCAGTTACAGGAGGTAACTTTAAAAACTGCTGTACCATTAGCGGCTCCTATCCGCTTTTCCGGTGAAATTCAGAAGTCCCGGGGTTTTTTTAAACCAGTGCTGCATGCACTTTGCCTTACAGCCATCTTTATTTCCAATGGCTGTTTCCAAGACCACCTACATCCTTTCATACCTGGATGGTAGGGCCTTGTCTTGGGCATCTACCTTGTGGGAGCACAAGGACCCCATTTTGCAGGACATAGAAGGATTTATGGACTTGTTTAAATCCGTTTTCAATGCCCCTGCTCGTACTGCTGTAGCCGGTTCTGCCTTGGTGGAATTGAAGCAAGGCAGCAGATCATTGGCTGAAATTGCCATCAAGTTCAAAACTCTTGCGGCAGAACTTCGCTGGGACCCAACTGTCTCAAGACACTCTTTTGCAGAGGCCTGAATACCCGTTTAAAAGACGAGCTGGCTGCTCGCAAAACACCTGACTCTCTGGACGAATTAGTAGCCTTGGCCACTCGGATTGATCACCGGCTCCGCAACAAGGTGAAGGAACGGCCCAAGGTGTTACCTGGGTTGAAACATGCTAGTGCCATTTCTGCACCTTGGATGGTTCCAGTAATTCTTGCTGCTGAGAAAGATGAACCGATGCAACTTGGTCGTGAACATTTAACTTCCAAAGAGAGAAGACTTCAGAAGAAGCATGGTCTTTGCATGTACTGAGGTCAGCCCGGCCATAATGTCTCTACATGCTCCATTCGTCTGGGAAACGGATGGGCCTAAGTCCTGCAGGACGACTGTTCTTAGGCCATACCGCGCTCATTCCTTCGCCTTCTCTTCCAGTTTCTTGGACTCACGGACCGGTCATGGTTCAGACTCCTGCCCCGATGGACCCAGGGGCAGAAGGCAACTTCAATCTCAGATGTCTAGTGGAAGATGTGAGGAGTCCCTCCATCAAGCTGGAAGATCCACTATTGTGTCATCTTTTGAAGTGGTCTATGGATGTTCCCGAACACTGCCACTTCCACTGAAGCTCGGTGACGTACCAGCAGCTCATCCACTGCTGCTGATATTCATAAACAATTTCCACGTTTTTCTTCTGAAACCACTCATACTCAGCGAATTTTCTTCTAAACCTCAAGATCCACTTGTCATCAATGCAGAAGACGACTTAGAATTCAAAGTCGAAGAGGTCCAGGATGTTCGTAAGAGAGGCAATGCTTTTGAATACCTTCTGTAGTGGAGGGTTTTGGCCCCAAAGAAGATCTTGAGAGCCTCAGACCAATATTCTGGACAAGAGATGCTTCGTTGGTTCCACCTCGTGCATCCTTCAAGATCTAAGCCTGGTACCCAAAGAGGTAATCGCCCTTTGAAGGGGGGTACTGTTGCGACCGTTGCTGCTCGACGTCTCCACTCTGCCCTCCTCACCTCTTTGGCGACTCCCTCTGCTCTAGTGGAAGGTTGGCTGCCGCGGCGTCTCTGCCGTCTTCCTCTGGCATTCCTGGAGCGGCTCAACGCTGTGATCCGCCATGATTCACAAGGGCCTAAGGGTGCGCGCGGCGCAGCCCCGACTGATGTACCAGCAGTGGCGCGAACCTCAGGGGCGTTCCCCTGAGATGACGTCATCAGTACCGGATATATAAGGTCTTGGAAATCGCTAACTAATCGAGTTAGCAAATGTTTGGGACTCGGTTACTCTACCTAAGCTGCTCTGCCTCCTCGGACTTACCAGGGGTACCCGCTCCTCGGGGGCCTCGCTCTCTCTTTGTTTTTCAGGTCACAGTCAGGAACCGGCACTCACTCCTCGAGGGCCCATGTTCTCGGACTGGTTGCTGAATACTCTTTCTGCCTGGAAGTCATCGCTGTCTACTACACCGGTGAGTTATCTTCTCTCTCTCAGAGCTTTCCCTGGAACCAGGTACTCGCTCCTCGAGGGCCTAACCTATTCCAACACCTGGACTACTTCTAGAGACTATTGTGTGAGTGTTACCATCAAGGCTCTGTTCCTGAACTCTGCATACCCTGCCTAATCACTAAATTCAGTTTCTCTACAGCTCAGTTATCCAGGATCGCTGTTCCAGTACCTGAGGGACTACAGCCCTGCCGGGCACTTCCAGCTCACTACTGCCACCTCTGGTGGTTCAATATACTGTTTAATAAAAGAACTAGTGTGTTTCTCTCCCTACTCTGAGCCTGATCGGTGGCCCCTCTCGGGATCTTCCCCTGGGGGCGTGGTCATCTGCCACCGGCCCAAGGATCCACCCTCAACTACCTCAAACACCAACAAGGGTTGAGTGAATGTAAGGGTTGGGGGATTGGGAGTGGGGCCTAGAATGGACCTTACAACTTTTATTTAAATTTGTTTATGCTGCAGCCATCTCCGGGGCAGTGAGGAGGTGAGACAAGGTCTCTATGGAGATCCCCAGGGTTTTTTCATGACTTTGGGGAGCTGACAACTGAGCTACCATTGCACATTCTTTGGGGGTTGTTTATTGCGATGGTATTTTTCTTAGTGAAATTTTACCCCCAGGAAAAATACTGTGGGATTTACAAAACAGCAGGAGCAATTACCGCCACTTTGTAAGTCAAGAAGTCTCAGAGTGTTGCTTTCGTGCCTATTCTCGCCCCTCGCTCCACCCTCTCTACCTTTGTGGCGACTCTCTTCGACTCAGATGGACAGATGCAGCCGCGGCTTCTCCCCGCCTCTTGGTCCCGGTATCCCTGGGCTGACTTGACGCTACGGATCCGCCATGTTCCTGATGACGTAAGGGCACGCACGCTCCAGACTATGTACCAGCAAGGGCGCGAACCTCGGGGGAGTCCCCCAGTAATGACATCATCCGTTTTCAATTTAAAAGGTCTTTGTTTGCTAACTACTAGAGAGTTAGCAAGGAACTCCAACGGGACTTGCTTCGGCAGTCCATGCTACTTGCAACTACGTTCCGAGTCAGCAAGGGGAATTCTTCTCCATTGCTCGGCCTTTTCAAACTTACAAGGAGTACCCGCTCCTCGGGGGCTCCGCTCTCTATTCTTGATTTCAGATTGTTAGACGGGATCCGGTACTCGCTCCTCGAGGGCCTACATTCCCGAAGACTCCTACTGCCTGTAGGCGATTGCAGATGTGAAAACAGTGAGTCCTATTACAGACAGGAGCCGGTACTCGCTCCACGAGGGCCATTGTTCCTAATCGCTAAGGCTCCCTTCAGTCTGACGTTATCGCAGGTACGGAGATTGTGAGTTACTATTGCAGATTGCAGATAGGAATCGGTACTCGCTCCACAAGGGCCTATGTTCCTAATACTCTCTTCTTCCTCAGAAGATATCGCATACCTATATCTTATGGATTGCTATTACAGATTAACAGATAGGAACCGGTACTCGCTCCACGAGGGCCTACGTTCCTAAATCTCTTCCAGCCTCTCTTCTATTCCAGAAGCCATCTTATACACAGTTATTGTAAGTTCTATTTCAGACTGCCTATAGAAACCAGTACTCTCCTGCGGCTCCTGTTCCTGAATACTGAAGACTCTCTGTTGCATAAAGAAGACATTACAGAGATCTACAATTGTGAGTGTATCATCTACCACTGGTTATGCCCAGCATACCCTGTCTACTCACTACCTATAGTCTCTCCTTACAGCTCAGCAACTCAGAGATCGCAGTTCCAGTATCAGAGGGACTTCAGCCCTGCCGGGTATATCAACTCACTACTGCCACCTCTGGTGGTTCTACTTCCAGTCTAATAAAGAACTATCTGTGTTTGTCTCAATACTCCAGCCTAGCCGGTGGTCCCTCTCAGGATCTCCACTTGAGGGTGCTGTCATCTGCCATCGGTCCAGGGATTCACTATTTCTACTGTTACTCCTACACTAATAGAGTGGTATTATCATTTGCCACTCTGTAGGAGCCAACCTACATCAGACCATTACTCCTCTCTCTGCGGAAGCTGATCCATATCAGATAGCTATCTCTCCGTGGGGGATCATACAGGTTGCTGATTCATCTTTCTACAGGAACAAAGCATAACAGTTGCTACTCCTTCCCTCTGGAAGAGCAGAGCACTAACAGATTGCTACTCCTTAGCAAGAACCGTAACAGAGTGCTAACTCTGCCCCCAGGCGGGGTGATCGCTAACAGATTGTTAACTCCTCCTTCTACAGGAGTATCCAGCAGCCATATTCATAACAGATTACTAATTCCTCCCCTCTGGGGGAGCAGATCTATAACAGATTGCTAACTCCTCCCCTTAGGGATGACAAAGCCGTAGCAGAGAGACTACATGAATTCTTTGCTTTGGTTTTCACTGAGGAAGAAGTAAGAGAAATACCCATGCCAGAAATGATATTCAAAGGTGATGATTCAGAGGAACTGAAATCAATCTCAGTGAACCTGGAAGATATACTAGGGCAAATTGACAAACTAAAGAGTAGCAAATCACCTGGACCAGATGGTATACATCCCAGTGTGCTAAAAGAACTGAAAAATGAAATTTGCTATTGGAAATTTGTAAACTATCAATAACATCATCTATGGAACCTGAAGACTGGAGGGTTACCAATGTAACACCAATTATTAAAAATGGATCAAGGGAAACTACAGACCAGTGAGTCTGTACCAGGCAAAATGGTAGAAACTATCATAAAGAACAAAATTGCTGAACATATAGATAAGCATAGTTTAATGGGACAAAGCCAACATGGATTTAACCCAGGGAAGTCTTGCCTCACCAATCTGCTACATTTTTTTGAGGGTGTAAATAAACATGGATAAAGATGGGCCAGTTGATATAGTGTAGCTGGATTTCCAGAAAGCATTTTACAAAGTCCCTCATGAGAGACTTCTATGGAAATTAAAAAGTTGTGGGATAGGGGCAGTGTCCTATTGTGGATTACCAACTGGTTAAAAGATAGACAAGAGAGAAAGTAGGGCTAAATGGTGAATTTTCCCAGTGGAGATAGGTGAACTGTGGAGTACCCCAGGGATCTGTTCTGGGACCACAGCTTTTTCATATATTTATAAAAGACCTGGAAATGGAAACAATAAGTGAGGTGATCATATTTGCTGGTGACACTAAATTATTCAAAGTTGTTAAATCTCAAGAGGATTGTGAGAAATTGCAAGAGAACATTGTAAAACTGGGAGACTGGACATGCAAATGGCAAATTAAATTTAATGTGGGAAAAGTGCAAAGTGATGTATTTAGAGAAGAGTAACCCAAATTATAGCTACATAATGCAAGGTTCCACATTAGGAGTCACCACTCAGGAGAAGGATCTAGGTGTCATCATTGAAATGTTCTGCTCAGTTTGCAGCAGCAGCCAAGAGAGCAAATATAATGCTAGGGATTATTAGGAAAGGAATGGAGAATAAAACAGAAAATATCATAATGCCTCTGTATCACTCCATGCAGTTCTGGTTACCACATTTCAAGAAAGATAGAGCAGAATTAGAAACAGTACAGAGAAGGGCGACCAGAATCATAAAGGGAATGTAACAATTCCCCTGTGAAGAAAGGCTAAAGAGGTTAGGACTCTTCAGCTTGGAGAAGAGACAGCTGAGGGAAGATATGATAGAAGTCTATAAAATAACGAGTGGAATGGAACGAGTAAACATTAATCAATTGTTTACTCTTTCAAAAAGTACAAAGACCAAGGGACACACAATAAAGTTACTAGGTAATACATTTAAAACTAATAAGAGAAAATATTTTTGTAATCAATGCATAATTAAGCTTTGGAATTGGTTGCCAGAGGATGTGTAGCTGCATTTAAAAAAGGTTTGGACAAGTTCCTGGAGGACCACAGGCAGAGTTGCAGAAATCCACTGCTTATTCTTGGGATATGCAGCTTGAAATATATCTACCCCTTGGGATGCTGCCAGGTACTTGTGACCTGGCTTGGCCAATAATGGAAACAGGATACTGGGCTTGATGGATCTTTGGTCTGACCCAGTATCCTGTTTCCAATGTGACCCAGCACATGCTCAAAGCCTTTGCAGTGGCCCCACTGCTTGCATAAGTCCATATGGAAGTAGGGATGGGGCCATCACAATATAAGTGAGTATTTGCCAGCTCACAGGTCCCACACTGATTTTTTCATCATTTGAAGACCTCCGCTGGCCTAGGACCAGCCAAGTGAGGTGAGCTAATTGCTGGAGATGGCAGGAGTGGACTCATGAAGGGGCTATGGGGAAGGGGAAAAGGAAGGAGAGAATTCATGACTTGGGTTGACAACCAGGGATAACTTGTAAATATAAGCTTCCTAGTTGCTCCTGTGAAAGAGTGAGATGAGACAAGGTGCCATTACTCTGGCCTCTGTATGCAGATGTGTCATTTCCTTTGTGGATACCATGTTTAAACATTAAAAGTAGATGACAACAGATAAACCAGCTATCCCATCCTGTCCACTCTGCAGTGACATAATTCAGCTGCCAGCCACATAGTGTGATCATCTGCAAGATATCTCTCCTTGGGGTGTTGATGACAACACTGCCTAGATGGCCGCCTGAGATTTCTCTCCCGTCTTCAGAAAGCCATAATTTAATTTTTTACTAGCCCACTTTGCTGTCTTGATGACCTTAATTGCCCTACCGTGTAACTACAAGAGCAGTGATATCTACCCTGAAGAAAACTGTAGATTTGAAGCAGTTTTCATTCTCAGAACTCGGTGGTACAGACGGAGATTCGGGGACTACAGGACGCCAGGCCCTCGCAACTGCAGCCAGTGGAATCTGACTTACCTTCACACACTGAGTTCTGGGAATGGTTCTGCAACCTCCGAAAAGATATTCGAAACAACAAAGCTGAGATGGTCACTTTGATGTCGGAGCTCAGGGAAAAATTACTAGAGATCAGGCGGCACCCGGATGAACATGGCACGACCCTCAATGCACACAAACTCCAAATTGAATATCTTCAGAAGCAGTGCTCAGCACTCTGTGATGACAACAACTCTTTCTCCGAAAAACTAGAGGACATCGAGAACAGGTCCCAAAGGTGCAACCTCCGCTTCTGAGGTATAGATGAGGGCTCTAACCCGGTGGACTGTAAAGCATTAATTCTACAATTCTACGCCTTTATGCTGGACTCTGAGGAGACCTCAGCCTTCCCACGACTAGACAACATTGCTATTGAGTGGGCTTATTGGGTCTTGGGCCAGCTTGTTGGTGATCGCCGATGAGATAGTATCGTATGCTTCCACTCCTACGCTGCGAAGAAGCAGATTTTTACCATTGCCAGCAAGAAGAAGGTTTGGGCCTGGGTTACACATCAAGTTGCTATTTTCGCAGATCTCTCAGTGGTCATGATGCGCAAGTGGGCAGAGATGTGGCCTGCAACATCGATTCTCCAGAAAGAGAACTGTAAATATAGATGGCTATTTACCTTTGGACTAGTGTTCATTATGCAAGGGGCTACCTATAAAGCAAAAACACTGTGTGAGGTGGAGGCCATTTTGAAAGATCTGGGATTTACGATTGCTGCTTCCAATGTTAGTACTAAAACAGCATCGACGCGTTGAGAGGATAGTCCCTGTTGGCAGCAGGTAGAAAAGGGAGGTCATCGACTTCAACGTAATTCAGATGGAATTACTCCTCTCTGGGACACTGTGACTTGAGTATAGTTACCAATTCAATCTTTGATTCTTTCTGCTTGAAAACTAGTGAACTGGGCCATCTTGCCGTGTTCTGTTTTGACAGGTTGTGATATTTTGTGGGCTTTTAGATTCCTTTTGTATAATAGGCCTTCTGGGGGGGATTTCAAGGTCTCATGGCTTTCCCCCAGTCTTGCTATTGTTCAGGGTTGAGCAGTTTCTATTTTGTGTGGGTGCCTTGTGCCTTCCAATGTGGTAACCCTGTAGAAAACTACATCCTCATGTAGTTTTCTACAGGGTTACCTCATTGGAAGGCATTATATGAACAGTGCAGAATGGTAGCTCCCGTTTCACTGGGGAAGTTATCTAAGTTACTGTTACAGTGCAACTTCTTTCTCTGGTCCCTTGGGTTTCTTGGAGGCCGATGGGGTCCTCTTTTGCATCTATAGCATTTCAGTTACCATAATCCCTAGATGGCATCATTCAAACTTCTTTCCCTGAATGTAAAGAGGTTAAACACTTACAAAAAGAGGAAATTATTATAATCAGATTTGCTTGACCAGGTCTCTGTTGCCTTCATTCAGGAGATCCATTTGAAGAGGCGGCACAAGTATTTAATGGCCCTCTTTTTCCAGAATATTTTTTGCAGCTGCATCTCAGAGTCACAAATACTCAGGGGTTGGTATACTTTTTTCATACCAATTCACCTGTCATATTAAATGGAGTTATGATGATCCTCAAGGCAAATATATTCTTGTTATCATAGAAGTAGGGGAGAAACTATCACTTTAGTTAATATTTATGATCCCAAGATTGACCACAGTCCTTTTTTTGAGAATTTATCAGTAATTTTGGATTCTAGGGTTGAGGGTAAATTCTAGGGTTGAGGGTAAATGAATCATTGGAGGTGATTTTAATTTGCCCCCTGTTCCACAGTTGGTGTTATGCCTGTTGGTCGCAGATGGCTGCGACCACGAGTACTCACTGCTTGTTCCACACTTCTACCCTCTGTTACGTGAGGGTTTTCGTGTGCCCTTGGGCTTCGGCCTGACCCCAGACGGATCCAGGACCGAACCGAGGGTTGGTGACGTGTTCCAGCATGGCAGAGACACGGTCTTACCCTCTGCCAGGCCTGCAAGCTCCCAAGGCCAACAAGAAGATGTTGGAAGGTGAACAGTCCTCCGACTGTTCCAAGCCCTTTCGGACCTGCCGCTTAGGATCGGCATGGAGCAGCAGGCCGGCCTGAGGATGAGGGCAGATGGAGGCCTTGACATGAAGACATGAGACTATGACTAGGGCGAAGACATCACAAATGAAGGCTGATGCGAAGACATGACACCAAGGCTCATGTGACGGCATCACAGACGAGATGAGGAACTTGACGAAGTCCAGACGAGACGAGAAGCTGGAAAGGTAGACATTGGCACTGTCTCTCAGGGCGCCCTATTCAGCCCACCTTCACGGGCGGACCCAATGGGCTGGTCGCGGACCACCCTGTCCCACTGTGCGCCCTACACAGCCCGAGGAGGCTGGTCACGGACCACGCGGAGAGCGGGACAAGCGCAGGAAGGAATCCAGCCGAGGCGGGACTTCGACGACGGAGCCGGTGTCATCCGGAGCACCGCAAAGGCTGGCAGGACAGGACGGCTCAGGAGCACAGGACAAGAGTCCACTGCCGGCATCTCCACAGACAGAGACGTGTCACCCGGAGATCCACAGCCGGCAGAACAGAAGGCTCAAGAGCACAAGAGCAAAACACCAAGGCGGGCTGGAAGCGAGACAACAGGAGACCTGGACGAGGACTTCAGGTGACGAAGACATGGCAAGAAACAGACGAGACGAGGAGCTCCATGAAGAACACAAAGGACCTGATGGAGCGCTGGCAGGGAGGAGCCTCCAGGACTGAAGTATCTCCGATGCAAGGCCAAGAGGAAATGCAGGAACAGCCCTTTTATAGGGCTGGCATAGGAAACAGTCTGAAGGTGGGGCCCAGGGCATATCCGGCCATGGGCCCTTTAAATCTTGAAGAGAGGTGCGGCCATGCACCTAGGAGCAGGAAGCAGGAACTGTGCAGGACCTGGACAGCGGCCCTGCACCGACGTCAGCATGGAAGAGCAGGGCTGGGCCCAGACGCAGGCCCCGATGACGGCAGCGGCTCCGAAGGCGGCTCTGGCCGCCAGGTGGACTCGAGGATTGCGGCCTCCAGCCCCGGAGATGAGCAGGGCGGCGGCGGCTCTGTGCCGTGTTGAAGGCAAAGAAGTCCGCGGCTCCAGCCGCGGCAAGCAGAGCAGGATGGGCGGCCTCCGAGTCGCAAGAGGAAACTGAGTCCGCGGCTCCGGCCACGGTGAAGGCCCGACTTCGGCGGCATCCAGACGCATCGGGAGCAGCAGCAGTAGAGATAAGGTGCCTGCTCGCCGGGGAACCCGCGGGCAGAGTTCATAATACCCTCCACGGGTCTGCTCCTGCACGGGCTTGCCTGCATCGCCGCGTTCCTCGGGCTTCCTTGTGGAGGCATGGACGCCATTACTTCCTGCGCCAATGTCGGGCCCTCCTAGGCGCATGCGCACGTCACAAGCCCTGCCTTTGAAGCTGCTTCAGTGGGAATCTTGGGGGCATCCCCACTTGATGATGTCATTGGACTCTTGTATTTAAGCTCCTGCTTCGCCCCCAGCAAGCCAACTTGGCAACAAGTTCCGTACGAGTCCTTGCCTGCCTCTTGTTCCTGAGACTCCGTTCTTGCTCGCTATGTGGACCTAGGCACTCGGGGGGTCAGTGTGAGCTTCGGGGACTTGCTCCCTGGCCTACCCTGCTCCTCGGGTTGGCCCCGCGCCTCCTGGGTCCCAACTGGCTACCTTCTCTATCTCTCGGCTCTCCCTGGGAACTACTGCAATGTGAGTCCTCAGCTGGCCTTCCCTGCTTCTCGGGGTTGCACTATATTATTTCAAAGACTGTCCGCATTTCCCGCTCCTCGGGCCATGCTCACCAATCCTGAGATCACCCTGAGCTTCCCCACTCCTCAGGGCTTGCTCCTAGATATTCTACCATTGACAGCAGTCCCGCTCCGCGGGCTCTCCTTTCTATGGCTCAGCCAGTCACCTCCAGTCCCAGCTACCTGTCTACGTCAGCTATTGCTCTTGGGCTCGGGCTTCCCGCATTATGGGTTTGCCTTCACTCTCTCTAAGCCCACTACATTGCAGCTCTGCCTCCCGGGGCTGTCCTACCAGAGTACTTCCTGCTTGGCTGTCCCGGCGCCAACTGTCCGTGGTCTGCCTGGCGCCCTCTCAGACTCTCCAAGTATTGTCTACCATCCTACGTGGTCATCACCTGGTCTCTGGGAATCCCCCACGACAGTGCACAGAGCCTTCCTGTACTCCAACACCTCACCTCCTGATGGTGCGGACCTGTGGGGCTCCTTCCCTCAGGCTGTAACAACTCGCCAAGGGTCCACACACACACACCAATCATAACAGATTGCCAAGTCCATGGACCTGCAGAGGTTTCGGCTCTGCAGGCCTTACCTGGCCTGGCACAACGGATCAGTGACCAGCAGAAGTTCTTGGAGTCTTTGGCCGCAGCCATAGACATCCTGAGCTCTTGCCTAGATGCGGCAGTGACTGCCTCAACTACATCTATCAAGCTCAACACCTCTACCTCTTCGCTGGCTCCTTGGCTGACCGTGCCACACCTACCATGTGCCAAGGTTTCCTGAACCAATGCAACATGCATTTCTGCTTGCAACCTGCAGATACTTGTGACCTGGATTGGCCACTGTTAGAAACAGGATACTGGGCTTGATGGACCTTTGGTCTGACCCAGTATGGGTAAAAATCAATATGTGTAAAAATCAGCTTGGCCCCACTGCTTGCATTAGTCCATATGGAAGTAGGGATGGGGCCACCACAGTATAAGTGAGTATTTGCCAGCTCACAGGTCCCACACTGATTTTCTCATCATTTGAAGACCTCCTCTGGCCTAGGACCAGCCAAGTGAGGTGAGCTAATTGCTGGAGATGGCGGGAGAGGACTCATGAAGGGGCTATAAGGAAGGGGAAAAGGAAGGAGAGAATTCATGACTTGGGTTGACAACCAGGGATAACTTGTAAATATAAGCTTCCTAGTTGCTCATAACAATTGGATACTCCGGAGGTGATCAAATCCCCAAATTGTCCAGGAGTAAATTTAAGCAATTTATGCTTAGTTGGGACTTGGTGGATCTGTGGAGACATAGATATCCTAAGTCTAGAATATACTTTTTTTTCTGCTGCATACAATGTTTACTCTTGGATTGATCACTTGTGGGTGGACAAGCTTTTGTTGAATCAAGGTACAGGTATGGGGTCATCTCGTGGTCAGACCACACCCTACTGAGATTAGACTAATCCCTTGCAGATTTGGACAGAGGTCCTCGCTTATGGAAGCTAAATGACTTCTTATTGGTGAATGACTATTTTTGTTCCACTTTACAGGGGGTGATTAAGGACTACCTTTTGTATAACAATGTGGGAAATATGTCTCAAATTGTTGTTTGGTAGTGTCTTAAGGTGGTTTTAAGGGGGCATTTAATATGTCGGGTATAATTTCTGAAAAAAGAGAAGGCTCAACAATTTAACCTTTTTTTGTCTAGGATTGCTGATATTGAACATCTACATCAACAAACTAAAACATTTCTAGTATCTCCAGCTTCAAGCTCTTAGGGGGGAGCTGCAAGCCTTAGATGCTGATCGTATTGCTTACCAATTAAAAATGATTGATCAGTCGTATTTTGAATGGGGTGACAAAGCTCGGAAACGTTTGGCCCGTAAATTGTAAAATGGGATATGTCAACAGGAAATAACAAAGGTGAAAGTCTTCGGGGCTTTGGTGGGGGGGGGGGGGGGGGGTAACTATTGACATTGGCCACAGATATTAGGGGTAGGTTTTCTCAATTCATAAGAACATAAGAAATTGCCATACAGGGTCAGACCAAGGATCCATCAAGCCCAGTATCCTGTTTCCAACAGTGGCCAATCCAGGCTACAAGTACCTGGCAAGTACCCAAACACTAAATAAATTCCATGCTACTGATGCCAGAAATAACAGTGGCTAATCCCTATGTCAACTTGATTAATAGCAGTTTATGGACTTCTCCTCCAAGAACTTATCCAATCCTTTTTTAAACCCATTCACATTGACTGCACTAACCATATCCTCTGGCAACAAATTCCGGAGTTTAATTGTGTGTTGAGTGAAAAAAATGTTCTCCGATTAGTTTTAAATGTGCTACTTGCTAACTTCATGGAGTGGCCCTTAGTCCTTCTATTATCCGAAAGAGTAAATAACTGATTTAAATCTACCCATTCTAGATCTCTCATGATTTTAAAGACCTCTATCATATCCCCCCTCAGCCATCTCTTCTCCAAACTGAACAGCCCTAACCTCTTTAGCCTTTCCTCATAGGGGAGCTGTTCCATCCCCTTTATTATTTTGGTCGCCCTTCTCTGAATCTTCTCCAGGGCAACTATATCTTGTTTGAGATGCGGTGACCAGAACTGTACACAGTACTCAAGGCAAATCTCACTATGGAGCAATACAGAGGCATTATGGCATTTTCTGTTTTATTCACCATTCCTTTCCTAATAATTCCTAACATTCTTTTTGCTTTTTTGACTATCTCAGCACACTGAGCCAACAATTTCAATGTATTATCCATTATGATGCCTAGATCTCTTTCCTGGGTGGTAGCTCCGAATATGGAACTGTTGTTTTTTACATAAATTATGTTTGTATTTTTGTAAACATCCTAGACGGGCAGACATTTGCCTTATTGTGCGTTATATAAAAAATTTTAATAAAAATAAATAAATAAATATCGTGTAACTACAGCAAGAGTTATTTTTCCCTATGTGCAACACCTTGCACTTGTCCACATTAAATTTCATCTGCCATTTGGATACCCAATCTTCCAGTCTTGCAAGGTCCTCCTGCAATTTATCACAATCTGCTTGTAATTTAACTACTCTGTATAATTTTATATCATCTGTAAATTTGATTACCTCACTCGTCGTATTCTTTTCCAGATCATTTATATATATATTGAAAAGCACCGGTCCAAGTACAGATCCCTGAGGCACTCCACCATTTACCCTTTTCCACTGAGAAAATTGACCATTTAATCCTATTCTCTGTTTCCCGTCTTTTAACCAGTTTGTAATCCATGAAAGGACATTGCCTCCTATCCCATGATTTTTTAGTTTTCTTAGAAGCCGCTCATGAGGGACTTTGTCAAAAGCCTTCTGAAAATCCAAATACACTACATCTACCAGTTCACCTTTATCCACATGTTTATTCACCCCCTTCAAAAAAATGAAGCAGATTTGTGAGGCAAGATTTGCCTTGGTAAATCCATGCTGACTGTGTTCCATTAAACCATGTCTTTCCCTATGCTCTGTGATTTTGATCTTTAGAATAGTTTCCACTATTTTTCCTGACACTGAAGTCAGGCTCACTGGTCTATAGTTTCCCGGATTGCCCCTTGAGCCCTTTTTAAATATTGGGGTTACTTTGGCCCCTCTCTAGGCTTCAGGTACAATGGATGATTTTAATGATAGGTTACAAATTTTAACTGACAGATCTGAAATTTCATTTTTGGGTTCCTTCAGAACCCTAGGATGGATACCATCTGGTCCAGGTGATTTGCTATGCTTTAGTTTATCAATCTGGCCTACTACATCTTCCAGGTTCACAGTGATCTGTACACATGTGATTCTATCATACCGGAGGCAGAGATTGATGGCTTTTTACAGAATATAGATTTACTCTGCCTGTCTGACGAACAACACACTGTGTTGAATGGGGAAATTCAAATGGTGGAGGTTTTACAGGTTATCCGGGATTTAAAAGTTAACAAATCCCCGAGCTTGGGTGACTTTTCCCCTAAATTTTATAAACTTTTTACCCCTTATGTAGTAGTGCCCCTGACAAATATGTTAACTCCTTAAGGCAGGGGGGGCCTCCCTTTCGGCTGGTACCAATATTTCAGGAATCACGGCTCTGGCCAAACCGGGGAGGAATCATATGCTTTGCGGATCGTATAGACCAATCTCCCTTTTAAACATGGATCTTAAAATGCTGGCCAAAGTTCTTACGAATCTGTTGAATGTATTTATTAGTACTTTGATTCACAAGGACCAAGCTGGTTTTATACCTCAACATATGGCAGTGGATAATGTCCATAAAATTATAAATATTCGGGGGGGGGCGTAACCAAGATGGCCGACTGAGAGGCAGCAGATCTCGGACGCTCTGATCTTTTCTTTGATTTTCCGAAATTAAGTAGCAAGGTTTTGCTATTTTTCTAGCAGTATGCCTCACAAAAGAAAGGGCAGAGTAAAGGTATTCCCCTCCGAACCTTCTCTACCCACGGATCAGAAGCTAATACGTGATTTTGCAGTACCTATGGGGCGGGCCGTCTCTCCCGCTGGCGGAGGGGCAGGAGGAGAACCTCTCTCGCCAGGAGAAATAACGCTGAGCCCGCCTAACCCGAGGAATATGCAGCTAGCTTCCCCCCTGGTGACACCCGGAGCTGTTGGTTCGATCCGAGGAAACTCATTAGAGGCGGACCAGCCGGAGGGAGCAGAGGGAGTCAGTCCAGGAGTGGCGACGACATCAACCCCGATAGGATTAAATGGAACTGCGGTGGAAGGAGGAAGAAAGAGGCCCGCAGTGGAGAGGATGGATTCGATTTCTAGAGATGACGGGGTGAGTCAAATCGCCTATCGGATTGAAAAACCTGCTATCGTGACCTTAGACTCCCTATGGGAGCTAATGGCTGGAATGGACATAAAGCTACAGGAACAATCTCATGTTATTAGGTGTTTCAGCTAAATTAGACGTGGTGGCCCATGATCATCAGCATATATTACAAGAACAAGGAACAAGTATCCAGAAAATAGAATCGGAGGTAAAAGATTTAAAGGAAGTAACAGCTGCTTTCTCTAGGGAAAGATTAGCAACACTGCGTAAAATGGAGTTCCTTGAAAACTCCATAAGACACTTGAATCTTCGTTTTTTGAATTTTCCGGTGGTAAAAGATGAACAGTGCATGGGAACGCTAAAAAAATAACTGGGAGAATTCTTGGGAATATCCCAGGAGAAAATTCCTGAGATTAAGAAGATACTACATTTATCCCAGAAGCAAAGTACATCTAGAATTAGCGTGTTGGATAATCTGGATAACCTAACGCAGTATCTGGAAGCATCGGATGTAGAAGTCACTGGGAGAGAGACTCTTTTAGTGACTTTAAGCGTTGAGCAAGATATAAATTTAATAATGTGAAATTACTACAAGAAATTAAGGGTACCTTTCTGTGGAGGCCTAGTTAGGATATAGAAACATAGAAACATAGAAACATAGAAATGACGGCAGAAGAAGACCGAATGGCCCATCCAGTCTGCCCAGCAAGCCTCACACATTTTTTCTCTCATTCTTATCTGTTACTCTTAGCTCCTTGTTCTATTCCCCTTCCACCCCCACCATTAATGTAGAGAGCAGTGATGGAGCTGCATGCAAGTGAAATATCTAGCTTGATTAGTTAGGGGTAGTAGGGGCAGTAACCGCCGCGATAAGCAAGCTACACCCATGCTTATTTGTTTTACCTAGACTATGTTGTACAGCTCTTGTTGGGTTTTTTTTTTTTTTTCTTCTCCCCTGCTGTAGAAGCAGAGAGCCATGCTGGATATGCATTGAAAGTGAAGTATCAGGCACATTTGGTTGGGGTAGTAACCGCCGTAACAAACCAGCTACTCCTCGCTTTGTGATTGCGAATCCTTTTTTTTCTTCACCCCTGTCGTTGAAGCTATGCAGGATATGCGTGAAGCATCAGGTTTTTGTTTTTTTTGGGGTTTTTTTTTCCCCCTGCCCTTGAAGCAGAGAGCTATGCTGGAAATGCGTGATGTATCAGTCTTTCTCCCATGCCGATGCAGGAGAGAACCATGCTGGATATGCATGGAAAGTGAAGTATCAGGCACATTTGGTTTGGGGTAGTAACCGCCGTAACAAGCCAGCTACTCCCCGCGTTTTGAGTGTGAACCCTTTTTCTTCTCCTTTGCCGTTGTAGCAGAGAGCTCTGCTGGATGTGTGAAGTATCAGTTATTCTTCTCCCCTGTCATTGAAGCAGAGAGCTATGCTGTATATGCATTGAAAGTGAAGTATCAGGCATATTTGGTTTGGGGTAGTAACCGCCGTAACAAGCCAGCTACTCCCCTCTTTATGAGTGCAAATCCTTTTTTCCATTACCTCTTGCTGTTGAAGCTTAGAGCGATGTAGGAGTCACAGTAAGCATGTGTATGTTTATTTAGTAAGGGTATTGTGTCAATAGCCATCATTCTGGCGAGTCACCCACTCTTCATTGGTGGCCTCTTGACTTTTTGGATCCGCAGTGTTTATCCCACGCCCCTTTGAAGTCTTTCACAGTTCTGGTCTTCACCACTTCCTCCGGAAGGGCATTCCAGGCATCCACCACCCTCTCCGTGAAGAAATACTTCCTGACATTGGTTCTGAATCTTCCTCCCTGGAGCCTCAAATCGTGACCCCTGGTTCTGCTGATTATTTTCCTACGGAAGAGGTTTGTCGTTGTTTTTGGATCATTAAAACCTTTCAAGTATCTGAAAGTCTGTATCATATCACCTCTGCTCCTCCTCTCCTCCAGGGTGTACATATTTAGATTCTTCAATCTCTCCTCGTACGTCATCCTATGAAGATCCTCCACCTTCCTGGTCGCCCTTCTCTGTACCGCTTCCATCTTGTCTTTGTCTTTTTGTAGATACGGTCTCCAGAACTGAACACAGTACTCCAGGTGAGGCCTCACCAAGGACCTGTACAAGGGAATAATCACTTCCCTTTTCTTACTTGATATTCCTCTCTCTATGCAGCCCAGCATTCTTCTGGCTTTTGCTATCGCCTTGTCGCATTGTTTCGCTGTCTTCACATCATTAGACACTATCACCCCAAGGTCCCTCTCCTGCTCCGTGCTCATCAGCCTTTCCCCCCCATCGAGTACAGTTCATTCGGATTTCCACTCCCCATATGCATGACTTTGCACTTCTTGGCATTGAATCTCAGCTGCCATATCTTCGACCACTCTTCCAGTTTCCTTAGATCCCGTCTCATTCTCTCCACTCCTTCCGGCGTGTCCACTCTGTTGCAGATCTTAGTGTCATCCGCAAAAAGACAAACCTTACCTTCTATCCCGTCTGCAATGTCGCTCACAAAGATATTGAACAGGACCGGTCCCAACACCGATCCTTGCGGCACACCACTTAAAACCGCTCTCTCTTCAGAGAAGGCTCCATTTACCATCACACATTGTTTTCTGTCCGTCAACCAATTTGCAATCCAGGTCACCACATCGGCACTCACTCCCAAGCTTCTCGTTTTATTCACCAGTCTCCTGTGCGGAACCGTATCAAAAGCTTTGCTGAAATCCAAGTAGATGACATCTAGTGCTCTTCCTTGATCCAATTCCTTGGTTACCCAGTCAAAAAAGTCAATCAAATTTGTCTGACAGGATCTTCCCCTGGTGAATCCATGCTGCCTCTGGTCCATCAATTCTCCAGACTGTAGATAGTTGACTATTCTCTCTTTCAGCAGTGACTCCATTACTTTTCCCACCACCGAAGTGAGGCTAACCGGTCTGTAGTTGCCTGCCTCTTCCCTGTTCCCACTCTTGTGAAGCGGGACCACCACCGCTCTTCTCCAATCACTCGGCACCACTCCCGTTTCTAGGGATCTATTGAACAGGTCACACAGCGGACCTGCCAGAACATCTCTGAGCTCCCTCAATATCCTTGGATGAATCCCATCAGGCCCCATGGCTTTGTCCACTTTCAGGTTCTTTAGTTCTTCCCACACATTTTCTACTGTAAAAGGATTTTCATCTATTCCCCTTCCCTCCAGTTTCTTGTTGTTTAGAGATGGTCCTTCTCCAGGGTCTTCTTTAGTGAACACAGAGCTGAAGTATTCGTTTAATATTTCTGCCATTTCTTCGTCTCTCTCTACACATTGATCATTACCACCTTTCAATTTCACTATACCACTTTGGACCTTTCTCTTTTCGCTGATGTATCTGAAAAATGTTTTGTCACCATTTTTTATCTCCTTGGCAATCCTCTCTTCCGCTTGACTCTTTGCCAACTTGATTAATTTCTTTGTCTCCCTCAGTTGATACAAATATTCTTCTTTGTGCTCCTCCCTTTGGGATCCTTTATATTTCTTGAATGCTGTTCTTTTAGCTTTAATTTTGTCAGCCACCTCCATTGAGAACCAGATAGGTTTCAGTTTTCTTTTGCTTTTCTTTACATTTCTAACATATAGAGCAGTTGCCTTGGTGATTGCTCCTTTTAGATTGGTCCACTGCTGATCCACATCTCTCTCGTTCTCCCATCCTTTAAGTTCTTCCTCCAGGTAGTTCCCCATTTCCTCAAAGTCTGTGTTTTTGAACTGTAAAACTCGGGTCTTTGTGGTTCTTTTCCCTATTATTTTAGTGATATTAAACCATACCGTTTGATGATCACTGCTGCTGAGGTGGGCGCCCACCTGGACATCTGAGACATTATCTGCATTAGTGAGCACTAAGTCGAGTATAGCTCCTTCTCTCGTGGGTTCCAACACCATTTGTTTGAACAAAGATACTTGCATGGCATCCACTATCGCTCTACTATTTTTAGTTTCTGCAGATGGGATTTTCCAGTCTACATCTGGCATATTAAAGTCACCCACGATCACCACTTCTCCCTTCTTACCTATCTTATGGATGTCTTTAACCAGATCTCTGTCCAGCTCTTCCTTTTGGTTTGGAGGCCTGTAAACCACTCCAATATAAATGGATGCTCCGTCATCGTTTTTTAGGTTGACCCATAGAGCTTCTTCAATACCCCAACTTCCTTGTAGCTCAGTTGCTTGGATGTTGTTTCTGACATAAAGAGCCACACCTCCCCCTTTTCTATCCTCTCTGTCCTTCCTTAACAAGTTGTAGCCTGGTATTGTTGTATCCCATTCATGAGATTCTGTGAACCATGTTTCTGTGATAGCAACAATGTCCAATTCTGCCTCAGCCATTAGGGCCTGCAGATCTGGGATTTTATTTCCCAAACTATGAGCATTTGTGGTCATAGCCTTCCAGGTACTCTCTTTACGGTTATTGCATTTCCTGGACTCCTTGTGAGATATTTGTTGAGATTTGTTATTCACTTCACTATTTCTTTTTGCGGTAGTGCCACTGTTGACAGAGTTTTCCATCTCAATTAGATTTTTTTTTTGCTTATGGATCTTTAAATACTGCATGCATTGTGTTTTCTCTATCTTTTCTGGTAATACTGCAATGCTTTTCTCAAGAACTTCTTCAGTTTTTATTTTAGAGAAGGCTTGTTGTTCTTTTTGCATTTGGTACATTGTGTGTCTCCTCATCACAGGTCTAATTCTACCAGAGCCAACTGTATTCCTGGTTTTTAAAGAATTTCCTGATGACCTGTTTGAGTGGGGCGGTATACCTGTTGGCTGCTCTTCTGTCAAGAATGGGTGACTGTGGGTCCTACCTGAGCCTAATGGATCTCCTTTTCTTGACTCCTGGTTTGTTTGTGGTATTGGGGAATTATTTTCTGAGTAATGCAATGTGGGTGTAATTCTTTTAATTGAAGCTAATTGATCTTTAATCACAGTCAGCTCCATTTTCAAGGATGAGAGTTGTGCACAAATTGGGCAAGCTCTAAGTTTCCAGATGCTTTCCCTCAGAATAAAGGCTCCACAGCAGTTACATTGGATAGTCCTCATCTTGGTAATTTGTGGCTTTATTTCCTTGACTGTAACCAATGTACTAATTTATCTTGCTGCTAATGGTAATCTAGGCAGTCTTTATTAGAAACAAGCCCCAGGGGTGGGTGGGTAGAGGGGTAGGGTGTCAAACAGTTTAGCCTGGGACAAGCTGGGTAAAGCAGGGCACTACTGGACAGTTGTCTTTGCCTTTTGGTCAATTCTTTTTTTAAAAAAAACAGTCTTTATGCCCCAGTTTTTTAGTTGTGCCAGCTAACCCCAAACTAGAGAGATTTTCCCAGTTTAAAAGCTGATAGCTTTGCAGACAGGAAATAATCAACAGAAGCTTTCTACACAAGCTTCTACACAAAATGAAACAGACTAGAAAGAAGTTAAAACACAGGCAGTAAATAATCACAGAAGCTTTCTACACAAGCTCCTACACAACTTCAGATCAATAAGCAAAAAGAAGTAAAAATAAGCAGAAAATACTTAGCCAGAATGAAGATTTTGCAATGCAGTTAAACAGTTCCACCAGAGAAATCCCTTAGCATGTGCTCAGGACAACAATGGCTAACAATGGCTCCCTTCCTTGCTCTGATTACCTTGCACAGGTCTGAGCCACACCCAATTTAGTTAGATTACGTCACTTCTGGACTGTTGTCTTTGCCTTTTGGTCAATTCTTTTTTTTAAAAAAAACAGTCTTTATGCCCCAGTTTTTTAGTTGTGCCAGCTAACCCCAAACTAGAGAGATTTTCCCAGTTTAAAAGCTGATAGCTTTGCAGACAGGAAATAATCAACAGAAGCTTTCTACACAAGCTTCTACACAAAATGAAACAGACTAGAAAGAAGTTAAAACACAGGCAGTAAATAATCACAGAAGCTTTCTACACAAGCTCCTACACAACTTCAGATCAATAAGCAAAAAGAAGTAAAAATAAGCAGAAAATACTTGGCTAAAGCCACTCAAGTAAGGCGTAAAGCTTTTCTTCAGATGAAGCCCGAGGTTTTGGCTATCGGTGCTAGTTTCATAGTAAAGTACCCCTGTAAGTGTGTTATTGGCTGGCATGGGTCGACCTATATTTTCTTTGATATTCCACAATTGAGAGAATTCCTGAGCTCTAAATGTCCTATGACAGTTGTAACATCGAATGAGGGTTAATAATGTAAAAATATCTTCTTGGTCGACCATGCTTAAGTTTAAATTACCAATTGTTTGACTCCTCTGTATTTCTTTACGCCCCCCTCATTATTACCTCTATAATGTGTAAAGTGCATTAAGCAGATGAGGCTTTTTTCTGTTTATATGGAAAATATATTTATGATTTAGATAATGTTTCTTGTGAACTCAATGATAATGCACTTGTATTTCTTTATGACAAAGATTTTGTTATTGTATATTGGAAACTTCATAAAAATAAAAAAAAATTAAAAAAAAATTATAAATATTCTACAATATGCCTCTAGGGTTGATGTCCCAACAGTCTTATTATCTATCGATGCTGAAAAGGCATTTGATCTGGTTCATTGGGAGGTCCTGTTTAAGGTTTTGGAGAAAATGCACTTTGGCCAGTGTTTTATAGGTTGGATTTGCAAACTTTCCGATCGACCCCAGGCTTGTGTAAAAGTAAACAGTGGTTATTGTGAACCCTTCTTTGTCAACAGAGGTACATGCCATTGGTGTCCCCTATCCCCTTTATTGTTTGCATTATTTTTGGAGCCACTGGCAATAAAGATTAGGGGGAATGCCACCATTCATGGAGTTGGGATTGGTGGACAGACGTAAAAGCTTTCAATGTTTGCCAACCATATTGTTTACTGTAACCAGACCCCAGGAGTCTCTTCGAGAAATCATGGTTGAATTTCATAAATTCAGAAGGGTTTCTGGGTTTAAAATCAATCTTGAGAAGTCTAAGCTCCTTAATATTTCCTTTCTCAATTCTGAGCTGTTGGTCCTGCATAAGGCTTTCCCCTTTAAATCGGCTACTCACCAGCTTAAGTATTTAGGGATATATTTGGGACAGTATTTAAACAACTTATTGAAACGACTTATTAACTATGTCCCCCTAGTTCGTGCAATATATAAAGATCTAGGATGCTGGGAAAGGCTTGGCTTATCGTAGTTTGGGCGGATAGCCTCTTTAAAAATGAATATTTTGCCTAGATTTCGTTATCTTTTCCAAACTCTCACAATTCCCATTTCTTCGAGTATGTTGAAACAGTGGCAGAAGCATCTATTTTCTTTTCTCTGGAAGCGGAGACTTCCCCGGGTGTCAAGGTGGGTTCTCTTTTTACCCAAATCCAGGGGGGGGGGGCTTAGAGGCACCCAATTCGGCATGGTATTACGCTGACACCCAGCTTAGGGCTATTCTGGATTAGCATCACCAGGGTGAATAGAAGTCATGGGTCACTATAGAGCAAAGTTTAGTGGATAAAATGCCTTTGCGTGCCTTAATTTGGCAACCGATTCAAACTTGGTGCCCTTTCCAGGAGAATCCACTTAGTACCTCGATTACATTGAAGGTGTGGTCGCAATAAAAGGTACATCTCATTGGCCATAGGAATTATTTCTGTAGAACATCTTTATATAACAATTGTGATTTTACCCTGGGTCTGGAGATTTCTCATTACAAGTCCTGGATGGACAGAGGGATCTTAACATGTGGACAAGTTTGGGAGGGTGCCAGGGCCGGTGCAAGGGGATTATGCACCCTAGGCATCTTCTGCTTTGCACCGCCCACTCCCGGTCACACCGACAACCCCCTGCCCCATCATGGGTTGCAGCCCCGACTGCAGGGGCGGGGACACATGCAGCCGCTCCCCCATCCACTCAAATTTAAATAAAATAATCCCTCCACCCTCCCGACCCCACCAAGACTCACGAAAACCCCTGGTGGTCCAGCGGGGGGCCCGGGAGCAATCTGCCACTCCTGGGCCATCAGCTGCCACTAACCAAAATGGCACCATGGCCTTTAGCCCCTACCATGTGACAGGGGCTAGCAGTGCCATTGGCCGGCCCCTGTCACATGATAGGGGCAATGACATCGGTAGCTCCTGTCACATGGTAGGGGCTAAAGGCCACCAGCACCATTTTGGTTATTGGCAGCCAAAGGCCCAGGAGTGGCAGATCGCTCCTGGGCCCCCAACTGAACCTCCAGGGGTTTTCATGAGTCTTGGGGGGGGGGGGGGGTCAGGAGGGTGGAACAATGGGGGGGGGGGGGAAGGCAGGGTGAGGCAGTGCTGGGCAGAATTTTGAAGGGACACTTTTTGCCCCTTCAAAATTCTGCCACCTGAAACAACTGCCTCACCCTGCCTCATTGGCTTGCGAGTGGTGGCAGCGGCGCCCCCTAACAGCCCAGGCCTAGCTCGCCTAGTGCTTCTGCTGGCTCATGTGTTGGCTTGGGAAGCCTTTGAAGACAAGTATTACTTAGACAATAAGATGTTTTACAGTATGTACAATTGTGTCATTTTTTTGAGTAATCCCACTATCACAGTAGGCAGAACGCAGTAGGCAGAACTCTATTTGAAGATTATTGCCTGCAAGCCGATAAGATGACGGGAGTAGTTTCCAAGATATATAATTTACTAAATACTGATTTGGTGGAAAAGCTGTCTCACATTCAGTCTTGGAAGAGGGATGTTGGCCTGGTATCAGAGGGAGATTAGGATACAATCTTCCACCGTACGGCAAAAAGCTCCATTTCAGTAAGAATTTTGGAAACATCTTATAAAATCCTGTTTAGGTGATATTTGACACTGGAGCGTATATGCCAGACGTATCCACAAGCTGATCCTGCCTGCTGGAGACAGGGGGGGGGGGGGGGGCTCTTTGTATCATATTTGGTGGGAATGCCCTTTTATATTAAAGTTTTTGCAATATGTTTATGCATTCGTGGAAATTTAACTGGATTACATATGGAGCCCTGTGCGAAATATGTTTTATTGAGCCTTCCTCCGGCGAAACGTGATTTTTAATGCACAACTGTTGGTGCATCAAATCTTTCTTGCAGCGAGAGGAACGTTGCTTCTCCTCTAGTGGTTGTCAGAGGTGCATGGTTGATTGGACAGAGTATATTTATTCAGTAAGGTTACTGCTTATAGATCTTACACTGTTACCAAATTTGATTCGATATGGGCTCCATATGTTCGCTGGAAAGCCTCTCAATGAGGTTGCTCAATACAGAAAATTGAGCTCGTGTTTGCCTTTGTCTATAAGGTGTGATATAACATGTTCTGCTTTGCACTGAATAACTTTCAGTTCTCTGATATGTTGCCTGCTGAACGGTATCTCTCATTACTAGTCTTTGTATGCCTGCTTAATGGATGCTGCGGTCAGAGTTGGGGGGTGGAGGATGGGGGGATGGGGTTTACTGATTTACTTATACTTATTTATCCTTTGAAGAATGGCACTGTTTGCATTGTTTATTGTTTTTAATACATCTTTCAATAAAACTTTAAATTGAAAAAAAAATATCTCTCCTTACCCAGGTGTAGTTTTTGTCTTCCTGTTGATATGCCACCATCTTGGGTAGATGAGCATACAAGATCCCCTCTTAGCTCCCTCCAGCACCCACATTTCCTATATTTAACCACAAAGCTCTGTGATAATTCAAATAACCAGCAAGACTAGCATGATCACTGCTAAAGCATCATGCCTCCCCAGCCTGATCTAAATAGCTAGCATTGCATAGATCCTTTGCTTAGCTGCCAGACAAACTTGGCTATGTGAGAATCTGCATTTCCACTAGGACTTCTAGTTGTATAGAACATGCAGCCTGTCAGACAGACCCCAACTGCTAGCCAATTCTATCACTGCAGCCTGCCAGACAAACCCAGCCACTTGGTTGTGTGTATTTCCAGTAGGACTTTTAACATTTCATATTAACCAGTTTGGGGTTTTGCAGCCCAACACTCATTGTTCAGTCAGGCAAATACAGTACCACAGAGCGCATGCCACTACTGTTACGCCCGTCGGTCGCAGACGGCTGCGACCTCTCATGCTCAACTCCTTTTTCCCTGCACCGTCAATACTAGGAAGAATGGCAGCCTCTGCCAGCGAACGCGGACCTCCCTGTGGTCCCCGGGACAGTGTGGGCGCTGCCGACCGCCATCTTGTCTCCAGAATCACCTAGGCGCTCGCACACGCACAAGGGCCTCCTTTGTACACGTCATGGCGGGAACCTCAAGGGCGTCCCCTCCCGATGACATCAACTCGCTGCTGCACTTAAGCTGACTGGCCCTCTGCTACTAAGAGTTAGCAAGGAGTTCCCTCATTGCTGAATCCGCTCCATTCTTGAACTTCCAGTTCCAGACTCCTCTCCTGGCATGTGGACGCTCTGGGTACCCGCTCCTCGGGGGCCTTTCCGTGTTCCTCGTTATCTGCTCCTTGGAAGGCCTTCCAGCCTTGGACTACTACCTGACCTGCTTCTCGGGTCACACTCCTGGAACTACCACTTGTGAACACCTTACTACAACAATACTAGCTTTGCTGAAGCTTCTCTGCAGTGTACCCCGTGCCTCGGACCAGTACTGTTCCTCTTCAGTACAAATTGTTCCAGTATACCCTGTGCTCCAGGGTATTGCCGTACCAACTTCAAGATCCTCTTCCGGGTTCCTGCACCTCAGACTATATCATCAGCATCATCTTCAGTACCGTCATCCTCGGCATACACTGCTCTGCAGGCCACTACCAGATCTGCACCTCTGAGGTAATCTCTACTCGTCTGAAAGGACTTCCTGGCATACCCCGCTCTGCAGGCCACTACCGGATCGTCACATCACTGGTATCCCCCTGGGTATACCCCACTGCTCAGAACTGTACTTATTGCTTCTCCCGCTCCACGGGCTCTGCTTTTCCTTCCTTCATAATAAAGTCTCTATCATACAATTGTGTCCTATGCCGCTGAGACTACACCTACCGACGGTGAGGCCCACAGGGCTCCTCCCTGTGGGCGGAGACATCTTTCATCTCGGCCCAAGGTTCACATCCTTACAAAAACATGACAACTACATTGTGCTTTCTGCTTTCTATTCACTTTTAGTGACTAAGAATTCTCTGTGCTTATTCCATGCCCTCTTAAACTTCATTACTACTTTACCCATGCTTAGTTACTATCTCTCAATGCACCCCATATGTCCTTAGTGTGCATGATAGTAAAGAGATGATGTTCTACTGCCATGAAATAGGTCACATGTTCTATCAAAGTTAACTCTTTTCCTAGGCCTCCCTCTCTCTAATCCCCTTTATTGAGTAATTAGCTCTGTCATGTGCAGGATACTATAAGTAGAGCTTCAGATTTTAGGTGTTTATAAATTGTAAATGTAGGTGTTTATTTTCCATCTAATTAGGAGTTCTTAGGGGGTACAAAAAATCTGTTTATTGGTATTTTTGTGGAAGATTCAGGGTAGGCAAAGGAGGGAATACTAGGGGAAGTGGCATTTTTCCTGTGTTTACCTAATAAATGCCTTCTTTTTTTGCAGCAGGTTATTTTATCCAAGTTTATCACGTAAAACCTAAAATCAGAAGCCCAAAGTATAAGATATCAGAGGATGTTACAGTAGAAGGCTTATAGTGGAGAATGAAGCCTGGGAGTTATGGAAAGCAGAGATGCATTATCTGTAAATCTGTTGCCCTCCTTGATGTCCAGGGTAGCCACAAAGGGAGTGAAAGTAAGGCAACACATGTGTAGCAAGCTACAATAAACCAGGATCCTTCCTCCATGAACTTATCATGTGTTGGAGCCTTACAATGTGGACCAAGCTGCTTCTGGGTCTGAGTGATGTGTTTTGGACCTGCCAGAAAGGGTTTTTCAACCCTGCAGAGACTGCAAGCTGCTGCAACCAAGGTGAAGGAATATAAAAATACATCAAAACCACTGTGTGATCTCCTGTGTGACAAATAGTTCTGTAGGAACCGGCATCCAGCACTAACAGTGTTAGCAAGTTGGGAAAAGGGCTGTACTGTTTAGCCTGCCCAGAGAACATCACTACATAGCCAACAGAGGAGGAAGCCAAAAGAATGCTGGGAGACCATTTAAGGCAAAAAAGGTGCAAATTGGCTGTCTCTGCCTGTGTGTGTAGGGCGGGGATGGCCAGGAATTGAGCCAAGGGCCAGGAAAAAAAGAATGCATATGGAAGCCCTGCAATCAGCTTTTCTCCCAAAGAACTAATTATCAAGAGGGAGAGACAAAATTCTGTGCTCTGAGGAAATAGACAGACAACTGTTCTTGCTTCATAGCTGAACTACATGTAAAATCCCAACAAGGGACAGAGGAGCCAGGAGCTGAGAAACTGAGAGACGTCCTTTCCAGAGACCAAAATGATAAAGAGGCAGGATCACCTTCCTAAGAGGCTAAGGGGGTTATTTTCTAAACCCTTATCGCGTGCATAACATTATCGTCAGCAGTAGTGCACTGAATAACTACACCTTTTATGGTGTCGCTATTTGGTGCGAAAGCTGGTAGCCGGCACACCACAATGGTGCGAAGGCTGCGGGCTTTCGCAGGCCCATCCCCTCTGCTTCGCTCCTGCCCCCCATTTTCGCAGGATTCACCATTCTGCGAAAGAATAGTGAATCCAGGCCTAAGTTAAGTAATCTAAACGTTGCAAAAAGAGTATTTTAGCTGAATCCCATCTTGGTCAACTCAGTGCAAATCAAGTTACCTCCCCACATCTGTAACTAATTTATACTGGTCCCACTACAGCTGTGATAACTTCACTATGCCAGTGATGAACTACAAGCCCTCACCACTCCCACCTTACTTTATATGGCCAACTTTTCAAATTATGTTTTGGCATAGATACAAAACTTTAATGACTGCATCCCTCCCACTCTATGACATAATGATATAATGCTCCTTAAATCTCTCCGCAGTCCAAGTGGTTATTCTTATCACAAAGCCACTCCTAGTACAAAGTTACCCTGGCTACAAAATACTTTTGTTACAAAATTACTCCTTTTATAAAGTTACTCTTGCTACATAGTTACTCATGTTACAAAGATAATCATGTTACAATGTCTTAATGAAAAATACAAAATCTATTGCAATAGATTCCACTGTTAAGCTGTAAACCGGTGTGATAAAACTAGTTGAACATCAGTATAGAAAAACAAACAAATAAATAAATAAGGTTTATTTCCTTGCCTTTTGTCTCAAATTCAGTATCTCATCTTAACTGCTTCAGCCTTTCAAGTCAAGCATAAACCCTTGCCACAGCCACACAAGATAGGGCAGAAAAAGAGAAGCTGATGGACCATGGTCTTTCTGTAAGAGACTGAAACCAGGCCTGCTTTCTGTTTAGTACCAAGTAAACCATTTAGGATAGCTCCACAGGAGAGAGAGACCTTCCAGAGTCTGCAGTTCATCTATTTAGTTTGTCATCTAGCCAGCTCCACCATCAAGAGGGACTTCTTCATTTTCTTATTTGTTTGTTTTTTCCCCACAATTTTGTTTTTGGGACAGCATGTATCCTTTATATTGGAATGGATCTGTTCCTCCTCCCTTTTTGAATACTCAGGGGTAAAGACAATTTTTGAAAGCCATGTACTTCCCTGCTTTTCCCTCTAACCTTTTTCTATTAGCATTCCTTTTTTTTTTTTTACTATCCATATGAATATGTTGATTGCCCTGGCTAACAGGCCATATCCAGTGTTATTTTTGCATTGCTTGATTAAAATAAGTAAACTGCACGTTTATATTATACTTCACTGCTGTACTTTTCCCATTTAATGTTCTGGTTGGATTTATGTCTACTTATACAATACTAGAAAAAAGTTGAATTACTGTTTAATTCTGGTGTGATGATTTTATCTGATCTGTGGTGCCACAAGTGAGAGGTTGTGTGGGAAGGCCACAGAATTGGGGTGACCGGGACCCTGTCTCATCCCCCACTCAGGCTACGAACCCAAAGATAAATCATATTAGTAAATATAATTTCTCATGTGGTATTCCACACCCGAAGCATAGGGGTAATTCATAGGCCAGACCAAGGGGGGGCCACATATGTAAAATGTGTAAGACCTTTTTTCCTTCAGCATATGTGTGACACTTCCCTAAGTCCTGTTGTAGAAATGCTGTATTATTGCTTTTAAGAATAAATAAAACCATGAGGTGACTGTGGGCAAAGTATTTTTTCTTACCCATAATTCAAGACATTCTCAGTGGGCTTCTTCTGCCCTCCTCTCAATGCTGGTTACAGACAGAATATATACAACACTTTAAATAAGGTGGAACTCATCAGACTTGATGGTTTAGCAGTGGCAGATGTGTCGCATGCTACCGGTCTCCCACTGCTTTTCCCTCCTCTTCCTTCACCAAGTGAGAGAGGGACAATCTTCCACTGCTGCCGTTGCCACCTGGGCTATCAGCACGTTCAAGCCCGGATGGGAACGGCAGCAGTGCTAGTGGAGGCTGGCAACTGCGACTGGGCCTTTTCTTCTTCCCGCACCTGCTCCCTGGCCTGGAACAGGAAGTGATGTGCAGTGGGGTGCGCAGGAAGAAGAAAGAGCCATGCTGCACGAAAATGTAGCAGCAGCAGCATCGGCCCCGAGCAGTAGCGTGGGCCCAGAGCAAAATCAGAAGCAGCCAGAAATCGGCACAGGAGACAGCAGAATTAGCCTCCCATGGCCGATGGGATTCTTCTTTTTTGGCCTGCGGGGGCTAGATGAGGAGGCTGCTGCAGCTACCATTTGTGCTCGGGGGGGGGGGGGGGGGAACAACAGGAAGTGAGTGAGAGAGAGACAGCCAGACAGCCTATCTGTAAGTGAGAAAATGTATGTGTGATTGAGAGTGTGCATGTGTAACTGTGACTGAGAGCCTGTGTATAAGTGAGAGAATTTGATTGAGATCATCTATGTTGAATGTGTGAGAGAGAACATGTGTGTGATTGAGAGAAACTGGTCAGAGAGGTGATGGGTGTATATAGGAGAGACAGTGGAAGTGACTGGTCAGGGAGATGAATGGAGTGTGTGTGTATGTGAGAGAGAGAAAGTGATTATGGGAATGAGAAGCCTGTGCATGTGGAGAGAGCTAGCATAGGAGTGGAAACTTGGGTGTGTGGGTGTGTGTGAGACACAGCATGGGAGTGAGAAGCCTGTCTATGTACGTCAGAACATGGGAGTGGGAAGCCTGTGTGTGTGTGTGTGTATGAGAGAGAGAGAGACTGTTTGGGAAGGTGACTGTTATGTGTAAGAGAAAGACTGGTCGGGAGATGGTTGGTGTGTGAGAGACAGAAGCTGGTATGTGAGTGTGACTGGTATGTGTGTGTGTGTGTGTGTGAGAGAGAAAGAAAGTGATTATGGGAATGAGAAGCCTGTGCCTGTGGAGAGAGCTAGCATAGGAGTGAGAAACCTGGGTGCGTGGGTGTGTGTGAGACACAGCATGGGAGTGAGAAGCCTGTATATGTAAGATAGAACATGGAAGTGGGAAGCCTGTGTGTGTGTATGAGAGAGAGAGACTGTTCGGGAAGGTGACTGGTGTGTGTGTAAGAGACTGTTCGGGAAGGTGTAACTGGTATGTGTGTGTGTGTGTGAGACAGAGAGAATGGTCGTGGGCCCTAAGGAAGAGGACCATGAATATAGAGCAGTGATGGCCAACCTTTTGAGCTCAGTGTGTCAAAATTCATAAAAAAGCCGAGCATAACTCGGGTGGTGTGTCACGTCTAGAAAAATCCATAATTGTGATATTTGTAGCTCTAATTAATAACAAGTTATAATTTTAATATATGTACTGTATTTATTAATAAAGCAAAAACAAATAATTCTTTACCTTGCCTGCTTAGTGACTTTTTTGTTGCTGAATTTCGTCAGCTAAATCTTCAATTAAAACACTCTCTCCCCCTCCACCCCCCCTCCCACACAAAAACTTACTCCCCTGGATTTTCTCATACACACTCATGCTCTCACACTCACTGGCTCCCTCACATACACACAAACCCAGGCAGGCTCCCATTCATTTTCACACCACTCCCGCTCCATCCTCCAGGCAGGCACCAATTCATTGTCACACTCACAGACCCCCAGGCAGGCACCAATTCATTCTCACACACACAGACCCCCAGGCAGGCACCTATGCATTCACACACATACACCCCCAGGCAGAGTCCCATTCATTCACATGCACACACTAAAGGCAGACCCCCCTCTCTTTTGCCAGCAACCTCGGAACCTCTCTCATTCCTCTGCTGCCACTGTCACTGCTGCCACATGACTATTGGGGATGTTACTATTCTTGCACATTCCCAAAGATTACATGTGCCAATCACTAAAAATATATATATTTTTTTAACCTTTGCTGTCTGATCTTAGTTTTCTAATTGATTGGTCACAGGCTTTTTTTTTCCACCTTCCCTTTCTTATTTTTTCCACCTTCCCTTTCTTATTTTTTATTTTTTTTTTGCCAATTCCTTTTATATTGTCTTTTTCTCTGTTTCTTTTCTCTCCATCTTCTTCCCTCAAACACACAGTCAGGTTCTCATTCTCACATGCATTTCTCTCTCTCACACACACACAGGCTCTCACTGTCACATGCTCTCTCTCATACAACCATTCATACTCACAGTCTCTCACTGGCACATGCTGTCTGACTCTCACACACACAGGCTGTCTCTCACTCCGACATGCTGTCTTGCTCAAGCACATGCAGTCTCTGCAAACATTCAGGTCCTCACTCTCACACACAATCTCTCAACTCATGTCATACACGCACGCACACACACAGACCCTCAGCCTCTCTCCCACCTCTGGGCCTCCTCTTCGCGGGTCGCACAGGATGGGCTCTGCAGCGGCCCTGCTACCGGGCTTCTTCCTCTTCTCGGGCCGCTGCGATTTGAGATTCGCGGTGGCCCGTAAGTGCAAGCGATGCTCCTCTTCTGCACGCTCTGATGCTTCTCCTCCTTCCTGCCCACGCGGCTCCGGCAACGTTTACTTCCGGGTCGCACGGGCAGGAAGGAGGAGGAGCATCAGCGCGTTCAACACGATCTTTTTCTTTGGGCTGTAGTGAAGTGAGCCTCACCACGGCCCTGCCTGTCGCTGCGCCTCCCTGCGCCCGGGGGCATTGGGGGGGGGGGGGCTGGAGGGATACTAAAAAACTAATTTTAAAGGGTTGGCGCAGCCGAAAAAAAAAAAGGCTCGGCACAGCCAATAAAAAAAAAAAAAATCGATAGTCCCGAAACGCTAGGCGTGTCAGCAAAAACGGCTCGGCGTGTCACCTCTGACACGTGTGTCATAGGTTAGCCATCACTGATATAGAGCTTAGCCACTACTGCTGCTTCTGGTGTGTGCTATGGCCTGCATGGAAGAGGAGTAGGAGACCTGCTGGAAGGGGTTAGTAAAGGTGGCTTTTTAAGTTTATTTTTCTTGATTGACTGCCATTTTAATTAATGAATATTATGTGATGTGTCTGCTGTTTTGAAATATTTTATTGGTGTTTGGAGAATTTTAAATAATTTTTACGAATTTGTAATTGTTGGATATTATTCTGTTCATAGTTGTTGTGAAACATTTATTCTGCTTATTAGTATAGTTATACAGTTATTTCTGTGTTGGGATCTATAGCTACTTGTCTATTTCTGTTTTCCTAACAGGAGGTGTGTTGGGTTTGTGGCATTTTGTGGACTCTTGGTCGAAGTGGTGATGACTCCTCCCATGGTGAGGGGCCCCATGGAGAACCACAACGATAGGCTAGATTCTAGGAAGCAGACACTGAGGAAAGAAAGCTTTATTGTACTGCTGATGTAAGTTGAATCTTGCTTAAAGGAAGGGATAGTACTGTAGGCCAGTGATATCACAATAAGCTCATACAGTCTCTATAGATGATGGTCTCACCCAGATGTAGCAAGGTTGGGTAGTGTTTCACAGCACGGGATAAGCCTAACCTGAAGGGTGGAATAAGGAGAGCTGGAGCGTAGCGATACTCACTGAGTGGCAGTTCTGGTAACTTCCTTGGTAGTATAATGGAGAGGGATCAAGGTCTGAGGTCTGAGGTGCAGGATACCCTGAGGTCTGAGGTGCAGGATACCCTGTGCAGGCTAGGCCCTCGAGGTGCAGGATACCCTGTGCAGGCTAGGCCCTCGAGGAGCGAGTACCTAGGAGTGCCGAGGAATCCTGGAAGAAGTAGATAGGACCCCCGAGGAGCGGGTGTCCTTAGGTTAGGTAGTAGAACCCTGAAGGGCAGATAGAAGCGAGAGGCCCCCAAGGAGCGGGTACCCAGAGCTTCTATAGGAGCGAGTTACCCCGGAGGGTAGTGAGGAATCCAAGCGAGCAGCTTAGAGACAGTCAGAGTAGCAAAACTGAAGTCCTTGCTAACTCGTTGGGCTAGAGCGGAGTGGAGGTTTAAATACCCGGAGGTACTGACGTCATGAGGTGGGGACGCCCCCAAGGTTCCCGCCATGACGTATTCAAAAGTGTAGGTGGCATGCACGCACGCGCGCGCGCCTAAGAGGCCTCAGGAAGAAGCATGGTGGATGGGGACGCCCATGCTTTGTCGGAGATGCCGAGGGTTTCGGCAATCAGCACCGGAGGCAGCCATCCTTCCCAGGGAGGAGGATCAGGGTAGAAGAGGCAGAGCGGTCGCAGCCTTCTGTGACCGACAAATGCAACAGTCCCCCCCTTCAAAGGGCCCCCTCCAGGACATCTTCCTGGTGGTCTGGGGTTTCGAGGATGTGCGAGATGAAATTGGTGTACCATGTCTTTATCCATGATGTTGGCCAGAGGTTCCCATGAGTTTTCTTCTGGTCCATAGCCCTCCCAGGAGATGAGGTATTCCCACGCCTCTCTTATGGACATCCAAGATGTCATCTACGGCATATTCAGTGTCGTCCTCCGTGTCCAGATTTGTGGGTTCTGGGGTCTTCTTGAGAACTCTGAGAGCATCAAGGATTTTAACAGAGAGACATGAAAGGCGTTGTGTATTCTCATAGATGGAGGTAGTTTTAGACTGTACGTCAGATTTCCTAAACGCCGAAGGATTGCAAAAGGTCCTAGATAACGAGGTGCAAAGCGTGCTGAAGGTAGTTTAAGACGGAGGAACTTGGTACTCAGCCAGACTTTGTCTCCAGGCTGAAACTGAGGTGTCTCACAATGGTGAGCATCGTAGATCTTTTTTTCTTTCTGTCCTACTTTGAGGAGCAGGTCCTTCGTTTGCTTCCAAAGCTGATATAGCTCTGCTGCAATAGCCTAATCAGCAAGAGAAGCCACTGATAAGGGAATTGGTAGAGGAGGAAGCGGTTGTCGTCCATAGACAAGTTGGAAGAGAGAAGACCCCTTAGTTGTAGCAGGATGCGAGTTGATAACAAATTCTGCCCAAGGCAGCAGTTCTGCCCAGTCACTCTGTCTTGAGTTAACATAGGACCGTAGAAACTGTTTGAGTATTCTGTTCATTCTTTCAGTCTGACCATTAGACTGAGGGTGGTAAGCGGAGGTTAAGTCCAAGGAGATGTCAAAATTTTGACTAAGGCTTTCCAGAATTTGGCAGTGAATGTACTCCTCTGTTGGACAGAATATGCTTAGGCATTCCATGAAGGCAGAAGATATGTTTGATGAAGAGTTTCACTAACTCCACAGCAGAAGGTAATCCTGGTAAAGCTACAAAATGTTCCATCTTGGAGAAGCAGTCAACAATGACCCAAATGGTATTGTTCCCGTTGGAGAGTGGTAAGTCTACCACAAAATTGGGTTCATCCGGCGCTGGCAGGGGTTGTAGCAGACCCCACAGACGTCCAGCTGACGGCTTTTGCTTGGTGCAGACAGCGCAGGAACCCACATAAGCTTGTACATCCTTTTTCATGGTTGGCCACCAGTAATACCGCTGTAACATAGCCAAAGTATGACTCTGTCCAGGATGGCTGGCTAGGCAGGAATTGTGCGCCCACTTCAACAGTTTCTTCCTTCGTTTCTAGTCACAACCATCTTCCCGGCGTGTACGACATGAGTGACTACAAGAACCACTCTCCCAGGGTCAATGATATGACGGGGTTTGTCAGGCACATCCTGAGGGGAGAAGGATCGTGACAGGGCATCAGCCCGAGTGTTCTTCTCTCCCGGACGGTATTTCAAGAGGACATCAAATCTGTTAAAGAAGAGTGACCATCTTGCTTGACGATGATTGAGTCGTTAAGCATGTCTAAGATACTCCAAGTTCTTGTGATCGGTGTACACTACTATCTGGTGGTGTGCGCCTTCCAGCCAAGGACGCCACTCCTCAAAGGCCAGCTTGATTGCGAGTAACTCTTTGCCTCCGATTCTGTAATTTCTTTTGGCAGGCGAGAATCGCCGTGAGAAGAAGAAGCAGGGATGGAGCACATTGGATTCACTGAACTGGCTCAAAACCACTCCCATGCCGACGTCCGATGCGTCAACCTCAACGATGAATGGGCGATGCGGGTCTGGATGACGGAGGCATGGCTTCTTTTGAAAAGCCTCTTTGAGAGTCATAAAGGCTGATATGGCTTCAGGCGACCAGTTGGTGGGATTGGCTCCCTTTCTGGTCATAGCAGTGAGAGGAACTGTCAGTGATGAGTAGTTCTTAATAAAGGAACGGTAGTAGTTCATGAAACCCAAGAAGCGGCGCAGTCCCTTTAGGCCTGTAGGTTGGGGCCAATCCCGGATATTTTCTAATTTCTTAGGGTCCATCTGAAACCCGTTTTTAGAAACAATGTAGCCCGGGAAGGGTACAGATTCCTTGTGGAACTCGCACTTCTCTAGTTTTGCGTATAAGTGGTATTCCCGCAGGGTCTCAGAACTTTCTTGATGTCCTCTTGATGTGTTTGTAGATCTTGTGAGAAGATCAGTATATCATCAAGATATACTACTACACATTGATATAGTAAGTCCCGTAAGATGTCGTTCATCATATTTTGAAAGACTGCAGGTGCGTTACTTAATCTGAAGGGCATGAGATATTCGAAGTGTCCATCGCGGGTGTTAAAAGCTGTCTTCCATTCGACTCCTTCACAAATGCGCACCAAATTGTAAGCACCTTTGAGATCCAGTTTAGAAAATATCTTGGCTCCCTGGAGTCTGTCAAATAGTTCAGAAATCAAAGGCAGGGGATACTGGTCCTTGATGGTAATTTAATTCAGACCCCTGTAGTCAATGCAGGGACATAAGGTGCCATCATTTTTCCCTACAAAAAAGAATCCTGCACCAGCCGGGGATTTGGAGGGTCTGATGAATCCTTTTTGAAGGTTCTCTTGTATATAGGTGGACATGGCCTTAGTTTCAGTTGCAGAAAGAGGGTAAACTCTTCCCTTTGGAGGTTCTGTATGTTATTGTTTGTAAGGATTTGGGTGGACCCCTGGACTCTGTGGCTACTGACCATGCCCACGGTGGGAAGTCCCGTGAGGGGCCACAGGTCAGGCTCAGCTTTAGGACACACACACAGTTAGATTTTTTATTAAACAGTATTGAGGAGCCACCAGAGGTGGCGGTAGTGAGCAGGAATATAGCCCGGCTGGGCTTGTAGTCCCTCAGGCTCTGGAACCGTGATCCCACAATGGCTGTGCTGTAGTGGAGAGAAACTGAGATCGTGAGTACAAGCAATATATGCAGGGTTCAAGAATAGAGCCTCGTTGGTATAGTACTCACACAGCAGTCTCTCGGTATGGAGCACAGGAGCTGAAGTAAAGGCAGGCCCTCGAGGAGCGAATACCTGGTTCCAGGGAACAGCTCTGAGAGACGTAGATGGTAACTCTGATGGTATAGGCAGCGGTGTCTTCCAGGCAGAAGAGCAGTCCAGGTAGCGAGTCCAGGAACATTGGCCCTTGAGGAGCGAGTACCGGTTCCAGACAGCGACCTGAAAGAGAAGAGAGAGAGGCCCCTGAGGAGCGGGTATCCCAAATAGAGTAGTCCAATAGTGGAGGCAGAGTAGCTAGGTACGGAGAGCAAATCCCATTCAATAGGAAACCTTTGCTAACTCGACGGCTAGCAATCGCGTAAGCTATTTGTATCCGGGATGCGTGACGTTATCCCAGGGAGACGCCCCTGAGGTTCGCGCCAAAGAAGGTACTTGAAGCAGGGCCTCGCGGTGCGCGTGCCCTAAGGCAACTGGACAGCATGGCGGGAGGCAGCGTCCAAGCCGGACCGGGGATGCCAGAGAGGACGGCAGGCAGACACCGCGGCAGCCAAACGTCCGTCAACCTCAGGAGGAGTCACCAGAGAGGTAAGGAGGGCGGAGTGGAGACGTCAGGCAGCGACAGTCATAACACTGTATTAGGTTTCAGGTTTATAGCGCAGTCAAAAACTCTGTGCGAAGGAAGTACATCTGCTGCTTGTTTAGAGAAGACATCCTGGAAGGAGATGTATTGTGGAGGAAAACCAGGTAACATTGGTGTAGTGGGCATGCATATTAGTGGCGAGACTTCCGCGAGAGACCGACCATGACAGCCAGGTCCCCACTGGGATAATTCCAGCGTGGCCCAATCAAACTGTAGCATATGATCTTATAGCCAAGGCAGTCCAAGTACCACCGGGTGCATGGCCTTTTCCAATACGAGGAAGGAAATGGATTCAGAGTATAAAGCTCCGGTGCACAGGCCAACGGCCTGGATAATCAATGAAACTTCTCCAGGAAGTGGTTCCCCATGGATTGAAGACAATAGCAATGGCTTAGCTATTGGTGTGGTAGGAATCCGTAGATGTTCTACTAAACGTATTAAGATGAAATTTCCTCCGGCTCTGGAGTCTATGAGAGCGAGGGTCTGAAATTCAAGGTAAAGATAATGGAGGTAAAGATAATGGAGGAGTTGGAGAGGTGAGGCCTAGGAGAAGTCCCCCTGCAGATCCTTGGCCCATCAGTTTCCCAGACAGATGGGACAGGTTTTGATGGTGTGGCCTGATTGGCCACAGTATATGCATAACCCCATGCGTTTGCGAAAGTGTCTTTCTTTAGAAGTTAAATGACTTCAGCCTATTTGCATAGGCTCGTCTTCTTCTAAGGGAGCAGACGGTAGGCTTGAGGCAATTCCCACAGGTTTAGGATGGTTAGCTCCCGAGGTGGACTTTCGATGACTCTTACCCTCTTGAGTTCTGTCTCGAATACAGTGGTCAATTCTCCCAGCCAGTTCCATAAGAGACTCAAGGGTATCAGGCAGATCACAAGCCACCAGTTCGTCCTTCAAGCGAGAGTTGAGGCCCTCCATGAAGATAGCACGAAGACATCCAGTGTCCCAGTGTAGTTCGGTTGCTAAAGTCTTGAATTCGATCACATAGTCTGTAAGTGGCTTATTACCTTGCTGGAGGTTAAGCAGAGCAGATCCATCGACGGTCTGGCGAGCCGGGTCATCGAAGACAGACTTAAAAAGTTTCAGAAATCCTGATAGGATCTTCACGCTCCTATAATGGTGAAGCCCAAGCCAAGGCTCTTCCTTCAAGTAGAGATAGGATATAGATGGTCTTGGAAGCTTCTGTGGGAAAGAGGGTAGGCTGCAAGGAAAAATGCATACTGCACAGGTTGACAAACCCTCTACACATCTGTGCTTCGCCCGTGAAGCGGGTAGGCGTGTATAACGGTACGGTGATCTTGACAGTCACCACCGGAGACAGCAATTCTTTCACTGGAGTTGCTGAAGTATTCAGTTCTGCATGTTACTGACTGAAGGCAGTAGCTAGGCTTTCCAGAGACATTTGTTGCTCAGTGATCCGCTGAGCTAGGCCAGGAATGACCTGCAAGACCGCAAGCTGAGCCGAGTCCAAGAGTTAGCAATCTGTTGGGTTTGTGGCATATTGTGGACTCTTGGTCGAAGTGGCGATGACTCCTCCCACAGGGAGGGGCCCCGTGGGGAACCACAACGATAGACTAGACACTAGGAAGCAGACACTGAGGAAAGAAAGCTTTATTGTACTGCTGATGTAAGTTGAATCTTGCTTCAAGGAAGGGATAGTACTGTAGGCCAGCGATATCACAGTAAGCTCGTACAGTCTCTATAGATGATGGTCTCACCCGGATGTAGCAAGGTTGGGTAGTGTTCCGCAGCGCGGGATAAGCCAAACCTGAAGGGTGGAATAAGGAGAGCTGGAGCATAGCGATACTCACTGAGTGGCAGTGCTGGTAAATTCCATGGTAGTAGAATGGAGAGAGGGACCGAGGTCCGAGGTGCAGGATACCCTGTGCAGGCTAGGCCCTCGAGGAGCGAGTACCTAGAGGAATCCTGGAAGAAGTAGATAGGACCCCCGAGGAGCGGGTGTCCTTAGGTTAGGTAGTAGAACCCCGAAGGGCAGATAGAAGCGAGAGGCCCCCAAGGAGCGGGTACCCAGAGCTTCTGTAGGAGCGAGTTACCCCGGAGGGTAGTGAGAAATCCAAGCGAGCAGCTTAGAGGCGGTCAGAGTAGCAAAACTGAAGTCCTTGCTAACTCATTGGGCTAGAGCGGAGCAGAGGTTTAAATACCCGGAGGTACTGACGTCATGCGATGGGGACCCGCCATGATGTATTCAAAAGTGGCGTGCACGCACGCGTCTAGGAGGCCTCAGGAAGAAGCATGGTGGACGGAGACGCCCATGCTGTGTTGGAGACGCCAAGCATTTCGGCAATCAGCACCGGAGGCAGCCATCCTTCCCAGGGAGGAGGAACAGGGTAGAAGAGAGGTGAGGCAGAGCGGTCGCAGTTGTCTGCGACCGACGGACGCAACAAGGTGTATTGGCGTTAATGGTCTGATTTAATATTTGTAGTGTTGCCTTTTCATAGGTAGGGTTGTTACTGTTTGAGTGCATTCCATAATACAAGTGTAACTGTGGGCGGATTAGTTTATGTGCATTACTACAGATCCTGGGAGTATGTTAGGTCGGTTATGTGTGTGTTACCGAGATGAGATATTTTACTAGCATGTAAGCGTTTATATCAGTCTTATTTGTTGTATTTTCTCAAGAGGACATGCATTGGTGATAAACTGCTGTCTTTTCATAAGTAGAGCTATTGTGCCTGGTAGTAGGAGTTTGAGTTGCTGTTACTGAGATGTCACCAGAACCAGAATATCATTTTTGTACGGTGAGTTGAACAGGGAATGTCATAATTCTGCTTTACATCCATAATTGTGGGTCATGGGGGGTTCCTGTGGATGCAAACTGTACTTTTACATTTAGCCCTATGATGGTCATGTGTTCAGTGTGTCACGCATGTGAGAACCATCTGTCAGGTGTGTCCCGACAGAAAAAAGGTTGAGAACCACTTGTTTAGTTTATGCTATCAGTAGAAATAAAATGCCTGAAGTCACACAGAAACTTTCTCACAACAACAGAAGTAATTAACACCACACTCGTGATTTCCCCATGAGGAGATGTGGTAAATCTTTTTGCTGGAATTAGCAGGAGTGCACAGCAATATGGGAATATTGGGAATATGGGAATATTGGGACACGGCAATATGGGAATATTGGGAAGATAGGAATATTCTAGCAGACTGGAGACCTGCGGCTGTGGCAAGAGGCAGATCATGCAACACATTTTGGTCTGCCAGCGCTTGAGAATGGCGCTTGCAATGGTGCAGAGTCTTTCTCATGGAAATGTGCTGCTGGTCAGTGGAAAGAAGTAAGACTTAGGTGGCTGGACTGAAGGAGAAGAAGCAAAACAAATGTTCCTAAATTATGGAAAGCAGATCTATAAATCATACCCTCTTATTATTCACAAGTTCTGTGTTCAATTTTTAATGCCTTTTTTAACCTAAAGCTGGCTTTGCAATGCAATAGGCTCAGGGACATTAGATCTCATCATCATCAGTATTTATTTTTCAGCATCAGAATTAAAAAAAAAATAAAGCTTTTACAAAGCAGCATGATGAAATGAAACAGGCAAGACGACTGATACTAGATATAAATGTTCTCAGCTTCAGATAGCTGACGAGGGTTTGTAGATCTCCTCTGTGAGCCTCAGTGGGATTGCAATGTATAATTCACACTGAAGCTCATGGAGTTGTGCAACAAGCTTTGAAAAGGAATGGCTTGCATTCCAGCAGACTGCTCAAAATGTTCTCCAGCAGCGCAACACCTTACGCTAAGGACAATGATCTCACAATTGCCTCTGGTTTAGTAGACCACTTCTTTACCCATATATCCTCCATTATTTCTTTTTTTTGTTTGTTTTATTCTGTTTCTTTTGGGTTTCAGTAGGCTCCATGAGGACCTACAAGGCAGCATCCACATTTTTCAGTACTTGGTCTTTCATAAACCTGAACTATTTTATATAAGATACTAAGGAGGAATATATTTGCTAGTAATACAGAATTACTGAAATAGTTACTGATCCCTGATATACAATATATACACATCTTGCCAGTTGAGAACATCTGTGACTGAGTATTGGGGCTTATTGCAAAAGCTTATTAATTGGGCCTTCTTGATGACAAATGACTTATTCTCATTGTCAGGTTGTCCAAAGTATAAGAATTGTGTTAAGTATGAATTTTTACAAGCCACTCTAACCTTCTATGACTAGGAGTGGGCAAATCCATTAAAAAAATTTAACTAGAAAGTAGAGATCAGAGAGTTAATCCAAGTTGAAGAGAGTAAAGATGCAATTTGGATAAATCTGGAACATTCATGGCTTGAGTGGAATCTCCATATTTACTCCATTTTCATCTTTCTGACCTACTTTGTACATACATTTTTTTTCAGATTTGCAATAGACTTGGGAATCCTGAAATATTACTGTAACAGAAGAAGATTGTTAGTACCTTCTGCTCTAATATGAAATTAGACTCAGGAGAGCTGATGTGCAGAATGAATGAACCAATAGATTGCAGAGATGCACATTTCCTTCGTTAGCCTCATTTCAATAGCTGGGCCACACCTGAGAATGGTACTTGTGAGGTCCCAAAATTTAATGAACTAAATCTATCTTTCACCTCCATATGGTACATCTGTATCAGATAGAAGTCCAGGCAGTTGTCTCCAGGATATATTATTATAGGACATTGGTTTGTATTGCCTGTTGTACTGCGTGTTTGTATTTGAATTATGTATGCTTTATTGCACCCTGCCCTGGACTATTTATGGAGGGGGCAGGTAACAAACACATTAAATCAATAAATAAATGTATACATGGTCTTATGCATGTATTTTTGGCACTTGATTTCCATTGCCTCCACATACAGGGGAAAACCAGCCTGCATAAAATTCTCATTGGATGACAATTCGTTTTACCGTGTTTTACTAAAGACACTGGGGAAAATGGCTGGAATTAGAATGGCTGCATCCACTGTGGCTCCCGAGATGCCCGCATTTCCAACACATCCCTTACTAAAATGACATCTGTTTTCCCTCATGCCACTTTTTAGTCTCCTCACCAAACCCCTTTTTTTCCAGTGCTTCTGGGACTGCTGTAAATGTGCCTGTTTTAATTTACCCACATCTCTGTCAAACAACCTCATCACTAAAGTCCTTACAGAGCTCATGATCTGTGCAAGAATCTTCATGAAGAAAAGCACTCCCTCGACTCGACTCCCAGCCCATTCCGCACTGCGTTTACACCACTTATGTTCTGCAGCGTATTAAATATTACACCATTTGCAGCTGTAAATTGAAAGAATAAAACTGTAACCTTTCAACAAACTGCCTAGAAGCACTGTAGCTGCTTTATCCACTATGAACTGCATAAGAGTGTCCCAAAACACACCTATAGAATTATAAATTTGGCCCTTATAGTCTATTGTTTTCCTGCTACTAAGTACAATCACATAAAAATATTTTGTCAAAAAAAATGGTTCTCCAAAATATAATGAATGATAAGATTCTACAACCCATCCCGCCCTCCATGTGTATTCTCCAAATTATTTTCTCTTTTTTTTTCTATACTGCCTATCATCAATCTAGGTGGTTTACAAAGTTTACATACATAAAATAGTAAAAAACACACAACTTGAATAAGTGACTCTTGACCTTCCTCGCTAAACTCTCTTGCTGCTTAACTCTTCAGCCCTGTCTCTTTACCTTCAGTTAATTAATAAATTGAAACATATATACAAGGATATATTTGTATGTATGAATCTCTCTCATATGATAAGAGACTGGCAAACAAAACTAATAATACATCAAACTTGTAAACGTCAACGACAGCCAGAGAACCAGGGGATGCTCTAAAGAGAAGCGAGCGAGGAAGAGAAAACCAGGGAGATCGCTTTAAGAAAGGAAAGGGCTCTCCCTGAATTTGGGAGTCTGAGGAAGAGCCATGACTCCATACCCACTCTCTGGTAATTCAAAGGAAATCAGGCAGGAAAAGGTGAACACGTCCCGTGGTGGGAGAGACACCTAGTTACAGCCTAGATCATCCTTTGCTGTTCAGATTGATTCAGGAAAAAAGAAGCATCATAACATCCTGCTGGTGAAATATGGCCTGCTTTACTAGTTAATGCTTCCTTCAGTTTTCAGTTGCATGGTTGTGTATGGAAGTATTTTGTCCACATTTTATTTGCAACCAAAAAAAAAAAATAAAGATTGCATACAAATTTTAGTGTGACACTTTTGGATTAATGATGAAATGTGACCTGTACGTACTAGAAGGTGAAAACGTCTTGGAAAAGTAACCTGTGTAGGGAGGTTTGAAGGTCCTTATTTCGCATTTAATAATGCTTGCTTGAGTGTGGCAAACAAAATTAGAAGGATTCATCAAGTACTTTTCTTTTGGATATGTTACTGTATACTATTTAGAGTCTACACTGAAATGATGGTATATAAATGAATGAATAAATAAAGATACTAGAATGCTACATAGGTTTCACTTAACCTATGCACTGTAAACTTTCACGAAGATGCCCCCATTCCTTCATCTCCAAATGGGAGTCCAATGTGCAGGAAAGAAATCTTCCCAAAGGCAGTGCAGAGCATCAAAGAGGTCTGGGTTTTAGGATATCAACAATGTCTTGTGAAATATTTGTGTATATACATATATATATATATATATATATATATTTTTTTTTTTTAGTAACTGATTAATTTGCCTATTTGATTATTCTGAAAACCAGGCCTGTTGGGGGGTTCTCAATTCCTGGATTTGGGCACTACTAACTTAATGTAATGATTGTTGTAGCTAGTTTAGACTTTTATGTCCATAAATTACATAAACAAAGTTCACAAGGACTTCATCTGCCCTATAACGTCTGTGAAATCAGCCATCTAGAAAGTTTACACCTGAAACCAGCTTTTTTTTGCAATATACCACCAATGCGAACATTGAAAAGGAACAGGAAATGTAGAAATTAAAAGCATGAAACCTACTGAATGAGAAAGTGGCACATACTTTGGTGTTCTCTCTGCTCGTTAATAAAAAAACTGACACATATTCTGAGTTTGAACTGACCGTAAGCAACTTTTACTTCTGTGACCAGCGGAGGCATAGCACATCACCCCAGGTCTCGGTGACCTTGGGGCCATTATAAGGGGCACACTCGGGATGGATGGATTGCTCTTGAATGAGGTTTTCAATGCAGTAGGCACAAACAAGCTTTTGTTTGAAATCGGGCATGCGTGGCACCTCTTCTCAGTTGTTTTGCTTTCAGTGAATGTATAGATGAAAGCCAACTCTGTCTTACTTGTAGTATTTTTCAGGTCTTGGAGCTTTCTGAGAGACTTCAGTAATCTGTTCCACGCTCACAAGTCATGGTCTCATTTAGTTCTTCTTTTGGGTTGCAGTGTTGCTGAAGAGGGGAGGTGTAGTTACTGCTTCAGTAGGAGAAACTGGTGGATGTGATGTCCTTCACCGTCTCAGTCTTGCCATGCGAAGATCCCCTAGAGAGCAGGCTTCTTCCAATGACATCTAAATATCTCTCAGCCAAAGAGAAGCAGATGCAGCGTGGCACAATTCTTGCACCTGTCTGCATGGACTCGATCTCAGCTTTCCATGCTACTTTCTTTTTCTCTTTCTTTAAAAGTGCTTTACAATCCGCTGAGCTTACAATTAGTACCCTCAGCGGAACACACTCAACATCATTAAAAAATAAACAATGGTAAAAAAAACAATGGCAAAAAAATACTTTGTTGATCATGAAAGTCATTTTAAGGCAAATACCTTGTTTTCACCTGTCTCTGGGAGGTTCAGAGAAATGACGTGACTTATCCAAGGTCACACTAAAAGACAATGGAAGAGGTGAGCCTCCTGCATTAAACTCAGTGCATCCCAACCCAGTCCTAGAAGTACACCTAACCAGTCTGGGGTTTCAGTCTAACTGTAATGAACATGTATGAAAGAGATTTGTAAAAATTGGAAACCTGGAGTACTCCAGTCCATCTCATGCCTGTTCAATTTGCCTGGTATGTTTCCAGGACAGTGTTAGAACACAGCACTAGACAGAGCTGATCCTAGGGAAAATTTACCAAAGTGGGTGTTGTGGGTTCCCCATCTTGGAGGATGGCATTCTCACTAGAGGTTAAGAATCAGGAGCAACTGTTATATTGGTGGCTCGAGCCTTACATGCTGCCCTTTGAAGTCTTGGAAGCAGCATTAGCCAGCCCATTTTTTTTGACCCATTTCATTGGGGTGGTGCTCCTTTAAAGATGAATTTTAAAAGCCCAGCACACTGCACGCACATTCACTTGATTTAAAAAAGGGGTGTGTTGGGGGTATGGTATAGGCAGGGCATGGGTCCCACTTCGCAGTCGGTGCCTCCTCGGTGTGGTAGGTTTTTTCTATTACCTTTTTCCCAACTTCCACCTTATGGTGACCGCCAGTCATCGACTGCACGCTGGGCATTTTTTCATGGCGTCGACCAGTTTTCGTTGATGCCTCCAGTGCCCACGGACTATGTCCATCACGGATCCGCATGAGGTTTGCATCCTCTGTCTGGGGGGCCTCGCACAACATCTGAGGGTGCCGTCTGTGTGATCAGATGACCCCCAAGGGGTGTCTGATATGCCTCAATAAGATGGAGAAACATTTTGGGGCCTTGAGTCTGCTCCTTCTACTCCTGTGTCGGTCCCATCGACGCTGAGAGATTGCGGGGAGCCTTCTGATACACTTCCCCTGACTGTTTCTCTCACCAGTAAATATAAGGATCGAGGGGATAGTGATAGATCCTCGATGGTCTCACCACTCTCCGGGACATCGGGATGTTCCACGTCCTCGGCGCCAGGGAAAGACCGGGCCGAGCACCGAAGGAGGTCCCGTAAGCATCACCACTGGTCACCGTCGACACACGGCTCTGATTCCGATGTGGAATTGGTGGCTGCCAAGCCACCACTGAAGCGACACCAGCCATCAGAGGCCTCATCCTGCGATGCCCCTGGTAGTGCTAGGCATTCCCCACCGACACCGGTGCTGGGCACCTTGCCACCTTGGAGACCCGAGGAAGAGCGGTGATGCCTCGTCCCCCTCCCAGTCCTGGCCACTCCGGACTTCCTAGGAGGAATTGGACCACAGGGTGCAGTCCGTGGTGCTCAAAGCTCTCCAGAGCGTTGAGCTGATGGTGCCACTGGCCCCCATACTGGTACCTGAGCCTCCGCCATCGATGCTAGCACACCTGCTAGAGCATCTGGACATCCTTCTGGGCGCCCTTCCAACGCAGACCCTCGGTTCCCCAGGAGCCACTGATGCCCTCCACCAGAGCGATCCTGATTCTCGGGTCCTCCTCTGAGGAAGATACGGCTAGTACCATGTTTCCCAGAACATGGGTTCCCGAGCCCTGCTGGGTCCTTCCGGCCTTCCATGGCCTCCGGTCCCCTTGAACCCCGCGGTGCTCTTGAGGCCTCCGAAGCCTTTGGAGCCTAGGGCTGATGCCCCTCATGGACCTCGCCCAAGGCACATTAATCCCAGTGAGGAGGAAGAGCCTTACGACCCTTGGGGTGATGACTCCATGGAGTCGACCTCTGATTATTCGGATGACCTACCTTGGAGCCCTCTCCACTGGAGGAATGGCGCTGGTTGCCCCCTGAGGCTTGTCCTTTGCAGGGTTTGTCAGGGCCATGGCCGAAGCCATTTCCTTTCAGCTACTAATGGAGGAGGATGCGCGACATAAGATGCTGGAAGTACTCAAGTTCGTTGACACTCCCAAGGAGATCATGGCGGTTCCTATCCACGATATTTTCAGGGAACTCCTCCTCCACATGTGGGAGCACCCCATTTCTATCTCCCCCATCAATAGAAAGGCTGATGCCACCTATTTGGTGCAGTAGGTCGTGGGGTTTGAGAAGCGGCATCTCCCCTACCAGTCGATGGTAGTGAAGTCTGCCTTGAAGAAGGCCTGGTGCTCCCACACTCATGCCTCCACCCCTCCGGATCATGAGCACAGGGAGCTCAATGCCCTGTGTTGGAAAGTCTTCCAAGGCGCCATGCTGGTGGCCCGCATCACCGTTTACCAGATTTATATGACCCAATACAACCGTAACCTCTGGAAACGGGACCAGGACCACAGAGGGCCTGCCTCAACAATAGCAGGAGGCCCTCTTGGCCATTACCTTTCTGGGTCTTGAGACGGGAAAGCATAAGGTGCGTTCCACCTATGATATTTTTGAGACAGCGGACCACTTAGCTTCGGTGGGCATTGGTGCCAGGAGAATGGCATGGCTCAGGGCCTCTGACCTCTGGCTGGAGGTCCAAGATAGGCTAGCCGATCTCCCCTACACAGATGAAAACCATTTTGGGGATAAATTCCGGGATGCAGTAGCACAATTGAAGGACCATTATGATGCCCTTCAACAGCTGTCTGTTAGCGCCTCCGAAGGCCTGTCCTTAGCCAGGAAATCCTCCAGGCTGGGATCCCGGAAGCCCTTTTACCGGCAGAGGAAATATTATCCTCCGGCTTCCTGGCTCGTACGTCACGCACCAGCTCCAGGGGCCATCCTCGCCAACGGGCCCTAGACCCCAGCCAGCTCCCCAGCAAACCCCGGCCATGGGCTTTTGACTGGCGGCGAGGGAGTGGAAGTCAGTTGACCATACCCTGACATCAGAACCCCCAGTCTGGGGGAGAAGGGAGAGAGGAGGCAGAGAACTGCGCTCTGCTTCGGATTGCTGCCGGGAGCCAAGGGAGACCTGAGCCCCGACGGACTGGAGACGCTGCCCGGACCTGACGTCATCCAGGAGGGACGGTAGCGAATAAAACCGCCCCTCCTGTGGAGTTACCTTCGGGGAGAAGGGAGAGAGGAGGCAGAGAACTGCGCTCTGCTTCGGATTGCTGCCGGGGGCCAAGGGAGACCTGAGCCCCGACGGACTGGAGACGCTGCCCGGACCTGACGTCATCCAGGAGGGACGGTAGCGAATAAAACCGCCCCTCCTGTGGAGTTACCTTCGGGGAGAAGGGAGAGAGGAGGCAGAGAACTGTGCTCTGCTTCGGATTGCTGCCGGGGCCAAGGGAGACCTGAGCCCCGACGGACTGGAGACGCTGCCCGGACCTGACGTCATCCAGGAGGGACGGTAGCGAATAAAACCGCCCCTCCTGTGGAGTTACCTTCGGGGAGAAGGGAGAGAGGAGGCAGAGAACTGCGCTCTGCTTCGGATTGCTGCCGGGGGCCAAGGGAGACCTGAGCCCCGACGGACTGGAGACGCTGCCCGGACCTGACGTCATCCAGGAGGGATGGTAGCGAATAAAACCGCCCCTCCAGCGGCGCGCAGTCGACGCCGGCGCGCTGCCTAAGCCGCGCGTGCCGAAGGGGCGCACGGCTTTAGAAGAATTTGGGACTTTATATAATTTTCTTACCGACGGAGTTTACCGACTTATCAATTTGGTATGTAAAGAAATTCTATTCTCTTTCTCTCCCATGACTCCCCCACGATAAGGAGAAGTTAAATTGACTGAACTGAACATTATTGGGGAATACTGTGGGAAGATTTCTGTGACTAAGAATATTCATTCGAGTATATATGCCTCACACTAAAAGAAAGGGGAGATTGAGAGGTGAGGTAACAAGCTCACCAGCAATAGACCCTCGTCAGCCACAGATCCCCGTTTTTTTCCCAATGGCTGGAACCTCCACACCGGAGAGCTTTGTCGCAGGGGGGTTGGAGGGAGAGCGACCACCATCCCCTTTGACTTTAGATGTCACTCTTAGCCCCGGATTTCCAAAGAAGCGATCTCACCCTGGAGAAACTAGTTTGTCACCCTTAGTAGTGGCAGAATCAGTACCATTACAATTATCACAAGAAAGAAATGGGAGGGAAGCTACTGCTGTGAATGAGAGGGAAGAACAATTAAGAGCCCTAGCGGAATCTAGTTTAGTCGTGAAATCTGATTCGATTTCCTTAGAAGGAATTTGGTCTACTTTGAAATCGATTGAAAATTCAATAAAGGTTCTTTCTCAAATTACTTTAGAAACCAAACAACAAACAATGACAAACAATCATTTAATTGCTAAGTTTAATGAAAAAACACATTTACTTGAAAATAAAATTACTTCTTTAGAACAAAAGCAAGTAAAATTGATTGTTTCAGAAATAAATACTTCTAAAAGATTAGAATCAGTAGAAAACTCATTAAAAGCTCATAACCTGAGAATAGTAAATTTTCCAGTGATTAAAAATATTTCCCCAATAAACCTTTTTAGAACTTATATGTTGCAGGTTCTAAAAATCCCAGAACCAGCACTTCCGGTACTGGTTAAGGCTTATTACCTTCATCAGGTAAATCAGGATGAGGCACAAAGTGAAGGTCTGAATTTAACAGATATATTGGAACACTCTTTTGAATTAGAAATTTCTCATAGAAAGCCATTGCTTATTTCCTTTGCCTTTTTATCAGAGAGAAATAATATATTGCGTTTATTTTTTAGAAACAGACAGGTTAAATTCTATGGCTTTCCAATTTGGGTATACCCTGATGTAATAAAACAGACACAACAACGTCGAAAGGAATTTTTACAGATGAGGGAACAAGTAATCAAGTTAGGAGCTCGCTTTACGTTAAAATATCCTTGTAAAGCTTGTATAGTTTATAATAGAAATAATTATATATTTCTTGAACCTGTACAATTGAAAGATTTCTTGATTGCTCACCCTGCTCAGGTATCTACAGCAGTTTTGGAATGAATAAAAATGGGTTCATAGTATTGTTCAGTTAATCAGTCATGTTACTATTATTTGTAAATTTTTATTTCTTGATTAACGCTATATTCTGTTTTTCTCCTTATTATCTTATAATTATGATGCCATAAAGTAGTGAAAATATATGTCAAAGTTTGATTTTCCTTTACCTGATTGTTACTTTGAACATCAGTTTTTCTGTATAAGAATATTTTCTTGGGTTATATTTCAAAAATTGAAAATAAAGAATTAAAAAAAAAAAAAAAAAAGAACCCCCCAGTCTGAGGCAGGCTCATGAACTTTGTCCATTGCTGGGAAGAGATCACTTTGGACTGCTGGGACCTTTCTGTCATCCATCAGGGGTACCATCTAAATTTCAGCCAGCTCCCAGAGACCTCTCCCCAATATCCATTGTGGGGTTTGTCCACCCACTAGTCATACTTCAGACGGAACTCTCCAGCTTCCTTGTAGTGGGTGCGGTGGAACCGGTCCCTCTTCATCAACAGGACTGAGAGTTCTATTCAAGGTACTTCTTCATTCCAAAGAGGAATGACGGCTTGCGCCCCATTCTCAATCTCCGGACGTTGAACAAGCTTCTCATAAGAAAAAAGTTCAAGATGGACTCTCTGGGTACACTGGTCCCACTCCTCAAAGGAGGAGATTGGCTTTGCTCCCTCGACCTCAAAGAGGCTTACACACCCATTGTAATCTTCCCCAACCACCGGAAGTACCTCCACTTCGTGGTGGGGAAAGCACGTTACCAGTACAAAGTGCTGCCCTTTGGGCTGGCATTGCCCCCCCCCCCCCCCCCCCCGTGTTTTTACTAAATGTCTAGCGGTGGTGGCTGCCTACCTCAAGTGTCGCCTGGTGCACGTGTTCCCCTACCTGGATGACTGGTTAGTCGAGCGACTCCCATTCAGGGGCCTTGCATGCTCTGGCCCTGACAGTGCAGATGGTGCAGTCTGTGGGGTTTGTTATAAACTTCCCAAAGTCTCATTTCTGCCCGTCTTCTCAACTGGACTTCATAGGCCCCAGGCTGGACACAGAGCAGGTGAAGGCTTTTTTGGCCAGAGACCGGGCGATCACTCTTGCCTCACTCTTGCCCCGGAACAGCCAGAGGGTGCTAGCTCATCTTCTACTCTGCCTGCTGGGCCACATGGTGGCCTCCGTCCAAGTGACCCCTCTGGCTGGCCTCTGCATGAGGAGAGCCCAGTGTTTCTTACGGTCCCAGTGACAACAGGCTTCCCAGGATCTTGAGGCTCCTGTCACAATCACAGACCCTCTAAGGGTGTCTCTAACCTGGTGGGAAGATCTTTCCAACCTGCTGGGGAGCACATGTGAATGGTATCCACACGCAAGATCTCTGGACTGCTTCTGAAGCCCACATTCAGATAAACTTCCTGGAGCTTCGGACATTTTGGTATGCTTTGTGGTCATTCAGGGACCAGTTGTTGTCCAAGGACATCCTAATTCGGATGGACAACCAGGTTGCGATGTGGTATATCAACAAGCAGGGCAGCACGGGTTTGTTCCTCCTCTGCCACGAGACGGTACAGGTGTGGACCTAGGCCCTGTCCCAGGGAATGTTTCTGCGAGCGACCTACCTGCCGGGCCATCTCAATGTGCTAGTGGACCGCTTAAGCCACTCCTTCCAGCCACACGAATGGTCCCTCAACCCGGAGATAGTAGCCGAGCTATTTCGCTGATGGGGTATGCCAGATGTGGATCACTTTGCCTCCCCACACAACCACAAGATGAGCAGGTTCTGCTCCCTAGTGTCGGGGGACGGCCATCCGGCCTGTGATGCCTTCTCTCTCCACTGGTGGAACAGCCTGCTGTATGCGTACCCCCCTCTGCCATTCCTCTTGAGGACTCTGCTGAAGCTTCAGCAGGACAGGGGGACCATGATACTCTTGGCACCATCTTGGCCCCATCAGGTCTGGTTCCCGCTTCTGCAGGACCTGTCGGTTGGGGAAGGTGCCCAATCTCATCTCGCAGAATCAGGGCACTCTGCGTCATATGAACCTCCGGGCGCTGGCCCTCATGGCTTGGATGTTGAGCGCCCAGAGGTTCAGATGGCTCTCAGACCGCGACTCCCAGGTCCTGGTGGCATCTTGAAAGTCCTCCACCAGGAAGTCCTACAGCATGAAGTGGAAAAGGTTTTCCATCTGGTGCGTGGGACATGATTTGGATCTTTTCTCATGCCCCCTCCCCCGGTTGTTGGACTACCTGTGGCATCTGTCCGAGTCTGGGCTTCAGATCAGCTCAGTCAGGGTGCACCTTAGTGCCGTCAGTGTGTACCATTGAGGTGGCGCTAGCATGCCCATTTCGGTCCAACCTTTAGTGGGCCATTTCATGCAGGGCCTCCTTCAGCTGAAGCCCCCTCTTCAGCCTCCGGTCGCGTCTTGGGATCTCAGTGTCGTCCTGGCCTGGCTCATGTGATCTCCTTTTGAGCCGCTGCAGTCCTGCGACCTGAAGCTCCTCACGTGGAAAGTCTTATTCCTGGTGGTGACTACTTCAACTTGTAGAGTCAGTGAGCTTCAGGCTCTGGTTATGTACACACCATACACAAAGTTCTTTCATGATCATGGGTCTTGCGTACGCATCTGAAGTTTCTGCCCAAGGTTTTCACTGATTTTCACCTCAATCACTGCCATTTTACCCACCTTCTTTCCGAGGCCTCATTCCCACTCGTGGGAACGGGTTCTTCAGACCTTGGACTGGAAAAGGGCTTTGGCTTTCTATATGGATCACACTGCCGGCTCCATCTGGTGTTCCCATTGGGGGCTGCAGAGGTGTTTGCCTTGTGCCAGGACTCAGAGACTTCAGAACAATCTCTCCCACTGTCCTCATGTGGCGATAACTTGTAGATGTGAGCGTCCATCGGACCTGTTCTTACTCTAGCCGGGGAAGATGTTACAACTTTAGCTTTACGTTTGCGCCCCATAAAAACTGAAAAGTTATATCAAAAAGCAATCAAGCGATCAAGCGATCCAAGTCAATCTAAGTCGCGCGCGCGGCTTAGGCGACGCGCCGGCGGCTGCGGTGCGCCGCAGTCCCGCGGTCTTTAAGCTCCCGGGCGCAGGCGAGTGATGTCACCAGGGGCGGGTTCTCAGGTGCAGCTGGTGTTCTAATTTCCTCCGCCTCCTCACCGGATAGCCAGACTCTGCTCCTCTCTCCACTCTCTCGCAGTTCGGGCCCCGATTTCCACCGCGGTCCCGCGGTCTTTAAGCTCCCGGGCGCAGGCGAGTGATGTCACCAGGGGCGGGTTCTCAGGTGCAGCTGGTGTTCTAATTTCCTCCGCCTCCTCACCGGATAGCCAGACTCTGCTCCTCTCTCCACTCTCTCGCAGTTCGGGCCGTATAACATAATTTTTAGTTGGGTAAACCACCTTTATTGTTTCCTGAAAGGCAGATAGTCAAGATTTTTAAACTAAATTAAACAAAACCAATGAAAAAGTTAAAAATAACATGCTCACAAATGGCATCCAAGTCTCTAAAACAAAACTTTTTCAGGAGCAACTTGCACATTTCCTTTTATTAAAAATGGAAGGACTGGCTAATGCCAGCAACAAAACATTCAGTCAGTGGTTGGATTTATGGGATCCAATCTTTGCATTGCAGCATTTTCAAAACTTGATAACCGGATGAGAGGATCAATGTCCTGTGGACCTCCAAGAGTGAAGAACAAGAAACCTTAGCTTTGAGCAAATAGCACAGGAGCGGCCAGGCATGATCAGGCAGGGGATTTAGGTCCAGTAAAGCAGGAAACACTGCATCAGTCCACACGTTCAGGAATTTGTTGTCACTAACAGAATAAATGTGCATTAGGATAAGATGAAAATAGTGAGAGATCCATACAAGCGAGAATATGTTCATCCATTACATTTTGCTTTCAAAAGCAGCAGAGACATCAGAAGACAAAGCCTATGAGGCCCTGAAAGCTAATGTACAATAATATCTTATGTATAATTTCTTTATTTTCCAGGTCTCATAAAAGGTATCACAGCCTCCAAAATATCGGATTGTTTCCAGATGCTTTGAAGCAAAGAATTTTGAATTGCTTTACCATCATAACCTTCCCAAGAAGATTATTCATTTAAATGAAATATAAAATCGTCTAGGATTTCATACATATGGAACCAGTTTAGGACAGACAAGGCATTTGTCATTTCACCATTTTTTAAGTTCATGATCTTATCTTTCTTTCCTTACTTAAGCAAACAGTGACAGTACTTTTAACCTGAGACTTCAAAGATAGGGGCAGTGAAAGAGAGCCCCCACATTTCCTTTTGGCCTCAGATCTCAGCCAAAGTCTTTGATCATCAAAAGCTCAATGTCTGTGGCCTTGATCACTGCAGAGATGGGCATTAAATTCCAATTTAATTCTGGGAAAAAAAAAAGCAATCTTAATTTCATTTCACTGTTTATTCAAGCCCTTAAAAATCTTATGAAAGCATGGTTGTTGGTAACCCAGTCTTTTGTATTTTTCTGCCTAAAATTATCAGTGCAGAGTGGGGAATGTAGCTTCTGTGTTGTGCAGTGAAGATGTTTGATGTTTGTGCCAGCAATGACTATATTTTCCTGTTCAGAAGTGTATGAAGACCATGCCTGGACAGCCATTCTCAGGATGCTATAGATGGAATATACTCACTCTGGTTCCACTCCCCCTATTCCAGACATACACAAATGTCATCTAGAAAGCATGCATATCAAAAAATAGGATAACGAGGCTCATGCAAAGTGAAATGGAGATGAAAATGTATTAGTAAGAAGTGGACAGAGAGAGGCAATAAGCAGTCACACGTGAAGAATCAAAAAGTATTGCCAAAAAAAACAATTTGTAAGCTGTCCTCAAACTCACGAAATTTTAATGAAGCAAGCTGAATCAGTCAGTATACAGAAATTAGTCCCCCGTGTCCAGACTTAGTATACAGAAATTAATCCCTCCCCATGGTCCCATGTTTTGCCAACAGGCTGCATGGAGAGGAATAGAAATATTTGAAATAAACAAAGTTAAAAGAGTTTACAGGAGGCAGCACAGTAAGGCTATAAATGACTGGCGCATAAAGAATATAACAATACGAACCCAATGCTGGAACAAAAGGGAATACCTCAAATCAATTTTGAAAACACAGTCAAGTCTCAAAAGCAGCTGTTGAATACTTAAAAGAATCAAAAAGCATGCCAAAGAACAGACATGTTCTTGAAGCCAACCAATGAGAGGAAAGGGGGTGAAGCCACTCATAATCCAAAGTCACATGACCAAAAATAACCAATCATCTCATACTGAAAAAAAATGAATGGGAACCCTAGTGGGAAAATACCAGCCACAAGGGGCTGTCAAAGGACTTCAGTGAGTAAACCAAAATAAAGTAGATGCAAACAAAAACAAACTGGTTGAGAAAATGTCTACAAAAAATGCAGACCATTCAATTTCATGAATGAGACCATGGGATGCCAATGATTGTAAGGTGTATATCCACCATGATGGATCACATGGTTAGACAATTTGCCACCTTGGCTGAAAATGTATTGCCATATTCAAAATGGGGGATCTCCTAAACTCAGCATAAAAGTGGAGTTCCTTTATGGAAAGTTTGTTTCAGATAAAAGTATTCAAAATAGTTCTCTCTCTCTCTCATAAAGTAGGGGTACAGGCAGGTGCAAGTAGGCCATGGCGACTCAATGTTTCTCTATTGGGCCAAAAACTGTTTCAGGATAAACTCAAAGCGGTAATGAATGATTTTATCAGACATAATCTTGAAACTGATTACAATCCTACACTCCGTTGAGAAGCCCTAAAGGCGGTGATTAGGGATCATATTATCGCTTTTGCAAGTCATAAGAATAAAGGCTCAACAGGCTGAATTAGAGAGACAGATTAAGGGCCTAGAGAAGAAACACAAACAAGATTGTTCTCCAAAACCTTTTAAAAAATGAATTAGAAAAAATGAGTTAGCAAATGAGTTAGCAAAAATGATTAGCAAACATTTAAAAAATGAGCCTTAGAAGTTACTGAGATTGAAAAAACGATGCAGTATACTAGACAGCGTTATTATGAGTTTGGCAATAAAGCAGGCTCCCTATTGGCCAAAGCAATTCACATGCAGATCACCAGTTCTGTTATTTTTAGTGTTCGAGATGGCCAGGGGAACCTATGGTATTCACCCATAGCTATTAATACATTATTTGCGGAACTTTTTCTAAATTTTATTGAGTGACCACCGAACCGCCAGAGCCGACAGTTACATCTTTTATAGAGGGACTAAAGTTTCCCCAGCTCTCTGAGATGCGTGGTTTCTCGGTGGATATCACTATATCGGAGGTGGAAAGGACTATTAAGGCTCTTAAAGGGGGCAAGAGTCCCAGTCCAGATGACTATCCAGTTAAATTTTACAAGGCTTTCTTGCCTGAGATAACTCCCCTGTTGAGGGACTTATTTAATTACTTGAGCACCCTGGGACCCAGCGTGGGGAATTTGACAGAAGCATTGTTAGTGTTAATATACAAGGCCTCTAAAGACCCTTTAGACTGCACCTCCTACCGCCATATTTCTCTCATCAACACCAATGTAAAGTTTTTAGCAAATGTTTTGCAGTTTCGGGTGGAAGATTTAATGGTAGGGTTGGTACATCCAGACCAAACTGGGTTTATATAAGGGTGCTGGTCAATTAATAATACTCGGCGTTTATTTAATATTCTTTACCATACCTTCTCCAAAAAAGTGGCTGGGGCTAGTATTTATATGGATGCTAAGGCTTTTGACCGAGTGTCTTGGCCTTATTTGTTCATTGTGCTGAGACATTTCAGCCTTTCAGACGACTTTACAGCTTGGATTAAAGTGCTTTATACCAATCCCACTGCCAGGATTGCCTCTAACGGAGTCTTATCTGCCCCCATTTTGATACAGAGAGGAACAAGGCAGCGGTGTCCCATGTCCCCTTTATTGTTCAGTTTGGCTATTGAACCTCTGGCCCAGGCCATTAGACAATCTACTCATATTACAGGGTTTACATTTTATAATGTTAGTCATAAAATATCACTCTATGCAGATGATGCTCTCTTATTTTTACAAATTTATCTAAATCCCTACCAGCACTGTTAGACCTCTTAGATTATTTCCATCAGGTGGCAGGTTATATGATAAATTACTCTAAATCTGAATACCTTTTGGTTGGCCCAAATAGACGGCACCCGCAGGCCTTGGCAGGTTTTCGGGAAGCTCAGGAAGGGTTCAAATATTTAGGTCTATGTATTCCAAAGGTTTATACGCAGCTGTATAAAACTAACTATAGTGCCAGAATATGAAGGCAGATTTGGAAAGGTGTGTCTCTCTGCCAGTTTCTCTTTTGGGCAGGTTAATGTAGTTAAGATGGCTGCATCCTTTTATGCATTTACTGTGTGATGTGCCCTCATTAGCTTTGCAGGATCTTTGGAATGAGATTTCTCTTTTTTTATGGAAAGGCAAACCCCCTCGACTTAAATCTGATACTATGGTTCCTTTGCTCTTGTCGCCTACTTTGCTTGCAGGTATGATTGGGAGTAGATTCTCCAGAGGCTTGGATCTCTATGGAACTGGGTGGGGCAAAAGGTTGCAGTCTAGGATCTCTTTTGCATATGTCACCCACATCTAACACAATTAGACAATGTATGCGGGGGCATCCTATTATCACTCATACACTATGAGTTTGGAGATCTCTCAAATCAAAGATTACGGTATTAGCCACACAATGGTCTTATACAACTCCCTTCTCGAAATCCAGATTTATTTAAACATAACTTTTCCCCAGATGTTGAGCATTGGGGCGGGTGAGGCCTTTGATTTTGGGGGAAGTTAATAGAAGAGGATCACCTTAAAGCTTTTATGGATTTGGCGAGAGAATTTCAAATTCCTGATTCTACCAGGGGCCTCTATTTCTATTTACGAAGAGATATATTAACTCACTCACTGGATTATGATGTGGTGAGTGATTGCGAGGGGGTTGAAGGTGTGCTTAGTTGTAGGTTCCAGCCTTGGCATCTTATTTCAGTTTTGTATATCTTCATTCACTCTGAGCTTGAAGAGAGCACTACAGCTAACCGGATTCTAAGAAGGTGTAATGCTGATCTGGGTCTCCAATTGGAAGCCAGGGATTGGAAAGATATTTGGAAAGCTGCTAGGAATATATATATTTGTAACAAAGGATATGAAGTGTTGTATAAATTATTACATCGTTTATATCGTACCCTGACATTTTATGCAAACTTCAGCACCACCAGCCCCCTGTGTTGGAGAGGATATGGGAGAGAGAGATCTTATCTACATATGTGGTAGGAATGTGCTGAAGTGCAAAATTTCTGGGTAATGGTTACCGATTGTATTTCCACTATTTGTAAGATGTCATTGACAAGTGACGCCTCTTTATATCTGTTGGGAAGGTGGGCTATCAGATGGGAAATGAGAAGACATTGGAAATTAGTTGGTCATTTATTGCATGCTGCTCACTTAATAATTGCCCATCAAAACCATCCCTTCTTGAAGTTGCTGGGAGACTAAACTAACTGAAATTGCTGTATTAGAGCGGTTAACCTATACGTTTCAGAATAGAGTGGATACTTATAAGCAGATATGGGACCCATATTAGAATAATGACATGACCCACATATAATTTGAGCCAAATATGATTTGGCTCAAATACGATTTGTCTGTGAGATATATTTTCTCATTTGTATTTTCGTGCTTCTCATACAGTGTATTGTCTGTTCTTGTTCTTGTATGTTTATAAAAATTTAATAAAAGAGTTTAAAAAAAAAGTATTCAAAATAGCAGTTCTGATAGCAATAGCAACTTTCATAAAATGAGTAGTACAAGAATATTTTAACTGATGCAATCAATATAGCCCAGAGCTGGAGGCTACATACCTTTTTTAAACTATACGATGCCATTTTTTTATTCAGCAGTCAGTGAAACTTTTTCTGCAAATATGGGTGACTTGAGTCCAGGGAAGATAGCTTTCAAACAGCTGATTTTTGCATGCCCATATATGCTTGTATATGGGCATGCAAAAATCTCCTGTATTTCTTAACCTGCACCTATATGATATATGCAGGTTATAATATACATGTAAATGTACCTTGCAACATGCACATGCAGGTAACAAAAATGGTGAATACATATTGTACTTATCTGCATAAGTATTGCTTTATCCAGCTAAATAGTGGCTCTTATCCAGGCAAATTCTGATTTATCTATCTAAGGCCTAGTGTCTTCAAAATGCTTTATTTATAGCAAAGATAGCACCCACGTTGGAAAAAGGGATGTAACTAGACAAATTTGCAGCCTGCCACATCGCATCAGCAAAATATGGAATGCGGCATTGCAGCATTGACCGCTGCAATATCGGCCGCGCTACTAACCTTGTCCCCTGTAGTTATTTCCAGCGAAATTCCCTGTGCTAATAACGTGTAATACTTTATCGCTCATAGTGCTACCAGCCCCTAATTTACCTTAACCCCGCCCTAACACCTCTCACATCACAAGAAATTAAAAATGTGCATACGTAATTTGCGATGCGCTGATTATCACATGCATTACGGTGCTATCGCATGCAATAAGCCTATCACAAATTGAAGAATGACCCTGTATGTAACAGCAAAGTTGCTACTTGGCCAGATAAGTCTTAAAAATGCTACATATCCAGCTAAGTCAGATAAGATAGTCTCAAACAGTGCTACTTATCTGGATAAGTAAGATAGATGGATAAGTCTCAAACAGTGCTCCTTATTTGGATAAGTAAGATAGATGGATATGTCTGCTACTTATCCGGAAAAGTCTATCTTATTTATCCAGATAAGTAGCTATATTTGAGACTTATCCATCTATCTTATCTGGATAAGTAGCACTTCTCAGACTTATCCAGCTATCTGAATTAGCCAGATAAACAGCATTTTTAAGACTTATCCAGAACTTGTCTGGATAGGTGCTGCTACTTAGCTAGATAAATTGAAACTTATCCAGAAAAGTGCTACTTTCAAGATTTATCCAGTTAAATAGCGGCAAAGCCCCCTACTTAGCTAGATAAATCTGGATTTATATGAATTCATCTGGATAAGTAGCGCACAACTCCTATACTCACATATTTTTATGTCCCACTTTAAAAATATACATGTGGAGATGTTACCTGTGTTATTTACAGACACCCCCCCCCCCCCCCATAAGTCAGGTTTTATGCATGTAAGTTGGGAGATTTTTCTAACATGTGCATGGCAATGAAATTACCAATTTTACCTATTAGTGTACTAACATGCCCAGTCCATCTGCAGAGCATCGAGACCCTCCTGGCTCTCCAGCATCAGCTCTCTCCATTTCACCCAGACCCCACCCAGTGAATATTTCATTTTTAAAACGCTTATGATCACTTACTCCAGAAATAGAGCAGGTGTAAATGTATGTAAGCTGCCAAATCTACACGCATGAATTGCTTATAAAATAGCAACTTCCACACGGAAATGTTGGCCCCGCCCTGGAACTCGCCAGCCCGCTCCTTTTTTACATGCGTTTCTTTACTTGCGGACACATGCATTTATAAAATATCATATGCTTGAGTTTATGCTCTTTACATGCATAATCTGCTGATTTTTACATCTGCAACCTTTTGAAAACTCACCTCTATTTATTTTCTCCACATCTCTAATGGTCTTGTACACCTTCATACACCTCCCCTTAGTTGTCGTTTTCTCCAGGCTGAAAGCTCTTCCCTTCTCTACACTTTTCAGAGGTCTACGAGGTCCCTTTTTTTTTTTTTTTAATAAGCACGGTCTCCTGCAGATGGTGTAAATACAACAGCTACACAGACATGCTAAAGCACATTCATTTAAAAATATCTAGATCACCAAGCCATTTAAACTGTATATACATATATTTCTCTCTCTATATATATATGGAAAGCAATCACTGAATACATAATGGGGGGGACTCTTAGCTTTAGGGTTGTTTGTCCTAATCTTCTTAAGTAAACATTCCAGGGCTTATCTAAAACTTGCCAGATCTACACAAAGAAAGCAGTCAGCAGGCCTCTAGACACTGAACTTTGAACCTTGCCTGGACCTTGCACTAGTCAGCACACTAACAGGAAAGCAGGAAGGTGAACTTTGAACGGAGGCTATAGTAGGGTTACATGCAGACTAGCAGGGGCACTTTGCAGCATGAACTTAGCTCTTAGACAGAGAGTTATTTAATCTTTCTTTCATTACTCATTAACATCTCCTTCTTGAGTAAAGTTCTTTGTTAAAGAGGTGAGTCATCTCTCTCTACTTATTAAACTTAAACAGATTAAAGTTATCCAGAGTGTCAACAATAAGTTGGATTTTGCATTGTTCCAATAATAAAAAAAAAACCCTTCCTTTTTGACAGATTCAGAAATTTTTCAGGATCATGAACTCCAGCAGGTACAGTCTAAAAATAATTACAGAATAAGAGAAAAGAAACAGTATCCATAGAAATGTTATCAGTGATGTGGTTTGAGTCTTCAAGAAGTTTTTCACATGAAATGCTCTCACCTTTGTTACTGCCTTCCATCTTCATGCTCACAAAAAGGGGGTGAATTAACATGTTTGAAACTTGTGAGCAGTAGTGTCAGTTGTTGAGGCTTTATCTTGCAGCTATGGTTCATTAGCACATATTTAATGTAATTTAATTTAGGATTTATATTCTGTATTTCATGGCTTGAAAGTCACTTCAAAGTGGATTGCAGTACAGTTAAATTGAGCTACGTAGCATTAGTTCTAGTTACATACATTTCATGTAGTTTAGTTGCAAGACTTTGGTCTATCACAGGCCAAGTTTTCTGGATATCTAAATGAATATGCATGAGATAGATTTACATACAATGGCCTGTTTGTGGCACTCGAGGACTGGAGTTTGCCATCCCTGGTCTATAATGTGGTAGTTGCTTGAGGTGGTACATAATATGGATGATGCTGTATTTGTTGTTTTGAGTATTATGGTTCATATATTGAGGTCTTTATTGTTTATGAGATGGTATTGTTCGGTTGCTATTCTGTATAGAATAATACTCTCATTAGGTGAGTTTCAGTTGCCATAGCTTTCACTGGCATATGTCTGTCGATTCATAATTCAGTTATCTTACATCTTTTATTGTTTTAGATTTGTAATCTAGCTTTCCGCAGATGCACTCAAAGTGGGGGAAGTACATCTTGCATTAATTCGCCTCATGCTTACTTACGTCAGAAAGGACTGCATATACTGGATACCACTATTTTCCTTAGGAAATTTAAATCTCAGCGAGTGAACAAAGTATGCAGGAGGATGTGGGCATCTAGGATTGGGAGGAGGAAGAGGGCTAGGAAAGAAGGTAGCTGGGATACTAATAAGGATTGGGATTCTCCGGGTACAGAGAAGGGCAACAAAAAGGGTTAAGGTACACTCCCTTATAAAGAATGGGTAAATAGGGCTCTTCAGTTTGGAGAAGGGATGATTGCGAGGGAATAGGATTGCAGTCTATAAAATCACAAGTGAAGTAGAACAGGTAAATAGGAAAAGGTTATTTACCCTTACAAAACACTAGGATTAGGTGACACTCCTTTAAACTAACAGGGAGCAAATGTAAAACAAATTAGAGAAACACTTTTTTTTCACTCAAAAGCACAATCAAGCTACGGAATTCGTTGTTGGAGGATGTGGTCAAGGCAACCAACATAGATGGGTTTAAAAAGGATTTAAACAAGTTCATGAAAGAAAAGTCCATAAGTAATTATTAACCAGGGACTCAGGGAAACATAATCCTTGTCACAGGGAGTGAGCAGCAAGAAACTGAATTTACTTTTAGGGATGGCCGCTGTGGGAGACAGGATGTTGGGCTTAATAGATCTTTGGTCTGACCAAGAATCACAAAAATTTAGCTAGAATGTTGCGCTCAGGGGTGGACCCCTGGTCTGAGGCAGTACGGGAACTGACCACAGGGGGCGGAGCACTGAAGGAAACAGGCAGTGTAGATCTTCACCACTGGAAGCCCAAGGACCCCTGGAAGGAGCCTGCAGGGACCCGGGCCGCTGGGACTTAGGTGGGCCTCGCAGGGTCTCCTGGGAGAGTCTGAGTCCGGCGTGTCCACAGGGACTGGAAGAGCGCTATCGGGTTCGAGGCTGGAAACAGGTTGGAGATAAGCGAATCAGAAGTGTGTTGGTGACGACAAGGATAGGGACATAGCCAAAATCAAGCAAGGTCAGGCGAGCAAGGTCAAGAACATAAGAACATAAGAAAATGCCATACTGGGTCAGACCAAGGGTCCATCAAGCCCAGCATCCTGTTTCCAACAGTGGCCAATCCAGGCCATAAGAACCTGGCAAGTACCCAAAAACTAAGTCTATTCCATGTAACCATTGCTAATGGCAGTGGCTATTCTCTAAGTGAACTTAATAGCAGGTAATGGACTTCTCCTCCAAGAACTTATCCAATCCTTTTTTAAACACAGCTATACTAACTGCACGAACCACATTCTCTGGCAACAAATTCCAGAGTTTAATTGTGCGTTGAGTAAAAAAGAACTTTCTCCGATTAGTTTTAAATGTGCCCCATGCTAACTTCATGGAGTGTCCCCTAGTCTTTCTACTATCCGAAAGAGTAAATAACCGATTCACATCTACCCGTTCTAGACCTCTCATGATTTTAAACACCTCTATCATATCCCCCCTCAGTCGTCTCTTCTCCAAGCTGAAAAGTCCTAACCTCTTTAGTCTTTCCTCATAGGGGAGTTGTTCCATTCCCCTTATCATTTTGGTAGCCCTTCTCTGTACCTTCTCCATCGCAATTATATCTTTTTTGAGATGCGGCGACCAGAATTGTACACAGTATTCAAGGTGCGGTCTCACCATGGAGCGATACAGAGGCATTATGACATTTTCCGTTTTATTCATCATTCCTTTTCTAATAATTCCCAACATTCTGTTTGCTTTTTTGACTGCCGCAGCACACTGAACCGACGATTTCAATGTGTTATCCACTATGACACCTAGATCTCTTTCTTGGGTTGTAGCACCTAATATGGAACCCAACATCGTGTAATTATAGCATGGGTTATTTTTCCCTATATGCATCACCTTGCACTTATCCACATTAAATTTCATCTGCCATTTGGATGCCCAATTTTCCAGTCTCACAAGGTCTTCCTGCAATTTATCACAATCTGCTTGTGATTTAACTACTCTGAACAATTTTGTGTCATCTGCAAATTTGATTATCTCACTCGTCGTATTTCTTTCCAGATCATTTATAAATATATTGAACAGTAAGGGTCCCAATACAGATCCCTGAGGCACTCCACTGTCCACTCCCTTCCACTGAGAAAATTGCCCATTTAATCCTACTCTCTGTTTCCTGTCTTTTAGCCAGTTTGCAATCCACGAAAGGACATCGCCACCTATCCCATGACTTTTTACTTTTCCTAGAAGCCTCTCATGAGGAACTTTGTCAAACGCCTTCTGAAAATCCAAGTATACTATATCTACCGGTTCACCTTTATCCACATGTTTATTAACTCCTTCAAAAAAGTGAAGCAGATTTGTGAGGCAAGACTTGCCCTGGGTAAAGCCATGCTGACTTTGTTCCATTAAACCATGTCTTTCTATATGTTCTGTGATTTTGATGTTTAGAACACTTTCCACTATTTTTCCTGGCACTGAAGTCAGGCTAACCGGTCTGTAGTTTCCCGGATCGCCCCTGGAGCCCTTTTTAAATATTGGGGTTACATTTGCTATCCTCCAGTCTTCAGGTACAATGGATGATTTTAATGATAAGTTACAAATTTTTACTAATCGGTCTGAAATTTCATTTTTTAGTTCCTTCAGAACTCTGGGGTGTATACCATCCGGTCCAGGTGATTTACTACTCTTCAGTTTGTCAATCAGGCCTACCACATCTTCTAGGTTCACCGTGATTTGATTCAGTCCATCTGAATCATTACCCATGAAAACCTTCTCCATTACGGGTACCTCCCCAACATCCTCTTCAGTAAACACCGAAGCAAAGAAATCATTTAATCTTTCCGCGATGGCCTTATCTTCTCTAAGTGCCCCTTTAACCCCTCGATCAACTGACTCCCTCACAGGCTTTCTGCTTCGGATATATTTAAAAAAGTTTTTACTGTGAGTTTTTGCCTCTACAGCCAACTTCTTTTCAAATTCTCTCTTAGCCTGCCTTATCAATGTCTTACATTTAACTTGCCAATGTTTATGCTTTATCCTATTTTCTTCTGTTGGATCCTTCTTCCAATTTTTGAATGAAGATCTTTTGGCTAAAATAGCTTCTTTCACCTCCCCTTTTAACCATGCTGGTAATCGTTTTGCCTTCTTTCCATCTTTCTTAATGTGTGGAATACATCTGGACTGTGCTTCTAGAATGGTATTTTTTAACAATGACCACGCCTCTTGGACATTTTTTACTTTTGTAGCTGCTCCTTTCAGTTTTTTTCTAACAATTTTTCTCATTTTATCAGTTTCCCTTTTGAAAGTTTAGCACGAGAGCCTTTGATTTGCACACTGTTCCTTTTCCAGTCATTAAATCAAATTTGATCATATTATGATCACTATTGCCAAGCGGCCCCACCACCGTTACCTCTCTCACCAAGTCCTGTGCTCCACTGAGAATTAGATCTAAAATTGCTCCCTCTCTCGTCAGTTCCTGAACCAATTGCTCCATAAAGCTATCATTTATTCCATCCAGGAACGTTATCTCTCTAGCGTGACCCGATGATACATTTACCCAGTCTATATTGGGGTAATTGAAGTCTCCCATTATTACTGCACTACCAATTTGGTTAGCTTCCCTAATTTCTCTTAGCATTTCACTGTCCATCTCACCATCTTGACCAGGTGGACGGTAGTATACCCCTATCACTGTAGTCTTCCCTGATACACAAGGGATTTCTACCCATAAAGATTCAATTTTGTATTTAGTCTCATGCAGGATGTTTATCCTGTTGGACTCTTTGCCATCCCGGACATAAAGCGCCCCACCTCCTCCCGACTGCTCCTCTCTGTCATTGCGATATAATTTGTACCCCGGTATAGCACTGTCCCATTGGTTATCCTCTTTCCACCATGTCTCTGAGATGCCAATTAAGTCTATGTCATCATTTACTGCTATACATTCTAATTCTCCCATCTTACTTCTTAGACTTCTGGCATTAGCATACAAACATTTCAAAGTTTGTTTTTTGTTTGTATTTTTATTCTGCTTTTTAATTGATAGGGATAAGTTAGAATTTTTTAGCTCAGGTGAGTTTTTAGTTACAGGCACTTGGACTACTTTTCTAATTATTGGAACCTCACTGTCGGGATGCCCTAATTCTAATGCATCATTAGTATCCTTTAAAGATACATCTCTCCGAACCATGCGCTGGAGTGGTTAATGAAGCAAGGGTCAAGATCCAGAGGTCAGGCAGGGTCAAAGAACAGGCAGAGGTCTTGGGCAGGTGGCAGGCAGGCAGGTCAGGAACAAGCTGAGGTCTTTGGCAGGCGGCAGGCAGGCAGGTCAGGAACAAGCTGAGGTCTTTGGCTGGCGGCAGGCAGGCAGGTCAGGAACAAGCTGAGGTCTTTACCAGAAAGGCAGTCCGAGGTAAGACCAGGAAGACGAACAACGAAGACAGGAACAAGCAGGGCAAGGAAGCAGGAATAAGCAGGAACAGAACTGGAACAGAAGGATCCTGGAACGAGACTAGGAACAGGCAAGCAGGAACACGAGCAAGGGCAATCTCAGGAACAAACAGACCCGATTGCCAAGGCAAGGAAGTGAGGCCAGGAACTTCCTTTTAACATCCATTCAATCAGGTTGCGCTGCAGAACTAGGCCCCGCCCTAGAACCCATATCAGGGTGTCTGGTCCACGCGCTCGTAGGGGCGTGGCTAGCTGCTGGGATGCCGAGGTCTGGCATGGGGCCTGGCGTGTGACCGAAGGCCCGGCGACCGCCACTGCGGAACGCCGGGGCCTAGCTGGGCTCGTGAGGGCTGCGAGGGAGACAGAACCGGGACCCGCTGTGTGACCCCGAAGGTGAGCAGTCCCGAGTGCAGGACGACCGCGGGTGAGGTGCGTAATAAGAATCATACATTGCCAGTTATCCTGCAACGATGCTCATCCTCTTCCTATATTCTTTTCAAGGCTTGATTTATATTAGAAAATTACTACAAAGACAAAAAAGGCTGGGGATGATGTGCCTAATTCATGAAAATGCGATATTTATTAATTCATTAGCAATGTTTTTTCTATAACCACTGCAATAATAATGCACATCCCGAAGTATCATTATTTATAGCAATTTCAGATTTCCACAGCAAATTATCCTAACAATGATGTTGATATTTCATACTCTTTCCCTAAATATATTTCTTAAGAATAGATCCTTCTGTCCCCCCAATTTGGTTACAAAATGCTATTTGAATTATGAGACGACCTTATCACCAAACCCTTGTTTCCCCAAAACAGAACAAACTGTTCTAAACTGGGAACTTGCTTGATTCTTACAGTGTATGAAAGTACCAGTGCCAATCAACAAACAGAGATGCCTTCAGCCTATGTCTATTATGACATTTCAGCTATTAGGATAAAAATCTGATATCCCTGTTTTCTAGGGAAGAGCAAGATGCTAGGCATCCAAATACTCTTGTGCCATTCTTAAAGCTCTACTTTTCTAAAATAATGGAAGATACTCTCAGGAGGTCGAGGGTTCTTTTAAATTTGCAAAAGATCTCTTTATTCAAGGATTTTGAATCTTACAACACAAAACAAGCTCATTATAGAACAAAATGCAATAGTAGTAATCATTCAAAAAGAAAAAGGTCACAAATAGAGGTTCTCTTCTTTGAAGACATAGCCAGTGCTTTTTGCACTACCGCCTGCAGTCCTTGCTGCATTGCTAACTGAAAACATCAGGCGCTCCACTTGGGTCCGTCCATTCTTCCCATTTATAGATCAGCTTGCATCTAGAAAGGAGCCCCCACTGTATGTTCAGAAACATACATTCAGAGGCCAGTCTAATGGCTCCAGTCAGGGCAGGGGATGCTGCAGAGGCAGTGTTCACAATCCCCCTTCACACATTCCCCACGCTGTCCCCGTCCCCCCCCCACCCCAGAAGGGGAAATGTCAACCATCACACAGCAGCAGCACTTACCTGCCATATTCAGGGTGAACTTATACTCAATTCCAACAGGAAGCAAAGTCTATGAGTCCTAGGCCAGGTCACTGGCTGCAAATGACTGGGCTAGATGGAAGGTGGAAGTTTAATAATGGAGAAGTGTTGTGAGGGCTGCTGCCTCCTCCACATATAAATCAGGGTTATTATGCACACATGTTATATTATTTTATGTACCTAAAATGTACGCGCCTATATTTATAAAATATGTAGAGAAAATATGTTTTCTTGCTTTGGAAATATTTGTGCATACTGAAAAATACATGCCTACGTTTCGAAGAGAACTAATGGTATTTTATAAACTGTGCAGATCAATCATTGCAGATCATCTGTGAAACTTTGGTGCTGATAATTTTTCAAATAGGTTTAGTCATTTTATTTTTCAACTAGCAGTTATCGCATTAAAAGAAATTTTTTCACGTTCAATAGCCAATTTTTCAAATAAATAAAGGATACAGCCATGGGTGCCATCATTGGTTGCCTGCATATTCGTGGCCTGTTTTGAGGAGGGGGTACATTTCTCAAGCCCAAGTTTTCCGATACTGATTTGTGTATACATTGTAGAACAGATGTTGGATCATTTTCTCATGCTTTTTGGACTTGTTTGAAGATGAAGATATTTTGGTCACAATTATCCACTTACATCTCGAGAATAGTAGGAAACGATATTCCAAAGTCGCTGGAGGCCTTCTTGTTTGGACAGTTTCCCCTACTGTTTTTCAAAAAGTGGGGAGATGGTATATTTGTGCAGAAAGCGTGTATCTTTTGAACTAGAGGAGTGAATTTGCACCTTCGTTTGGGCAATGAAGAAATTAGTTGCACGAAATGGTATAAATGGAACACATGGCTTCCAAATATGCTCTTAAGCGACGAACCTCTTTTATGGCAACTTGAGGGGAATATGTTCAATCGTTAGCTCCCAGAGCAAGAAGCCTTATTCTTAATAGTGGAGTTTGAATTCGCTTTTGCAAAGGTCATTTTTGTTTCAGAAGACTGTATTTGCCTCCGAGGTACATAAGACACACTGTGCCGGGAGGAGTGGTTTCTAGTTGTTTCTTTGAATTGAATAAAACATGTTGAAACAAATTGGGACTATACACTATTACTTGATACTCAATCCCATCAGACCACACCACAGACTGTCTGATCCGTGTGATTCCATTGATCAAATCCAGAAGATTTTTCTTGCACATTGGCATGTGCTAAAGCTGCATAGTATTTTTCAGAGTAAACCCTTATTTGCCCGAACTCGGGGACAAAATTTACGTGATCAATTGATGATTACAGTTCCAAGAGTATCGAGTAATTTTGACATAAACAACACGGGACAGTTCCCCTGCAACCACTGTGTTCTTTGTGAGAATGTTTTCCAAACACAGATTTTTCAACTCCTGTTTCTTCCTATTAAATTTGTGTTAAAAGAATGCTATGATTTTAATTCTACATAGGTGGCTTATGCCATACAATGTCCATGTAAAAAAATATATGTCAGACATACTAAATTGGCTATTAAGTTACATTATACAGCACAAAAGCTGTATAAGAACTAAAAAATAGGATTCCCCAATCGGTGGCGGCTCAAGGCAATCTCCTGCCTGCCCTCCCCTCCGGCCTCCCCCTCTGCCCCCACACCTCCCTCTCATGCACAGGCATCCTCTCATACACATATACACACACACACACACCCTCTCATATGCAGGTACTCACTCTCACAGGGCCAGTCTCTCATTCTCTCACACACATTTTAGACCTCTTCTTCGGTGGCTGGTTGCAAAGCAGGGCCATCTGTCTCTGGCTCCAGGGAAAGGCCGACGGCACGGCAGGGTTTCTTCATCTGCCGCTGGCTCAGAGAGAGGCCAGTGGCACAACAGGGTTTCTTCATCTGCCGCCAGCTCAGAGGAAAACACTGGCGGTATGGCAGGGCCTCTTCATCTGCCACCACTCCGGGAAAGGCTGGTGGCATGGCAGGGCCTTGCTTTTGCTGGCGGGGAATAGGACCCCTGCTAGCATGTTACTTCTGTGCATCGCCGCGAGACCGCAGCAAGGGCACCCCTCTCCCTGTTAGCATTCGGGACAGACCACCCCCTGCGTCGCCCCCCCCCCCCCCCCCCGTGATGAAGGAGACCCTGGCTGCGCAGGGGGGGGAATTTTGCACGGGTCATTTGTTGTTTCGGCAGCAGGGTAAGGCAGCCGCTAGAGGAATTTAGGGAAGGCAGTTTTTGCCGCTTCCAAAGTTTGCCGCCTAAAGTGTCCACCTCACCCTGCCTCATTATAGAACTGCCCCTGTCCCCAATAGTAAAACATCAGATGGATCATAACCCCTCTTGTCATTCAGTGTATAATTTTGCCCAGAGGAGGGAACATCTCCTTGCAGCTTCAACACAAAAAAGAACAGTTTATTTACAAATGGCAAATGATGGACACTCTACCTGGGCAACAACAAGCTATGTGGAGAGAACATTGTCCAAATCTCATCTTGGAGTGAGTTTCCTCACTCAGAAGGCCATCAAATCTTCACAAGAGACCACTGTTCTGTTCGTACGTCATGTTGAATGTGAAAGTGGCCCCCAACCCCCTACACTCATACCTAATTCCCACCTCGAGTTACTAGGTGGGCCTCCCATAGGGATACAAATACCTGTCTAGGGAGGAGACACTATAGCCAAGTCTCTCTCTCTCTCTCTCTCTCTCTCTCTCTCTCTCTCTCTCTCTCTCTCTCTCTCTCTCTCTCTCTCTCTCTCTCCTACAGCATACTGAAACAGGCTGTCTGGAAACATCATGAACCATGATATATACTGGCAATGTAGCTCAAATTGGGTTAAGAGCATGTTACATAGCTGTTATTGCGATACACATGCTTATTAGCATAAGGTAACACCCCTTTTTGGTATCCCATGCGATATTGGAAAATGAGGCCCTATGATAGTAACTAGCTGTGGATGTGTTTTTAGATCATATATAAATTGCTGAAATAAAGATATCTTCACAACACTAAAAAAGATCCTCCCATCAAGTTAAAAGTTAGATTTTATGTGTATGGAAATAACGTAAGTAGACAACTTCTAGTTTTTCTCGCTTCAGAATTGATTCTGAGATAGCAGTTTTGGGTCAGATGGTTATTTTACATTCTTAGTTGTGTATGAAGACATCTTTCCTGAGTCCTCGATACATTCTCAGTTTCTACCACAAGGAAGCCATTACCGGTGAAACATAGGGCCTTCTGTCGAGGAACTCTTCGCTCTGTGAACCATGCTCTTAGAAATATAAACCGCTTAATTGAAAAAACTGTAAAAGGATGATGTATATAAGAATACTTAAATCAAAAGGAACATCAAACATAGAAATATAAAGGCTTTTTGACTAGTCTCTTCAGTTTGTGGACTTGAGATATACATAACCAACTAGTGGCATGCAACTTAGGCCTGGATTCTCTAAGATCGCAGACCTTAGAGAATCCGGCAGTAACGAGGGGCGGGGGGGGGGGGGGCAGGCCTGCGAAAGCCGGCAGCGATTGCACCTCCGCGGAGCGATCGCTACCGGCTTTTGCACCCAATAGCGCCATCGTAAAAGGTGGTGCTATTGGGTGCTATACTGGCAGCGAAAAGGGTCTTTACCTTTTCGCCATCAGCGATGTCTTTGCGGCGTCCGCCCCGGTGCCACCCCGACTCCTCTCCTTCTAGTGCCGATGCCGCGCACAACCTGCCCCGATCTAGGTATCGCACATGAAAAGGGACTTAAATTTGTATTGAAATCTGTATAAACAAATTTTGTACTTGTTTTTACATTTTATTTAAATAAAATCTGCTTAAATAGAAGGCTTTTTGAGATTGTAACATTAGTGTTCCAGGATTCTTGGATATAACAGTGTATATTTAGGGATTCTTGATTATACAGAATTTGCTAATTTTGTTTTTCAACTATATATATATATATATATATATATGTGTGTGTGTGTGTGTGTGCGCGTGTGTGTACATACTTTGATTCTTAGTCCTAAAGAATGTCGTAGGACTGATTTTTCTTAAAGTTATTATACATAGTGTAAAAGGTATTTTTTGCGTGTTACTTCAAAAGTTATAGATGTTAATGTGTAAATGTAATGTTCTTCCACATATTTTGACTCACATTCCCCGATGATCAGGTAAAAGCATCACAATGACAGGACTGACAATGTACAGAAAAATTACAGTGCAACACCCAGGGAAATCTTTACAGTGCGAAAGACTTGGGACCTTGACTTTGCTCCTACCCTTGGAATAAGAGGAAGAAAGCCCTGGTGCAGACACGAGTACAGTGGCTTATGAAAGCAGAGGAGCCGTACTGGGATGAAAAATTCAAAACAAAATGCAATAAATGGATATGTGCGAGGATTTTATGACTGTGGCAAAAAAAAAAAATCTTTCAGATCATCCATCTTGAGTCCCCACTCTGCTTCAGCTGCAGCACAGGTGCTGAATAAGTCATGAAGGGGTCCTCATACAGTGTATTAAAACAATCCCCCAGGTGCCTGCCTGCCATGAAACTTAATTCAAAAATAAGTACCACCCATTATGCAAAAGGAATCAAGATTTGCGTATGCATTGATGATTCTCAGTATGCTATTTCCCTAAATTATCACATAGCCTAACATGCCAATCTGTTGTCAGCTTAAATTCACAAATCTTTTGCATTTTCTTAAGCAAAGAATTTATTTATTTCAGTTTCTTCCTTTCTAGGCGGTGCTTTGTGAGCTAATTTTGAATTCTAAATTATGCTCAAATGTATATACAGGAGAGGAGTCAATATATAAACTGGTGCTATTCTTAAATTTGCCTTATTTACGGACTCCCCCTTGTGTGTGTGTGTGTATTTTTAAATAAACTATGATGGATGATGTCATCTCTTCACAACTCTTTAATGCTACTTTCGCAGAAAGAACTGCACCATTATCTGTAGCCAAGCTGCCTGCACCAAAAACAAATGCTGAGATTGTTGGGTTAGAAAGGAGGGATGTAGGTGGTTCCAGCTGGCTGCTTTCTACATACATTTCTTTTTACCTCCAACCTTCCCTTCTATAACCCTGAAGAGAGCTCAGAGGCCGGAGGTCAGGAAGTCATTGCACATCATCCTCATTCTTCATCTTTTCCCCAGTCATCCCTCTCTCCCTTTTCCCCACCAAATGCACAGTGTTCATGATCAAGCCAATTCCCAAAACTCTGATTATTTAGGTTTTCACCTTCTAGCCATATAATTTTGTCACGCTGCACATCTGTATATCTAATCTGTGGATCTGGACCAGAGGTGGGTGACTCCAGTCCTGGAATGCCATGGGCGGGTCTGGTTTTCAAGATATCCACGTTGAGTGTGCATAGATATGTTTGCATGCACTGCCTACATTGTATGCAAATCTATCTAATGCATGTTCGTTTTGGGTATCCTGGGGACTACACCTGTTTGTGGTACTCCAGGGCCAGAGTTGCCTACCCCCAATTCAGACATTAATTCTTATTAGCATGGTGGAGTAGCTTAGTGGTAAGAGCAGCGAGCTGAGAACCAGGGAAGCCAGGATTCAAATTCTACTGCTTCTCCTTGCAACCTTGAGTGAGTCACTTCACTCTTTATTGCTTCAGGTACAAACTATGGCCTAAATATATTAAAATAATTTTCACATGAATAATGCTTGCAATAAGGAAAAGGGGCATGGCTATGTTAATTTAAGAGTTACCACACCATGCATTATATTAGCACTTTGCATGGGTGAGAGAGAGAGAGAGACTATAAGGCTCTCAGAGTAATCATCTCTTTATACCACCATAGGAGGGCCAGCCAGTAACTCGAGGTGAGGTTTTGGTGGTGGTGTAGGGTTTTGGGGCCAGTTTTACATGCACAGTGAGACACACAAACAGCACAGTACACATCAGTGAAGATTTGACATGATTTAGAGTGAGGAAAGTCACACAAAGATGAGCCCTTAGCTACAATCAAGCTAGGTAGAGAGAACATGATACAAATCTACTCTTCTTTCACATTTCATCCCTCCAAATCACAATAAATCTTCACTGATGGTAACTGTGCTGTCTGTATGCATGACTGTGCATGTTAAACTGCCCCTCAAAACCTAACTCACCCTACAGACCTCACCCTAAGCTCATAATTCTCCCTCTTACAGTGGAGTAAAAACTTCACAAATCAGTGGACGTCCACAGAGGCGCTCTCTCTCTCCCTCTCTCCTTCTCTGGGATTGTGATAGACACAGCTATTGCAGGATAATGCCAGGAAAAAAGGTGTAGTTATTTCTGGTGTTAAATTGCATGCATGATATTTATCACATGCATTGTGGTGTTATCGCGGGCATTAGGACCCTACCACCCGCAGTAACGCCCAAACGCGATTTGATGAATGGCCCCCTAAGTTAGGCACCTACATTCTTTGAAAATTGACTTATTCTGCAGTATCCTTTTACAAAAATAAAATGGTAGGCAGACTTTCTACAAATTGGGGTAGATTTTAAAAGGTTGCGCGCGGGCGTACATGTGCGCCTGATTTTATAACATACGCGCAAATGTTATAAAATCCTGGGTCAGCACACGCAAAGGGATGCACATTTGTGCACCTTGCACGCACCCAGCAGCGCTGCCTTCCCCCATTCCCTTCCCCCTAACCTGACCTTCCCACCCCTTCCCCTAATCTTCCCCCCCCCAGCCTTACTCTAACTCCCCCGACCTTTATTTTACCTTTTGTGCCTGCCAGCCAACTGCCAACACACGATCCAAGGCACAGCAGCAAATATGGCCGCTGTGCTGGGAGCCTGACCCCGCCCTGAACCACCCCGCCCCCGCCCCCTTAGAAAAGCCCTGGGACTTAAACACGTCCCGGGGCTTTATGCGCGTCACCGGGCTTTTTGAAAATAGGCCCGGAGCGAGTAACCTTTTTAAAATCCGGCCCATTATTTTTGGGCATCTTGGTGCTGCACAACCATAATTCTAAAATTAGCTGAAAATAAGCTATTATTAAAAAGAAAGCTGGTTTTTAGCAACTGTCAATCACAGCTGCAGCCATTCCCAGCTTCCGGTGCTGCTCCTGTTTCCTCCAAGTTGGAATTTTCGTCTCCTGGCTGCTGAATAGTGTGAAAAATAGGCTGCCCGTTGCCATTTTTATTTGAGGAAAAAGTCTGACATGTGATAAGGAAACTCCTTTTCCCTTGCACCAAGCAGTGCTTTGAAAGTGATTTACTGAAAATTCTGCTTTTAGAGGGTCGATCACACAAATGGCTGTATTTGCAAACATATTTTACTCATAGCCCTCCCTCACACCACACACGCTAAACCGCCAGAAGTAGTTGCACACTCATATTTTTTTGTGCCATACCCAACGCCACTTAAATAAATTAAATTACACTCTTGGATTGAGGAAAGGTGGGCGTGTGCTCGCAGCCCTCCCTGCCGCTGCTGGCTGGGCTGGGGACCCCTCCTCCTCTGGCTGGGACGGCAGCTGGACTAGGTTGTGCCTTTCAAAAACTTACATTTTGTCCTAGGTTGCAGGCAGCCTGTGATGAAAACCGTATATAAAAGCCCCCCTGCATTATATTATTCAAGTTTAAATATTGAAACAATACATTCTGCTTCTGCAGGTTTCATTCTCGGCCAAGATTAGAGCGACTTTTAATGGAATTATATAGGGAAAAGCAAAGATTGCTCTGCAAAAGCAGGGCTTGAAACCTTTTGCTTTATACTTATTTCCTGGCAGTTTAGCATTTAACTACAGTTAAATGCTAAAATTAAATTAGTTCTGTCTCCCAGGGCCTACAGATACGCACTGTGCTATGTCTGGAGGATTTTTTTCCTATATCATTTTAAAAAACCAGCTGCAGGCTGTTATTGTATACCAGTAAATAAATGTAGGTTTATGTGATCATTATGATTAACATTAGTTTGCATTTTTACTGCGCTTTTCACTTTAACAAGATCTCAGGGCATTGGTTTTGTTTTTGTTTTTTTTTTATCATCAGAAACGCAATGTGCACTTGTGTCTGGGCGTTCCCACCGACTTGCTCGCTACATGGCAGCTTCCGGAAGAGAAAAGGAAGCAGCCTTAATGAGATGGCTGCGGCTGCTGTTCCATTTTTCTGTCGAGCCTTTCAGCCGCATACTATCCCACTTCTGTCAAACTCGCAGTCTGAAGGCACAGGAATAACACGTGTTTTGTGTTATTACTGTTTTAGTCTTGTGTTTTTATGCCTGTGGTTTCCTCAGATCATGTATGTTTTAATAGTGTGAACCGTTTTGATAAATTTTCAATTGTAAAAGTGGTATACAAACACTTTTAAATAAATAAATTCCAATAGCAGCCTCGCTATTGGATTCACTTTCAGAACAAGTACTCACAAACAGGGCCAGAGCCCAGGATATTTGCTGCCCTGGACAAACCTTTCATCTTGTCCTCTTCCCTCCCCCATTAACTTTTGCAAATTCATATTGTACATTAGTATGGATAAAGGTTTAGCATTTATACTAACAGATTTCATATTTAATTTACATGAAAAAGGAGAATATGATACAGAATGTAACTCAGTAACACAGTAGAAGAAGACAGAAAAGACCAACTGCCCCATCCATTCTGTGCAGTTATTCTGGTCCACAAAGAAGCTTGGCCGCTGGTAGGATATTGCTCAGGTCACAATCGTCATGCTCTCCCTGTCCTTTCCAGGGCAGTGCAATCAACCCGTCTTCTGCTGCTTCTTCCTGCAGCGGTTTTTTACCGCCCCCCCCCCCCCCTTTCAAATTGTGTTACACTAGGAGATCACATTGTTTTGCTTATTGCTTAAGCCAGCCCTGCTCACAAATCGATCAACTCTTATTACAACTTCAGGAATCAGGGATCTCTCTGTATCCATGTTCCACAATGCAGCTAAGCAGCTCTCCAGTCACTGCAAATAATTTCTCCGTTCCTAGTCCTGGGGATTAGTTTGGTTCCCTGGAGGAAGAATTACTGGTTCTTGCAGCAGACTAAGTACAAGGTGTGTTAGCTTTAGTTTCCTTAATGCTCTAACAGGCCAATACAGTACAGTGCGCTCCAACCTGTCATTGGACGCGCGTTTTCCCTTACCCCTTATTCAGTAAGGGGCGGAAAACGCGCGTCCAACCCGCTGAACCTAATAGTTTAGTTTAGTTTAGTTTATTGGGTTTTTATATACCGACACATCAGACAAGCCTTCACATCGGTTCACACATGATAAAACAAGATTAGAAATACAATGATCATAAATAGTAACAGCTAAAAACTATATAGGGTAAAAGAATAAATTAGCTGTTAAGAGAGATAAAATCATAGATTAATTAAATAACATAATCATAAAACATTGACATAGAAATTAAACTAAAAATATACAAATGCATGTTGATGGCCCTATTAGGTATTCGCTCGCGATTCAGAAAGTAAAATGTGCAGCCAAGCCACACATTTTACTTTCAGAAATTAGCGCATACCCAAAGGTAAGCGTTAATTTCTTCCGGCACCAGGAAAGTGCACAGAAAAGCAGTAAAAACTGCTTCTCTGTGCACCCTCCAACTTAATATCATAGCGATATTAAGTCGGAGGTCCCGAAGAGTAAAAAAAGCTTAACAAAAAAAAATAAAATTTGAAGTTGGCCAGCGGCTGTTGGGTCGAAAACCGGACGCTCAATTTTGCCGGCGTCCGGTTTCCGAGCCCGTGGCTGTTAGCGGGCTCGAGAACCGACGCCTGCAAAATTGAGCATCGGCTGTCAAACCCGCTGTCAAAAAGGAGGCGCTAGGGACGCGCTAGTGTCCCTAGCACCTCCTTTTGCCTGTTTCTACCACCGGGCCTAATTTAAATACTGAATCACACACACAGGCGAGTGGCCTGTGTGCGCGCCGGGAGAGTGGGCGTTCGCCCGCTCTCCCGCGGACTTTACTGAATCGACCTGTAAGTGACTTAAGAAGGCAAAGCACCAAGCAGCCAGGCACTTGGTTTGAGGCCTGCCAGAGTCCAGTCCTGACAGTTGTTTAGCAAAGTCAATGATAGTGACATGATGATTTCCTCCCTACAAAAGAGAGTTGATAGCTGTCTCTCACAGACTGCTAACACCATTTCCTGTTTTTTAAATTAAATAGCATCTAAGCTTTAAAAAATGTGTTGCTAATGGGCAAGCTGGTTTCTAGTCTGGCTCAGATGCTCCATGCCGCCGTGGATTCAGTTCTCTCAGATCTGGTCCTCTGCACATTTTACCCAGGTCTGACCTAATTCTGTTAGTCAAGAAAATGACAGATTCACATTAATTTGGATGAGAGAGAGACAGAGAAGCACTGAGCAGGCACCTAGGAGGTTGGTGAGGTCTATCTATAATAAAGAGCTTGGCCATGGGCATACAACAAGGCAACCCTCTTCAGGCATAAGGACCAATAGTCACCAGAATTTTCTCTCTTTAATAATCTCTCTTCATTTTTCACAGAAAATAGCATGAAAGTGTTTCTCTAAAATCCATCTGAGTAGCGCCTTCCTCTGTGTATATGCCCAATATATGTTCACATCATAAAGTAACTGGCCACAAGTGCCATATCTCCGATTAACTATATCCAGCCTTGTAGAATATTTATTATGTAATCCAGTGCTTCATGTTCCAAGAACTTCCACTCATCTCCTTTAATCTGGCAGTTGCTGCTTTGATGGGAAATTAAAAGTTAATTTTGTCTTTGTCCTTTTGTCTCTTCCCTTATCAGTATTGCCTCCAAGGCATGCTATAGCATGCTGAATGTGACCTTGGGTTCAGCCATATCTTCCTGCTACGCGCTATTTAGTCTTCATGTTTTTTATTGTTTAGTGTTAACCACAGTATAGAAAGACAGTGCTATGCAACCTGTTATACTATATTTATCATACAACACTATCTTATTGAATCAGTTTGACCTCTTGTTGTCAATTCAAATCTAAGAGCTATGCTTGCTTTTTTCCCCTTGCCTGTGTGTGTCTGTCTTACCTTTCAGATCATTAAAAAAATTTATGAGAGTACTAACTGCACTGGATTTGAGCAATAATACATGACAGGGTGTTATATATTTTGGAAAATCGGTAGACTGTGACCCATCCATAGCCAGAGCAGAAGATATTGAATTTTTCTAGTGATTTCTGGATCTGGTCAACTATCAGCATTCAAACAGTGCTTGATCTATTCCCTAATAGAAAACTATTTTCAAATAGAACATGCGGGTACATCTTTCCTTCTGCCAAGGAAAAAAAGCAAATTTTAAAGTAGTCTTTGGAAGTTATTATTGGTAATCGTAACTGTCAGATGGTACATGAATGCTCTTGAACAATCTCTCTGTTTGTATATTGGACACGATGACGCTGCCCCTTTCCCACATTCAACAAAGGCAAACTCATTTGCCAAATGCGTTCTCAGAAAGAATAATTGATTTGACTTGTTGCAAATTACTGTTGTGCATCTCTGCTGAGGCCCTGAGATTATCCAAACAAGCAGTCCAAAGACTCAAGGAAAACATGCTAGGGCAGTCCAAGAGAACAAAAGAGCCAAGCGCAGAACACCACTGGAGCAGGACAGGAGCTGCTTTGAGAATATTGTGTTGCTAAGAATTCGCGTTGGCACCATGGGAGGTCAGATCACTCAAGCCAGAGTAGCAAAAGGTTGCTTTTAAACTTCTCCAAAATAAAATCCTGAAAAGGAAAGTCCCAGGACTGTTTTAGGTAATAAAATGCAAAATTAATCAACAAGCACATTACAAAAACAGAAGCATTCACAAGAAGATTCCATAAAGGACTCATTTTGATTTATACTAGGAAAAGAAACAACTTGCAAGTCCATTCTTAGAATTGGAAGTTCCATTTTATTTATGTTACAAGAATTTTTAATTCAAAATAATGATATATCCTTAGGGGTAGATTTTTTAAAAAAGCGCGATCGCGTACTTTTGTTCGCTCAGCAGGCGCAAAAAAAAGTACGCAGAATTTTATAAGATACGCGCATAGCCGCGCGTATCTTATAAAATCCTGGATTGGCGCGCACAAGGCTGCCGATTTTGGGCAGCCTGCGCGTGCCGAGCCGCGCAGCCTGCCTCCGTTCCCTCCAAGGCCACTCCGAAATCGGAGCGGCCTTGGAGGGAACTTTCTTTCGCCCTCCCCTCACCTTCCCCTCCCTTCCCCTACCTAACCCACCCCCCCGGCCCTATCTAAACCCCCCCTTACCTTTGTCCCTAGATTTACGCCTGCGAGAAGCAGACGTAAATCTACGCGCGCCAGCAGACTGCTGGCGCGCCGTCATCTGACCCGGGGGCTGGTCCGGAGGCCTCGACCATGCCCCCGGGCCAGCACCACGCCCCCGAAATGTCGCGTCATTCGGCCCCGCCCCTGACACGCCCCCTTCAAAAAACCCCGGGACTTACGCGCGTCCCGGGGCTCTGTGCGCGCTGGCGGCCTATGCAAAATAGGCGCGCCGGCGCTCGAGGGCCCTGCTCACATAAATCCGGGCGGATTTATGCGAGCAGGACTTTTAAAATCCGCCCGTTACTGTTTAAGCTTTAGTCAATTTTATTTATTTTACCAATTCTTGTATTTAGGTATTTTGTTCTCTTATTTTCTCTCTTTCCATTGACTAGCAAAGCCTTATTGTCAAATGCTCTTTTCAGCTGGGTTCTAGGACCATATAAAATAATTATGACATGCCAATCACAAATAGTTGGTCAAATCACATGCAGCTATGTTTAGTTATCAAATTTTAGGTTCTTCAAAATGCTGCAATACATTGCACCCTCTTGTATCATAAGAGGCTCTAGGTCTTCACATGGAGATGCAAAAACTTTTCCATTCCGGCCCCTGTCAAAAAAAAAAGGATTTGGCTTATATAAAAGGTCTATAACCCTGCCAGTTCCCCTGGAATACTTAGCTGTTGAAAACTGGAACAAAAATATGAGCTTAGAACAAGTTCCTGAAATGCCCAGGGATCTGCAGACATATTCCAACACTGAGCCATAGCCAGTAATGATGTCGGCGATGTGCACATAGTGTCCTGACTGACTATATGGCAAAAGTTGTTTGAGGCCTAGGATAGTGTGTCCTTCTGTAACCTCAACAAGTGTAAAAAGGGAAGAAAGAGGACACGCATACCTGATGTTGAAAATAAACGCATGTTCCTGCCAGACACACTGGAGCAGTTGTTCAAGAACAGTTCATCCTTGTGGCTGTAATGGACTGTAGCCAAGGTCAGCCGGTTATCTTTTGTACAAGCTGGCAATTCTACAAGTACAGCTGAAGCACACTGGTCCTGCACGTTGGCCCTTTCTGTTTTGATTAGAAGTGGGCCAGATCAGTCTATTAATCCAAAGCATCATCCCTTCCTTTCCCCCCTTCCTATATCCTCCTCCTCCCCACAACTATGAACCACAATGCTCCAAGCACTAGAGTGGGATGTATTTTTTTGGGTTTTTTTGTGATTTAAATGTCTTAGCTTCTTCCTTGGTTGTGAAATTACTGGGACAAAAAACTATTGGACACATTCTCACCATCGCACTCAAAGACATATATGATTTTGTCCATTATTATATATCTTATCCAATCCATTTTCTAAACATTTTCCCTCTTATCCCTATGGCAAAATGTATTGAGTAGGATATGAATAGATCTGTTCAAAACCACAGTGATAAATTGTGTTTCACCACCCATGGGATTTCTTGTTGGCTTGGTCTTGTTAATGCTTTTTTCATGGACTAGATTTTATGTATTCTTTGTTCTCCAAAACAGTCCCTTCATAGAGCAAAACAACGAAAATTAAACGATCTGTATAGACTTGAAAAGAAGAAAAAAAAACCATGCTGAACTTATTTTTGTACAAATATTGCAGGTAAGAAACATTCCCAGAAGTGTATTTGCATTGTTATAGAACCACAGGACAACAGGGCTAGAAGGAATCTTGAGAACTTAATGTAAGCCTTTGCCCTGCCTACAGCCTGAAAATAATGTATCTAAACTGTCCCAAATAAACCCATCGTTTCCCAATAGAGTGCATGCAAGAACTGGGCATAACCTATAGCTTCCACCATATTCCTTCTTTTCCTCTGGCAAGTCTTAAATCAGTTCAGCTAAAGATAGGCTGAAGGGGTTTACCATCAAACTAATAGCATATCCATGGCCTTTAAAATGAAGGTCAAATGACAAGGGCACAGATGTCCCAAGGGTGAATGTGGAAAACTGCCAAGGATTTGTATTTCATACAGAGGCTGTCTGCTATGTTCAGATTTCTTTGACTGTTCACTTAGGGTTCTGCCTTCAAAGTAATTCACTTATTATACATATATATATTCAACAAATAACCTTGCTTTCTTTACACAGCAGACAGCCTTCACTTATGCTTTTGATTCCTAAGCAAAAGCCTGTTTATAGAGTGCATTGCATGCCAGAGATTGGAGGACTAAGCACTTAGGAAGCTCTTCTGCATTTTATGAAAGAAAAAATGACATTCTTGAAAGAAAATTATTTTTTATTCAGTCACTGTTAAAGATCTTAGAATAGAATACATTTACATTTTGGGGTTTTTTGCCCTGCAGTTTCCCCTTACTCCTTTGGATTTCCAGCTGAATTGGAATTATGTTTGACCATGCTACAGTGCCCTGAACCTTCATTCGCAACTACCCAGTTTCTGTGCCCCTCTCAGTTCAGCCACAATCCTTGATCTAGGGCCACAAAGTACAACTTGATTGGATCTGACTCATCTGGCAGTGAACTATGACATAATGATGTACTTGGAATGAGTTAGTGCTCTCTGCTTAGGACCCCCCCCCCCAGCTTAAAAAGTACCACCACAAAGAGCTGCGTTTAGGGTCCATACCAAGTGGCAGTATCACACTCTCACTATGTGGCAGAAAGATTAGAACTAAACCATCTTCTTACCCCCCCTATAGACAATCTTTCCATAACTAGATTGAGGTGCTTCAGCAGAGCTATGGGGAGAAATGTCTCCAACAATAAAAAGCAGTAAAATGTCCACAACTATCAAATTCAAAAACTCATTTACCAATATTATTCACCAAAGCCCGGATTTTCAAAGACCCACGCGCGTAAAAGCCGAAGTTTACCCGTGTGACCGGGCATTGCACGCACCACGTGTATTTTACAACGGGTACGGCCACGTGCGTAAACCCCGGTATGCGCAGAAGTGCAGGCTGAGGGAAAAGGGGCGGCCCAAGGGACATAGTCTGGGCGTGGCAGGTCGATACAGCGCCGTTAGCCGCTGTCCTGGGAAAGCGGGCAACAGCAGCCAGCTGGCGCGTGTAGATTACTTCTGCTCCGGAGAAGCACTAAGTAACAAAATAAAAAAATTAGGGCTAGGTAGGGTTAGGTTAGGGGTTGGGGAGGAGAGGGGAAGAGGTAGGAAGGGTAGGGTAAGGGATAGGAAAGCTCCCTCCCAGTCCGCTCCTTAATTAGAGCGGACTGGGAGGGAACTGGGGGCGGCCTGATTGCATTGCCTCGCGTAGGTCATAAAATCCCCCTCTGCGAGCAGGAGTCGCAGGTCGCCCACACATGTGCGCGCGGCCATCGGATTTTATAACATGCGCACGCCAGCGCCTTGTTCCCTCCGAGGCCGCTCCAATTTCGGAGCAGCCTCGGAGGGAACGGGTAGCGCGCGCGCAGGGCTCGGCGCGCGCAAGTTGCACAAATGTGCACCGCCTTGCGCGCGCTAACTCCGGATTTTATAAGACGCACGGTTACGCGCGTATCTTATAAAATCCAGCGTACTTTTGTTTGCGCCTGATGCGCACGCGCTGTCTTTTAAAATGTACCCCGGTGTCCTCAAGCTTTATACAAATTTTCAATTCAAATTCACCAATCATCATTTAACTTTCCATGATTGACAAAGGTATTAGCCAATAAAATCCAGTTATTTATTTATTTATTTAAAACTTTTTCTATACCAACATTCATATAACATATCACATCGGTTTACATGGAACTGAAATAACATTAGTTGGAAAAAGAGACAAAAGTTACATTATTAGTTATGGAGAGTTTTTTCATGATAGCCAAGAATGTTGACCAATAAAATCCAATTGAAAAGAATTGTAGCTCACTGATTGATTCTGCCGTGATATCTCAAATTGGATTGACAAAGATATTAACCAATAAAATCCAGTTATTGGTTCTTCTATAATATCCCATTCAGTCATTTGACTTTCCATGATTAACAAGGTTATTGACCATTAAATGTCGATTGTAGAGTTCTTTAGTGATATCCCATGTTGTATAGATAATTAGGAGTCATCTCTTCCTCCTTTTTATTCCTTGATAAAACAATAGGTATCCAGAATAGATACATGCTTAGCAGGCAGGTACAAATAGGGAACCAATCAGTGCAGTCTGAAGTCTTTTTCCTCTCTTTAAAAATATTTCAATTATTTTTTTCATTGTTCGAATATTACCAGACACGGGGAAGATTTTAAAAGGTGCGTGCGGGAGTAGATTTGTTTGCGCAACCTGGCGTGAACAAATCTACTCCCGATTTTATAACATGTGCGCACTGTCGCACGCATGTTATAAAATACAGGGTCGGCACGCGCAAGGCTGTGTAAAATCGGCAGACTGCGCACGCCGAGCCGCACAGCCATCCTCTGTTTCCTCCGAGGCCGCTCCGATTTCCTTCCGGCCCCTGTCCCTTCCCCTATCTAACCCACCCCCCAGCCCTAACTAATTTCCCCCCCTACTTTTATTTTACAAGTTACGCCTGCCTCAGGCAGGCGTAACTTGCGCGCGCCGGCCAGCTGCCGGCGCGCCATGTTCCAGTCCAGGGGCTGGTCGGAGGCCGCGGCCATGCCCCCGGAATGCCCCTGGACTGGAACCAAGCCCATGGCCCCCACCCCGGAACGCCCCCGATGATGCGCCGGCCGTGGCACGCCCCTGACACCCCCAACACGACCCCCCCCCCAAGAAAGCCCTGGGACTTATGCGCGCCGCCGAGCCTATGCAAGATAGGCTCGGCACATGCAGGGGGTGGAAGGGGCAGCTTTTCTGGGGTTACACGCGTAACCCTTTGAAAATCTGCCCCACAATGAATAACAGTGCTAAAATTAGTCTTTGAATTTCAAAGAAATATGTCCCACCACTGCCCATCTTAAAACTACATTATGATGGGTAGGGACCTTCATTTTCAATTTTTATTGTTCTTTATTTTTCCTGGGAATTTATCAGGGTTTATTATGTCAAAAACAAAAAAATAGAAAATCAGTTGGAAAAAAAAAGACTCATTCATTTACCGGGTAAATTTCAGAGTTTATTTTGGTGGACAGAAGCCAGGACCAAAAAACAATATTGATCAGATTCTCCCACCCACCTACTCTACAGCGTCCCCATCTCTACCCCATCCCTTGCCTAGCATGTCCCTCTCTCTCCCCACCCTGACTCTCCGAGAAACTCCCTCCTCCCTACCTCCCACTGTAGCAACATTCATCTTTTCTGGTGGTGATTCCAGGCTTTCCCTCTCTCCTTCAGCAGCAGCTCACTGAGGCTCCTGTGCTCTGCAGCACTGCACTTCTGCTTTTGTGCAGGGCCAGGGAGCTTGCTAAGTGCTTCTGATGGGCAGGACCTGTTTCAAATGCATTTGTGGCACCAGACAGCAGGTACTTTGACTGCTTGGGTGGGGGTGGGGGGGGGTGAGGAGACAGGATTTGAAACACGGCTTGGGCGGCACTGGAGGATGAGCGCTTTCACTGGTAGGGATGGGACACAGCATGCGCTTTGGCCCATACTGGCTTCCAGCTATGGCTGGAGGCCTTGAAGCACATCTGCAGCTCTGGAGTAGCTTTTTAATCATCCTAAAATTAGGGTGAATATTGGTTTAAACCAATTGTCACCTTTGGAGAAATCCAGGAATTTATGGGTAAAAATCAGTTTAAACTGAAAACAAAGGACTGTGATAATGGGTTTCAAACCCTTTCACTCTTCACTAGCCCTAAATTCTGTTATAAGCCCTTGGACTGTGGAGTGGTTGACACAGCCTAGTAGGCGAACCTACTAAGTCCATACTGACAGCTGCGGACACACTCTTACTGGGACTGGAGCTTTACCTGTATCAGCCCTGTTCCCCATGGGTTTAGCCTTTGGCGCCAAGGACCAGCCGTGCTTAGGTGAACGTCCCTTAACGAGCGGTCAGAGAAATCAAGGCAGGCAAAATGCAGAAGATGTCTAGGTCCAGGCTAAGGGTGAGGGTAGGCAGCAAGCAGACGAAAGAATCCAAGGCAGAGGTCAGAAGCGGAGAATCATAGCATGACAGACAAGACAGACACTGAGGGACAATATAGGGCAAGATGGCAAGGTGGACAGTTCAAGGCAACAGAGGCAAGGCATGGACAAGGCAAGGCAAGATAGCAGGATAAAGAGGCAAGCACAAGGACAGCAAGGCAAGGCACAGGAACAGTGCCTTGCCTTGCTGTCCTTGTGCTTGCCTCTTTATCCTGCTATCTTGCCTTGGCAAGATAGCAGGACAAGGCATAGGGAGAAGCAACACGCACTGCAAGGCAGCAGGACCTGTTGCCGAGGCAAGGTATGGAGCGCGGCTGGGGTTTAAATACTCCATCCGCATGACATCTTCACTGGGCATGGGTGGCCTGTTCCCTCAAAAGGTGGCGTGTCGAGGGAAGGGCCAAGAGAGAGGCAGTATAGCGGTGAGGCAACCGCGTTGGCAGCATTCGGGGTGAGTATGGCCACTTGCGGGACATTCCTGCGGCCAGCCAAACGTTACAATTCACTACCAAATGTGTTGTACCTCAGCAAATACACAAAGGTATTAGGGTGGATCTAGTTAAGAATGTGAGAGGTCTGCTTATAAATGTTAGTTATGCTCAGCTTTTTTAAGATTCTGTGGGCAGATATCTGGAATGATCAAATTGCTTTAATGAAGCGTATAATAAAATTATAGATTGCTAAAGTAAGTTAGCTGTAGGGTTTGTGTGCTCTGGAATGTTAAGTATATCTCTATGACCCTGTGCTACTTTGAATTGATTCTAAATTATACTTAATTTCAAACATTTTCATTAGAAAGCAGTGGCATTTCCTCTAGGTTGTGTTATTTGTTACAGCTCCCTGTCTAGCGTCGGCTTCCAGACTTGCTTTCTGCAGTCAACAGGATGAGTTAGTGATGTAAATCCCTCAGGAGCTGGCATTAATGCCGGTCTGGCACCGAGCCAGGGATGTCCTCCAGCCTCCGTGAAATGAAAAGGTTTTAAAATCACCATCGCTGCTTGCGCCGAACTGATGCAATAATTTATCCAGTCGCAGAAAAATGGTTAGTGCAGTGCACGAGAACCTTTGAGCTCTGACGAGAAAATAATTTTGAAAATGTTGCTGCAAAAATATGTGATAAAGCGTTGGAAATGTGCCTATTTGTACTTACATACTAAGCCTTTTTCTATTCTGGATCCATATTGTTTTCTCAAGAAAGAAAGAACGAGGGGGAAAGCGCCATTCCCAATTATCTATGCAAGACACTCTTTGTTTAACTTTCTTATAATACATTGAAAACCAGTTTCAAAGTGGTTGTAGATGCATCCCATGATGTCTGAAGATAACACATATAGTAGATTAATTTATAACCATTGTGAGACCGGTTTTCAAACTCACTTGATAAGAAAGCTTAATGAGTTCTCATTGCAATTTTGTATATGGATTATATGGGAGACTATGATTTGCTTCCAGTCCAAATGGATAAGATAACTGGTTTCATGTATCCCATAGGGATGTGCTTTCATTTGCAACTAAACTTTGTTGATTTTTCGTTGTGTTTTATTTTAAAAAAAACAAAACAAAACACGGGCACAACCAGACCCCAGGGGCTCTCCCAACACGCCTTCAAGGCCACCGAAAATGCCAGCCCTGCCCGTCCCACCGTTCACAGGTCCCTTTAGGAGCAGGAGTGATCCCCAGTTGCTCCGCTTGTGCTGGTGCTTCTCTTCAGAGTGGTGCTGGTTGATCTGATATCAGCACCATTTTGTTGTATGGAAGAAAATCATCATGGCGCTGATGACATTGTGGGAAAAAAGCACCAATGGAACAGGAGTGACAGGAGTCCCGTGAATTGAGTAAGGCATGGGGACTAGTGAGAGCACCAAGCTCCCTGGGGTACGGGGGAGGCTGGGATTTATATTATGGTAGAAGTGATTTTGTTTTACTGCTATGGTAAAAATTCAAGCACTAAGACAACATTTAAAGGAAAAATCACAGCAAAACAACTCCAGTGAAGCTAAATTTTTCCAGGTGCACATTCCTAATATCCCAAGTCACTACTCAGAACCCTTTCTCTCCAAACACTACAGGCTTTAATGAATTGACATTTTACAGTGATACAGAAGCCTTACCAATGAGTCTTTCCTGTCATGCATTTTCAGGAATGTAATTTTCATTTTCAACTCAATAATAGCTGGGCGTGTCCCACCTTAGAGGTAGATCTTCAAAAAATACGCGCCGGTGGCGTAGCCGCGTGTATCTTATAAAATCCGGAATCGGCGCGTGGAAGGCTGCGCAAAATTGGCAGCCTGTGCGCGCCGAGCCGTGCAGCCTGCCTCCGTTCCCTCCGAGGCCACTCCGAAATTGGAGCGGCCTCGGAGGGAACTTTCCTTCCACGTCCCCCCATCCCCCAGCCCTACCTAAATCCCCCCCTACCTTTGTTGGGCAAGTTACGCCTCCTTGAAGCAGGCGTAACTTGCGCGCGCCGCCCCGGCATCCCCCAGCACAGGCCCCCCGAACCGTCGCCACGCCCCCGGACACGCCCCCTCCCGCCCCTTTTAGGAAGCCCCGGGAGTTACGCGCGTCCCGGGGCTTTGCACGCGCCGGCGGCCTATGCAAAATAGGAGCGCCGGCGCGCAAGTGCCCTGCGCGCATAAATCTGGGAGGATTTACGCGCGCAGGGGTTTTAAAATCTACCCCTTAGAGTGGCTTTCTTAAATAAAAACGTACCACATTCAGTTAGGTGTGGTCATACTTGAAATCAGACCAGCCCTTTAAAGTGCTCTGTTCACAGGCTCGAGGAAACAGGCTGATGCAATAATATTCAATAGGTAGATTTTGTCAAACAAAGCCACTGAGGTCTTTATTCACTGTGGGTGACAGGAAAATATGCTGACAATAAGCAGCAGGTATAACAGAGAATCTACACAGGGAAGTCAAAAAGGGCATTAGCAGTAAATTTGAGAGACTAAGATCATATCCAACTTGTCCTGGCTTACAAGGGAAGTTCATTCCTGTTGTGCCATGGCAATGATTAAACCCATTTGAAGATATTACCCATGGAATACACATATGATGAAGATCAATCGTGTTCACGGTATCATCTCTCTCCATTATACCTGGAGGTCCGGATTCCTTCAAACATTTATCATTGCCCACCAAGCACTCACATCTTGTCTTCTAATGCCTATCCCATTGTCAACCTGCTATGAGCTGGACAATGGAATTTGTACAGTAGGAACGAGACAACCTCGTGGTGAGATGGAGTGGGGTTGGTCGCATGGCAGCTTGTTTCATCTTTGCTGAGCAGGCAAACTCAAACTATTGCTTACTCAATCGGTCTCTTTCCCAGATCTCCCTGAGAACCATGGGCTGGAAGCAGCTTCTTTCAGTTACTACCTTGGGAAGCTTGCTGGGCAGACTAGATGGACCATTTTGGTCTTGTTCTGCTGTCATTACTATGTTACTAGGTTTAAAGGCTTTGCTTATTTGCTGCTCCAACTGGTGTGCTGCAATAAACTTCAGAAGCCCATAGCCAGACATGTTGCACTCTTTTGATGCCACACTGATATTTTTAAGTGAACAGTTAAGTTTATAAAAGCTTAATAAAATACATCTAGCTTACAAAAAGGTTGTAAAACAGAATGTTTTTCCTGTTAAGGGACATGTGGGTGGAGGGGGTGTATCTTCTGATCAAAAACTTAGGGTCATGTTCCTCAATGGTACGGTGACCTGGCCGGCCAGGCAAGCTGTGTCCCACAAATGTTTCAAAACAGGAGAAATTAATTGCTTTGCAATCTGGAGAACTGAAACCAGGAAAGCTGTATAGTGGGAGGAAAAAAATCTCTGTGCTGTACATGAAAAATGGCTCGGTTATAAAAATATTTAAAAGACAACTCCTGAGGAATTGTTTTTAAACTGAGATGCATTCGAATGAACTTCAGGTTGTACAAAACTGCCTAATTAACAATGGGTGGGCAATTGTTAAATGGCGATAAAGACCATGTGTACTTTTTATTCACAGACTTTGCAACAATTCCCAAAACAAAAGTATGCACATGCTTTCTTTATGACAATTGCCATGGGCCAAATGTGCATGCAGTCACCTGCATCTGCTTATCGTGCAGGTTGAGTTTTGCTTGAAAAGTCCATGTGTAGATTTGAAAATGCAATCTAGGCACATACTGCCACCTCTTCCCCACCTAAATGCACCCTTCGGGGAAATATCTCCTTTCAGTGCGACTAAAAGCCTGTATATTGTGCATTAACTTGCAGCACCTTTAGCCACAATTGAGAGCTGGTGATGTTCAGAGAGCGGATGAATATGGATAAAACATTTTTTACCCATGGAAATTGCTTTGAAATTATCCTTACAAAGTTTATCCTTGAAAGACATTTACACTGATTAAAAAACCAAGCTACATTAAGAACATAAGAAGTTTCCATACTAGGTCAGACCAAGGGTCCATCAAGCCCAGCATCCAATCAGTGGCCAATCCAGGCTACAAGAACCTGGCAAGTACCCAAACTAAGTAGATCCCATGCTACTAATGCCAGTAATAGCAGTGGCTATTCTCTAAGACAATACCTACAAGACCTTAATGTAATCCACTTTGAAATGCTGTGAAAAGAACCTCGGTATATAAAAAAAAAGTCAAAAATAAATAAATAAATAAATAAAAGTGGAATATAAAAAATATAAATAAATAAATAAATAAATAAATAAATAAACTTGATTAATAGCAGTTTATGAACTTCTCCAGCAACTTGTCCAAACCTTTTTCAAACCCAGCTAAACTAACTGCACTAACCACATCCTCTGGCAACAAATTCCAGAGCTTAATTGCGCGTTGAGTGAAAAATAATTTCCTCCAATTTGTGTTAAATTGCTAATTTTATGGAGGGCCTCCTAGTCCTTCTATTATCTGAAAGAATAAACAACTGATTCATATTTAGCCATTCTAATCCTCTCATGATTTTGTAGTCCTCCATCATATCCCCCCCCCCCCCCCCCCTCAGCATTCTCCAAGCTGGACAGCCCTAACTCCTTAGCCTTTCCTCATAGTGGAGCCGTTTCATCCCCATTATCATTTTGGTCGCCCTTCTCTGTACTTTCTTCAGTGCATCTATATCTTTTTTGAGATGCGGTGACCAGAATTGCACACAGTATTCGATGATCGTTCTAACTATGGAGCGATACAGAAGCATTATGACATCCTCTGTTTTATTTGCCATTCCCTTCCTAATAATTGCTAACATTTTGTTTGCTTTTTTTTGACCACCACAGCACACTGAGCTACGATTTCAATCTTTTTTCCTGGGAGGTAACTTTTAACATGGAGCCTAACATTGTGTAATTAATAGCATGGGCTATTTTTCCCTATATAGATCATCTTGTACTTTTCCACATTAAATTTCATTTGCCATTTGGACATCCAATCTCGCAAGGTCCTCCTGCAATTTATCACAATCCGCTTGAGACTTAACTACTCTGAATAATTTTGTGTTATCTGCAAATTTGATCACCTCACTCGTCGTACCCCTTTCCAGCTCATTTATAAATATATTGAAAAGCACCGGTCCAAGTACAGATCCCTGAGGCACTCCACTGTTTACCATTTCCACTGAGAAAATTGACCATTTAATCCTACTCTGTTCCTTGTCTTTTTACCAGTTTGTAATCCACAGAAGAACATTGCCTATCCCATGAGTTTGTAGTTTTCGTAGAAGCCTCTCATGAGGGACTTTGTCAAACGCCTTCTGAAAATGCAAATACACGACATCTACCAGTTTACCTTTGTCCACGTTTATTAACATTTTCCATCAACACTTCAGGCTCTGCCACAAACTTCTGAAAGTTATTGTAAGTTAGTGCATAGTGTTAGTGTTCCATATTGCAGAAGTGTCACAGAGCAGCCAGCAAAACCTTGAAAGTCATGTATTTAGGGCCACTTGTAACAGAATTCTTAATTTAAATTTCGCATTTGTAGTTTTGCTGTATAATGAACTGGATTGTTCTGCTTTATTTTTTCCCTGCATCCTTAAGCAAATAGCGCACCATCTATCCCACTGCATGAGATTTAGAAGCAGGGAGTGTGACAGTCAAGCCAGCAACTGTATTAGCTGAACCTCCCCTTCAATAGGAGTTTGGTGATGTCATAAAAAAACCGCTGTGTGACAACATAATCTGTGTCTTTACATGAAACTCACTGCTATGTACAACTGCAAAGTATTTATTTTATGTTCTTTTTCTAAAACAGTCCGATATCTACTAATTGGCACTCAGTACAGTTATATCTGCATAGTAATGCAGCGATTCTTTTTAATTATAGTAATCCCTATCAGCTACTTCTTCACATTAAACTTAATATCCACATATGGATGGTCTTCTTTTCAAACCAAGACAGAAGTAGTGTTAAGCCCTTTATAGAGATTTAGAGAGGAAGGACTTTCTTTTCTAAAAGTATCGTTGGCCTAGCAGAGTATAAATTTCATGGCCCTTGATCTCTTTTTCTTACAGGGTTTATATACAAATTTGAAAAAAAAGGTGCATAAGAGGTTGACGTGCTTGATGTTTACTGGTTTGTTTCAGTAAATGACATGGAGAACGGTATTTGGAAGAGCAGTACAATATGTACAGATGTCTCACACTGACACAAAGAAGAGTGTTGAATGGTAAAATCCTTTTCTATTCACAAGTGGTCTGCGGTGTCTTCTCACAGTTTTCTAGGCCTATTTCCCCTTGTGCTGAAACCTCAAAGGTGCTCCATAGAGTTATATTGGGAAGAATGAAGAGCTGTGTTGTTTTCTAATATGAAGAGCCAGCTATGAAGCATGCCAAGCCAGTAAAGAGCTGCAATCTACACTTCAGTTAAACTTGACGCTTTGGGGAATACCTGTGTAAATCGGTGGCAAACAAGGACCAGAGTTACAATGAGTAACTGCATCCCTTCAACTAGCCTTTTCCCAGTTGGTCACTGGAAAGTCAAATTAATGCAGTAATCCGAATGGCCTATGGTAGATTGTGATTAGTGCAATGCAAATCTTTTTCCACATTTCCTCTTGCCGTTGAAACATAGAGCAATGTTGGTGTCGCATTAACCGTGTGTATGTTTATTGAATAAGGATATTAATCTCCAGGTAGTAGCCGTCATTCCCGCAAGCCACCCCATGCCTTTTCTCTTCATTCACATCCTCTAGACTTTATGGATCCACAGTGTTTATCCCACGCCCCTTTGAAATCCTTCACAGTTTTGGTCTTCACCACTTCCTCCAGAAGGGTGTTCCAGGCATCTACCACCCTCTCCGTGAAGAAATACTTCCTGACATTGGTTCTGAGTCTTCCTCCCTGGAGCTTCAAATCGTGACCCCTGATTCTGCTGATTTTTTTCCGACGGAAAAGGTTTGTCGTTGTCTTTGGATCATTAAAACCTTTCAAGTATCTGAATGTATCATATCACCTCTGCTCCTCCTTTCCTCCAGGTTGTACATATTTAGATTCTTCAATCTCTCCTCATAAGTCATTTAATGAAGACATCCACCTTTTTGGTCGCCCTTCTCTGGACCGTCTCCATCTTGTCTCTGTCCCTTTGGAGATACGGTCTACAGAACTGAATACAGTACTCCAGGTGAGGCCTCACCAAGGACCTATATAAGGGGATAATTACTTCCCTTTTCTTACTTGATATTCCTCTCTCTATGCAGCCCAGCATTCTTCTGGCTTTAGCTATCGCCTTGTCACATTGTTTTGCCGACTTCAGATTATTAGGCACATCAGCCCTTCTCCCCCCATCGAATACAGTTCATTCGGATTTCCACTCCCCATATGCATGACTCCGCACTTCTTGGCATTGAATCTCAGCTGCCATATCTTCGACCACTCTTCCAGCTTCCTTAAATCCAGTCTCATTCTCTCCACTCCTTCCAGCATGTCCACTCTGTTGCAGATCTTAGTGTCATCCGCAAAAAGACAAACCTTACTTTCTATCCCATCCGCAATGTTGCTCACAAAGATATTGAACAGGACAGCTTGCTTGTTACGGCGGTTATTACCCCAAACCAAATAAGCCTGATACTTCACTTTCAATGCATATCCAGTATAGTTCTCTGCTTCAACGGCAGGGGGAATGAAGAAAAGATGATTTATATTCAGACAACAATCAACAAGGACTGAATTACATAGTCCGGGTAAACAAATAAGCATGGGTGTAGATTGCTTGTTACGGCAGTTACTACCCAGAATCAATTAAGCCTGATACTTCACTTGGAATACATATCCAGCGCAGCTCACTGTTTCAACGGCAGGGAGGAATGAAGAAAAGAGGATTTGTATTCAGACAACAACCAACAAGGACTAAATTGCACAGGTTGGGTAAACAAGCATGGGAGTAGCTTGCTTATTATGGCGGTTACTACCCCTAAACAATTAGCTAGATACTTCACTTAGATGCAGTACCAGCACTGCTATCTATATCGATGGCAGGGGTGGAAGGGAAATAGCACCAAAACATTACTTATAAGGGCCAAGAGTAACAGCTAAGTATGAAAAATATAAGTGTGAAAGCTTGCTGGGCAGACTGGATGGGCCGTTTGGTCTTCTTCTGCCGTCACTTCTATGTTTCTATGTTTCTATGTAATTGAAATCTTTTTTGAGCGTTCCAAGCTTTGAAATCAGTAGTCTATGCCCTAGCTATAATGGTATTAGACTACTGCAATATCATTTATTGGGAGCTTCCTGGTGGTTTAATTCGGAAGCTCTAAGTAGTATAAAATATGGCCATGAAAATTGTGATGGGTAACTCCAGACGGGAATTAGCTGCTCCTCTTTTACTGAAATTGCACTGGTTGCTGGTGAGGTTACGGTGCAAATTCAAAGTTTTGGTGCTTACTTTTAAGATCTTGCGGGGAATGGGTCCACCACATATGTCCCATAAGATATCTTAGAAATCAGCTAGACATACTTGTTCACAGTATTGTCCCCAACTTCAACTTCCCTTAGATAAAATATACCGATATGTTAAATTGCAAAATGTATTCTTTTCAATGACAGTGCTCAAATTATGGAATGATCTCTCTCTCTCTCTCTATCAGTTAGAGAAGAGACTGACTTGATGTGGTTTCAGCATAAAGTAAAAATCTGGCTGAAGGTATCTGAGCTTCTGAATTCATCTCTTGGAATTGTTTGTCTTGTTCTGATGCAACTCTGGCCTTTTGAGTAAAAGTATGAGTGATGATGTTGAAAGTAGATAACTCTTCAGGTAGGGACAAACAATGATGGTAGTACTGAATAACTTGTATATTGTGTTTGATATGTTATTTTTATGTTTCTTTGATTTTATTGTTGTTTTAATTTTTGGTTGATAATGTGTCCATTGCTTTGAACGATTTTACTGGAAAACCTGAAATGTGATTAAATTTTATAAATAAATACATTTCATCTGCAGTATCCATTCCCTGTTGTACTTTCTGTCCTTCCAAAATATTTCCTCTGAAAATATATAGAATCAAAATTGTTGCACAAAATATATATGATAATGGCACAATAGGTACACCTGAATTATTGGGTATACTTTCACAATGGAACTGGACACAGATCAGTTTCTCTGGCATTCCAAGCAATCATTGACATGGCTATTTTTCTCCCATCTTTAAAAGTTTTGATCATAACCGGATGAATCCCGCCCATTCAAACCTGAAGATTTAGGACAGGATTTACAACCAGGTTTTTTTTTTCCTGTCCCTTTCTAATTTTTCATCATTCCTGGATCCCAGCTGGAAACCCATTGTTTCCATGGCGCAGTAGCAAGTCCTTAAGAATTCAGGTGCTGGATTTGCTAACCACCTACTGTCTTATCTAATACATTTGTCTGGACTGCAACCATATTAGATCTGCTGTAGCACATTTTCCTGATCTGGCAAAGAGCATTTCCATTATCCAGGCATATCTTGTACTTACTGGCTATGTATGGCTGTTGCCATAATCAAGGGGACAAGTTTCAAATGGTCCAAGGTATATGCCACTTTTACTCAGTGTACTTCATAGCTAATTTCTTTCAAACTTAGCCAGTGCAAAACATGTGTGCAGGTTACTGGGCAGAGGTGTATGGTAAAATAGAACATGTAATTTATAAAATCCCAACCATTTCATTATATTGTATTATACAACTATTTATTTTGTTTGATGTAACTCCCTCCTTCCTTTCCCCCTTCATTCTCATCATCTGTTCATTGTAAACCGTTGTGATGTAGATACAAACTTCAGTATATAAAAGCTTTAAATAAATAAATAAATATGAATGCAGTTCTCCTCCCCCAACCAGAACCTCCCTTCCTCCCACCCCCAACCAGGAATGCTTCTTTATAAAGCAGGCTAAAAAGTACACCCACCGCGTAAGCCCACGCGTGCTCACGTCCCGGGCAGAGGAATGCAATTTTCAGAGATGCTGATTTACCCCTGGGGGAAATAGCATTGAACATTTCCCTCCCCTTCGTAATGTAAAGATCCAGCAGATGTTATAAAATCTGTAACCTTTTTTAAATGACCCTTAGAGGTCAGGTGTCATGTCAGCTCCTGGAAGTCATTTCAGGATTTTCACGATATGTTCTCATAAGCCTGGGAATATTGCAGCTACCATATTGTGCAATGTATAAGCTATACATTACCTCTAAGAGCTGAGTCGGACATATTTGTTTATAAAAGGGTTTCAGTTTTGGAGAGGAAGCACATAGCAGCCATATGCAAAAGGGCTCCTGGATGCAGGGTACAAAACAGTCTCATAAAGGTCTCAGAGGTCAAACTGATTACCTCCTCCGGCTTTGGAAGCCTGGGGCTCAGCTGGGTCACCTAAGTTCATAGCAGAGCTATTGACATTCAGCTGCATTGCTAAACTCATTACTAGATCAGCAGGGGACTGTCTGGCTCTCACATTAACTCTTCTGTGCAGTGTGCACTGCTCTTTAGGGAGCAGGGAGTGCAGAAAGCAGCATATGGAAAGCAGTGTGTTTATAACTATATCGTTATCATTTTAAGGTCAGCCTTCCATTGGAAGCAACATTTATTGTGACCTAGAGCTTGGCTTTAACACAGACATGAGACAAACTTTTCTTATACGGTGCACTAGGAAAGACTGTGGCACAGGCTCTGTCTTTCTACTTATCACATGCATTATTTATCCTCTCAGGGGTCACCTGTATGACCCTGCAGGACAGGTGCATTTTCAGCTACTGTGAAGCTAGGAACGGGAATTTCCATTGCCCTCAGCCACCAGCGTTAAGGCCTGGATCTCAATCCAAACTAAAATAACAGCAGCGCAGTACTTCAGCAAATAACATATATACCTACTACTCTATCTAAACCCAGTCAGCCTATAATTTTCTTTTAAGAGAAAGATGCAAAAAAAACCCACCATCAAGAGAAAGAAACCTGTTTTCTTGTCCATGCAGTTCATACCCTCCCTAACTTCAAAGGCTTCTTATCCTTGCCAGAAAAACAGTAATTGCTATTTTATTGCATTCAACATCCCTTTTTGACCTTTATAGAACAATAAACCAACTACTCTCAAAGACCTCCTTTTTTAATCCACATACTAGTTCCTCAGCAATATTTCTGCTCTTATTTCTGTTATCAGATTCAGACAAACTAAGAAAGGAACATCAAATGGAAAAGATCCTCATCTTTTATTGGATTCTTGCCAGCTGATTCATGCATGGTATGGAGAATTATTTTTTTTAAAGATGCATATAAAAATTATAAAAGCAATGGCTCCCCATCACCACCATCAGCACCACTACAGACCACAATAAATTACAGTGCATCATTCCTCCTTCCTGTACAGGAGTTTGAAATGCATTTCAATAAATGTCTTTGACGCTGAAATGGAAACAATTTAGTTCATTTGTAAGAAAGATGAAGGAGGATTGGGCCAGAGCAGTCTCCTGGTTGGCTATGTGGCTTGTCAGGAGCACTGTCACATGTAACGCAGGATCTCTCGTGTTCAGTGAGGCCGTCATGGTTGGGTTTGAGGGCACCGCAGAGGCGACACGCTCAAGCTCCCTGAGAAAGAGGAAGAGCTGAGAAACCAGCCTAGGTAACCACTCCCCTGCTGCTGGGAAGACAGTTGCACTATCAGAGTCTTCTGTCCCCTGGGGAGCTTCGATTTCCAGGCGCAGCTGGCAAGGAAATGGAGCTGTAAGGAAAAAAAAAAAAAGGAAAAAATATGGGAAAGCAAAGGAAAATAAGGTACCTTCACACAAGTGTGCGCACAGTTGCCCAAAGTTTCTCCTCAAACTGCATAGCAGCTGGTTGGTGCGAGGAACAGTTAATTCCGAGTGTACTCATAAAATATTCATCTTATTCTTACCTCGGAACTCGTTGTACAGTAACTGCAGACTGTGCCAGGTGTGGTGTCCAGAGGGAGGACTGAAACGGACTCAAGACAACTGCATGGGATCAGGCCTGCATTTAGCCATGGGCAACTGCTAGCTTGCCATGTTTTGATGTCACCAAATCCTCCAGCCGAAGGGGATCTTGCTTCCACTTAACCCGTAGGGCTGTGCACTGGCTCCACTCCTGCCTATGGGGGCCAGAGTTTAAGTCTGACCCTGCGCGGTGTCACAACACTAGGGTATCTCTGCTCTCTGCAAAACTGTTTGAAGTTATTATAAAAATTACATTTTTTTTTTTATTTAAACAATTTTATATACTGTTGTGCAGACAAAGTCCATCTCTACAGTTCACATTTTCAACATCTTAAAACAGGAAGAAGAAAAATACAGTTTCTCATAATTATAAATGTCACTAAAAACTATGGGGTAGATTTTCAAAGGGGTACGAGCATAAGATACGCGCATACCCCCCCGAAAACCTACCCCAAACCCCCCCCCTTGCGCGCGCCGAGCCTATTTTGCATAGGCTTAGCGGCGTGCGCAAGCCCCGGGACGCGCACGTCCCGGGGCTTCGTAAAAGGGGCGGGGAGGGGGCGAGTCCGGGGCGTGTCCGGGGTCAGGGGGCGGTTCGGGGGGACCGGGGGCATGGCACCGGCCCAGGGGCATGGTCGAGGCCTCCGGACCAGCCCCCGGGTCGGGTGATGGCGCGCCAGCAGCCCGCTGGCGCGTGCAGATTTACGCCTGCTGAAAGCAGGCGTAAATCTGCCAACAAAGGTAGGGGGGGTTTAGATAGGGCCGGGGGTGGGTTAGGTAGGGGAAGGGAGGGGAAGGTGCGGGGGGGTGGAAAGAAAGTTCCCTCCGAGGCCGCTCCAATTTCGGAGCGGCCTTGGAGGGAACAGGCAGCGCGCGCCGGGCACGGCGCGCACAAGTTGCACAAATGTGCAGCCCCTTGCGCGCGCCAACCCTGGATTTTATAAGATACGCGCGGCTACACGCGTATCTTATAAAATCCAGCGTACTTTTGTTCGAGCCTGGTGAGCGAACAAAAGTACGCGCTCGCACAACTTTATAAAATCCGGCCCTATATTATTAACAATAAAATTATAAAATTACCACAACTAAACTATAAGGCTATAAAAATTTCCACCAACTAAGAGACTGTGGAATATAAAATTTTAAAACTAATAAAACAGTAAAAGATTAGATAAAAGATTAAGCCTGCTAAAAAGTACTAATATAGAGCAAAAAAGTACTAATTGCCTGGGGATACCACCATTCACTATTACTCATCTACAAATGCTTGACGGAATAACCATGTTTTTAGTTCTTTCCTAAATTGCTTCTTATCTTGCTGCAATCTCAGGTCCGTTGGCATTTTATTCCAGTGTTTAGGACCCGCAATTGATAACGCGCGCTCTCGAACTTCACACAGGTGGGCAGATCTAATGTTCGAGATTGAGAGTAGTCCTTTGAAGCAATTTAGGAAAGAACTAAAAACAAATAATCATACCCCCATTATGTACAAAAGCAGAATGATTTTTGCAAGTATATTACTTACTCTACTGTGGGGTTTGGGAAGAATTATGCCTCTAATCTGAGTTTAACTAATGCCCTTCAATAAATCATCCATGAAAGAAATCCCCAAAATGATTCCCAAAAGGTGCTTTGGACCTGATTTTCAACGTCATTGACACACATAAAACATAGTTTCATGCACATAAGTGACAGTTAGCAAATAGCCCAGGGCTCAAGGTGTGAAGAAGGACACGTGTAACCCGATTTTGTTTTTACTTTTATGCACACCGGAGAGAGGCCTTCCGGAGTGTGGGGGCAGAGTGTGTTACAAAGCGGGCATCTGAGTCAACCTGCACAGGTCACTCCTTCAGCAAAGCAGGTGCAACTTTGGGCTGTGAGTTTGCGCACGTACCAGGGAATTTTCCAGGTAAGCTTATGCAGACTTTACCCCTACCTCCACGGTTATAAAAATGTACCCTCATTGGATACATTTTACCCATGGACTTTACACCAGTTTTCAAAGTAAAATTAGGCACGTAACTTCCCTTTGAAAATTATCACATCCAAACTAACCTTCCCTTCACCACAACATTTATTCCTGCTTATATGTACGCTTCATTTTTGGGGGGAAAAGTACAAGTATACTATTTAAAATTAAAATTAAAAAATAAGCTGCTAATTCCAAGCACTACTCCAACCTTGCCCAAAAAAACGCTTCTTCAGACTGTGGATAAAAGTAAGTGCATGCAGGCTGTGCGTGCATACTTTCACCTGGGTAAAACAAGCATGCCTAGAAACTGGCCACGTGACACATAGCTAAAAGTATACCTGGGGATCCAACAACTTGCTCACTCTTAAGTCAAGGGAAAAATAAGGGGATCGTTAGCTTAGGGGTGGCAACAGTGCACACAGTTTTGCACTTTCAAAACTGTAGGGCGGATTTTAAACTGCCCGTGCGTAAAATCTGGCCTTTACGTGCGTGGCCGGGCCTTCTGTGTGCCGGGCAATTTTTCCAAGAGGCCCAGCCATGCGCACAAGTGCCAGGCTTCCTGGAATGGGCGGGCCAGGGGGTGTGTTCTGGGTAGGGAGGGGTGGGGCGGGGCGGGACAGCGCTATTAATGGCTGTACTGAAGTCTCGCATGCCGACCAACTGCCGGCACGCACATCTTACTTCAGTTCAGGAGCTGAAGTTGTCAAACAAAGGGAAAAAAAGAAAAAAGGTAGGGTTTAGGGGGTGGGGAGGAGAGGGGAAGAGGGAGGGAGTATGGGTAGGGGGGTAGGGAACTGGGAAAGGCCTGAATGCATCGCTGTGCGGAAATTACAAAAATCCTCCACCCCGTGCGTGCCGCCCAGTGGCGTAGCCACGGGTGGGCCTGGGTGGGCAGCTGCCCACCCAATTTAGACCCAGGCCCACCCAACTGACACCGGAACTGCAAGGCTGTCGCGGGATCCCATCCCCGCGACAGTGAAGAGGAGAACCCATGCTTGGCGCGCCATCACGGCACACGTGGGGAAGCGGTCCTACAACCATATGGCCGACCGATCTTCCTGTTTGTGGGGGGAGGGGGGGAGCGGAAGCGCCGCGCACAGTTTCCGCTTCCTCCCCCCAGAGCAGGAAGATCAGCTGGCCTCTCCTGCAGCCACTGGCCTCCTGCTATCTTCGGGCCGTATGGCCGACCGATCTTCCTGTTGGGGGGGGGGGGGGAAGAAGAGTGGAAGCGCCGCGCACAGCTTCCGCTTCCCCCCCCAGCAGGAAGATCCCCCGCTTCCCCCCCCAGCAGGAAGATCGGTCGGCCGTATGGCTCGAAGATAGCAGGAGGCCAGTGGCTGCAGGAGAGGCCAGCTGATCTTCCTGCTCTGGGGGGAGGAAGCGGAAACTGTGCGTGGCGCTTCCGCTCTCCTCCCCCCCCCCAAACAGGAAGATCGGTCGGCCATACGGCCCGAAGATAGCAGGAGGCCAGCTGATCTTCCTGCTCTGGGGGGAGGAAGCGGAAACTGTGCACAGGCTTGAATGTGTATGTGAGGATGAGAATGGGAGCCTTGTGTGTGTGTGGGTGAAAATCGGACCCTGGGTGTGTATGGGAGTGAGAATGGAGTCTTGAATGTGTGTGGGTGATAATGGAAGCTTGAATATGTGGGTGAGGATGGAAGCTTGAATATGTGGGTGAGGTTGGAAGCTTGAATGTGTGTATATATGGGTGAGAATGGGAGCCTGGGTTTGTGTGTGTGTGGGTGAGAATGGAAGCTTGAATATGTGGGTGAGAATGGAAGCTTGAATATGTGGGTGAGGATGGAAGCTTGAATGTGTATATATATGGGTGAGAATGGGAGCCTGGGTTTGTGTGTGTGGGTGAGAATGGAAGCTTGAATATGTGGGTAAGAATGGGTGCTTGAAAGTGTGTATGTGTGGGTGAGAATGGGACCTTAAATGTGTGTATGTGTGGGTGAGAATGGGAGAATGGGTTTGTGTGTGTGGATGAGAATGGGTGCCTGGATGTGCGTCTGTGTGTGCATAAGAATATAAGCCTGGGGAGGGGTGAGAAAGTGAGAGCTTGTATGTGTGTCTTCAGAGAATGTGAGCTGGGGGGGGGGGGGGAGAGCATATGAGAGTTAGAGCCTGAGTGTGTGAGGGAGTCTGTGAGAGAAAGCATTTATGTATATATGTGTGTGTGTGTGTGGAAGGGAAGAAGACAGTAGTAGAAAAGACACTGAAGAGGAATTAGGAAATGAGCGACAAGGGAAAAAATGGGAAAGAGAGACCAGGACCAACTGATTAGAAAAATACCTATGTTAACCTTGTGCCCACCCAAAAAATCAATTCTGGCTACGCCACTGGTGCCGCCCACACATATGCGCGTGAATTATAAAATCCAGCGTGCATGTGTGCACGGCCTACAGATTTTCCACCATGCGCGCCGGCACACACATGGTCGAAAATTGATGCATCCATGTGTGTGCAGCATGCACACGTGGAAGATCTACCCCTGTGCGTGCTGTGTTGCATGGAAACGTAGAAATCTCTGGGATGGGTGGTTCTGAAAGGGGCAGCGTGAGCGCACTTTCCCTTTGAGAAGTGTTGCATAAGTCAACAAGGGTAAAGTAGCTACAGACCTTGCACCTACCTGCTTTGAAAATCAGCCCTTGGAATCTGAGCCTATTTGCAGATTAAATTTTAAAACAAAGTAAGATCTGCCTTTCCTGAACTCTTCATTGAACCTGTGTACATATCATCCGGTTCAGTGGCCTCCAGTGACAGTCTTCGGTTCTGTAAGTCAGATAGGAGCCATGTCCTGCTCTGTTTGGCACTTGTGGTTGCTGTTGCATAACAGAAACTGTTGAGAAAAGCAGTACAGGGACAGGATACACAGAAGCGAGGTGATAAATGTCTTAGAAATGATCAGACTGTGAGTTAAATCCAAAAAGAAATCTGCAGTGCAGGCAGGCTGCATGCTGACAAGTGAGATTAGAAATGCATCTCTTACCTTCCCCACTGAAACTCAAAAAAAACCAACATAGTCAGACTGGGGGGAAAAGGCATATACAAAAGGTGATTTTTTCCATGATGTGTTTATGGCAGAATTCCTTTGAAAATAAGGGCCTCTAGTTAGTAAGTTTTTTGATGTAAGTCACAAAGACACTATTGACTAGATCAGGTTATCAATGTTTGCAGGAAATGAGTCCTCAAGCTAGTGATCCCGTGTCCCTGGCTTCTCCTTTGCTCTCTTGTAAGATGATGTAGTCAAGGTTAATAGTATACCTGGACTTAAAAAACATTTGCACAAATTTCTGGAAGGCACATCTATTAACTGTTAGCCAGGTGGATGTGGGAATTGCAACCTCTTGCTTCTGGAAGTGAGCAATAGGGAATGGACTTCACCATTAGCATATGTTGGGGGTTTCTGAGTGACTCGGATTAGCCACTGTGGATGACAGGATGCTGGGCTCAATGGACCCACCATGGCATGTCTTATGTTCTCTATCATACCTGTTTGTTTAAATTTTTAATTTAGATTTAATATGTAGCTTTTCCAAAGCCCCGAGATAGGATTACAAGAAATAAAATAAAATACTGTACAATATCATAATAAAGGAAGAATAATTAGACTAGAATATATAGCACACACATAATTCAGGAAAAATAATAAAACAAAAAAAAACAAATATAACAAATAAAACAAATAAAACTCATTTATTTATTTATTTATTTTTTAACTTTTATATACCGATGCTCCTGTATGGGATACATATCGCACCGGTTTACAAGAAACTGAACTGTCGTTGGATGGCGGATACAATGAAACATAGGTACAATGAAGAAATTGTACATATCAAGAAATTATAAAAGTACAATTCAAAGTGATCAATAGCACTAGAAAAGCATAAGATAAGCATCTCGGATTTACCTCCCTTGTTGAATGTAACTTTGTTCTTCCTGTTTTATCTACGGTTTTGTTACAGTTCCCCCTTTTTGATGTAAACCGATCTGATATGGTCCCAACCATGAAGGTCGGTATAGAAAAAGTGTTAAATAAATAAATAAATAAATAAATCTCAAAATATGCAATGCAGAATGGCTTGACTGGCTAAAAAGAGCAGATTTTTAAGTGTGTAAGAGTGGGTATAATTGGATGAGCAGACTGGATGGACTGCTTGGTCTGTTTTTGCAGTCGTCCATTATAATATAGTTGCAGTATAAGAGGTCAAGAAAATAGAATTCAAGTTTACTAGTTTATACTGCTCTCAGAGAGGTTTTATCATCATTTATTATAATTATATAACCAGGAAAAACTCAATAGAAATAGAATAGCGGTCCCCTGACACGGACTGCGTTTCGACAAACTGCATTGGGAGGGATAAAATCAAAGAATGATTGTACTTTCTGAGTTTAGAAATGGAACATTTCCAGAGCTTGGTGCATCTGGGCTTGAAAAACGCTGTTCTCGAAAAAGCGCTGGGAAAGATTTTTTGAAAAATCCTGTTTTTCAAGCCCGGGGGTACCAAGCTCTGGAAATGCTCCGTTTCTCAGTTCAGAGAGTACAATCATTGATTGACTTGGTTCCTCCTGATGCAGTCCATGTCGGGGGTCCGCTAATCTATTTTTATTAGTTACGCAATTATAATAAAACCTCTCAGAGCAGTATAAACTGGTGGACTTGAATTCTATTTTCCTGACCTCCTATATTGCATCTGTATTACGGTTTGGAAATTACCACCCATTTGTGTGACTTTACAATATAGACCTAGAATGTATGGTAAGATGGTAGTCGTGGAAATCATGATATAATCTTCAAGATTATTCTGAGGTGTCTTTAAAAAATATTCTTTCATTCCCAAAACTCTGAAAAGTCTGGAAACAAACATGCATGCTGAAGTATTTCAATTTCCAGCATCACTAAACTGCAACAAATTTTTCTCATTTGCTCCCAGGGCCAAGTTGGTCACTCTAGATCAGCGGTTGTCAACCTTTTTCCTATCATGACACACCTGATGGACAACGCTCACATGTGTGACACCCTGCTCATTATAATCCTCGGCAGAAATAAAAGAAAAAAAGGCCCAGTATTACTTTTATTGTTAAGAATAGCAAGATTAGGGAAAGATAAGTACTCTGTCTAAACAGAAATTGCATAAATAGTAAACCTCCCATACCAAAACACCAACTTCCAGCACTCAAACAGTAACCACCTTACCTAAGAAAAAGCAACACTGAAAATATTACACCAGGCCTTAAAACTCCAATATTCCTCCTATTAGGAAAACAGAGCAAGCCAGGCTGCTATAGAGCCCTACACAGAAACTACACGCCAGCAGAAAACCTCACCTCAGTCACATGTGCAGACCTTCACCTATCAAAGAATAAAGAGACCAAACGGAAACCGCAACAAGTCAGAGAGATTGTATGCAGTGTAACAAAGGAAAAAAGAGAAACTTCACCAGTCCTCAAGACAAATCAAGAAATATCAAATCAATAGCAGTAAAACCACACTAACAAAAAGAACAGATTATTTCAAAACAGCTGATGAATGGAATATCCAATAACTAAAACTAAAATAAAAAATTTCAGACACCAATAAAATATTTCAAAACAGCAGGCACAAAGACCCAATAATTAAAAATAATAAGGATAAAAAAAATCCTCTGCTCTCCATATCTGGAAACGTTCGATTTCCAGGTGCCCTGACACTGATGTGAATTAGGAGGAGGATGGGGGTTGCTTGCAACTTTCTCCTCTCTCTCAGTCAGGCTCTCTCAACTTTCTATCTCTCATAGGTGCTCTCTCTCTCTCACGTAGGCTCTCATTATTACCGCTAACCAAATTGGTAGTGCGGTAATAATGGGAGACTTCGTTTACCCCAATATTGACTGCGTAAATGTATCATCGGGACACGCTAGAGAGTTAACGTTCCTGGATGGAATAAATGATAGCTTTATGGAGCAATTGGTTCAGGAACCAACAAGAGAGGGAGCAATTTTAGATCTAATTCTCAGTGGAGCACAGGATTTGGTGAGAGGTAACGGTGGTGGGCCGCTTGCAATAGTAATCATAATGGGGCAGATTTTCAAAGCGGTACATGCGTACCCCCTGAAAACCTGCCCCAAGCTCCCCCTGCACGCGCCAAGCCTATGTTGAATAGGCTCGGTGGCGCGCACAAGCCCTGGGACATGCGTAAGTCCCGGGACTTTCCTGGGGGCATGTCGGGGGCGTATTGGGGGGCGTGTCACGGCGGCATTCGGGGGTGGGGGCATGGTTCCGGCTGGCGCATGCGAGTTACGCCTGCCTCGGGCAGGCATAAGTCAAACAAAGGTAGGGGGGTTTAGATAGGGCTGGGGGGGTGGGTTAGGGAGGGGAAGGTGCGGGGGGAAGGAAAGTTTCCTCCGAGGCCACTTCTATTTTGGAGCGGCCTCGGAGGGAACGGAGGCAGGCTGCGCGGCTCGGCGCACGCAGGCTGCTGATTTTGTACAGCCTTGCACGTGCCGATCCCAGATTTTAAAATCTATTAAAATCTGGTGTACTCTTTCTTGTTTGCATGGGCGTACTTTTTAAAAATCTACCCCAATATGATCAAATTTGAATTAATGACTGGAAGGAGGACAGTAAGCTAAACTTTCAAAAGGGAAACTTTGATGAAATAAGAAAAATTGTTAGAAAAAATACTGAAAGGAGCAGCTACAAAGGCAAAAAGTGTGTAAGAGTCGTGGTCATTGTTAAAAATACCATCCTAGAAGCACAGTTCAAATCTATTCCACACATTAAAAAAGGTGGAAAGAAGGCAAAACGATTACCGGCATGGTTAAAAGGGGAGGTGAAAGAAGCTTGGAGGAGAAGTCCATTACCTGTTATTAAGTTCACTTAGAGAATAGCCACTGCCATTAGCAATGGTAACATGGAATAGACTTAGTTTTTGGGTACTTGCCAGGTTCTTATGGCCTGGATTGGCCACTGATGGAAACAGGATGCTGGGCTTGATGGACCCTTGGTCTGACCCAGTATGGCATTTTCTTATGTTCTTATGTTCTTAAGCTATTTTAGCCAAAAGATCTTCATTCAAAAATTGGAAGAAGGATCCAACAGAAGAAAATAGGATAATGCATAAGAGTTGGCAAGTTAAATGTAAGACATTGATAAGACAGGCTGAGAGAGAATTTGAAAAGAAGTTGGCTGTATAGGCAAAATCTCATAGTAAAAAGTTTTAAAATATATCCAAAGCAGAAAGCCTGTGAGGGAGTCAGTTGGACTGTTAGATGATAGAGGTGTTAAAGGAGCAGAGAAGATAAGGCCATCGCGGAAAGATTAAATGATTTCTTTGCTTCAGTGTTTAATGAAAAGGATGTTGGGGAGGTACCCGTACTGGAGAAGGTTTTCATGGGTAATGATTCAGATGGACTGAACCAAATCACGGTGAAAGAAGATGTGGTAGGCCTGATTGACAAACTGAAGAGTAGTAAATCACCTGGACTGGATGGTAAACACCCCAGAGTTCTGAAGGAACTAAAAAATGAAATTTTAGACCTATTAGTAAAAATTTGTAACCTATCATTAAAATCATCCATTGTACCTGAAGACTGGAGGATAGCTAATGTAACCCCAATATTTAAAAAAGGGCTCCAGGGGCGATCCGGGAAACTACAGACTGGTTAGCCTGACTTCAGTGCCAGGAAAAATAGTGGAAAGTATTCTAAACATCAAAATCACAGAACATAGAGAAAGACATGGTTTAATGGAACAAAGTCAGCATGGCTTTACCCAAGGAAAGTCTTGCCTCACAAATCTGCTTCACTTTTTTGAAGGAGTTAATAAACATGTGGATAAAGGTGAACCGGTAGATATAGTATACTTGGATTTTCAGAAGGCGTTTGACAAAGTTCCTCATGAGAGGCTTCTAGGAAAAGTAAAAAGTCATGGGATAGGTGGCGATGTCCTTTCGTGGATTGCAAACTGGCTAAAAGACAGGAAACAGAGAGTAGGATTAAATGGACAATTTTCTCAGTGGAAGGGAGTGGGCAGTGGAGTGCCTCAGGGATCTGTATTGGGACCCGTACTTTTCAATATATTTATAAATGATCTGGAAAGAAATACGACGAGTGAGATAATAAAATTTGCAGATGACACAACATTGTTCAGAGTAGTTAAATCACAAGCAGATTGTGATAAATTGCAGGAAGACCTTGTGAGACTGGAAAATTGGGCATCCAAAAGGCAGATGAAATTTAATGTGGATAAGTGCAAGGTGATGCATATAGGGAAAAATAACCCATGTTATAGTTACACAATGTTAGGTTCCATATTAGGTGCTACTACCCAAGAAAGAGATCTAGGCATCATAGTGGATAACACATTGAAATCGTCGGTGCAGTGTGCTGCAGCAGTCAAAAAAGCAAACAGAATGTTGGGAATTATTAGAAAGGGAATGGTGAATAAAACGGAAAATGTCATAATGCCTCTGTATCGCTCCATGGTGAGACCACACCTTGAATACTGTGTACAATTCTGGTCACCGCATCGCAAAAAAGATATTATTGTGACAGAGAAGGTACAGAGAAGGGCAACCAAAATGATAAGGGGATGGAACAGCTCCCCTATGAGGAAAGACTAAAGAGGTTAGGACTTTTCAGCTTAGAGAAGAGACGACTGAGGGGGGATATGATAGAGGTGTTTAAAATTATGAGAGGTCTAGAACGGGTAGATGTGAATCGGTTATTTTCTCTTTCAGATAATAGAAAGACTAGGGGGCACTCCATGAAGTTAGCATGTGGCACATTTAAAACGAATCGGAGAAAGTTCTTTTTCACTCAACGCACAATTAAACTCTAGAATTTGTTGCCAGAGGACGTGGTTAGTTCAGTTAGTATAGCTGTGTTTAAAAAAGGATTGGATAAGTTCATGGAGGAGAAGTCCATTACCTGCTATTTTTTCTTAGAGAATAGCCACTGCTATTAATTGCATCAGTAACATGGGATAGACTTAGTGTTTGGGTACTTGCCAGGATCTTATGCCCTGGATTGGCCACTGTTGGAGATAGGATTCTGGGCTTGATGGACCCTTGGTCTGACTCAGTATGGCATGTTCTTATGTTCTTATGCTCTCTCTTTCTCTCTTATACACACAGCCTTTTAATCAGGGTGGATTGCCCTATCAGGGGATCGGGCTTCCCCCGATGGACTGGTCACTCCCATCATGTGATTTTTTTTTTTAAACTTCCCGGCATATCTGGGAGGGCGGCAGCAGCAGCAAGAGAGGCTGCGGGATAGTGAAGAAGATCCACCGAAGCAAGGTCTCCATGGAAGCCCGTCCCCGTGGCGGCGAAGAAGGGGGTTTGCGGTGAGCCCAGGTGCGTGTGTGTGAGAATGTGGCCCATGCAACCACCCAGACTCCCATTCTCACACCCAGACTCCCGTTCTCACACCCAGACTCCCGTTCTCACACCCAGGCTCCCGTTCTCACACCCAGGCTCCCGTTCTCACACCCAGACTCCCGTTCTCACACCCAGGCTCCCGTTCTCACACCCAGACTCCCGTTCTCACACCCAGACTTCCATTCTCACACCCAGACTTCCATTCTCACACCCAGGCTCCCGTTCTCACACCCAGGCTCCCGTTCTCACACCCAGACTTCCATTCTCACACCCAGACTTCCATTCTCACACCCAGACTCCCATTCTCACACCCAGACTTCCATTCTCACACCCAGACTCCCATTCTCACACCCAGACTCCCGTTCTCACACCCAGGCTCCCGTTCTCACACCCAGGCTCCCGTTCTCACACCCAGACTTCCATTCTCACACCCAGGCTCCCGTTCTCACACCCAGGCTCCCGTTCTCACACCCAGACTTCCGTTCTCACACCCAGGCTCCCGTTCTCACACCCAGACTCCCGTTCTCACACCCAGACTTCCATTCTCACACCCAGGCTCCCGTTCTCACACCCAGACTCCCGTTCTCACACCCAGACTTCCATTCTCACACCCAGACTTCCATTCTCACACCCAGGCTCCCGTTCTCACACCCAGGCTCCCGTTCTCACACCCAGACTCCCGTTCTCACACCCAGACTCCCATTCTCACACCCAGACTTCCATTCTCACACCCAGACTCCCGTTCTCACACCCAGACTCCCGTTCTCACACCCAGACTTCCATTCTCACACCCAGGCTCCCGTTCTCACACCCAGACTCCCGTTCTCACACCCAGACTCCCGTTCTCACACCCAGACTTCCATTCTCACACCCAGGCTCCCGTTCTCACACCCAGACTCCCGTTCTCACACCCAGACTTCCATTCTCACACCCAGGCTCCCGTTCTCACACCCAGGCTCCCGTTCTCACACCCAGACTCCCGTTCTCACACCCAGACTTCCATTCTCACACCCAGGCTCCCGTTCTCACACCCAGGCTCCCATTCTCACACCCAGACTTCCATTCTCACACCCAGACTTCCATTCTCACACCCAGGCTCCCGTTCTCACACCCAGGCTCCCATGCAACATGGGAGCCTGGGTGTTTTCATGTGGGAATGGGTGCCTGGGTGTGTGAGTGACAGCTTGTGTGTGCGTAAGGGAGTATTTGAGAGAAAGCATGAGCCTTTGTATGTGTGAGAGAGAGAGAGAGAGGAAGGGAAGAAGATAGGAGATAGAAGAAGCAGAAACAGAAGAATGACCCTGGAGAAAGAATTAAGAAAAGACTGACAAGGGGAAAGTAGAAAAAAGAGACCTGGACCAACTGATTAGAAAAATAAAAAGATCAGACAACAAAGGTTAAAAAAAAATATTTTGAGATTTTAACAATTGGAACATGCCATCTTTGGGTTTGTGCATTTCTTATAATTTAGTATTTTAACAATTGGAACATGCCATCTTTGGGTTTGTGCATTTCTTATAATTTAGTATTTTGCTCTTTAGCCTTCCACTGTTCAGAGTCTGGTTTCTCAGGCTTTCTAGTTCAGTTTTGCCTGCATGTTTCTATTTCTAATTTGTAGTCCCTTATTTCTGTATTAGGTTCTGCCTGTGTGTGACTGAGTGCAGTATTGCTGCTAGCGTGTAGTTTTCTCTAGAGATTTGTAGCAGACTGGCTTGTTCTGTTATCCCAGTAGATGACGTATTTATGTTCTAAGGCCTGGTGTAGTATTTGCATTGCATCTTTTTCATAAGATTGCTGTTATTTGAGTCCTGAGAGTCAGTGCTGTTGTATGGTATGCAGGGCTGGTGCTAGCTTTTTTGCTGCTCTGTGTGTTGCATGTCTCGGTCGCAGCAGGCCCGCGACCGGCCCTGCTCACCCCTGATGCCCGGTCCCAGACCTGGCCCTTGTCGCCTACTTGCTCGTGCTCCTGCCATATTCCCAGGTTCCTCTTGCAGCTCCGTGGCCGTCTCCAGTCCCAGTCGGGTCTTTTCACATGCGCTGAGGGGGAGACGCCGTTATTCCAATCAGTTTGCCTTAGGCGCGCGCGCGTTCCCTGACTTTAAAGGGTTCTGCAGCGGGAAACCTTCCCGTGCCCCTAGATGTTGACGTCTCCGGGCCCTGCTACTTAAGGCAGGCCCTGCCATCCGGTCTTTGCCTTGGCAATAGGTCTCCACGCTTCTTGTCATGTGCTTAGTTGCTACTCCTTCATGTTCCTGTTCCTGCTTCTGTGCTTGTCTGTTCCAGTCCTGCGTTCCTGTTCCAGTTCCCGAATTCCAGTTCCCTGTTCCTGAACTTCGCTTGTTCCTGATTACCTTTTGGATGGATTCCTGGCTTTGACCCTCACTTGTTCCTGACCATGCCTTAGACGGATTATCTGGCTTTGACCCTTGCTTGCATCTGACCTTGTCTCCAGTCACCTGCCCTGACTTCAGCTTGCATCTGACCTTGTCTTCAGCTGCCTGCCCTGACTTCAGTTTGAACCTGACTTTGCTTCCAGCTGACTACTTGGACTTGGCCTTTCTTAGGCTCTTGCCTACTTACAAGCCCGGACTTAATCTGTTCCTGTTCTCTAGCCTGCTTCATCCTGTCCAGGCTTCTGGATCCAGGCCCTGTCTTGAACTCAGCTCCTTCGGACCCTATGTCTCCATTGCTTCCTGGCTCCCTGCCTTGAACATCCTTTACGGGATCAACCATGCGGAGGCCCACCCAAGACCAGCTGACCCCGATACCCAAGGGCTTAACCTGCCAAGCCCACACCTAGCACACATTACAAAAATGTAATTCCATAGGAGTTCCAAGTGTCTCTTTTGCAGGATTTTCTGGCTGGCACCACAGCAGTGCATGTAAATATAATATGCATGTTGTGAGTGATATTTTGCCTCAAAAGACTGTATTTTTGAATGTTCTTTTTTCATGTAAAATCTGTCAGAAATGCATAATTGAATTGTTGTGTGTGTGTCTGTAGAGGGTGTGCATGTGCAAGACTGTAAGATTTGCTCAGGGTACCTAATACCCTTCCCTTGACCATGGGTTCCGTTTGGGTGAGGGTGGGGTGTCAGTTTTTAAAAATACAGATTGCTGGAGGGAGCTGGGTTTTTTTTTTTGATGGGCCTGGGACAGAGACTGAATGAATCGGGGTGGGGGGGGGGCAGCAAAGTAATTGTTCGCACAGGGCAGCAAAAACATTAGCACTGACCCTGGAGGGGCCTACGAGGCCACAACAGAGTCTTCTGCAGACACAAGATACATGTGCTGCAGGGAAAGTGCATGAGGGCATCAGATACCCCATGGGCCAGTTTTGAAAAAATCCCCGGGCCGATATTTTCCTGCAATCCACCCCTTCTCTTAATTATACAATCACATGCTCTCTCTCACTCAAGCATACAGGTTCTCAGTTACACACTTACGTATATGCTGTCTCTCACACTCAAAAGATCTCAATCATATACTGGCTCTCAATCACACACTTACATACAGGTTCTCAATCACACACATACGTGCTGTCTCTCACACTCAAAAGATCTCAGTCACACACTTACATACATGCAGTCTCTCACACTCAAAAGATCTCAGTCACACACTTACATACGTGCTGTCTCACACACACACATATGCTCGCTCACTCACTCTCTCTCTCTGCCCCCACCGAACAACTAGCGGGAGCCACAGCCTCCTCCTCTTCCAGCCCTCGCGGCCTCAAGAATGGAGTCCCATCGGCTGGGGGGGGAGGAGGGTGCTATGCTGCTCTTCTGCTTCGGGCCGATGCTGCAGCACTTGTACCTAGCTCTTCTTCCGTGCGCGTGGCCGTTGCTCACCACTTCCTCTTCCGGGCTGTGGAGGGTGGGAGGAAGAGACCACACTGCGAGTGCCGCTGACTCCAGCTCTCTGCCACGTTCCACCCAGGCTATCAGCATTTCAAGCCCAGGCAGAGGAAGAGTTTGCCTCTCGCTGGGGCAGGGGGAGCAGCTGGACCAGCAGGGGACCGGGAAGTGTGGCGACACACCGGTTGAGAACCGCTGCTCTAGAGCAGGGTCAGTTCTTCTATGCATTAGTTAGACATCAAATCACAACTTCTTTTTTTTTTTTTAATTTAATTCTGGCGTTTATTGAAATTGTTCATGCTTTCTTCCAGGCTATTCTAGTTTAAAAAAAGTAAGGCTATGCATGCACATAGAGAGTCATCTCCTACTGACTGTCAGGTTGGAAATCAGCATAGGTTTTAATGGTGGCTTTTATTAGCCCACATTCCAAAAGTAAAGAAGACTTATGGGATCTCTGTGAATGTCTGTGACCCTAAATAACTTTTGTGTTTGGTGTGCTATCTATACCAAATCTTCAGGACATGTCGGGGGAGGGGCAGGGGAAAATGAGGATTTTGTCAGGTGTGGGTGTTTTTAGATTCGCACATATCCGCAGGCTGCGGGTACATATGTAATAGAAAATAGGCTCTCTTAGTTGTGGGTAGAACTTCCTGTCTTCTGTGCTGTTAAAATGTACCTTCTCACAGTAAATCAGCTATTCCTAAGTGACTGGACAGAGAGGTCAAACATGAGGCTTGTGGATAGGTAACCAAATGAGAATGATGTAAATTGACAAAAATCACCAATGACAGATGTCCCTCATGTACTGTCTGACTGTAAGGTGGTCTTTATCACTCATTCAGTATCTACCCTGGCTGATGTCACAAATGGTCACTATAGTGCCATAGCAGAAATTGGCTGTTGCAAAGCCTGACCTTTACCTTTGTAATGTACAGGATGCTCTAATGATAAGTCACACTACATAAAACTAATGCAGTGATCCTTCCAATATATTTTCAGTGTCACTAGTTTTGGATGCTTTCACCCTGTCTTTTGAAGAGCAGTGTAGGACAGGCTGAAATCACATACGAGAAACTGCATGTGTTTTCTGTAGCAGGACTTCCCAAACCTTGTCCTGGGGATCCTTACAGCCAATCAGGATTTCAGGCTATCCAGAATGAATATGTATGCGATAAATATGCATGTACTGAGTCTCCAGTGTATGCAAATGTTTCTTATCTGTATTCACTATGGATAGCCTGTAGGACAAATTTGGGAAGCCCTGCTCTGTACTTTGTATCACTTGTCTGCTTCTCCCTCCCTTCTGTCACAAAATTATTCAGAATTGTTAAACCATGAACAGATTGTCAGGAATAGCAGAAGGACCTTGCAAAACTGGGTCAATGTGGACAATACATTGAAATCCTCTGCCAATGTGTGTGGCAGTGGTCAAAAATATCAAATAGAATATTAGGAACAATTTGAAAAGGAATGGAGAATGCCATAGTGTCTCTGCATTGATCCACTGTGTGACCGCACCTTGAGTATTGTGTGCAATTCTGATCACTCTACCTGAAAAATGATAAAGCAGAAATAGAAAAGGTACAGAGAAGAGCAACAGAAATGGTAAAGGGGATAGAATGGTTCCTTTATGAAGAAAATAGATTAGGTCTTTTCATCTTGGAGAAGAGACCACTGAGAGGGGATAAAATAAAATCATGAGCTGGGTGGAAAAAGTAAATAGGGAATGGTTATTTATCCTTTCAAATAGTACAAGGACTAGGGGACACGCCATGAAACTAACAGATTAAAAACAAATCGGAGAAAGTATTTTTTCATTCAATGCTGTGAAATTTGTTGCCAGAGGACGTGGTCAAGGCATCTAGCATAGCTGGGTTTAAAAGGGGTTTGGACAAAGTCTGCAAGTAATTATTAACCAGGGAGATTTAGGAAAACCACTTCTTGCTTATTCCTGAGAGTGAGCAAAAAGAAATAGATCTGTCATTTCAAATCTGCTGACCTGGCCACTGTCAGAAACAAGATCCTGATCCCGGATTCATCAGTTACACTATGGAGACAGATATGAAGGTAATTTAATGAGATTTCAGTAAAAGTAGGTAATTAGATTTTTCTTCAGTTACTGAAAGATAGGAGTGCTCCCAAATACCAATCCGGGTCCCCCACACACATCACCAGGACCCCAAAAAAGGAGCAATGTCTTGAGCAGTCCTCATGCCAGCCCAGGAGCCCTTGCTGAGCTATTAAGGGGGTGGGACCTGTGCATTGGATTACAGGCCAGTGCTTTCCCAGCCTGCACTGTTGCTGCTGTCATTTAATCATGTCCCTGGGCCCACATGGTTTGGAGAGAAAACTTCCAGCTCTCTTCCCTCCTCTCTACAACTTCCACTGGTCCCGAATCTTTCAGGTGTCTACCGAGACCTCTGCTGAGACATGGGATGTCAGACTGTTTGGTTTTGAAAGGTAGAAGATTTCTCATCTAGTGAGATGAATAAAGACAGATATTGATATTTTGTATTTTTCTTACAATGTCATTTGAAGTTTCTCCCAAATCACTAATTTTGCTAATTTCTTTGATATCCATCCTTCGTAGATGTGTACTTTGTGTAGACTTGAACTGATCGAGACTAATATTCAATTCACGTTATAAAATAGCCTTGCTGCATGTACGTGTGTGCTCAATTTTAAGTGGACACGCACCAGTGCGTGCAAATCCCACTTCTACCATGTAAGTGGGGAAATTTTAAAATGGACACACGCCGACACCATTGATAGTTCTACAAGTTCATTCCCCTTTCGCCCAATTAAGGGCTAGGACTTCCAAATCCTTCTAGTTTAATTGCCTCCCTTCCTATCTATTAGCCATGACCCTTAAAATCCCGCTGATCTATCTTTTTTTTTGTTGTTTTATTACTTACACGTCATTCATAGCATAAGTAAAGTTACAAGGGGACCCCCCACGCGCACCAGTATGTGTAAATATGAGTGTGCAAATTTCACGGTAAAGCCCACCCAGACCGCGTCTATTCACCACCCCTTTTTTGAAACTTTTTCATCGTGCGTTCAGCTGCATGTACATGCATATCCTGGTGGCTTATAAAATCCGCTCGGCACGTGTGAGCCCAGCTTGTACACATATGGCCTAGCTTTGGCATGTGCCAGGCTTTTAAATTCACCTTTTAAAGTTTATCTGGCTACATGTAGCTGGCTAAGAAAAAGCCTAATCAGCTATATTTGAAAATAGCCAGGTAGGTTTGTAGTTGTCCAGTCTTGGGTGAATATGCCACATTTGCTGTGTAGATGGATAACGTGAGTTATCCATCTAAACAGTCTGGTTAGAATCACTGTTCAAAGGACCTAATGACTTTATTTATTGTTAAAACTTTTGTTCATATATTTGTTCATTTGTTCATATTGTTCATATGTTTCGATGTAATTCTAACTTTGGTTCTCTGTGAACCGACGCAATATGTACCATTACATGAACATCGGTATAAAAAAGCCTTTAAATCCATCTAAATGGCTTTTGAATATCTACCTCATCGTTTCTAAGGGCTTCATTCAAACAGGATATTTTCTTATTCTGTGACTAGGCAAAAAGAAAAAATCTTTATTGAGTAAGAATACCACAGAAATTCCTGACTTTTCTGGAGCTTTTTTATTAGGAAGAAAGACAGACTCTTTTCCAAAAAGAGCTAACAGCTTTAAGCTCATTTATGTTTCCTGCAATAGAGTTTTCCCATAACGGGTAATAAAAAAAATACCCTGTAAGTAGAAGCCATGAAGATATGGTCTAAATGAATAACGTAAATATAATGGCACACCAATGATGGATAGCAAAGCGGCTATCTGAATACTTGTTTGAGTAGAAACATAAAACATGATGGCAGCTTAAGACTTCAGGATCCAGCCAGAGCTACGGGCAGCCTCTCACCTTCTTCAACTAGCTGGTCTGTCTCCCCGACGCCGTCCCTCCACGGTCTGGAGACCGCCCATGTTCCACTTCTGCACAGCGGGCCTTGCCTCCTCGCGGCCCGAAGGCCACCGATATCATTTCTTCGCAGCCCAGAGGCCACCGACGTTTCCGCAGGAGGGGCCTTCAGTTCCGGCTCTTGCTGCAGCAGGGAGCTGCCCTTGATCCTCCTTTGCGGCTCGGATGCCACCGCTCTGACATCGGGTCTGGTCAAGGCCTGCTCCGGCCCCTCCTCTTCGCAGCAGCAGACACGCCGCTGTCCAGGGTCCTGCACTTCCTGTTTTCTGCTTCTAAGGAGCGAGGCCGCGTTCCTCTTCATGATTTAAAGGGCCCGCGGCCAGATATGCCCCGGGCCCCACCTGAACTCCTCCCAGGGCATCTCCTCATCTTCAGCCCTGCTTCCACTTCTGCCTTGCCTTCGCAACGGGCTAGTCCTCCCTAGGACTTCTTGTCTTTGCTCCTGCTTGGCTTTCCTTGTTCTTAGGGGATCCCTCGTCGTCTGTGTTCCTGGTCTCTCCTGAATGTTCTGTGTTCCAGTCCTGATGTTCCATGTTCCAGTCCCGATGTTCCAGCTCCTGATGATCCAGTCCTGATGTTCCGTGATCCAGTCCTGATGTTCCAAGTCCTGAGTAGCCCGTGCCTCCAGAGGTTCCTTGTTTTTAAATTCCGAATTCCAAGTCCCGTGTTTTAACTCTGAGTCTGTATCCTGTTCCGACTTCGGAGGATCCAAGGGGTTGCTTTGTTCCTGGCCTGTGTTGATGTCCAGAGCTTGCCCCGCTTCCCTCGTGGTCCACGAACAGCCGACTGGCTGTGTAGGACGTGTAGGGGACAATGTGGTCCGCGACCAGCCCAGCTGGGCTGTGTAGTGCGCCTGAGGGACTTTGCTCGTTCCTTGTCTGAGTCTCTATGTTCCAAGTTCCTTGTTTGAGTCTCCACATTCCAAGTTCCTCGTCTGAGTCCTCATGCTCCAGAGTCTTCGTCCGCCCTTGTCTCCTGTTCAGCCTGCCGCCTCTGCTGTTACCCAGCAGCAGCTCCGAAAGGGCTTGGAATGGTCGGAGGACTACTCAGAGACCAACCTTGAGTGGTTGGTCTCACCGAGGTCATGCAGGTCAGCAGGGGCCTGGGCTTGCGGTCCTAGCACCTGCCTCGGCACTTCCTTGGAGCTCCTCTCCAGGTTCGCCGAGGCCCAAGGGCACACTTCTCCCCGGGATCGGGAGTGCCCCCTAGTGCTCCCTCCTTCGTTTCCAGAACATCGTCTGCCCATTTTTCCCTTCCTGTTGTAATACTGTTGACCCTACCATAGTGGCATTCATTTATAGTCCTTGAGGGCCACAAATCAGTCAAGTGTTCAGTACATCCCTAATGAACATGCATGAGATGGATTTGTATGCACTTGCCTCAGTTCTAGGCAAACATATCTCATGCATATTTATTTGGATATCCTGAAATCTTGACCTGTTTCCATTCCTAGAGGATTAGAAGTGAATACTACTGCTTACCCGATCTCTGGCTATTACGTTTGGCAGTTTGCGGGACGTCCCCACAAGCCACCTTACTTACCCCTGATGTTACCAACTGCTGGGCTTCCCCTTGCTGGACCTTTCTAAAGCGGCAAGACGCCGCCATGACTACCACTTCTAGCTCCTCGATAGGTATTCGCCCGCCCGACATCACGATATTTAAAGGGCCCATGGTGGAAAAAGGCTGCAGCACCCATTGATGACATCACCAGCATTAGCCCTATAAAAGGGCTCTATAATCACCTCAGCAACGGGTCTCCTGCATTCCTTGTGCAGTGAGGGTTGCTTCTCCTGAATTCCTGCTTCCTATGTCCTACTTCCTGCTTCTTCTCTCCAGCCTGCCTCGTCATATCTAGCTCCACCTGTCCTCCACCCATCCTACCTTGTCAGTACTCCTCCTCCTTGCATTAGCTTCAGACTGACTCTTGGATCTGACCCTTGCCTGGATACTGATTATTCTTGTTTGCCGCCTGCCTCTGACTCTTGCCTGGCCCTGGATCACCGCCTATGCCATTCTCATAGGGACTCTCACCTAAGTCCTGCCAGCCTTCAGAACCAAAGGACTCAACCTGCAGGTAAAGGGGCTGGTAGAGATGAAGTCCTAGTCCAGTCTCTCATCAGCAGAGCTCCTACAACTGTCAATGAGTGCCTATGAGGTTCACCTCATAGACTGCATCAACACTCTTTTTACCCTTGCATCCCACAGCTGAGCATCCTTGACATGGGTAGGCAATCCCTGTCTTCAAGAGCCACATATATCTGCTCTTCAGAATAACCTGAATAAAGAAAATGAATTAGGCTCTTAGATCAAATGTAAACATATATTTCAGATAGATACTCCTTGTGGATATTCTGCAAAAGCTAGATGAGTTTTGGTTCCTGAAGACAGGAGCTGCCCACCTCAAGTCTGGATCTTCATAAGCCATCAAAACTTTTCATTCACCCTGAGAATGAATCACTGGCTCTGATCCAAGTCACACATTTATTTATAAATAAAACCAGAGCGAAGGAAGTACTGGTAACAGTACCAGTTTACATAAATGCAACCGCGGAGCAGGATAGCTAACCAATCAGCTTTTGCTCATCTTCCAAATGTCTTCTCTGCTTTCATGCAATCCCGGTTTTCATGTAATCAATAGAAAATAATTCATTTTTCTTGGCATGGGAAATGGTTTTCGTTAACATTTGAATCCAATTCACATCTTATAATGAGCTCATTTAGTATTCATATGGAAGAACATGCACCTCCATGGGTATCCCAGTAACATTTCACTCTGGATAATGGACACTTAAAATCTCGCTGATTATTCCCCAAAGGTGCATAATCATCCATAGTATTCCGGAATAATTATGCTTCACATAGAAGTTAACAAGGTTGATGACTCCCAGAAACTGTAAGAGATTTTTTTTTAATAGTTTAACCCTTTTAACTTTCACCCAGGGACAGCAGACAAAAGGAAATAATCTTTTAAGGTCCGTCAACTAATTACTGCAAACACTACTTGAAATTCGGTGTTCATTTTAGCTGCTTTTTAGCAACCAGCAAAAAAAATGTACCTTCCCAAAATGAAACATTCCTTTCATTTTATTAAATTATGAACAAATTTACATACATCTTTTTAAAGCATTGTTTATGCAGACACTATATAAAGTATACATAATTTTATATTAATATATTTTTTAAAAATTATGTCCCCATAGGCATTTGTAGATGGGGGGGGGGGGGGGGGGAGGCTAATATCTTGTATTCTACTGCTTATTTCAAACATTTAAAAAGGAAATATTTTAAAAAATCTACTTTTAGAATATTAAGCACTACTATGGAAGTAGACTAGAGCAGCCCCAACAGCTCAGCTGGAGTTGGGGGTCATAGAGTTCTTGCCCAGCAGGGCAGCATTCTGAAATGAATGGTGACATCACAAAAGCAATGTGACACTTCCAGTCAAATTACATCAGGCCAAAGCAATTTCTTCTGAAGTTAACTTTCAACATCATTTCCTTTTAAGAAAAATGCTGTTCATTGTAGGCATACACTAAAACACCAGTGTGTTCCATTTAGTTTTGCATACAGTTTAATAACTCAAGTGTGTGGAATGTACAATACGTGCCCTGAGGGCAGCCAAGCCTCTAGTTTTCATCATGCTTCACACTTGTATCAAGTTTAGATTCCCATTCTGCTGGTCCAAAAATGTAGGGGGTAATTAGGATTTATGCTTGTAAAACAGCTTTTGAAAATTTCTGCCTTTACATGCGTAACTCCTTTGAAAATTCACTCCATAGGACTGAATTTTCAAAAAGGTTTTACGTATATAAATGGGCTTTTGAAAATTGCTATGATATATGTACCTCTTTTGAAAATTACCTCCTTAAAGCTAGATTTTAAAAGACGCGTGTCGTTCCTGGCACGCGCACAAGGGCACACTGATTTTATAACATGTGTGTGTTGCCACACACATGTTATAAAATACGATACCCATGCGCACATGCACGCTCGATTTTATATCGCCGCACACATGTGAGCGCGGGTGCCCAGTCGCGTGCACAAGGGAGGGGGGAATTTTAGTAAAAACCGCATAGTGACACGATCGGGCCTAAACCAGTTCCCTCCCAGTTCGCTCCAATTAAGGAGCGTACTGGGAGGAAACTTTCCCTTCCCCTGCCCTCTCCTCCCCGACCCCTAATCCTACCCTATCTGCCCGAATCTTTTTTGTTTTGAAACTTACTTCCTCTTTAGATTTGAAGTAAGTTGTGCACGCCGGCAGGGGGGTCACCAGGACAGTGCAAAATGGTGCTGACCAGCCGGCCCCCGCCCTGCCTAGATCCCGCCCCCAGCCCGCCCCTTTTCACACTGCCGGCACTTCTATGCGTACCAGGAGATACACGTGTGGCCAGGCCGTTTTGAAAATGCACTGGGCCCCGCAACGTGTGCATCTCTCCGTTTCAGCATGCGCCAGGTTTTGAAAATTCACTCATCCAAGCTTACCTCAGATGTGCAGTCACAATAGATATAGGAAATCCCTGGATTGCTCCTGCCCTTTCAACTTTGCAGACCCGAAGAAGGAAGAAAGCAAAATTGTGGGGTGGGGGTAGGAGATTTTTGAGGAAGGCCTGGGTGGGGGGGGGGGATAATTTTTCTGATTTGGTGCTAGAGGGGTGATTTATTTTTGTTTTTTCTTAAATGTAATATTTATTTCAGTTCAGTAAACAAATCAAACCAAAATAAACATTAAGGGCCAGATTTTCAAAGGGGTACGACCTTAAGATACTCGCGTACCCCCCGAAAACCTGCCTGAAGTTCCCCCTGCGCACGCCGAGCAAGCCCCGGGAGAGCATGTCGGGGGGGCGTGTCGCAGCAGTGTGTCATTTGGGGGCGGGGCCACGGGCGTGGTTCTGGCCCGGGGCGTTTCAGGGGCACGGCCGAGGCCTCCGAAACGGCTCCTGGGCCTGGGAATCGTGCGCCGGCAGCCGGCCCGGCGCGCACAAGTTACGCCTGCCTTGGGCAGGCGTAACTTGTGCAACAAAGGTGGGGGGGTTTAGGTAGGACTGGGAGGTTGGGTTAGGTAGGGGAAGGGAGGGAAAAGTGTGGGGGGGTGGAAGGAAAGTTCCCTCCGAGGCCGCTCCGTACAGAGGCAGGTTGCGCGGCTCAGCACGCGCAGGCTGCTGATTTTGCAGAGCCTTGTGCGCGCCGATCCCGGATTTTAACAGATACGCGCGGCTACTTTTGTTTGCGCCTGGTGCGTGAACAAAAGTACGCGTGAGTACAAATTTGTAAAATCTACCCCAGAATGAACAAAAACCCCAACTGAAACAAACAAAACAAAGAAATGAAAATATTTTCCCAGTGCACCTGTCCTCATTTTTGACCCTGGTTTTCTACCATGCACAAGGTTAGTTCTCATGCTTACCTGTGTGAAGAGGCGTCTCTGACCTCAGCTCTCTCAGAGTCCCCTATTAATGAGAGCTAACCTTTATTTAATGGACAAACATTATGATCTTTTTCTCTCCTGATCTTATTTTTATACAACATATGGACTGTCAATGTAGGACATAGTGAATGTAAGGGACCAACCTTTCTCTATCACAAAACAGAAGTGGATAACGTTGTTTTAGGAAGCTGTTCTGAAATTATGGTGACTCCACAGATTTCAGACTCGGGAAGGTCTGGCCTTTTGCAAAAATAGCCCATTGCGTAATATTCAATAGAATTGAAATGTACAGCCTGAAAACCAATTACTAGTGGAAATATAATCAGGTCCTCAGTACAGCGGGTAAATTAATTAGCAGCATCTGATGTTCTATAGCAAGACTTTCTGAACCTGTCCTGAGGGCCCTGCAGTCAGTCTTCAGGGTGTTCACAATAAATATGCAGATATAATTGGGCAATTCTGGATTTCTAAGGTTGTACATATTCAATTTGGGTAGCTTGGAAATCCAGTTGACTGGGGTCCCTAGGTTTGGGAAGTCTTTTCCTATAGGAAGAAACTATATACTGAATGCTGCTGCTTCTTTTTGAGGGGTTACATTGGAGTTTCCTTCTTGAGAAGGTGGCAAATATCTGGAATTGCCTACCAGCAAAGGTGTTAGTAACCAGAAACGTGTCAGAATTCAGGCCCATTTAGGACAGATATAGACAGAAGTGCTAATGGCAAGGGAGACTGAATAAGGGCCCTGGGGACACAGTCGGCAAGGGGCGGTGAGGCAGGCTGGATACTTCCAGAGGTCCTCCTCTGCTAAAAAATGCTATAAAGAACAAAACATTTCTCCTTAAAAATACCTTTAGCTTCTTTTGAGGACAAAATAAAATTATGCATTGGTATTTTGGAAATTATAATGTAGATTTTTCAGATGGGTAAGTGGCAAGGTCCTAATTTGGTTCAACTCCTTCTTGTCTGACAGGCAACAATTTGTACTTTTTGCTGACCCCTCATCAGCAACTTGGATTTTGAACTGCGGGGTTCCCCAAGACACTATAATATAACCAGTACTTTTCAACATATACCTCAGACCACTAGGACAACCGATCCTTCGATATAAAATCCTTCATCTGTGCAGATGATGTCCAGCTCTTGCTACTAATGGACCCGTACCCATCAACATCTAAAGCTTAGTACATGTCTCACAGCCATACAAGAATGCACTGAAAACAACAAACTGTCTGCATCCAAACAAAATGGAGATTCTTTGAATACAAAACATATACAGATAAGTACCTGATGTGGAAATCCCATTTGGAACCTATGTGCCCCCTCTGAAAACACAATTAAAAAGCCTAGGAGTCTTGCTGAACTCGTAACGCATGCTCCCATTTATCTAGGCAACAGTAAAAAGCTGCCTCTTTCAATTACGTAACTTACAAAGATTGCATCCTGTCATGGAGAAGAGGAGCCTAATTGCAGTAGTCCATGATGCGGTAACCATATGATTGGATTACTGTAACACTCCATGCAAGGGTCTAACTAATCAAGCCTTCTGCAAACTCCAGATAATTCAAAACTGCTGCATGACCATATCACACCTGCTGTCCTACATAAACTACACTGGCTAACAGAACCAAATTCAAAACCATGATTCTGATTTTCAAAGTTTTAAGAGGAGACTGCCCTATTTACTTGAGAGAAAGACTATCCTTACACATCCCTTCCAGACATTAAGATCCTCACTGGGAGATTCCATAACACTCCATCAACAAAAGAAATCACAAGACCAAATACCCCTCGAGGATCTCTCTCAGGAGCAGCACCTGCCCTATGGAGCTCTCTCCCAGAAGAGCTCTGCCAAATGCATGACTACTCCCACTTCAGAAAGCAGGGGAAAGCTTGGCTTTTCGGCCTGTCCTTTAATGCCAAACGCAAAACTTCCTCCCCTCTAGGAAGAAAGTGAAACAACCACACGTGATAAACTGTTTGACACCAACCTCAGTGGCTTGAACATGTTGCTACAATCTATTGGGGGCTATTTGCTGAGAATGTATTTAAGTTTAATAATTAGCATTTTGCTGATGCTGTTGAAACTTAGTCATCATTGTTGATTTATTTCAGGTTTAGTCGTTTCTATGCACCTTAGTATTGTTAAGAGACTAATGATCTCTAATTATATACTGCTTTGCTAAGACGTTGTTCCCCGCCTTGGGCAAATTTCTTATTCAAAAAGGCGGGCAATAAATCCAAATAATAAAATAAATATTGTGGTTGCCATGTTTATCCACCTAGATATATACAGTACTAATAAAAACAAATTGTAGTTGATACCTTTTACTCTCAAGTTATATTTAGTTTTTGTCTATCATCCTGCTATTATTATCCTCATTGTTTAACCTCGTTAAATCACAGAATATGGAATATCTATGTTCACTCTATAATTGCAATGTTTAACTCGTTAATTGTTTTTAAAATACGGAAACGTTTGTTATTGTGAATGTTCAATGTTCCATGTAAAAAGCCCCGGTCAGACCTCCCAGACCAGGGCAACTTATCGTTTCATGTAAACCGGATTGATTTGTATCTAATACAGGAATTTCGGTATATAAAAATTAAAAATAAATAAATAAATACCATTTCAATGTTCTAATAGCACCAGATTCTTGACTAACTATGAAGGTTTATGCCCCCTTCAGCTGGTCAGTGTAGTCGCTAGTCACAAATATATTGTTAGCCTAATAAAAAGGTATTATTTACAGTTTGTTTGTTTGTTGACTTCCATTTCTCATATATGGGTCTTGAATCTATATATCTCAGTATTTCATCTCAGGCAGCCTTCAGGGCAATCTTTATAATGAAATTGTAAAAGTATCAATACATTGTATTTTTTTCTCAAAATGATATATTGCTCCTTCTTTTTTTCTTTGTTTGCTGAATTATAATCCCTATGTATGCTTTAACGTTTGGCTGTCGTAATGACCATAAGAAAGCAAAAATAAGGTGGCCATTGAGACACCATCCAGCTATATATACTCCTTCCCTTTGAACTCCTAAGAAGTTAAATTACTTTTAGAGTCGGTTCTCATGCAAAAGCCAACACACACTTCCTCCACCTGCAAGTTACTCAAATGAAATGTGAGTCAAGTTTAGCACTTCCTGGAAAGGCTAAAGCATTTCACGCGCTTTGTATGCAGCCTTCAAAGCTGAAAGCATTTTCCCCTTTATAAAGCTATATTTAGCAGATCAAGACCATTAAATGAATTGACGTAGTGACTGCGGGGGGTCTGTGAAGTAAAACAACACAGCAGCAGCACAATAATATGAGACCTCATAAAAAGGAAGAGAAACATCTGGAAAGGAAAGCCTCAAGCTATCAGGGCAATGAAGATTTAATGACATTCTGTTTGACCCCTAACAAAATATTAGAAACTATTGTGATGACAGTTCCGTCTAGAAGCTCAGAATGAGGGTCATTTTCTGTAGCTCATACTTTGTGTACACACAGACATTTAGCTGAAATTTCAAAGCAGATTTGTGCAGACAGATCTGCTTTGAAAGGCTCTGGGTGACTCCAGCACACATGTACACATCCACGCAAGAAATTACCATTGCTCCTGACCTTAGGTTGGTTGTGTAGTATTTTTAGAGTCCATCATATCATGTAGACGTACACATATTTGTTGCAGGGATTTTCTGTATCTATTTAGAACCCCACATCTGAGGTGGGCGTTAAGCTTTGGGACCAGAAGAATGAAATCTAAACTTTATACAGGCAAGAAGTGTGATGAACATTAGAAGCTAGGTTGACCTCAGGACACATTCTGTACATTCCACACTCTTGAGTTAAAATAAGTTCAGGGAAAATAGTAATTGACTGTGAGCCCAAATAGAATGGAGACTGTATTACCTATTACTAGCAATTTGAAAGAGGGGTCGATATTTGAAAAGTTGTATAGTTAACTTTGGGAGTTAATTGGATAAATCTTCGGTACTGAAATTCATCCCCCACCACACCCCCTTCCCGCTTAGTGGGTACATTTTGTGTTTATACCTAGCACACACAAAATTTACTCATATAAAAAGAGGTGGGGTTGGAGGTATTCCCAGATAAAGTCATGCGCCTAAATCTGCTCAGAAAAACAGCTGTCCTAAAGTTAGCCAGATGAAGTTATGCACATAACTTTATCTGAGAATGTTCAGCCGCAGACTTGTTATGCACATGTCCTGCTCAATATTCAAATAAAGTTAAGCAAATATCTTTATCTGGCTAACTTTCCTGCTCATCGGCTTACTGAATATTGACTTCATAAAGTTGACAATGCACACTATGTTGCGGACTGGACGGTGAACCCTTGGGCCGGCCTGGCGGAACAGAGGCTCCGCTGGAGAAGATGAGCCAGGAGGCAGAACTATGGCTGGAGGCCAAGTGAAGTCTTCGCCCTGGAGATCTGAGATCCCCCCAGGAGGAGCCCGTGAGGATCCGGATCGCTGGTGGCAGCAAAGTAGGTGGTGGCAGCGAAGTAGTGGAGAGAAGAAAACTTCACCCAGGAGGAGCCTGTGAGGACCAGGACCGCTGGGACTTAGGCAACGGCAGTGAAGAGGTGGAGAGAAGATAAGACGATCCAGAAGTCGAGGCGGGCAGCAGACACGGGAAGACAGGAGCAGGCCGGAGTCAGGAACCAGAGAATCAAACCTAGGACTGGAGCAGGAACAGCAGGAGCGGATACAGGAATAGCTGGACGCAACTTGACACTCACATGGAGAGACCTCGTTGCAAGGCAGTTCTGTGGAGGCAGACGCCGGCTTAAATACTCTGCCGGCGTCTGACGTCATTTTGGGGGCTGTCCAGCACTTCCGGGTGCTGGACCTTTAAAGGGTTCCCCTTCACGCGCGTGCGCGTTCCATAGCGGGGGCGGAGTCACGATCGGGCCTCGGCAGCGTCTCCCTCGTGGAGACGCTGCTGCAACGCAGCCTAGCAGGCTCGGACCATGGCGGTTCCCGACGCGGCTCAGAGCAGGGGAGGCGAGGTAAGGACCCGGTTGCTAGCCTAGCGACCGGGACTGCAACATACTAATACTGTATTTTCTTCACTTGAACAGATGTGCTCCAGTGTTGCCTAACTTTTGGACATTTGGATTAGACTAAGGGAATGATTCCCATTCTGTGTCTATGTGAAAGAAGTGGACTAAACCTGGCCCCAAGTATCAGTCCAGTCTTGGGTGCTTTGGCACGTAGTACGGTTGTACGTGATTAACTTGCATTTTGGATTTGGATGAATGGCTTGGCAAAGGAGATTACTTAGAGGTAAATTTTGAAAGGAGCGTGTGTGTGCCCATAAACGCATATATAGGACACGTGAGCAAAAATATGCTCAATTTTATATCGTGCATGCAAGTACATGCGTACCATTTAAAATATCCCTATTACGTGTATGTGTGAAGCCTTTACCCGCATACTCACAAGTATGGGGGGGGGGGGGGGGAGAGAGAGACAATCTAACACTCTATATATCTTCCACTGTAAGAGGGGCACTTTCAACTCAGGGTGAGTTTTGGGGGGCAGCAGTGTTACAAGGGTCAACAGACCCTTGCGCCCTAGGCAGACCAATGTAACACCCCCCCCCCCCAAAACCCACCCTGAGTTGAAAGTGCCCCTCTTGCAGTGGGAGATTATATAGAGTGTCAGATTATCTCTCTAAAAAAAGTCTCTCTCTCTCTTTCTCTCTCCCCCTCCAATATTTGGGATCCTTCTGGCCCCAAATCTCCAGCTTTGCACAGAATGCCCGTGCCCTGCCCCTTTTCTGCCGACTTATTCTTGAAAAGCGTGCTTCCCGGCTTTTTAAAATTCACGTTGCTCGCGCGGTCCACATACGCATGTATGGGGCTGTATTTGCACAAGCAGCACTTTTAAAATCAATCTGTTACTGATCAAGGATTGATTGCAAAAAGTCAGAGGAAGGAGGCTTGATTTTAGCATTGGCTTCTGAGTTGGGTGAATTCATGGTATGCAAATTCAAGTCATGCCCTTCCAGTGTCTTTCTATCCTAGGAGCGAACGTAGCAAGAAATAAGCTTTTCCAATACCATATATTATGCAAGATACAGAAAAACAAAAGGTCTTATGTTTATTAAAAAAATATATTCTTATACCTCTTACATCTCAGTTGATAATTATATACTTTGGGGTAGATTTTCAGAGCCCTGCTCGCCTAAATCCGCCCAAAACCGGGCGGATTTAGGCGAGCAGGGCCCTGCGCGCCGGGAAGCCTATTTTACATAGGCCTCCCGGCGCGCGCAGAGCCCCGGGACTCGCGTAAGTCCCGGGGTTCTCGGAGGGGGGCGTGTCGGGGGGCGGGCCCGGTCGTCGCGGCGTTCCGGGGGCGTGTCGGCAGCGTTTTGGGGGCGGGTACGGGGCGTGGCTACGGCCCGGGGGCGTGGCCGCGCCCTCCGTACCCGCCCCCAGGTCGCGGCCCGGCGCGCAGCAGGCCCGCTGGCGCGCGGGGATTTACGTCTCCCTCCGGGAGGCGTAAATCCCCCGACAAAGGTAAGGGGGGGGTGTAGACAGGGCCGGGTGGGTGGGTTAGGTAGGGGAAGGGAGGGTAAGGTGAGGGGAGGGCAAAGGAAAGTTCCCTCCGAGGCCGCTCCGATTTCGGAGCGGCCTTGGAGGGAACGGGGGGAGGCAGCGCGGCTCGGCGCGCGCAGGCTATACAAAATCGATAGCCTTGCGCGCGCCGATCCAGGATTTTAGTGGATACGCGCGGCTCCGCGCGTATCTACTAAAATCCAGCGTACTTTTGCTTGAGTCTGATGCGCAAGCAAAAGTAGGCTGATCGCGCGTCTTTTAAAATCTACCCCTTTGTTTTTGTCTCTGAGTTACTTCTTTTGCTACACATATATGGGCCAGATGCAATTTTCCCCATAGACACAAAGGGGTAGATTTAAAAAAACTGCGCCCACGCATACTTTTGTTCGCGCGACCGGCGCCAACAAAAGTATGCTGGATTTTAAAATCCAAGGTCAGTGTGCGCAAGGCTGTGCAAAATCGGCAGCCTGCGCGCGCCGAGCCGCGCAGCCTGCTAACGTTCTCTCCGAGGCCACTCCGAAATCAGAGCGGCCTCAGAGGGAACTTTCCTTCCACCACCCCCCCCCCCCAACACCTGCCTGAGGCAGGCGTAACTTGTGCGCGCCGGGCCAGCTGCCAGCGCGCCATGTTCCGGTCTGGGGGGCTGGTCCGGAGGCCGCAGCCATGCCCCCGGAACACCCCCGGGCCGGCACCACACCCCCCGGAACGCCCCCGAACGTCGCGCTGCCCCCCTAATAAAGCCCTGGGACGCGCGTAAGTCCCGGGGCTTGCGCGCACCGCCGAGCCTATTCAACATAGGCTCGGTGCGCGTAGGGTGAGGTTGGGGCAGGTTTTTGGGGGGGTACGCGCGTATCCCTTTGAAAATCTGCCCCAAAATGGGAGAAAACCAATACTACTCTCCTGTGCACGCGATTCAGTAACTTAATTTATTTAAATTAGGGCCCGCAGTAAAAAGAGGCGCTAGGGATACTAGCGCGTCCCTAGTGCCTCTTTTTTGACAGAAGCAGCGGCTGTCAGGGAGTTTGACAGCCGACGCTCAATTTTGCCGGCATCAGTTCTCAAACCCGCTGACAGCTACGGGTTCGGAAACCGGATGCCGGCAAAATTGAGTGTCCGGTTTTCAAGCCGCAGGCCCATTTAAAATTTTTTTTAACTTTTGGGGCCTCCGACTTAATATCGCCATGATATTAAGTCAGAGGGTGCATAGAAAAGCAGTTTTTACTGCTTTTCCGTGCACTTCCCCGGCGCCAGCAGAAATTAACGCCTACCTTTGGGTAGGCGCTAATTTCTTAAAGTAAAATGTGCAGCTTGGCTGCACATTTTACTTACTGTATTGTGCGGGAATGGCCATTAACGTGCATTTGAATGTTGCGGGCGCTATTAGTCTCGGGGGGGGTTGGACGCGCATTTTCGACGCGCTATTACCCCTTACTGAATAAGGGGTAAAGCTAGCGAGTCCAAAACGCGCGTCTAAATGTGTGTGTACTGTATCGGCCTGTAACCCAGGGAGCTTCAACATGAGCTTCTGGGCCGGCTCGTTCTATCTGCATTTTGTTGTTTTAGGTTTCTTAATGAAATTGGAAATCAGACATTTGGACTCATGTGGGGCTTTTTCTCTACATTCAGAATGGAGTCCTGAATGAATAAGTACTGCTTAAGATAAATCAACGCCTGAAGCCTTTATATAAATATTTTTTATTTCTAATTCATCCATAAAATGCACGGTACACAGGGTTACTGTGACTCCAACATCGCTCTAAGCTTCAACAGCAAGAGGAAATGTGGAAAAAAGGATTTGCACTCACAAAGCGGGGAGTAGCTGGCTTGTTACGGCAGTTACTACCCCAAACCAAATAAGCCTGATACTTCACTTTCAATGCATATCCAGCATAGCTCTCTGCTTCAACGGCAGGGGAGAAGAAAAACTGATACTTCACGCATATCCAGCATAGCTCTCTGCTTCAACGGCAGGGGAGAAGAAAAACTGATACTTCACGCATATCCAGCATAGCTCTCTGCTTCAATGGCAGGGGAGAAGAAAAACTGATACTTCACACATATCCAGCATAGCTCTCTGCTTCAATGGCAGGGGAGAAGAAAAACTGATACTTCACGCATATCCAGCATAGCTCTCTGCTTCAACGGCAGGGGAGAAGAAAAACAACCAATAAGGGCTGAATAACATAGTCTGGGTAAAACAAATAAGCATGGGTGTAGCTTGCTTATTGCGGCGGTTACTTCCCCTACTACCCCTAACTAATCAAGCTTGATATTTCACTTGGATGCAGCTCCATCACTGCTCTCTACATTAATGGTGGGGGTGGAAGGGAAATAGAACCAAAGAGCTAAGAGAAACAGATAAGTATGAGAAAAAAATGTGTGAAGCTTGCTGGGCAGACTGGATGGGCCGTTTGGTCTTCTTCTGCCGTCATTTCTATGTTTCTATAAAAATTGTAAATACTAGTTCTCACCTAATGGGGGTTTTTTTCAGCAGTATTTGATCTAACTCTGCACAATAACTGGTTAGAAAGGGAATGAATTGCATTTTTGGCTAAAGTCGCTTTCTTGGCGCTTTTCTAACATAAAAGTTTTTTGCTTTACTTTAAAATTCAAAATTAATCTTATTGACCCGAAACCCAGAAAGTATTTGGTATTAAAAGAATTTGAAAGGATGCTTTCCATCCATTTTGAAACTGGCTCCAGATCAGACACAGTAACACTTTCCATAGGAATTATTGCTCTTTTCTTTTGTGTGCATTCTAGTACTTTATCAGATCTGTCATATACAGGGGGAAGGTGCCTATAAGCTCCATTAAAGTTCTGTCGATGGCATGGAAACTTCATATCCAACGTCTGTATCTCGTACACTCCTCGGTCCTTATTAGTCACTAATAGACTTGTTAAAATCCATTACATCAATGAGTTAAATACTGTCAGATATATATGATTACAGTGTAATATCTCCATGTAGTCAATTGCCTCCTGGAACCCAGACACAAAAACAAGCATTTTAATCTAGCTTTCCCATGCAGTGCATTAAGATAAATAAACTACATAACTATAGGCAGTGACATTACCAAATGCATATTCTAAATATGTAATGCATCATATCCTTTATTTATTTTTAGGCAGGCTATTTCAGCCCATTCCCACCTCTCCACTCCCCCCACCCCACCCCCAGGTCCTTATTCAGAAAAGGACATTTTCCCATTTTGTGCATATGGAAGAATTGTCATTGAAGTAGGCCCTTAGAATTATGAATTCATGGGCTATACCATTTTCATAGAAAGGACATACATTCGTAGAATTTGTGGCTTGAGCATGAAGGAATAGGGAGAGGCAGAGGACGTGCGCGCAGGGACACACTCTTGGATTCAGTATTAGATGTGAAACACCTCACCATAAATAAATTCCGCCGTCACATTCAACACATACCATGGTTTTAACGCAACCCGGCACTACGTGTCAGGGCAGCCACGACCATAAACTCAAGATTCCGTTTCTTATTCCCCCATTCCTCTTGGCCACCACTTCCCATCTGTCACATTATATCACTAAAGACATTTTGCTGCTGCGGCAGTGTCTACAGTAGCTTGAATATCTCCCCACATTCAGCAGTGCTGCTCCCAGTACGTATCCTATAGGACACTTGATATGCAAGCCTATATACCTTGATCAGATATCTTGTTTATGCACATGAAAACATGCAAGCATATGCTAGGAATTAGTGTATAGCAGCAAGTGGTAATATAATTCTGGTCCTTCCAGACTGTTAAATAAATTACTGCCGCCCCTGTCAGGTTTCTTGTCATTGTCAAAATATATGTTATGCTGCCTCATCAGTAATATTCAGTATCAAGTAACTGTATATCATTGCTCTGCTTTAACCTTTTAACACATCCACAGATTTCAGATATTCATTATAAGGTATGCAATTACAGTATATCTGATCAGATCAATGGTTTATAAATGCAGTAAGGGAGAGCTTTCATGCGTTATGGACTGCTCAGGATAATGGTGTGAAAATTCACTTTAATTCTGCATGGATCAGGAGGTTATCTGTGTGCAGAATAATGTTCTTATCTGACCCAGCATAATGTAGGGTAGTAAGAAAAGGAAATATATTTTTGGATCATGGAGAACACTGGGCTTAGCCTGATGTTTAAACAGACGGAGGACTCAGGAGAACTGTCAGCCTCCTTCACATTTTGATCTGGAAAATGCTCAGCTTGCTTAAATAGCCCTTGAAAATGCCTTCAGACATATACTTCAAGTAGTACCACAGATCAGTTAAGTCGGCAGTAAATAAGGCTGCTTGCCTTGCTTCCTTTGGGGTCTATGTACTATGTCGGTCACCCGGATTTGCATCAAATGTGCTCTAAAGTGGCAGTAATGCACATTATCATGTGTTAACAGTAACAATTTTTCAAATAACATTGATTTTTGAGTATAAATTCAAAAGAGCCAATTAATATGCAAAATTATGCTAACCAGCTCATTTAAATGTAACCTGTTTTGCATTAACTTGTTTGCCTGCATTAATGCAGCTGTCAACACAAAAACACCCTTTAGTGAATCATGCTGTGCTGATATGCACATTACAATTGCATTTTAACACGTTTATCACACTTTGATATATAGGCCCTTTTTCACCTTGCTAGTTGTGCTTTATAACAATGCTGCTCAGCTAGAGGGGATAGACAGGAGGACTAAACTGAATTATTCAATGAGCAACTCAACCGGAGGGTCATCAACCAATTATGCCTGGGATATTTATTAATCTTAATTTCTTAATTATATATTTTTTAAAGGCAATAAAGCACAGAGGCATTTCATATTCATTTGCTATAGGTGAGGGCATGTGTGATCTAATACACTTTGAACTCCTTTTGCTGGAAGAGCATGAAAGAATATGATGATGATGTTGATGATGATTTTATGGCTTTTGTTTGGCCATGAAAATCAGGAGGTACGTGCCTTCCCCACCAAATGGATTTGGATTTTAGATTTAATTACTCGCCTTTTTACAAATCTGAGCCCAAGGTGAGTTACAATTCAGGTACTGTAGTTATGAACCAGTGCATGAGGATGTGTTCAGATTTCCGTCACCGAGCTTTCAGCTATCTGCACAACTAGGAGCCATGGTGGCGGAAGCCCCTCCGGAGAGAAGCAAAAAGACCAACTGGTGTAAACATACCTGTAAATCAGTCCAGGGCTGAAGAGACACAGCCCTCTGGGCACAACTACCATCACAATAAATTTGCATCTCATACTTACAGTGCTGGCGATTTCCTAACAGCTGTAAAATCCCTGCAAAACACAACTTATGTTCTGAAAGTCCCCATTGAGCTGTATAACAATTCTTTTATGACTAGGAGATTATTAAAGTATTTAGTCATACTGGTTTGCTTGGTATTCTGCCATCTGCTACCATCAATGATGCACCTCCCATAACACTAGTGCCCACCAATAGAGCTCCTCTCGCAATGCTTCACGTTGGTAGATGGATTAGCTTTATAGCAATATGCAGTTTAAATAATGCAAGTAAAAAAACCATGCATTTTCCACACTCAGGGTAAAGTAATTCATGCCAGAAGCGGTTAATAAATCCTCCTTCCTTATACTGCTGCTGGGTCATTTCATGGAGCCTTCAGTGGTGCAGTGCAAGATTAAAGGGTAGCAATGAAGGGAAACACCTACAACTTGACCTGCTCGCATGGAGAAAACAAAAAAAATCCCTGCTTTTAATTTCAATCATATTTCTTCCAAGGTGTGAAGAAAGGGGGAAAGCCAGAGATCAGCTGAGGGTCTATGGCAGTGCAGCAGGAGAAGAAAGTGAGCAGATACTAGTCGAATTTTCTGAGCTCCATCTGTCATTGCATAGTCTGGGTGTGTGAATATGTGTAGTGTGTGTGAGTATAATTATGCAGGGTGGCTTTAAATCTTTGTTTTTTCTTTGCTTTACAGCCAGACAAAATGCAGAACCATTTTGGTTCTCTCCCTCTTGGGTATGTATGGTGCTACTGTACAGATGCAAACGGTATTCCTAGTTCCATTATTCAGGATCTCAGCAAAACATTGCAAACACATGATCACAAATAAGCAGGAAGCCATCATATGTTTTGTCTAAGACAGGAAACTTTATTTAAAACCTGTACGCATGTTTATTTTGTAGAATCATAATGTAAGTTTATGCATAAGGTGAATATTCAAACATCCCAACAAAGTGTTCATAAACGTACCAGGTTATCATTAACTGGAAATTCGGCAGCATTTAGCTGGCTAATTTTGTGGCTAAGGGCTGCCAAATTTAGCCAGTTAGCACTGCATATTGCACTGACCAGCTAAACTTGAAATATCCACCCTGGGAACACCCTTTTTCTTGCCCATTAGCAATGGTAACATGGAATAGACTTAGTTTTTGTGTACTTGCCAGGTTCTTATGGCCTGGATTGGCCACTGTTGGAAACAGGATGCTGGGCTTGATGGACCCTTGGTCTGACCCAGTATGGCATGTTCTTATGTTCTTATGTGTAAATCGGGACATTTAGAGTGGTCAGATTTTTAACCGGTCAGATTTACCTGTTTAAGACCAGGCACATTTTTTTCAATAGTGACTTTCACCCCCCCAAGACACGTACAGACATTTTAAACCTCTTGACCCTTCAGAGGCATCCAGTAGAGCAGAGATCCTCAACTCCAGTCCTCAAACAGGCCTGGTTTTTAGAGTATCTGACCTAAGCACATGCAAATATAAAAATAAATAATAGATTTTAAAAATTCTTATCCCAGCTCTCCAAATGATGCTCAGGGTGGCTTACAGGCCTGTTACTCAAGGAATAACGTTGCACATGACCTTCTCATTTTCCATTTTTTGTACAAATGCTTGTGAGAATTCTTCATACTTTTTGTTTCTCATGTCTCCTCTCTTTCTGGGGAAGAGTGTGGGTGAGTGCCTGCCTATGCAGGCTGTGTGTGTGTGGTTGAGAGACTGCGTTTAAAGGGCTTCCATGCCTGCTGCTGCTCTGTGTACTGTACTGTCTCAGCCTATCCGTTCAGCCAGCTTCCCTGCACTTACAGAGCCAAGGAGAATCAGGTTGTTCACTGGCTGCTGGTGCAGGGTCAATGCTCTGAGCAGAGCCGGATTTAAAATTATGGCCCTCAGAATTCACTGAGCGGAGGAGTCCCGCTGCTCTTTTCAAAACAGAGCACAGCCAGAGAAGTCTAATGTTTGTGCACAGCAGCATCAGCTATGGTTAGAGGCTCCACCATGTCATCATTCAGAGCAAGAAATTATTACCCTCAGTGTCATTTATCCCCCTCCCCGTCACACACACCCAAGGAAAGCCATTGGTAAGACAGCTGGTCTTGTGATAGAGGATGAGGCCTGGCGGAGGAGCCCTCTCCAGTAAGCAGCAGCAGAAAGCAGACAGTCAGTAAAGTGGCTCAGCAAGACCGAAACGTTTGCTGCCCACCCACACTGCGGTGAAAGGGGAGAGGGCTTGGAAATCTCTTTCCACTCAGAGGTGATGGGTAACACATCACTCTCTGACACAGTTTGTGTGCACTAAGCGGGGGGGTCCCAACCTTTTTGGGAGCGTGGACCTCTTTTCAACCGCCATCATTTCTGTGGACCCCCCCACAGGCTTCCCTTTCATTTTTACCTGCACATATGCCATACCCAGAAAAGTTATTAATATAATAACAAAGAAATAATTATATGCACCCCAGGCTCATTTATAAAGCATAGAAACGATTAAATAATGCTTACTGATATAAACGGAATACATGTAATTGTAAAGCACAGCAGTAAATGTGCAAGAATGCACTCCTATTCAGTAACTTATGTAGTGCAACTCCAGGCAGCCACACAGCTGGATCTGTCTGAATTTGGAGCAACTGGGGGAATGGAATGGTGGAACGAGAGAGATAGAATGGCAAGAAAGGGAGGGTGAGAGACTGGCGAGGATGCACTGGTGGAGCGAGAGAGACAAATAGTGGGGCTGGACTGGTGGAGCGAGAGAGGGACTAGTTAGGATGGATTGGGAAGCAATGTCTGAGAGTGAGAGACTGGTGAGAAAGGGATGCTTGAGACAGGCCCGCATCACTAAAAGGGAGATGTGGAGAGAGGTTTGGTGCACATATTCCCTCCCCAAATCCCCCTCCCCTGTAATGGTATTTTTAAAAAATAATTTTTAAATAAAATCACCTGTGACAGGGGAACCATCCTGTTATTTTGATCTTGGTGGGAGTTCAATGACTCTCTCTGCATTTGCCTGTTACCAAATTATATATATGCAGAGACAGGACACCCCCCTCTGTGCATAAAGCAAGAGGCACTGCTTCAAACATTTTGTACCATTGTTGCAATGTGTTGAGCATGCATGTCAGTGGCCTCTCCAGACAGAAGAACCTTCTAAGTCAGCGTTTACCAACCGGTGAGCTGCGGCACATTAGTATGCCGTGGCTGGAATGCAGGTGTGTCGCGGCTGCAGTCTCATTTCCTGTTTCCCTCTTGGCCTGCAGAATGTCGTCCTGCCAGCAGAGGCCGTCAGAGAACAGCACTTAGCAGCAGCTCCTGCTTACCCTCCGCTGGTTCTCCTGTGCAACAGAAACTGCATGGGGCTTGTGAGACCTGCTAGCCCTGTGCAGTTCAGATTGCAGAGGAAGAAGCAGCACTTGGTAAGCCTGCTTCCAGACGTTTGCTGTTCAGGGATTGGAGGTGGAGTGGGGAAAGGGACAAATGAATGTGCCACAGTATGTGGGGGGGATAGGAAGGGAAGGTGATGATGACAGGAGATGGGGGATAGGGGAATTGATGCCAGAGGTTGGGGGAGAAGGTTGGAGGGACAGGGAAGATGATGATAAGAACATAAGAACATAAGAAATTGCCATGCTGGGACAGACCAAGGGTCCATCAAGCCCAGCATCCTGTTTCCAACAGAGGCCAAAAACCAGGCCATAAGAACCTGGCAATTACTCAAACACTAAGAAGAACCCATGCTACTGATGCAATTAATAGCAGTGGCTATTCCCTAAGTATAATTGATTAATAGCCATTAATGGACTTCTCCTCCAAGAACTTATCCAAACCTTTTTTGAACCCAGCTACACTAACTGCACAAGTGGGTGGGGAGGAAAGAGGGAAGGTGATAATGATGCCAGGGAGTGAGGCTGAGGGAATGTGATGCTATTATGGAAGATTGATGAAGATGTCATTGGGGGAGAGGAGTAGAGAGAGAGGGAAGGTGATGATGTTAGGAAGTGAGAGAGAGGACAAGTGATGCCAGGGTTGAAGGGAAAGGGAACAGAAGGTGTTTGTCAATGGGAGTGAAGGGAGAGGGAAGAGAAAGCAATGATGCCAGGAGATGGAAAGAGAGGGAAACTGATGATGCCAGGGGTGAGGGAGAGGGGTGGAGGAAGAGGGAAGGAGATGATGTCAGGGGGAGAGGGAAGGTGAGAATGATGGAGGGGTGAAGGGGGGTTGAAGGGAGAAGGAAGGTGATGATGCGAGGGGGTGGGGAAGAGGTGGTGGAAGGTGACGATGATGCCTAGGGATGGGGGAAAGAATGAAGGGACAGGGAAGGTGATTATGATGCTTTGGGGTGGAGGAGAGGGATGGAGGAAGGTGATAATGATGACACCAAAGGTGAGGAGGAGGGAAAGAGAAGGTGATGATGATGCCAGGGGTCGGGGAAAGGGGTAGAAGGAAAAGGAACTTAATAATGATGATGATGATGATGATGATGTCAGGAATGAGGAGGTGGAGAGAGAAGGTGATGATGTCAAGGGGTGCAGGGAAGGTGGAAGGAAAGGGAAGGTGATAATGATGCAAGAGTGGGGAAGAGGTGATAGAAGAGGGAAAGTGATGATGCCAGAGAGTGGGGGAGAGGGGTAGAAGGAAAGGGAAGGTGATGATGATGATGACGCCAGGTTTGACGAGGTAGAGAAGGACGGTGATGTTGATGCCAGAGAATGATGGAGAGAGAAGGTGATGATAATACAAGGGCAGGGGAAGAAATGGTGAGACAGGGAAGTTGGTGATGATGATGATGATGATGCCAGGGGTTGGGGGATAGGGAAGGGAAGATGATGAAGCCAGGGGAATAGGGAAGGGAGTAAGTGGGGTAGGGGGGGGGAGAGGGAAGAGAAGAGAAAGTGATGATGGAGAAGTGGGTGGAGTGCCACAACAAATGACTCCTGTGCCAGGTGTGCCACGAAACAAAAAAGGTTGGGAACCATTGTTCTAAGTAACAAAAATAACCCTGGCCAGTTTCAACCATCTAGTAAAACTACTGCTAAAGTTATTCAAGAGCATCAATCAAAACATTCTCCTATATGAGGGTGGGACAGAATCCCATCATAAACCCTGCACTTCAAGTTCACAGAATGCACCCAAGAAAGGGTGCAGGGCAGAACAAGGACATTTCCTTCACCATTCACCATAAAGAAATAATATTCAAATTCTGTTGTCACCACAGTAACAGTAACACAAATGTGCAGACATAAACTGAACTGGAAACTACAAGAAGCCAGACTCTGTATGCATTGCAACAATGGAAAAACAGAAACATTGCCATTCCTGATAAAACATCAAATAATATAATCAAGAAATATCAAATATCACTAATAATAAAATCATATTAATGAAAAGAATTTCAAAACAACTGACATATACAACATCCAATAATTCAATAATTTAAAATTTCCCAAACAACAATAAAATATTTCAAAACAAAAGACATCAAATAGTCAACAATTAAAACTAATAAGGATTTAAAAATTCCTGGGAACTTTTGATTTCCAGTCATCCTGAGATTGCTGTGGATCATGCCGGTTTACAATTAACAATAAAGTTGGAGAAATTACAATAAACAGGGGGGGGGGGGAGAGGGAGAAGGCTAGAAAGAGAGAGATGGAGAGAAAGAGGGAAAAAGAGCTGGAGATGGAAAATTAGAGGAACAATTAGAAGTGGGGAACATAGCTGTTAAAAGTGATTACAAAAACCAGAAATGAGTATAAGCAAAAATTACAATATATACAATCTTATGATTACAGAATAGCCATGTATAAGTAAAAGTAACCTTACACTATATACTGTCTTATGTGGACAAGGTGTTTGGATACTAGGCGGGAAGGGAGGCAGGGGGCTGGGGAGGGATTGTGGGAAAGGAGGGGTGGAAGACTGCCAAAGGGTGAGAGGAAAGTGAGGGTTAGGCTAAGTTTGTTTCGAATCGGGGTAGGCCTGTTTGAACAGCCATGTTTTGATTCCTTTTTTGAAATTGCGGAGGGAAGGCTCTAGACATAGATTGGTGGGTAAAGAATTCCAGAGAGTGGGGCCAGTGATGGTGAATGCCCTTTGCCTTGTGATGGTATGGTGTGCGGTTTTGAGAGTTGGGCAATGAAGGGTACCTGCTAGGGAGGTTCTGGATGGGTGGTTGGAAGTGCGGAAACGTGGCATTTCCTCAAACCAGGTGTGGTGTTTATACAGCGTGTTGTGTAGAATGGTGAGGGTTTTGTATTGAATACGGAAGTGTATGGGCAGCCAGTGCAGGTCCTTTAGTACGGGTGTGATGTGGTCCCTTTTACGTGTGTTAGTTAAAATTCTGGCCATGGCGTTCTGCAGGATTTGTAGGGGTTTTGTGGTGGATGCAGGAAGGCCCAGGAGAAGGGAGTTACAGTAATCCAGTTTAGATAGGATAGTGGTCTGGAGTACTAGGCGAAAGTCTTGAGCATGCAGGAGGGGTTTAAGCTTTTTAAGAATGTTGAGTTTATAGAAATCCCCTTTTAGGAGAGTGTTGATGTGGGGTTTGAAATTTAGATGTTGTTCTAAGGCGACACCTAGGTCTCTGACAGAGTGCAGGGTGGTGTTACTAAGGGAGGAATGAGAGGTAGCTTGGGAGATAAGGTCAAGTTGATTAGAGATTAAGAGGATTTCTGTTTTTGAGGTGTTTAGTGTGAGCTGAAGATTGGATAGCAGGGCGTTGATGGACGCAAGGCATGAGTCCCAGAATAACAGGGATTTGTTAAGGGAATTTGGTATGGGGATGAGAATTTGGACATCGTCTGCATATATGAAGAACTGCAGGCCGAGGTCCGAGAGGAGTTGGCAGAGAGGCAGGAGATAAATGTTGAAGAGGGTGGAGGACAATGAGGAACCTTGGGGAACACCTTGAGTGAGGGGGATATGTGAGGATTCGTTGTTTTCAATTTTTACTACGTATTTTCTGAGGTTGAGATAGGAGGTAAACCATAGCAGGGGTGTGTCAGAGATGCCTATCTCTGCTAGGCGTGAGATCAGAAATTGGTGGTTGACTGTGTTGAAGGCTGCTGAGATGTCTAAGAGGGCAAGTAGATATGATTTACCATGGTCTATACCTTTGAGGATGGTGTCAGTGATGGCTAATGGGAGATTTTTGGTGTTTCTGGCTTTACGGAATCCAAATTGGGATGGATGTAGGATACAGTGGTCTTCTAGGAAGTTTGTGAGTTGTGTATTAACTACCTTTTCCAGTATTTTAGATATGAAAGGCAGGTTTGAGATTGGGCGGTAGTTAGCTGGGTTGGAGGGGTCAAGGGAGGGGTTTTTGAGGAGGGGTTTAACGACTGCAAGCTTGAGGGGGTCTGGGACCTTTCCGAAGGAGAGTGAGCAGTTGATTATGTCAGTTAGGTATTTGGCGATGGTGGTGGGAATAGCTAGGAGGGCTTTCATCGGAATTGTGTTAGAGGTGTGTGTAGCTGGTTTAATCTTTTTTAGGATGGATTCAATCTCTTTAGTGGTTGTGAGGTTGAAGGATGCGAGGGTGGCCTTATTGTTATTGGTGAGTGGTGTGATGGGGGTAGGGTTTGTGGGGAAGCGTAGTAGTAAGTTGGTTATTTTGTTTTTGAAAAACAGAGCTAATTCTTCGCATTTACTCTTGGTGCTATCTTCAGGGATAGTATGATGAATGGAATTTGTGAGCTCTGTGACGTATGAAAAAAGGGCATGTGAGTTGAATTGGTAGTCGTGGATTCTGGCAGAGTAAAAGTCTCGCTTAACTTGCTGGGTGGTTTGTCTGTATGCAAGGTGTTTTTATACGCTGCTCTATGGGTAGGAGATGGTTGTTTACGCCACGTGCGTTCTTTGGATCTGAGGTCTTTTTTTATCCTTTTTAGTTCTGCAGTGTACCAAGGTTTTTTTGCTGATTGTGTGAGGGGAATCTGTTTGTGGACCATGGGGCAGGTGTCATTAGCTACAGTAGTTGTGAGGTTGTTCCAGGAGAGTAGCACAGATTCTGGGTTGGTGAGGTCAAGGTTAGTAGATGCTTTGTCAAATGCTACGGTCATGTCCTCTGGTGAGCATGGTTTACAGAAGGAGATTGTTTTGGTCTGCATGTGGGGTGCTGATGGGGGGGGTGTTAGTAGAGAGGTGGATGTTGATGAGGGAGTGGTCGGACCATGGGACTGGGGTGGTAACATGATGGGTACTAGTGATTTGCACATGTGGGGCAGGTGTAATCGGGGAATATTAAGAAAGAGCATTTCAGGTAGAAAGGGAGAAACTGGATGGGGGAGGGGGTGTATAGGCTAATCAGGGGGGTGCTGGGAGTGAGGGGGCGCCTTAAAGGGATCCTAAGTGGGTTGGTCTGTGAAAGGAGAGTGAGGAGGACTGTGCTCTAAGTGCACCTAGCCACAACTAGGCTGTACTACAGGGTCAGTTCAAAGGGGGTTGGGGGTGCGAGGGGAGTGAAAGGAGGACAAAACTATATCCCTGGGGAATTTTTAGCTCTGTGACAGAGGAGCCGCTGCAAAGAGCCCTTATTTAAAGGGCTGTTCAGCCAGCCTCCCAGGCGCCGACGTGGACGCAGCTCCCACCTTGATTGGTGGCTCGGGAGCTCAGGGAGGGTACGTGGGCGGAGCGTCGGCGGCAGCGTGGTCCCGATCGGCGTCTTTCTCTCTCTCTCTCTCTGGTTCCGGTGTCGCTCTCTCTGTCTCTCAGGCTCCGGTTCGGCCTCGGGTCGGCCTCGCGGTGATCGGAGGGGGAGGACTCGGTGCGGTAGCGGTGGCGGCAGTAAGCGAGGGACACGGGGGGCAGAGGCTCGACCCCAGTCAGGTGGGCCGCACACATTCAGCCACACGTGCTCCCTCTCTTACACACACACTCACACACATACACTCCCTTTCTTGTCACACACACGCTCATACAAACATGCTCCCTCTTTCTCATACACACATGCTTATACACACACACACATGCTTCCTCTCATACACACAAGCTCTCTCACACACACATAGAGACACACATACGCTCCTCTCGTACACACATACACACCCTCTCTCTTATACAGAGATGGCGTGCGCCTGCGGCCTGTCGGGCCTCTTCTTGGCACGGGCAGTTTGCGGACCCTCTGTTAAGGTCTGACGGACCGCGAGTTGGGAATCACTCTTCTAAAAATATATAAAATGACCAAAACTATGGTTGTCCAACTGCTACTTTGATTCTGTTAGTAAAGTATAATAGCACTGAAGAGATAAGAGAATTTAATATATATATATATGATTGATGATATAATATATATTGATGATATAATATATATTGTATACTTCACACATCCAGCAGAGCTCTCTGCTACAACAGCAAGGGAGAAGAAAAAGGGTTCGCACTCAAAACGCGGGGAGTAGCTGGCTTGTTACGGCGGTTACTACCCCAAACCAAATGTGCCTGATACTTCACTTTCCATGCATATCCAGCATGGTTCTCTGCTGCATCGGCATGGGAGAAAGACTGATACATCACGCATTTCCAGCATAGCTCTCTGCTTCAACGGCAGGGGAAAAAAAAATTAACAAACAAACAAACAACAAACAACGGCAGGGGGAAAAATAAAACAAAAACAAAAAAAACTGATGCTTCACGCATATCCTGCATAGCTTCAACAACAGGGGTGAAGAAAAAAAGGATTCGCAATCACAAAGCGAGGAGTAGCTGGCTTGTTACGGCGGTTACTACCCCAAACCAAATGTGCCTGATACTTCACTTTCAATGCATATCCAGCATGGCTCTCTGCTTCTACAGCAGGGGAGAAGTAAAAAAAAAAAAAACCCCAACAAGAGCTGTACAACATAGTCTAGGTAAAACAAATAAGCATGGGTGTAGCTTGCTTATCGCGGCAGTTACTGCCCCTACTACCCCTAACTAATCAAGCTAGATATTTCACTTGCATGCAGCTCCATCACTGCTCTCTACATTAATGGTGGGGGTGGAAGGGGAATAGAACAAGGAGCTAAGAGTAACAGATAAGAATGAGAGAAAAAATGTGTGAGGCTTGCTGGGCAGACTGGATGGGCCATTCGGTCTTCTTCTGCCGTCATTTCTATGTTTCTATGTTTCTATGTATGCAGAACTTTAACAGTTAATGTTCTTAATTTTAGAAGAAGGCATTTGTTGTTTAAAGACAAAGCTGGAGTACTATTTGTATAGCAGCGATAAACACGAAGAAAAGGATCGGTGAAAAAGGACTTTTATTGAATCTTGCCCAACTCTGGCCGAGTTTCGCTCTTCTAGGAGCTGCCTCAGGGGCTATTGTAAACAAGTATAAAAACACACATACATAAATATGTATAAAATCAATTAAACTTATAATTGAACAGGAGGTGGAACTCAAATTAAATGGTGGTATGTATTGGTCAACACAATAACTATACCAACACTGCTCCAATTTTGAACACCATTCCAAGACGCCACTCCAAAGACCTTTTTATCTTTATATCTATATATCTTTTTATCTATATATCTATATATCTTTATATCTATATATATATCTTTATATCTTTATATCTATATATATATCTTTTTATCTTTACATCTATATATCTTTTTATCTATATATAAAAAACTTAAATAAATAAATAAAATAAATATCATGACCATCATACTAGGCCTCATCGTATAAGCTCACGCTATTTAGACTCAGCCTTATTTATAATCATAGGTCATTCTTGGTTGGAAAGTCCCAATAAACTATTTTTTTTAACAAGTTTTTTATGCAATTAAAACTTAAACAATGAAGCACTTAACTTCTATTCATGATGATCTTTCATTTCTTGACAAAAAGCTGGTAACCCTCTATTCGTGATGGTCTTTCATTAATTGACAAAAAGCTGGTAACCCGCTGGTAACCCGACACGGGGCCGTGTTTTGGACTGCTCATGCATTGTGCCTGTCCTTTATCAAGGGTGAATTATCATAATATTGACAACACTTTTTCAAAAGATGGCAACCCAGCGTTTCTCTTCTGCGTTTCTGCTATTTGTCTGTAACAACAAAGCATCTTAACATAATAGATATAAGTGATATAGGTCTGTGTAGTGGAATATTTATTAAGAAATGTATTTTTAAAGTAATGTTCTTACAGCCATTTTTTGCTGTGATCGGTTCATTAATTATTCAGGTCTACCCCACTTTCAAATCGGCACCATTTACCAGAAATAAATATATTTATTTTATTATTTATTATTTATTATTTATTATTTTTCATTGTCGCTACCACAATTATTTTTTATTTTGATTTTGTTTTTTATTTGGCGGGCTTTTTACCAAACTACCATGAGACTTCACATAAATACCATCCGTTGAAACGCCTCGGGTTAGTCATTACTATTTTCCACGACATACCGCAGGTAAGCTGCTTATAAGGTTATTCACTAAGGGGCGGATTTTAAAAGGCCCGCGCGCGTAAATCCTTCCGGATTTACACGCGCAGGGCCCTCACGCGTAAATCCTTCCGGATTTACACGCGCAGGGCCCTCACGCGCTGGCGCGCCTAAAGCCCCGGGACGCGCGTAAGTCCCGGGGCTTTCAAAAAGGGGCGGGAGGGTGTGTGTCCGGGGGCGTTCCCGAAACAACACGGCGTTTCGGGGGCGTGCCACGGCGTTTCGGGGGCGGGTCCGGGGGCTTGGCGCCGCGAGCACGTGGTCGAGGCCTCCGGACCAGCCCCCGGGACCGGAGGACGGAGCGGGGCTGCCGGCCGGCACGCGCAAAGTTACGCCTGCTTTCAGTAGGCGTAACTTTGCCGACAAAGGTAGAGGGGGTTAGATAGAGCCGGGGGGGTGGGTTAGGTAGGGGAAGGGAGGGGAAGGTGGGGGAAGGGCGAAGGAAAGTTCCCTCCGAGGCCGCTCCGAAATCGAAGCGGCCTTGGAGGGAACAGGCAGCGCGCGCTGGGCTCGGCGCGTGCAGGTTGCACAAATGTGCACCCCCCTTGCGCGCGCTGACCCCGGATTTTATAAGATACGCGCGGCTACGCGCGTATCTTATAAAATCCAGCATACTTTTTAAAGATCTATCCCTAAGTTGGGTCTTGAAATTGCATTTCCTCCTTTTTTGGGGGTTTAATTTTTTACACGATATTAAGAGTGGTTTTTCCTTTTTGTTTACAGTCCTGCTGCTGATACACAAGTAATAATATTGGTGTTGAAACCATTGCTACACTAGAGGGTATATTTTTTTAAAAAGCGCGTAGCCGCACGTATCTTTTAAAATCCGGAGTCGGCTCGCGCAAGGTGGTGCACATTTGTGCACCTTGCGCGCGCTGAGCCCTGCGTGCGCTGCCCGTTCCAGAAATCGGAGCGGCCTCAGAGGGAGCTTTCCTTCTGCCTTCCCCACCTTCCCCTCCCTTCTGCTACCTAACCCAAGCCCCCGCCCTATCTAAACCCCCCTACCTTTACCGCAAAAGTTACGCCTGCTCGAGGCAGGCATAACTCGTGCGCACCGGTGGCCCGCTGGCGCGCCATCACCCGACCCGGGGCTGGTCCGGAAGCCTCGGCCACACCCCCTGGAATGCCCCCAGGCCAGCACCACGCCCCCGGAATGCCCGAAACATTGCGCCGCCGCTGACACACCCCCTGACATGCCCCCTAGCAAAGCCCCAGGACTTACGCACATCCCGGGGCTTGCACGCACCGCCGAGCCTATGCAAAATAGGTTCGGCGCATGCAGGGGGGCTTTTTAAGAGTTACACGTGTAACTTATGCGCGTAACCCTTTTAAAATCCGCCCCTAGGTAAAGTTGTTTTGTAATTCAATCCAGTATATATTTCTTGCAATCCTATCCATTATTTATGGCAATTTTTATCGCTAGTTACTGTTTATTTATATCAGCAATTGCAGTCAATGAATTTGATTCAGATAAGCTTTTAGTTCCTATTTTTTAAAACTGAGAACATGCTATCTGTATTCATTTTGACATTTTCCGTTTTACAGTGTAGTTTCAAGCCATAAGCACAGTTCTCATACATAGTTCAAATGTATGAAAAGATTCAACATTTAATATCTTGCAAATTTTAAAAAACAGTGTGCTCGTGGAAGAGCCAACAGTTGTGGCTGATAAGGTAACTGAATAATGTTTTTTGCATATACATTTACACCAGCATACAATTATCATTTAAGAGTCATATAGGCTAAATAACACCCCCATCTCTTATTTTACATTTTTTCATGTCATTCATCTTTTTATTTTATTCATTTTTTTCATTTCATTCATTTTTTCATTTTTTTTAGTTTTTTTCTTTTTTCTTTTTTCATTTTATTTGGCATAATTGAACATCATTGATTGTTTCATAGAATATAGTATATATAGTACCTATGAATTCATGAAGTGTAATCCATTCACTTTAAGTTGTTCATACAAACATGGTATTCCTTATCCCCTCCTCTCATCATTTCATTTAACAAACTTGTTTGTTTCTGCCATTTTGATATATTTACACACATGCATGTGATTTTTAATACTTTTAATATTTTATAATAATTTTTATACATGGTTTATACATACACACATTCTATTTAGTAGTATTTATGTATTTTATTTACATGTATGTACGTTTTTATGTTGTATACTTTATTATTTATGTATTTAATTGATTTTATACATATTTATGCATGTGTGTTTTTATACTTGTTTACAATAGCCCCTGAGGCAGCTCCTAGAAAAGCGAAACTCAGCCAGAGTCGGGCAAGATTCAATAAAAGTCTTTTTCACCGATCCTTTTCTTCGTGTTTATCACTGCTAGCCATTTTGGATCTGCTTCCGCTTTTTTTTTTGGTACTATTTGTATATCAAGTGGGTAACAAATATTTTAAATTAAAAAATAAAAAATTTCTGGAACATAAGATGCAAGTTTGGTCGCCAGAAAGCCCTCCTATCCCTCTCTGGTTGTCATACAAGAGTGTGGAAAGGATTAGTCTCTTTTTAAAAGAGCAGAACCAACTTTTGCTGGGTTTTATCTTGGGAGATTGGAGAAAAGAAAGAAAAGAGGATACAATTTTAAAAATAAAGGAAACAAGGGTTAAGGAAAAGACCAAATGGAAATGTGGAAAGTTAGGGCCAACAGACAAGCCGTTTCATTGGATTAACACAATTCCTCTGTAACCAGAAACTGTCTGTACTAACCTCACCTGATGAAGAGAGCAGAGCTCTTGAAAGCATCACAGATGTATTGTGCTAATCCAATGAAAAGGTCTCACCTACAACTATAATGTTCTGCTGGCCACACCTACCTGAGCACTACTGAGGCCTCAGGACGCCCCTGGGATCTCTGCACGGCTCGGAACGCTGCCATCATATGCCGGGCCTGTCATGCCATGCCGCCCCCCCCCCCCCCCCCCCCCAGGCGCGAGCGGGTGCACTCGTGCTGCCCTTCTAGGCCCCCGCAGCAGGGGAAGTACTGCCGGGGCTCCCTTGATGACGTCAGTGTGGCCGCACTCCAGCCCAGCACCTTGCAGTGCGTGTGGCTACCTTTCTGTACTTTTGCCTTGTTGTCCTGTTTTGCCTCGTTTCTGCCTTGCCTCTTTGACTCACTGCCTGGCCCTGCCTCTTTGTTACCTTCCCTGTGTCTTGATCCTTGGTGCCTTGTCATGTTTGCCTGTCTCTGCCTGATTCCTGGTTCTGTCCTCTGCTATGGATACTGACCACTCTTCTGGACTGTCACCTGCCCTGACCCAGCTTGGACCTTGACCTGCCTTCTTGCCGCCTACCTCGACCTTGGCCTGGTCTCAGATACCGACCGATTGCTGCCAGCCCTGACTGTTGTTCCCATCTGACCTCTACTTGCAGGACTCTCACCTAAGCCCTGCTGGCTCTTGGAACCCTAAGGCTCAGCTTGTGAGGAACGGGGCTGGGAGAGGTGAATCCCCAGCTCCAGTCCACCAGCTATCGGTGTGGGTCTAGTAGTTTCACCTGCTAGGCCGTATCAACCATGCCATAGTCCAAGGGCTCACAACCATGATAACTTGTCTGTTGACCCTTATTTCTACATATCGTGAGATAGGAATCAGGTTGTAGACCAGGGAGCTCACCCAAATGAGCTACCTTAGGATCCAGGAAGAATGTTTATCTTTAAATAAATAAAAGACTTCCACCTTCTAACTTCCTATCAGCACAGGTAAATTCCTGAAAAAAATAGTTAGACGGGGATTTAAATTAATAGAATGTTCAGCAGCTTTTAGGTCCCAAATACTGTACTGTTTGGTAACTATGTGAACCTGAAACATGGAGGAGAAAGGGGTATTATTATTATTATTATTATTATATTTTTTTTTTGGCATGGAAAGTTCTTACTGTAATCCGGATCTCTTTTGAAACTTGGGTTATTTTGACCTTACAGAAGTGAATTTTGCATTCTACTACCTTTTTCACAGATTCTTTTGGTGGTGGTATGGGTGAAACAAGATATCCACCTGCACCATAGCAGAAGATAATTAACTTCAGGAGTTCTTGGCTTAATCTTCAGGTACTCAGGATCAGCTTTCTGAACAGTGGGGGGAAATATCAACCCCAGAGTTACCAGAAAAAATGGATGCGCCCATAATTCTTGAATGTTGTAAGAAATTGTGGGGAGGACTTCGGTGCATAAAAGCCTGACCTGATTAGCCTTCAATGGATTGATCACCTGATTAGCCTTCAATGGATTGATCATCTGGGCCATATGTAGCGGGTGTGTTAAGTCCCAAGGGCACCCAAACTTATTTATATCTTTACGGGCTGCTCCGGCGAGCTATTCACTCCCACGCTGGCTCTTAATCCCTGGGGGGACTTCTTTTTATGGGGGGAAGCGCTCGCTTGTGGCCCAGACAATGAAAGAAGGTCACCAGTGTAGGTGCTGCTCTTTAGGTGCTTCCCATGAGGTGAGAGGCTGTAAAAACTCAGACAGGACCAGGTCTGGGTGTTAAAATAAAGTTTACTGATTATTAAGGTTAAATAAAGTCCATATTCTAAAATGATGAGTGTACATCTGGTCGTAGTTACAGGTTTTTCTTTCTGTGTAGGTACAGACCTCTGGGTACAGTCCATGGTGATTTTAAATGCACTTACTCTCCCAGCGGCTGTGCCTTGAGAATCCTAGTGGAGGGGTCCCCTTTGCTTTGCAAAAATCCTACTTTAGAGATCTTGTTTCCCGTGGACACCCAGCCTGTCCTGTTTCCTTGGGTGGAAATCTGGATGGGATCTCCTTCTCTTGTTCTTCCTTGGATTCAGTTGTTCATTCTCCTTATCTGTTACTTTAGGTGATTTCTCTGGTGGAAAAATCTGGGGACCAGGCTATTCACAGCACTGGCAATCCCAGTGGGGAAGGGGGATCCAAAACCCTTCCTACTACTCTTTAGTTCCAAAAATACTTTAACTCCTAATCTGGATAGTTTTTCTGCCCTCTGTCCCTCGCAGCAGGATCCATCACTGGTGCTTGCCTACCTAGGGAGTAGAGTAAGCTCACAGGTCTTTGGTCCTCTGAAGAAAGCCCCCTGAGTGTTAAAATGGTCGGGCTAAATAGCACTGAGTCATCCAATCAGAATCTCCAGGTGGGAGGGATTGAAGGGTATTGGTGGCTCCTATCTAAGGGTGTTCTAAGTGCACGGATCCAGGGATAGTGGCATCTAGTGGCTAGACCCGATAGGGGTGCTATACACTTACATCTAAAATAGATTACTATTTGAAAAATAGTCTTTTATCTTGCCAAGTCCCAGAGTGCCTGGTGAGCCAAGACGCTTTGTGAAGAAATAAGCTGTCTATCTGATTAATAGAAATGAAACGGGACTGAAAAGAAAAGAAAAAACTTTTTTGATTGAATACGCACTGATTCCAGCCCCTGAAGCAGCGGTTTGCGAAACATGGTACCACGTTGGGCCTGAAGTAACTTTAAAAAAAAAATGGGGAAGTAGTGCACTTTTTAACGTTTATAATGTTTTGCAAAAATGTTTGAAAAAAATGCTTAAAAATATTAAAAAATTGGACCTATGATTAAAAGTGTGCCCCTCTTATTTATCGATGGAGCATAATGCAAGGCTATGAAAGATAACAATTAAGGGGTTTATATGATGGTCCCATAAATTACAAAATTTTTAAAGTAAAAATTGGCGAGTACGTCTATTTTTGTGTGTTGGTTACTATATCGTCTTGCCCTTTAAGGCTTTTTCTGTATTATTGTAAGTCCCAGATGTATGGCATGAAATTCCATCTATCAGGGAGTGTCAGGGCATGTCCTTGACTGACGATGGGCATGAAATGGGGTTAGTGTGGAAGCTCAGGACAGGAGTCCTGACCACTAGAAAATGACTGTGTCAGATGTCAGATAACCCTCAAGGTTACATCCCTAGGTATCAGGAATTGGCTGGGGCTCAGTTAAAAGGGGCTGTTGGGAAGCTGGAAGTTGTTCACAGCAACCTGAAGGCTAACCATTCCACTATTAACCATCCTGTGTGCAGAGACCTTGCAGTCAAGTCTGTCTGCTCTAGGCTAATCCTCTGCCTGCTTGGTGATTCCAATTTCAGGCCTAGGGTTCTGATTCACTTTCAGCTCCTGCTCCAGCCGTAGGACTTGCTTCACTGCAAGTTATAACTCCAGCTTCTGCTCCAGCTCTTGCTATGTGCAAGTTCCAGATTTAGGCCTCTGTCCACCTGGTTACCCTCCAGCCCGGGCAGAGGCCCCTCTGTGCCTGGCCCAGCCTCTTGGGCTCAAGACCCGATCTGAGCTCTGTAAGTACTCAGATGATGGTAACCTGACAGGGAGTCAAACCCTTGCCCAAAATGTCAGTCTATAATAGCCTGATGTACTAAATCTGTTTTCCCCCTTCTGCATCTGTGGGAAGACTTACTGGTTCACCATCTTACTGCAAACCAGTTTATGTTTGTACATCATATCAGGACTCACCTTCTTCAACTTTCATGAAGCTTTTTTGCAAGAATGAAGATAGTAAATGATAAAACGGATCGCTGGAAATTCCAAGGACATCCAGGTATCTGTTCCGAACGTGAACGTACCCTGACGGCCACAGCAGTTTCTGCAATGGTACTTAGCCCAGAGGCTGCAGGATTTAGAGTAGCACAGCGCTGGGTCCGTGCCAAGCAACTCTGTATTTTAAAACAGCGGCGTTAAGAAAGGCGGCCTTGCCTAGCAGCAGCATCGAGCAAACGTGGTCAGGATTTCAGAACGACGTGCCCAGTCTATCTCTTTGCCGTGTGCAGTGTTCTTCCCTAGAATGACCTCAAGCCCATCTCGCAAGTCCGGGATGCAGCGCTGCTGCAGCAGCACAACTGATTACTCCCTAGAGCATCGGTTTTCTGATACTTTAAAACGTCTTTAAGCTTGGGGAGAAAAATAAGCAGAAAGAAGGCTTCTGCTTTAACACCTAGAGAGGCTCCTCTGCTTGCAAACCCGCAGCGGGTGACAATCTCCAGCTCTGCAGGAGTGACCACAGGAATGCATTCCCACTGCTTTCTTCCCATGGACGGAGAGAGGAAGGATTCTTCTGAGCCCGGCAGATTCCTTAACCTTCTCAAGGACTAGTGGTTGGGAAATGAAACAATTAATCTTGTTTTTAATTATACAAGAAAATGACTGAGGCAAACACAACTCATTCCACTTGTGCTCACTGAAACTTATCTACTGTGAAGGATTAGCTGACAATTCAACAACAGCAGAGTTCTTGTTTTCAAATAAAGAGGTTAATTGGCTTTATTGGAAATACATGTGCATGGTACATTGGCCTAATACTAGTTGGAGAAGGCCCGGCAGTAGGGAAACTAATGCTCCCTGTTTATTAGTTGTGTTACCATAATATGCCCTTGACTAATAATTAAACTTAAATAGCTTATGCTAATAAGTGTCACTGTTACAACTAGAGTATTTAACGTGTTATTGTGCCTGCCGTACATTCATTCTTCCATCATCAAGGATCCTACATCTGCAAACCACTAAATTAGGAGGAAAAAAAAAATCAAGTTGCTTCTCCATGTTCATTTGCATTCATGGCAGAGAGGGAGGATGTGATACCACGCCTGAATTTACTGCTTATGTATATCAATACAGCACCGATGGGATCATTACACCACATATTGTATCCGTGTGCTTTTATACTCATCTGCTTCCCAGGATACCTTTCTCAAGTTTTCCTTCTCAACTTTTTTCTTCCTTTCTCTTGAAATTGCAGCAAATTATAAAAGGCTGAAAATGTATTCGTACAGTTCTTTTCTTTTTTAAAATCATCACTAGTTCCATTCAGCCTCTAAAGATTTAGTTTTGTTACAAGGCATATAAAATAAATATTCAATTTCAAACTGTATGGTAGCAGAATAAACGAAGCTTGCCCCTTTTCAGCCTTACTCAGTCTGCCTAAATATTTCTGTTCATTACCTCCTGATTCTCTGCCACATTGGAAAGACGAGCATATTAAAACCCATTCTTAAATCAACACCTGGGTCTTTTACCTGACTTCTCAGTCCTGTTTCCTGTATCTGACCCAAGCAAGTTTAAATTCTCTTACAGCAATGCCCTCCACCACCTCTGCTGGTAGACTATTTCAGGCCTTGTTGTCTTTTTTTTCCAACACCCAGGCCATCTCCCAGATCTTACCATCGAGTTTTATAATAAGCCAAGCAGCCTCCAAAACTAGTCCAGCCACCCTGTACTTATTGATGTTAGGGTTATAACCAGGGTTGCTCTGTCTTCTTGGAAGCTTGATGTAGCTATAGCACTGCTAGCAGAGTTGTAACCGTAGCTCTCGGTGCAGGTCTCCTTGGAAGCCTAATGCAGCTGAATCACCACTCCCCATCCTTTCTGGTCCTCAGAGGTTTCGAACGCACAAGACTCCTCTCCCCCAACTTGCCCTCACCACTGCATCTGGCTGCTGGCATGATGCAGTGCTTTTTTCTGAAAATATGTCTTTAAACTTAGAAATATAAGGGCAGATTTTCAAAAGCCTACATGCGCCAGGCCTATTTTAGAAAGGCCCTGCGACATGCATATGTCCTGGGGCTTCGAAAAAGGGGCGGGGAGAGGGCAGGGCGGTCTGGGGGTGGTCCGGGGCCAGAGGACTCCAGCACAGCAGCCATTTGCGTGCCGGAGACAGGCACAAGAGGTAAAATAAAGCTCGGTGGGGGGTTTAGGATAGGGTTAGGGGCAGGGAAGTTAGGTTAGGGGGTTAGGAAGTTCCCTCCCAGGCCGCTCTGAAATCGGAGCGGCCTGGGAGGGAATGGGTGAAGGCCGCAGGCGTCGGTGCACCCCTTTGCGCGTGCCGACCCCCAATTTTATATCATGTGCGCACCTGCGTGCGCATGTTATAAAATCGGGCATCCATGTGTGCATGCAGGGTAGCGCGTGCACATGGACGCCCGCACACAATTTCTTAAAATCTACCCCATAATATGCTGGCTGCATACAATGATGATATTTACAATCACATTTTGTTTTCAAACTGCTGTTGCATCAGAGCACATAACTTGGCCTTTATTATTGGCAGTTTTAGAGTTACCAACGTTATCCTTTTAAGAAAGCATCAATCCCCCTCTTTGGGCAATGAACTGACATTTCTTTTAGTTCTTTTTGCCTACCAATCTCTTTCGTAAGGGAGCCTTTGCAAGTTATGGTGCTTCTTATTGAACCAACTCAATAATAGTCCAAAGATGTCATAAATGAGCTTTGGGACCACCAACTCAGGATCTTTTTCAAATGTGAAGAGAACTGCGTGGTCTTCATCAGAAGAAAGGACCCATGTGATCTGGAAAGTTTCTGCATATCCCTCATCTTCGGTAATTCTTACATTGGTCCAACAAAAGGAATCACACCCTGCCAAATATTCAGGTTTTTCCAGGAGCTATACAGCTGCTAGAACCCTACATGACTTGTAAGAATTTCCAGCGTTGGCCTGTCCACCTTCACAGTCACCAACGGAACAAAATGAATGACATCATTTATTTTCTTTTCCACATTTTAGAGGATGGGCTTGTGACCAGTGGGTCGACCTGACCTTAAGCTTTATTTTCATTCTAAGATGCAGTATCTACAATAGCTCCTTATCACGAGGGCTTTATGCTGTTTTGCATGGTTACAGAATTAAAAAGAAAAAAAAAAAACCAGTACAATTGTGTAAATGCTGCCCCTTGAAAACATACTGAAAAATGCAGTGTTTGAATGTGCTATTGTTTTGAAACAGTGGTTTGTTATATATTGCTTTCATCCAAAACTATAATTCAGCATATGTATTAAAAATAAGAACGGAATGTAGACAGGAAGCTTTCAAACCGCCATGCATGGTGGTATATATGCACATATATAGTGCCACATGTAGATTTATGATCATATTTTATAATCAATGCATATCACAAAATACATGCACCTCTACCCTGCAACATCCACATGTATGTATGCTTGCACATGAATACATACAATGCATTGAAAACATGTATATCAATACATTGCATGTACTTTTCCTACCCATTTTAAAAATAAATGAGTGAATATAAAGTAGGACTATCATGTACATCCTGTTTGACACAGTCCAGAGGATATGAGCTCTTGGTCCACTGCTAGGTCGATGCAGCCTGGGGCGTGTGAGCTTGGACCAGGTTCTAGCAGGCAGCATCTGATATGGCTCAAGGCCTGGCTGGCCTCTTCCCTCTTGGGTTGAACCCACGGGTTCTGGCACCCGGCAGGGTTTCTCTGGTGGTGTGCAAGGAACGAGGGGTTAGGCAGGACCAAGGTGGCTGGAGTTGGGGCCAGCAGGGTTCAGACAGCTTCAGAAGCAGCCAGGGATCGAGCCAGGTAGACATCAAGCAAGGTCAGTGTCCAGGCAGGGGTCAAGGCAGACAGAGATCAAGCAAGTTCAGAAGACAGCCTGGGTCCGCAACAGAAGAACAATCTGAGGAGTCTGATAGGAAGGCAAAGCAAGGCAGGAGACCAAGGCAATACAGAGAGGCAAGGCAGGGGCAGGAACACTGGAAGACAAGGCTAGACAAGAAAAGAACATGGAACGGCAAGGCTAGACAAAGCAGGAACAATAGCAGCATAGCACTGAATACTAGCACAGGAGGACTTGTGCTGAGGCACCGGCTGGTTGCTCAGAGCTTCCTTATAGACTATTCAGGACGTGATGTCAGCCAGTGCGCCCAGGAAGTCCCAGCTGCTGGACCTATAAAAAAGGGTCCAGGATGCAGGAAGTTCTACCTGGGATGTTTGGATGCTGCACGGTGCAGGATGAAATGCTGGACAGGCTTGGAGGTAAGGGGATTTACACACAGAAATTGGTATATTTTAAAACAGAATTGACATTACCAGTTTCACCAATTACTCACCAGTTCACCCATTCCTTCTATAGGTAATTGAGACTCTTCTGAATCTTCAGCTTGAACTCCCCCCAGTTCACGCAGATCTGACACCCGGCCAATAGTACACAATAAACATGTTTGATATCATTTATGCAAGATGATTAGCAGGTGTAAAATTACGTGAGTAAGTTGGAAAATCTTTTAAAATAGCAACTTATGTGCTATATGCACGCAAGTTTGATGTTTATAAAACAGCATGTACAATAGTAGATGCTACTTACGCAGGGATTATATTCATTTTTGCATCCATAACTCTTTGAAAATTCACCCCAAAGTATATAGTCTGGACATTAGAATCGCAGATTCTAAAATTATTTTCACCATTAATATCTGGTAGTTTGTAAAGATTTTTTGTATTTGGCATGCTATTCGGTGTTGTCTTTTTGGCATCAAATAATCTGAAGACATCTCATCTCACTCCAGCTCAAATGCTCTCGTTTAGGTTAAATTACGGCCTTTGAAGAGTCATGACCTGTAGACTAGATTTTAATGCTTATCAGTTGACCTCAAGATATTTGAACTTTAATTCTACTGCCAGAGTGCAGATTCTCTTAGAAACTGACATTTCTAATGGCGCGTGTGCCAAAATTCTGTACTTCACAGGCACCTGATAGCTAATAAGTGATTTATGGCCTGCTGATTTCCTGGCTTTGCTCTCATATAAAGCTAATGAAGTCAACAAGATACCTTGATATCACAAGCCTTCTGTACTTTGTGTTCAACATAGATATATATTAAAAAACATTGATGATCCTCACTATATTTCCAGTATCAGTTTCAGCTGAATATGCTGCCAGTTTTGATTATGGTGATAGGGATTTATTTTTTTCTGGCCAAATAAGGGAAAATCTCAAGGATTTACACTATGCATTTTTTACAATATTTATTAATATCGGGCAATAGTCGCTCCAGTTCAGCTTCTGGTTCATTTCATGGTAAAATAAGAAAGCAGCACAAAAGTGACCATTTATTTATTTAGATTTTTATCCCAGGACAAGCAGGATGCTAGTCCTCACATATGGGTGACATCGGTAATGGAGCCCTATGTACGGAAAACTTCTGTAAAAGTTTCTATGAAACTTTTGACTGGCACCAGAGTGCCTACTGAGCATGCCCAGCATGTCATGATATTCCCTGCCACAGGGGTCTCCCTTTAGTCTTCTTTTTTCCGCGAAGCAATTAGCCTCGCGGTTATCAGGAGTCCTGTGGGATTCTCCACATATTTTCCTTACGGAAAGCTTTAAAAAACTTCAAACGCAGAGGGTCTCCCTTAGTTTGATCATCGCGGTGAGTTTTTCCCGTTCTCGCGGTTCCGTGCCGTTTTTTGACTGAAAACAAAATTTACCTGAGCCTTAGGCCGTCGACGGCTACCCGGCCACAAAATGGCTACAGGTTTTAAAAAATGTCCGAAATGCGCGAGAAATATGTCTATTACAGACCCTCACCAAGACTGTGTACTTTGCCTTGGTGAAGGTCATGATGTAAAAAATTGTCCCTTATGCGCTACGATGACCTCGAAAGGTCGACGTCTACGGATGGACAAGATGGAGCAATTATTCAAAATTCAACTGATTACTGCTCCATCTACTTCCACACAATCGTCTCCGGCTGGGGCGATTAGGAAAGTGGTCTTGAAGAAACGTCACTCCGGTGACTCGGGAGACGCTCCTTTTTCCTCCCCCTCACCATCGTCCAGAGCGTCCACATCGAGTAGCGAAAAAGGGCGCGAAAAAGATAAACATCGCCATCGGCATCGCAGGCCGCAACCAGCAACCATCGCTCCGATACCCGGCGAGCCATCGGCGGAAGACGGGGCACCGAGTAAGAAAGCCCGGCTCCAAAGTAAGGCTTCCGAGCCACCGACAGGCCAATCCTCGCCGATTCCGGCGGAAGGAACCGTACCTCCTCAGGGCCCTGAGGTCGTACTACTGTCGCCACCACCGCCTCCCCCCATGGGTGCTCTGTTCACATCATCCATGCGGGCGGAACTTGACAGTTACATACGTCAAGCGGTTAAGGATGCCTTTATCGAGGCGATGCCACGGCCTGCCACTCCGGTTCTGCCATCGACACCGGTCATAGGAGGATCTCCGGTTCCATCACCGATTCCTTCACTACCGATGCCAAGGAAATCACCGCTCTCCTCGATGGCGCCGATTCCATTGCCGGTTCTACCTAGGCCGCAGCCACCGGATTCAGCATTGCCGATTCCCCGAGTACCATCGATTCCACCACGGCCATCGATCCCGATGGCACCTTCGATGCCTTCTCAAGAGTCCATTTTTCAACCATTGATGGACAAGCTGGACTCACTAATACATTGCTTCTCATCTCTACCACATCCTATAGATGTAGATGACAGTCAAGAGCCAATACCAGGTCCTTCGGGTGTCCCACCACCCCTCAGACCTCAGACTCCACTTTCTGAAATGCCAACTAAGCCTACTAGGCCGTTGGAGCTCCCTCTGGATGATAGTGACGAAGAATTCTCCTCGGATGAAGACCTCCTTTCTGAGCCTTCTCCCCCAGAAGATAGAAGAAAGTCACCACCGGAGGATCTCTCTTTCTCCAACTTTATTAAGGAGATGTCTCAAACAATTCCCTTTTCTCTCATCTCTGAAGTGGACAGCAGACAAAAAACCTTGGAGGTGCTTCAATTCGTAGACCCTCCCAAGGAAATTCTTGCTATTCCTGTTCATGAAGTTTTACAAGAACTTATGTACAGGATATGGGAACACCCTGGGTCGGTGGCAGCTGTTAATAAGCGGGCGGATGCCACTTACCTAGTACAACCCATCCCGGGGTTCCAAAAAACTCAACTACCGCATCAGTCAGTGGTGGTCGAGTCGGCCCAAAAGAAGGCCAAAAGATTAAAGCAACATGCCTCCATACCTCCTGGAAAGGATAATAGGTTCTTGGACAATCTTGGTCGAAAAATCTTCCAAGCTGCTATGCTGGTAGCTAGAATAAATTCATACCAGCTTTTTATGAACCAGTACCAGCGTGACCTATGGAAGCAAGTTGAATCCCTGTCTCAGCAGTTACCTGACCATCTTCAAGAAGGTTTTCAAAACCTAGTACATAAGGGCCTAGAGGCGGGGAAACACGAGGTTCGGGCCACGTATGATTCATTCGAGACAACCTCCAGATTGTCTGCAGCTGGAATAACGGCGAGAAGATGGGCCTGGCTTAAATCATCAGAGCTCAGACCAGAAGTACAGGAGCGCTTGGCGGACCTGCCTTGCTTAGGAGAGAACCTCTTTGGCGATAAGGTCAAGGAGGCAGTAGCCACCATCAAGGACCATACAGAAACCCTCAAACAGCTTTCTCAGCTGCCACAAGAGGTACATCAACCTTCTAGGAGGCCTCCAAGAAGGGAACAAAGAAAGCCATATTACCGCCCTAGGCGGTATTATCCGCCAGTAGCCAGGCCCAGACAACAAAGACCGGCTCAACGGCCTCAGCCTCGCCAAAGACCTGCTAGGCCTCAACAACCTCCGCCTGCGGCGTCCACTTCCGGATTTTGAAGTTCAACCAGAGGGCATGAGTCATTATCAAAATCCCTATCCACAAGTACCGGTTGGAGGCCGAGTTGCTCACCATCTTCAAACTTGGACCTCCATCACTACGGACCAATGGGTACTCTCAATCATATCTCAGGGGTACCACTTGGACTTCCTCACTGTACCAAAAGACAATCCCCCTATTCCGTCTTGGACAGTGTCTCATCATTACACAATCCTGCAAGCAGAATTATCTACCCTCCTGACTGCCAGGGCCATCGAAAGAGTTCCCAGGCCTCAGTGGGGCACAGGATTCTACTCCCGATATTTCCTCATTCCAAAGAAAACCGGGGGTCTACGTCCTATCCTGGACCTAAGAAATCTCAACAAATTTTTAAAGAAGGAAAAATTCAGGATGGTGTCCTTAGGCACCATGCTACCTCTTCTTCAAAAAGGAGATTGGCTCTGCTCTCTGGATCTTCAAGACGCTTACGCTCACATTCCCATATTTCCACCTCATCGACAGTTCCTACGATTTCTGGTACAAGGTCAACACTTCCAATACAGGGTGCTACCTTTCGGCCTTGCCTCAGCACCTCGAGTGTTCACAAAGTGTCTAGCAGTAGCGGTGGCACATCTTCACAAGCAACAAGTACATGTGTTCCCCTACTTGGACGATTGGCTCATCAAGAGTCATACACAGAGCGGAGCTGTCACTTCTCTCCATCTCACAATAAGATTGCTTCACTCCTTGGGATTTCTCATCAATTACGACAAATCCCATCTCACACCATCTCACCAGTTGCAGTTCATAGGTGCAGATCTCAACACCATCACAGCAAAGGCTTTTCTTCCGAAAGACTGGGCTCAATCGCTCGTTCTCCTAGTACATTCTATTCGCAATCAATATACAGTCACAGCTCATCAGTGCCTCATCCTACTCGGACACATGGCCTCAACAGTTCACGTCACTCCCATGGCCAGACTGACCATGCGACTAATGCAATAGACACTCAAATCTCAATGGATTCAAGCCATTCAACCACTGTCCACTCACATCCAGATAACACCAGAGCTGAAGTATTCCCTTCTCTGGTGGACATCACCACTCAACTTGCTCAAAGGCCTACCTTTTCAACAACCAGTTTCACAAGTGACTTTAACTACAGATGCGTCCACCTTGGGATGGGGAGCGCACATTGCTCATCTGAAAACACAGGGCAAGTGGACAAAGCAAGAAGCTTCCTTTCAGATAAATTTCCTGGAGCTTCGAGCTATACGCTATGCTCTATATGCATTCAAGGACTGCCTTTCACACAAGACTGTTCTGATCCAAACGGACAATACAGTAGCCATGTGGTACATCAACAAACAGGGTGGTACGGGCTCGTACCTCCTTTGCCAGGAAGCGGCTCAAATCTGGGACTGGGCCCTAGCACACTCAATTCTACTACGGGCCACCTACCTAGCAGGCATCCACAACACAGTAGCGGATCGCCTCAGCCGTCACTTTCAACCACACGAGTGGTCCCTCGACCCAGCGTTAGCAATCAAGATATTTCAACGCTGGGGTCAACCAACAATAGATCTCTTTGCGTCACATCTGAACTACAAAGTGAACAATTACTGCTCTCTCCTCTTCCGGCAGAACAGCTTACCAAAGGACGCGTTTGCCCGCCATTGGAACTCAGGCCTGTTATACGCGTATCCACCAATACCGCTCATAACCAAAACCTTAGTAAAGCTACAACAGGACAAGGGGACAATGATACTCATAGCCCCATATTGGCCTCGACAAGTATGGTTCCCCACACTGCTAGATCTCTCAGTCAGGGATCCAATTCGCCTGGGAGTAGCTCCCAATCTCATAACTCAGGAACAGGGTCAGTTGCGCCATCCCAACCTTCAATCCCTGTCCCTGACAGCATGGATGTTGAAAGCCTGATCTTACAACCATTCAACCTTTCAACTAATATATCTCAGGTACTTATAGCTGCACGTAAACCTTCCACTAGAAAGAATTATTCCTACAAATGGAAAAGGTTTACTTTATGGTGCACTCAGAAAGATTTAGATCCTTTCACTTGCCCCACTACCTCGCTACTAGATTACCTTTACCATCTCTCAGACTCTGGTCTTAAGACGTCATCTGTAAGGGTACACTTAAGTGCAATCTCAGCTTATCATAACAAGCTAGGAGATACATCGATCTCCACGCAGCCTCTCGTCAGTAAATTCATGAGAGGCCTAACTCACATTAAACCTCCAATTCATTCCCCAAGCATTCAATGGGACCTGAACGTAGTTTTAACCAAGCTTATGCGTTCTCCATTTGAACCCATAAATACCTGTGACCTTAAATTCCTTACTTGGAAAACGGTATTTCTTATAGCCATTACATCAGCTAGAAGGGTCAGTGAACTGCAGGCCCTAGTAACTTACGAACCCTTCACGAAGTTCCTTCATGACAGAGTAGTCCTCCGTACACATCCAAAATTCCTTCCTAAGGTTGTCACGGAATTTCATTTAAACCAAACCATAGTTTTACCTACATTTTTTCCTAGGCCTCACTCTCACCAGGGAGAGAGAGCCTTACACACTTTGGACTGTAAGCGTGCGTTATCTTTCTATTTAAACCGCACTGCAGCCCAAAGAAAATCTAATCAGCTGTTGTGTCCTATGATCCAAACAAACCAGGTAAAGCAGTGGGTAAGCATACTCTGTCAACCTGGCTAGCAGATTGCATACAATTTTGTTATGAAAAAGCAGGCCTTACTCTCCAAGGGCGAGTAAACGCACATTCAGTCAGAGCAATGTCAACCTCAGTAGCACACCTTCGCTCTGTACCTATTCTGGACATTTGTAAAGCAGCAACATGGAGTTCTCTTCACACCTTTGCAGCTCACTACTGTCTAGACAAAGAGGGAAGACAAGATTCAGCATATGGACAATCTGTCTTAAAGAACTTGTTTCCAGTTTAACCCCAACTCCTTCTTCATCCAACCTGCTGGGATTTCGACTGATTCATTCCAATAACAATACCTTACAGTCGTTTCAGCACCGAATGAATCAGCCTCTAGCTCGCTAATCACCCATATGTGAGGACTAGCATCCTGCTTGTCCTGGGATAAAGCAAAATTGCTTACCTTGTAATAGGTGTTATCCCAGGACAGCAGGATGTAGTCCTCACGAAACCCACCCGCCACCCCGCGGAGTTGGGTCCGATACGTTTTATTATTTTATTTTTGGCTAACGCTATTTGCTACAAACAAAGACTAAAGGGAGACCCCTGTGGCAGGGAATATCATGACATGCTGGGCATGCTCAGTAGGCACTCTGGTGCCAGTCAAAAGTTTCATAGAAACTTTTACAGAAGTTTTCCGTACATAGGGCTCCATTACCGATGTCACCCATATGTGAGGACTACATCCTGCTGTCCTGGGATAACACCTATTACAAGGTAAGCAATTTTGCTATATTCTGCTTTTCACACTTTTTTTTTTCAGTGCTTCGAAGCAGAATACATTCAGGTACTGTAGGTATTTCCCTATCCCCAGAGGGCTGGATTTTATATTCCACCCATTTCTGGACACCCACCTACAATTTTCTACTCTCTGAACCTGGTCTTGGTGAAGCAGTGACCTGCTATCCAGTAAATGACTTCTTTTGAAGAATCAGATTAAGTAATAGGCTATATGGGAGAGCTGGGTGGTGAACGGTTTCCATAATGGCGCAGACGCCCTCCAAAGAATGTGCACCCTTTCAGAGTAAAACGCTCAAGAATTGTTTGCAATCTCTGTGTGAAGAACAGTCACTGTCTCATTACCTGGCTAAAATACTAAGACAAGTAAATGTGTTCGTTTAGTAACTTTTTAGAAATGCAGTGCTATACTTTCATTCTCTTTTCACATCCTCCTCCTGATTTATACTAGAGACTGAAGGAGTAATGATAAAGAGGAGCTCCCAGTGCCCACTTAGCTACAAACTAATGATTTCTCTTCTCTACAAGTAACGGAAAGGTGGGTAAACAAAAAAAGAGAGTTCAGAGGGAAAGGATTTTCTTTCTACAAAAAGCTTAAAGTTATTTGAAAGTGCCTAATCTGAGCCCCAAAAAAATATACATTTTATGAGTTTGCACATGCCAGCCACAGTCAAGACTATGCAATGCAGTAATTTGATAGCCCCTCCAGGTATTTTGTCTGTTTCCAAGTTTTACCACAGAAAGAAGGTAGAATAAAATATGGCAAAAGTATCTTCCAAACAAAAAATTAAAAAAAGCTGTACAGAGAGAGAGAGAGAGTGAATGGAATCGTCGACCAACAGAGGTAATAGTAAGCAAAGCAATTCAAGCCTGTGTGAGGCAGATACAGAGAGCAGTGGTATGGGCACCGGTCAGAGATTGCCAGGCATCACCAATGGCACAAGGGAGTAAGTGGAGTGATCAGTGAGGCCAAGAGGGGCTTATTTGCTGACAACTACAATATTACTGCGTTATGCCAACACAGTGCTGCACGGTTGTCCAGTTTAATGGTGGTGCTCTCCACCCCTTTCAAAATTGGTTATGATATCTATTTTCAGACATTTAAAATCTAAACTGTGGGCTGCAATAATTATGATTCCCACTTTAATATTCCCAAAGAATATATTGACGTTTAATGAAAGCGTTTTTGGCTCTTGTCATCAGAATTGTCCACACACATGTATATACAAACTCATGCACACATATACTCAAACCCCATTCTAAAGAAATATCGTGATGATAATGATTTTTTAAAATATTTAGTAGTAAATCAAAAATAATTTTTCTCCATCTAAGTAGTTTTACCATATATGGGAAAAGCCATAATTTATACCTCACTGCAGAAAAGTGACTCGTTGAAGTGAAACTCATTTATAGTCTTCAGACAATGTAATTAAGTTAACACGGTCCAAAATGTAAGTGGAGTGCCTTCTTAGTTTATCGGGTTACTTATTTCTCTGCTGATATAATTCATGTGTCTGCATTGCTTCTGCTCATAAGAAAAGATTCATGGCCAGGCGCAAGGCTTCAGAAGGTCACTAATCACAACTGTTGGACCAAATGACACACACAAACAGACAGAAGAATAAGCAGGTGCCCCACCAGCATGCCAGACAGAGACAGGCAGCATATGTAAAGGGATTTGCAGAGGCAAACACTGTTGACTCCATGATGGATTCTTAGAGGGTGGATGACCTCCATCACTCACTTGTAGTCCTCCGGGCCTAAATGTCATGTATCATATATATACATAGAAACATAGAAATGATGGCAGAAAAGGACCAAATGGTCCATCCAGTGTGCCTAGAAAGCTTATGGTAGCATCAGCCGCACCATCCAGGTCTCCCCTATAATGGTAGCATCAAGGTTGGCATCTGTTGTGACATACAAGTTACCCCCATACTTAGTTTCCCAAATCGTTAGTCAGGGCCCTTGTTGGTTACTTTTCGAGTCCAATTCCCCATTATCTTATCTCTTGCCATTGAAGCAGAGAGCAATGTTGGAGTTACATCACAAGTTTAAGGCTTATTGGTTAATGGTAGTAACACAGTTGCATCAGCAAGTTACCCCCATACATTTGTTTTCCCAGACCATAAAATTCAATAACCTTGTTGGTTGCTGTCCGAAACTAATTCGCCTTTTCCCCCTGCCGATAAAGCAGAGAACCATGATGGAGTAGCATCAACAGTATGAAGGCTTATTGGTTAAGGGTAGTAACCGCCACACCAGCAAGTTGCCCCCATGTGCTCTTTTCCTCATTTCCATCCTCTAGAGATCCACAGTGTTATCCCATGCCCCTTTGAAATCATCTTTCACCATTTTTGTTTTCACTACCTCCTCCGGAAGGGCATTCCAGGCATCCACCACCCTCTTCATGAAGAAATATTTCCTGGTGTTTATTCTGAGACTTCCTTCCTGGAGTTTCATTTCATGACCCCTAGTTCTACTGATTTCTTTCCAATGGAGAAGGTTTGTCTAATGTGAATCATTAAAACCTTTCAGGTGTCTGAAGGTCTGTATCATCTCCTCCGCACCTCTTCTCCTCTAACAAGAAATCCTTTTCCCCTTCTACTTCTGCCTCATGGTAGTCAAGAAACAGGGTGCCCATACTAGGAGTAGGCACCTCACAGGCTCAGTCAGCCTGAAAACATTCAAATCGTAATACAGGGTAGGTGATGCAGTGCTGAAGCCCTTGTGTGTGACAGGTGAGGCTCCAGTGACCAGTGCCAACCTAGACTTGCTAACTTGTATGGAAGGGGGTTGCAAGATTGTGAGTCCTTAAGAGTAATGCAGGAATTGAGGATCACATGATGGGTGTAAAATGCTATCTCATCATACAGAGGAGAACTGAGTGAAGGATGCACACACTTAAGATTATGCAATGGATAAAAGTGTGTTTTGTTTATTTGGAAACTGGCCTTGCATGCCAGTAGTTCCTCACTGTCTTCAGTTTGCTAAGATATTGGCAGTATTGTGATTGAAATAAGCACTTTTTTTCCATGTTTGAGAGCTAAGATTTTCTCCATGAATACCCTATGGAAACAGGGCAAATAAATGTTTCCGAGAGTTTTCAAACAAATTGGTATGGAAACTGAAGTGTGGGCTTAAATGTTTTTGACTTCTTCCTTTCCATTGCACTGACACCATGGCGCAGGCATGCTCCGTGTTGTTTCCCCTGCCTTTTTCTATCCTCTAACTTTGAACAGCAATTATTTTTATTCATCACACTAGTTAAATAACTATTCAACTCATCCTTTTTTCTGTCCCCAAAATAGGTGAATCAACCCCTTAAGTTTTACCAATTTCAAGTTTGAACAAATGAGTTATATGATAGTAATAAGAAGGCTTATTGAATAATGTCAGATTTGTTTGGTAAACTATATGGCATCACAAGTCAAAAGCAACATCTAACGACTGTTTTACTGACAATATAATATAAACCCTTGAAATATTATTTGAAGTTTAATATAGTGTACAGAGCCAGATAAGTCAAATATTAACCACATAGGAAATGTTCCTGATTTTAAATACAGTATGCAGCATGCTCTGTGCTTCACACTTTGACCTCTCCTTTAATGCTGTGCACATATGCGTAAGAAATAATTATGTTGGTACATGCTATACTTCGGTAACAGTGGCAACAAAATGTGTTCTGGCTCTGTCAAAACTGTTCCAAGCAGGAACATGAAAAAGGCAGGTTGTTCAAAGGAGAAAACAAAGGGTTTTGCAGAAGTACAAAAATCTGTATCTTTTGTTCACCAAAACAGAAACTGATAATACTGGTATACGCAACAGGATCCAAAATAGGGATGTGTAGAGGCAAAAACTCAGTTTCTGATTCATCCATTTATTTTCCATGGGTTTTCTTCATTTTTTGTTTTGTGGGATTTAAACTTTTTTTTTTGTTGTTTAAATTAGATTTTGTGAAATAGTGCACACTTGAAGGCAACAAAATACTATATCCAAACCAATTCGGATTTAGAAAAAAAAACACTCAACAGAAACCCTACTCATCTCTTTAACTGATCCTGTACTTCAAGGCTTTGACAAGAATAAATCATTTATTCTAGTACTAATAGACTTAAAAGCAGCATTCACTGTTGACCACACCCTGTTATGTCACCAGCTGAATGAGATTGGAATAGACAGAAATGTCAGTAAATGGTTCTCTTCCTTCTTAAAAGATAGGACTTGCCAAGTCAAACTAGATAATCAAATCTCAGACACCTTTCCGATCGATACAGGCATCTCCCAAGCTTCAGCACTAGTCTCAGCCACTCTATTCAACATCTCTCTCTTGCCTAACAAACCTGGGAATCAACTTCTTCCTATAAGCAGACAATATACAATTCTACATCCCTTTTTTAAAATTTATTTTATTGACAAAACATTCGAAAAAACCGAGGCTACCCTGTCAACATACATGAAAGCCTTACAACAAAAACTTTCCCAACTGAAACTAATTCTTAACACAAATAAAACTGAAATTATATGGCTAAGGAAGGACGATAGTCAAACTGCCAACCCTAAATCTAGAAATTACCAATATTACTCCATCAGATGAAGTTTGAAATCTGGTAATTCAAATCGATGAGAATTTCACTATGAAAAAGCATATAAGCAAATTAATCAAAACAGGATGCTCCAAGCTGAGAATTCTACATTGACTAAAACCTTGGTTAATAATACAAGACTTCCACACTGTCTTGCAAACACTTATATTCTTAAACTTAGACTACTGCAACTCCCTGTTGCTAGGCCTCCCCGCAAGTCTACTGAAAGCACTAGTTACTTCAAAATGCATCAGCAAGACTCCTTCTATGGACAAGAAAATTTGAACTCATCACCCCCTTCGCTGATAGCCCTGCACTGGCTTCTTGTTCAGTCTAGAATCCATTATAAAGTGTTGTTACTAATATTCAACATCATCAACAATATTGATCCATGCCTATTACAACTCTATACCCCACAGAGAGACCTAAGATTATAAAACAAAGGACTCCTAATGGTATCCTCCATTCGCAGCACACATCTAATGCTAATAAGAGACCGAATGTTTGCGATAGCGGGCCCCAAGCTGTGGAACTGTCTTCCAGAGCCTTTATGTCAGATAACAGAAAAAAAGAACTTAAAGCATGAACTGAAAGCATGGCTGTTTAGAAAGGCTTACGATTTAACGTAAACATCTATAATGATGATAATTGCATTAACAATACGAGAAACAATGCTAGTTGAAAAATCATTATATAATAAATGACATAACACATGCGTGTATGCAAATTTGAAAAATGTGTTCATGTTATCATCAATGAAGATGTTACAAATATACTTTCATCTTTCATCCCTCCAAATCACAAATCTTCACTGATGGTAACTGCTGTTCGTACGTATGATTGTGCATGTAAAACTACCCCCCAAAACCCAACTCACCCCACAAACCTCACCCCGAGTTCATAATGCCCCCTCTTACAGTGGTATAAATACTTAACTTTTTCGTGAGCCTCTCTCTCTTTTTCTCAGCCCAAAATGCAATAAAAGTATTGTGGAAAATAGCTACGTGAAGCAGTACCAAGAAAATTACCCTAACCATGCCCCATGTTTTATCGCGGGCGCTATTCTTGCTATATTTATTGCAAAATGATGAATCTAAGCCTGTTTCTGGCCAGATAACTTGGAGGCGGACAATGGACAGATCAGGGAGGAGTCCTACATGGACTGCTGAAAATGACCCTTGAGTGCAGCACACAGAATACTTCCCTGAATAGAAATGAATCGAATTAAGGGTCCTGAGATATAGTATAATATGAAAAGTGCAAAAACATGTTTTTTGTTGGCTCCACTAAAATATTTGACAAAATATCCCATTTTTCCTTTGACTAATATAGCAGTAAACATTGTGATCCAGAAGGAATAGAGAGGGGCTTTTCAAACCTATCCTGGTGCCCCTAGGTGTTCAGATGATGCACAATGCATCTGCAGGAGATAAATGTGCATTTCTTGGGCTCATTCACAATCACAGTGGATATTCTGATAGTTGGGCTGCTCAAGGGCTGGGCTGGGAAACTCTGCTCCTAACTGGACTGCAGCTAGAATATCAGCAACGGTGCAGCAGATTCCAGTTGAATCTATTGCTGAGGTTTCACTCGGGGTGAGATATAAATCCTTCAGTGCTCAGAACTGCTCGTATATTATTTGGTTTTGCAAGCGTTGCACTGCCTTCTCATTACTCTTAGGACTTTATTTTGCTTTCTTGGCCTTTCTGCAGTCTTTTAGGCATCTTTTTTTCTGGCTCTGGTTCCCATATTAATACAGTCCTTAATGTCACTAGAAATTAACAGGCCCACAATGGAGCCCTGCCCGCATAATGGAAAGCAACGACCCAGCGGCATGTTCCAGCCCCATGGTGCAAAGGTCATTTTACCTTCCACTGTCCGTGGCCCCACCTCCCGAGAAGCAATCTTCTCGCCTGCTATGCTAGGTGCTGGAGTCTTGTTGTTAATCATTATGGCTACTGTCCATGAACCGAGGTCAGCTGTAGGGCCCTCGTCATGTTCAGAAACCCCCCCTTTTTTTTTCCTTTTACCAAAGTTCACATTCTGCCAATGAGATGAGTGTCCAAGGTGTGAATGACTCACAATATAGCCATAAAGGCCTGCGAAGAAGCAGTTTTATTTTCCCAAAGGCTAACCAGTTTGTGTGCTCTCCTCTTTTTCAACCTATTTATTCTCACTCACTTCTTGCGCCCATCATCAGCTCCACCTTTACCTCAAATCACTCTCCTCCCCCCCTCCCCCCTCCATACACACAACCTCTACATCACTCTTCCTGCAGAAACCTCTGTCACAGAAGGGCCAAGTCAGCTGTTTGCATGTTTGCCCAGGGAAGCTTTGGTTTTTATTATTTATTATTTTGGGGATTTATTGCTCGCCTTTTTTAATTCATTATTCACCCAAGGCAGGGTATAACTTTATTAGAATGGCAGCATGCAAGCAAGGATCACTGGTAGCTTAACAAAAGGAGAAGGTGCATAGTAAGGACAGAATTATAAATAAATTAGCAATAATGACTAAACTTAAAATAAATACATAACATTCCAGCATAAACACAATTCATTTTAGCAGTATGTTTAAGGCAGTCATTGATGTAGTCAATTTAATTCAGTGCAGATATGTGGAAGAGAGAGCTGGGCAGACTATCACATTCTGGGTTTCTTCCCGTTAAGGGGGATGACGGCTATGCTTTCTCTGATGGTCAAGAGGGTAGAAAGGCTTCCCAAGTTTTAATTCTATGGCTTTCATTGTGACCACTAGGATGTGCTGTAGCAAGATAAATTTTACACCTATCATTAAAATCATCCATTGTACCTGAATACTGGAGGGTTGCCAATGTAACCCCAATATTTAAAAAGGGCTCCAGGGGCGATCCGGGTAACTATAGACCAGTGAGCCTGATTTCAGTGACAGGAAAAATAGTGGAAAGTGTTCTAAACATCAAAATCACAGAACATATAGAAAGACATGGTTTAATGGAACACAGTCAACATGGATTTACCCAAGGGAAGTCTTGCCTAAAATCTACTTCACTTTTTTGAAGGAGTTAATAAACATGTGGATAAAGGTGAACCGGTAGATGTAGTGTATTTGGATTTTCAGAAGGCGTTTGACAAAGTCCTTCATCAGAGGCTTCTACGAAAACTAAAAAGTCATGGGATAGGAGGCAGTGTCCTTTCGTGGATTACAAACTGGTTAAAAGACAGGAAACAGAGAGTAGGATTAAATGGGCAATTTTCTCAGTGGAAAAGGGTAAACAGTGGAGTGCCTCAGGGATCTGTACTTGGACCGGTGCTTTTCAATATTTATATATAAATGATCTGGAAAGGAATACGATGAGTGAGGTTATCAAATTTGCAGACAATACAAAATTATTCAGAGTAGTTAAATCACAAGCGGATTGTGATACATTACAGGAGGACTTTGCAAGACTGGAAGATTGGGCATCTAAATGGCAGATGAAATTTAATGTGGACAAGTGCTGTTGCGTCCATCGGTCTCAGACGGCTTCAACCCTTGTGCCTCACCTTTTTCTCTGCTCTCCCCACTAGCCTTGGGAAGATGGCTGCTGCTGCGTCTGCAAGCCGCGTCCTCCGGCGTCCCTGGAATGGTTATGGCAAAGCCTCACGCCATGTTTCTCATAAGGGCTTCCTAGGGTGCGCGCACGCGGCCCCCCCCCCCCACGTCTTTATCCATGTCATGGTGGGAACCTCGGGGGCGTCCCCCTCGAGTGATGTTACGCCATCCGGGATTTAGCCTACGCTTGTTTGCTAGCTCGTTGAGTTAGCAAGGATTGGACTCGTCCGGTCTAAGCTACTCTGCCGCTTCCTTGCTGCCGCTGGAACCCTCTCTGCCCTTCGGGGTATACACTAACCTGGGTACCCGCCCCCAGGGGGCCCTCTGCTTTCTTTCAGGTGCCTTACTGGGATCAGGTACTCTCTCCTCGAGGGCCTGCTCTCCCTGACTCGGTGCCTGTTACCATCTACTTCTGCCTGGTGGAAATCAACCTTACAGCTACCATCTAGTGAGTAATCTAACTCTGTCTGTCTCATCTACAGCTCTGCCGTGCTGGGAAACCCTCACCTGGATATCCCTATACCATCTTACTGAGACGGGTTCCCTCTGCCGAGGGTCCCTGGACTGCTGCCTCTGGATCAACTCACTACTGCCACCTCTGGTGGTACACATCAGCTGTACAATAAAAAGACATGGTTTAATGGAACAAAGTCAGCATGGCTTTACCCAAGCAAGTCTTGCCTCGCAAATCTGCTTCACTTTTTTGAAGGAGTTGTTAAACATGTGGATAAAGGTGAACCTGTAGATGTAGTATACCTGGATTTTCAGAAGGCGTTTGACAAAGTTCCTCATGAGAGGCTTCTAGGAAAAGTAAAAGGTCATGGGATAGGTGGCGATGTCCTTTCGTGGATTGCAAACTGGCTAAAAGACAGGAAACAGAGAGTAGGATTAAATGGACAATTTTCTCAGTGGAAGGGAGTGGGCAGTGGAGTGCCTCAGGGATCTGTATTGGGACCCTTACTTTTCAATATATTTATAAATGATCTGGAAAGAGATACGACGAGTGAGATAATCAAATTTGCAGATGATACAGAATTGTTCAGAGTAGTTAAATCACAAGCAGATTGTGATAAATTGCAGGAAGACCTTGTGAGACTGGAAAATTGGGCATCAAAGTGGCAGATGAAATTTAATGTGGATAAGTGCAAGGTGATGCATATAGGGAAAAATAACCCATGCTATAGTTACAAATGTTAGGTTCCATATTAGGTGCTACAACCCAAGAAAGAGATCTAGGTGTCATAGTGGATAACACATTGAAATCATCAGTACAGTGTGCTGCGGCAGTCAAAAAAGCAAACAGAATGTTGGGAATTATTAGAAAGGGAATGGTGAATAAAACAGAAAATGTCATAATGCCTTTGTATCGCTCCATGGTGAGACCGCACCTTGAAAACTGTGTACAATTCTGGTCGCCGCATCTCAAAAAAGATATAATTGCGATGGAGAAGGTACAGGGAAGGGCTACCAAAATGATAAGGGGAATGGAACAACTCCCCTATGAGGAAAGACTAAAGAGGTTAGGACTTTTCAGCTTGGAGGGGGGATATGATAGAGGTGTTTAAAATCATGAGAGGTCTAGAACGGGTAGATGTGAATCGGTTATTTACTCTTTCGGGCAGTAGAAAGACTAGGGGGCACGCCATGAAGTTAGCATGGGGCACATTTAAAACTAATCGGAGAAAGTTCTTTTTTACTCAACGCACAATTAAACTCTGGAATTTGTTGCCAGAGGATGTGGTTAGTGCAGTTAGTATAGCTGTGTTTAAAAAAGGATTGGATAAGTTCTTGGAGGAGAAGTCCATTACCTGCTATTAAGTTCACTTAGAGAATAGCCACTGCCATTAGCAATGGTAACATGGAATAGACTTAGTTTTTGGGTACTTGCCAGGTTCTTATGGCCTGGATTGGCCACTGTTGGAAACAGGATGCTGGGCTTGATGGACCCTTGGGGGCAGATTTTAACAGCCCTGCTCGCGTAAATCCGCCCGGATTTACGCGAGCAGGGCCTTGCGCGCCTATTTTCCATAGGCCTGCCGGCGCGCGCAGAGCCCCGGGACTCGCGTAAGTCCCGGGGTTTTCGAGGGGGGCGTGTCGGGGGCGGGGCCGATCGGCGCAGCGTTTTGGGGGTGGGACGTGGCGTTTCGGGGGCGGGCCCAGGGGCGTGGTTTCGGCCCGGGGCAGTCTGGAGGCGTGGCCGCGCCCTCCGGAACTGCCCCCAGGTTGCGTCTCGGCGCGCTAGCGGCCTGCTGGCGCGCGGGGATTTACTTCTCCCTCCGGGAGGCGTAAATCCCCGGACAAAGGTAGGGGGGGTTTAGATAGGGCCGGGGGGGTGGGTTAGATAGAGGAAGGGAGGGGAAGGTGAGGGGAGGGCGAATGTGAGTTCCCTCCGAGGCCGCTCCGATTTCGGAGCGGCCTCGGAGGGAACTCGGCGCGCGCCGGCTGCACAAAATCGGCAGCCTTGCGCGCGCCGATCCTGGATTTTAGCAGATACGCGCGGCTACGCGCGTATCTACTAAAATCCAGAGTACTATTGTTTGCGACTGGTGCGCCAACAAATGTACGCGAACGCGCATTTTTTGTAAATCTACCCCTTGGTCTGACCCAGTATGGCATTTTCTTATGTTCTTATGTTCTTAAAAGACAAAATTATGTGTTTGTGCATCCTGAGTCTAGCCCAGTACTGTGGCTCCCCATGCGGCTCCTCCCTGTGGGCGTGGTCATCTTCCACAGTACCCAAGAATCCACTCAAACACCTTGAAACCATAACAAGTAGGCATCATAGTGGATAATACTTTAAAATAGTCGGCTCAGTGTGCTGCAGCAGTCAAAAAAGCAAACAGAATGTTAGGAATTATTAGGAAGGGAATGGTTAATAAAACGGAAAATGTCATAATGCCTCTATATCGCTCCATGGTGAGACCACACCTTGAATACTGTGTACAATTCTGGTCGCCGCATCTCAAAAAAGATATAGTTGCGATGGAGAAGGTACAGAGAAGGGCAACCAAAATGATAAAGGGGATGGAACAGCTCCCCTATGAGGAAATGCTGAAGAGGTTAGGGCTGTTCAGCTTGGAGAAGAGATGGCTGAGGGGGGATATGATAGAGGTCTTTAAGATAATGAGAGGTCTTGAACGAGTAGATGTGAATCGGTTATTTACACTTTCGGATAATAGAAGGACTAGGGGGCATTCCAAGAAGTTAGCAAGTAGCACATTTAAGTAATCGGAGAAAATTCTTTTTCACTTAACGCACAATTAAGCTCTGGAATTTGTTGCCAGAGGATGTGGTTAGTGCAGTTAGTGTAGCTGGGTTCAAAAAAGGTTTGGATAAGTTCTTGGAGGAGAAGTCCATTAACTGCTATTAATCAAGTTTACTTAGGGAATAGCCACTGCTATTAATTGCATCAGTAGCATGGGATCTTCTTAGTGTTTGGGTAATTGCCAGGTTCTTGTGGCCTGGTTTTGGCCTCTGCTGGAAACAGGATGGACCCTTGGTCTGACCCAGCATGGCAATTTCTTATGTTCTTAAGATACAATCAGATTCTTCCCACGTCCGTCCATCCCACATCCCAACCTAGGGGATAAGGGGTATTATCCTCGCCTCTGCTATGCTCCCAGTCCTAGGTGGTCTGGAGCTTAGTCTCCTGTGGAGAAATGCATAGTGTTAACTCATGAGTTGTAAGCACATTTATCAACTAACCACTGTCCAGCAGGGTCACTTTGAACCAGTCCTCTGTTTTCCTATCTCAGCTACAGGCATCTTGGAATTTGTAGTGCTGTTTTTTCTATTGATAAAGCAAGATGACATATCTCAGAATATTAAAGGATTGACTTAATGGTTTGGAATTCATGTGACAGAGTGGCCTGCCTGATCATTGGATTGGCCCAGTGCAGAGTTTCCAAGAACAAGAACAAACTTTCAAACAAAACCTCAAAACATGGTTGTTTGAACAGGCATACTATCAATGAACAAGGACTAACATTAAATTAAATTATCCTTTATTGGTTTTTTCTTCTCCTAACTGGTTCTCTCCGATTTTCCCTCTGTTCCCCTTTCCCCTTCCTTTCCCATGTTTAACTTGAACTTGACTCCAGAAGTTGCCTCTTACGGACTAATAGCCTAAACTACGATTGTGTTTAATTACTTTTACCGAAACACATATTATTGAATATAGTTACAATAATTATATATATTTGGTCGTTGAAACATCATTTACTTATAGCATTAAGCTGTTATTTGTTTTATTATTCTTGAAAATGTAATAGGTAAAGCCTGTTGCTTATTCCTATCTATTTATTATTGTTAACTTATTTTTTGTACTTATTGTTTAACACTTTTTATGTAAAGCCTGTTGCCAATATTAATGTTTAATGTAAACCGAGGTGATGTATATCTATACGTACCGCGGTATATAAGAATCTCTAAATAAATAAATAAATAAATAAATAAACAGTTCAGTACAAGGCCTGGCAGTGTGTGGACCCCTCACTAATCCTCTGACATCCTCATCCTGTTTATCACTCTTATTTTTTTGAAACCTTCCATTCCCCTTTTGCTCTTTCTTAACCTGTGGAGTGTAATTTATTGTTCCAATGACTGAATTCAAGTAACAATAGGCTAATCAGTTACCCACACAACAATGCAATGTATCAAAATAAAACAATGCCCAGTTTTAATAATCTTTGAAAAGTCTTATCCTCCTTCTGAATTAAGACTTGTTTTTAACTCCTGCTGTAATTGTGTCTTCTGAATCAGAATTTCTGCTTTTACCACTGTTGCTTGGAAATGGAAGAGACCATAGAACTGGACAAGATGTTTATTGTTGGTCTTTCGTACTTTGCCTTTTTTGCAGGTGACTGGTGATGTCGAGCTGATGTCAGACACTGACTCCCAACTCTGCTGACCATAATGGATAAAATGCAGCTTTGCCCAGAGGAGCTGCTGTTTAGTTACCTCCCATCCTGTAGTTCTAACAGCACATTCCTCAGTGGGCGAATTGCTCACACAAATCAAGGATCTCAGCACTGCCAGCCTCGCTGAGTTATGGGTCAGCTTAATGTCTGCCATGCAATAAGAGAAACTCCCTGGAGACAGAGTCCCAGGTGCATGAATCGTCCAGCTTTGCTTGACCTTTTGGGTTTCTGTTCTATTCCACAATTCTGGGCAGGCTCAGAAGGGTCAAGAAATGCTTCTCAGTCCTTGTCCTTTTAAATAAATACATAAATAAAATAAATAGTGTATAAAGGGACAGCCGTGAATGCCATCCAGCAAAAGCTGTCACCATGCTTTTGTTCTTGAAGGAGCAGGAGGATTGGGGTAAGATAAACTGCAACAGGGTCTGCATTGAACTTTCCCCTCAAATGAGTTTGAAGTAGATTTTGTTGGAGTTCATGCGTTTGAAGCTCGTTTGTGAGGAAAGTGTCGCGAGTTCTACGCTAAGTTTCTACCGCTGCCGATTCTGGGTTCAAGATTGGCTTCAGTCCCAAAGGGAAGGAGATTTTCCCTTCTCATCCTTGTCCTTGCCTTTTGCGCTTGACACTAAGATCCTACTCGGTTTGGTACTCAGTAATGAGAAGCCATGGGTGCGTCCCCAAGGTTTTCACCGACTTTATTGCAATGGCCTGAGAGGAGCATTGGGCAGCTGAGACAGTCACAGTGTTAGGAAGACTTGCGCTGAATGAGAAAATGGCCCAGCACATAAGCCTACCTGAGCACTAAAATTCCTGATTTAAAACAGCATTGGCAGTTACAGTAATTCAATTATTACTTGCTAATTCTATTTGAACTCTGTCTTCCCTGCAGACAAACATTTTCCTCATATTGACAAAACTAGCTCTGTAATTTTGTCTCCCAGAGTTAGAAGGCACCTTTGCCAGATGACACATTTGCTATGGCTGTAAAATTTCACATGTGCTAGATTTATCTGATTTCTTTCCAGTTTTGCACCAGGATTTTTCATATTATAAAATTATTTTCATTAACAAAGCTGGACTGATTATTGCACTAGAGAAAAACTATGATAAACTCCCACACTATCCCTGTGCTACAATCTAATAAATTACATAAATTATACTCTGCAAACTACTGCACTCTAAGGGCCTTATTCAAAAAAGTATTTTCCCCATTTTGCGCCTGTAGAAAAAAAAATCATTGAGGACTTTCCTACTGACACATAAAAGCTGATAAATATATTAAAGAAATAACCAGGTGGACCAAACTTGAAACAAGTTTTGGACATTGCTTTTACTGAAAACAAAAAGTCTTACCTGATAAAGAAAAAATACCAAGGGCTTTAAGTTACTGCCCGGGATAATGAAACAAAAGTGATCTAATAAGCACAGATCTATAACTAAATAGAACTTAGGGAAGATTTCCCAGTTAAGAAGAAAATGCAGACTCTAAGATGAATTTTAAAAGCCTGGTGCTTGCCAGAAATGGGAGATACGCAATATGTAGGGCCGATGTGCGCCAAGCGGATTCTAAAAGCCGCCGGATATGCGCATATCTCCTGCTGTACACACACAAATATTTTTCTAAAAAAGGGGCAGGGAGCGGGCATAGTCTGGGCGGGGCGTGAGTGTGCCTGGATTTCACATTGAAACCAGCATGTAAATATTTATGTGCAGAAGCGCGTGCCGGCATCCCCTGCCATGCAACTGCTAAGGATGGCGTGTAAGTCATAAAACAAAAGAAGATTCGAGGATCAGTGGGGTTTTAAGGGTCAGGGCTAACAGGGGAGAAGGGAGGCTATTTAACTAGGGGGATTAGGGAATCCCTATCCCTTACCTGGGTGAACTGGGAAAATGGCCAATTAGCGTCGGTGCGCGCACCTTTTAAAATCCTGCCACTTATGTGGTAGAAATGGCATTGGCACGCGGAAGCATACACCCACCTAAAATTGTACGCACGTGTGCACGTGCTCAGCCTGTTCTGTACCATGCTCGCATACACATGCATGTGTTATAAAATAGCTGCGTCCATGGGCGTGCACATGTGCGCCCGCATGCCTGTTTAGCAGCTACCGCCACTGTGAACAAGTCCTAAAATTAACTGTATGCTGTCATTGGATAAAGCTGTCATATTGGAAAAATGAAACCGGATTTTCTTTATAGCCATTCTTAGTAACTATTGACGAAAATTTGCACATGTTCCACCTAAATTCAAGTGCACAGGTACCTTGTACCCGTGAACCTTGTACCTAATTTTAGAAAAGAAAGTAAATATGTACTTTCCCTTAGTAAACTCCTCATAGGTACAAACAATTCACGGACTTTTTGCAGGGATGAAATTTTAGTGGACTCTAACATGCAGTCTACGTATATTATTTCCCTCCCATGACCTAAGCCCTCTTCTGGGATTGCTTCCTCACAGTTCAGCTAAAACTAAAGTATGGTGCTATGGAAGACTGCATGAACTTTAAGCAGGATTGAGGGAGAACAAATCATTTTTTATCCTGGCAAATAACTTAGACAGTTGCCCTCAAAGTATCATCGTTGGTAACCAATATAATTAAGCACGCCAGCTGATATGCGCAAAGGCAACTCCCAGAGGCTCATCACAACCTCTCAGATAAATGTGGTTTCTTATATGGACTAAGTATTTACATGCAAAAGAAAATTTATTTTAAAAAATCCACCCACTCACTGCTTATAAATCAAAATTTTTTGAAAAAAGTGCCTTTAATCTCATGACCGATGATTATAACTCCAAGCACAAAAATAGGACTATAGAACATGGAATCTGTGTGTTAGTCCTGTGCCAAAAATGATGATAATTTTTTCATGTTTAATGTTATCATCATTCAGAAGGGAGATTTTATATTGATATTAGGTCCTTATTTTCGACAAAGCCCAAAATCTAATAAAAGGTTAAAATGAAAGATAAAAGCACAATATAGTTTAGGACATCTTAGATAACCCTGAGCTTCATCAAAGTTTTGTGGGCTTTTTACCTCATAACTATTGATTTATCTTTCTATGATATTTTATGGCCCATTGCAATAATTTATAACACTTACATTAAAGAATAGATGGGCTGGGATAATAGCCAATATGGCCATGGTAAACAGTAAGATAAAGTGTTGTCAGAAAGTGCAGATTAAGTATCAGCTATGGTTCTTCTTTGAAAAGAATATAATGACAATTTGGATCTTGGAAAGAAGAAATTAGGGAGTGCAGTTTTAAAACACCAGTGATATTTCCTGGTTCATTTTGTCTTGTTTCCCCATCCAAGATAACATGAAAAAAACTAATGAAAATGTGTTCATGCACTCATTGCCAGAGGATGTGGTTAGTGCAGTTAGTGTAACTGGGTTTAAAAAAGGTTTGGATAAGTTCCTAGAGGAAAAATCCATAAACTGCTATTGATTAATAAGCAATAGTAGCTTGAGATTTATTTAATTTTTGGGTACTTGCCAGGGACTTGTGACTTGGATTGGCCAGTGTTGGACACAGGATGCTGGTTGATGGACCCTTGGTCTGACCCGGTATGGCCTTTCTTATGTTCTTTTGTTCCTTAGTTGGCAGGCTGGCAGTTGGTATGGAAGACACTGCTACCCTGAAATCTTCCGAAAAAGGTTCCTCCAGAAAAGGTTTGATACACATTGTGTATCTTGTCATGGCCTGTAATGCACAATTGTGCCCATATTGAGGACAAAGGACATTGTTTATTTACTAATTTACCATTGCAGATTTGAAGGAACAGTTTTCTCAAGCTCTTGTGCTGAAATCATAATGATCAAAGTTTGTCTATGGCTGTATCAGTATAAAAATAAAGTACAGTAATTGTGGAATTTAGATTTTATATATTTTCCTTCATGCTACACGTGATCATGAGCAGTTGCAAAAAACATTTACTTTCTACTGAGGCTATACTGTCACAAAAGGGTAATTTGTGCAGTGACACAAGCTTCTTCTTACTAGTCGCCTGCCTGCACTAGAACTTTTTCTTTCTTTTTTTTTAGCTGATCATTAACTGAACGACAGGTGACGTGCCCTGTGACCTTCTTTGACACAAAGCTCTGACCTTTCACTGCATCTTTTATCAGCTCCTGCTGACTTCAGACATGCGTTTTACTGTACTTGCCACATTAGGAAGTCAGATTAGTGCTTCCCAAGATCTTGCCCTCAGATTGAAGAAAGTTGATGTCTTTATAGGTATTAAAACATAGAACTGAAATTGAAGAAACCATGATAATTTGATGATGTTCTGTTAGAAAATCAAATAATTAATTATACACATTTAAAACTAATCGGAGAAATTTCTTTTTCACTCAACGCACAATTAAGCACTGGTATTTGTTGCCAGAGGATGTGGTTAGTGCAGTTAGTGTAGCTGGGTTTAAAAAAGGTTTGGATAAGTTCATCGAAGAGAAGCCCATTAACTGCTGTTAATCAAGTTGACTTATGAAATATCCACTGCTATTACTGGCATCAGTAGCATGGGATCTTCTTAGTGTTTGGGCACTTGCCAGGTTCTTGTGGCCTGGTTTGGCCTCTGTTGGAAACAGGATGCTGGGCTTGATGGACCCTTGGTTGGACCCAGCATGGCAATTTCTTATGTTCTTATGTATTATGACCAGTCTACAAAAAGATTTCTACCAGGAGTAATATGTCAAGATATAATTGTTGTGTGTGGCAGTCCACGGGGGGGAGACACCCAACCCATGAACCGCTGCACTTACCCCTCGAGTTGGGCCTCTGTCATTGTCCCTCCGTGCTGCTAGGCTGCCTCTCTACAATGCAGCGAGATGCCTCACTGCGATTCAGTAGGACGCCACTTGGCCTTGCTCCTTCTAGGACGAGCATGTGCTCGACCTCTTCAGTATTAAAGGGTCACAGTGAGAAAAGCCTGGAGGTGTCCTTTGATGCTATCACTCTTCAGGCCTATGAAAAGCCTGTGCAGATGCTCCTCCAGTGCCTCGGCAACAGGTCTCCCTACAGCCTTGTAGCTTGAGTTGCCTCAGCATTCCCAACCTGTGTTCCTGGTCTTTGTTCCTGTCTTCAGTTCCTTGTCTTCGTTCCTGTCGTCAGTTCCAATGTCTGTTCCTTGGTTCCCGTGGTCTTCGTCTCCTCTGTCAGTTCTTATGGTCAGTCTTCAGTTCTTCTGTGTGCCTTGCCTCCTGTGCTTTTCCTCATCTCCCTGCCCTGCCTATCTGTCCTGCCTTCCCTTGGATGGATACCTGGTGTTGACCTTGGCTTGCTTTCTGGACTTCTCTTCATTGCCGTCTGCCACTGAACACTGCCTGACTACTGGACCTCCTTTGAATGCTGCCTGCCACTGACCATTGGACCCTTTTGAACATTGCCAGCCTTGACACTAGCTTTCCTTCGAATTCGTCTGCACGCCCCAGCTTCAGCTACGGGTCTTCAGATCATCACCAGAGGCCCCCACCTAAGACCTGCCACTCCCAGCACCCAAAGAGGGGAATGAGGGCTGGTATAGGCAAAGCTCCATTTGGGCCTCTGCCTTTCCTGACTCCTGTCTTGCACCAACTCCTCCTTGGTTCAAGGGTCCATGCCCATCACAATAATATTAATTCTATTCATAGTAATATAGTAAATGATGACAGAAAAAGATCAATTGGCTCATCTATTCCTATCCACATTGCTAAGGATACCTGCCAGCTACATAGTGTGATGGTTAGCAAGATATCTGTGCGTATCCACTCATTTTGTTTCCTTGGTACTCTACCTTAGGAACATGATCATGCAAGATGCAAGATCCCAACTTAGTACACACCAACACCCACCTTGTCTATGTTTAACTCCAAAGCTCTGTAATAATCTAAATAACCAGCAAAACTAGTGTGGCCATTGTCCAAACATCTGGCCTCCTTGGTCCCCTGCATAGCCTACTAGATACACCCAGCTGTTAGTTGATTTTACCACTGCATCTTTTCAAACAAACCTGGCCACATGGTTATCATTGTTGAAACTAGAACTTCTAATATTTCACATTAACCAGTTTCTGTTTCATTCTGGCAACCCCAATACTCATTTCTTCTAAAGTCTCTCATTTCAAATATCTTTGCAGGTTAACTTGATCTATTAGCCTAGAAGAATTAGCTTCTAAACTCATTTTTACTGATGAATTTAATACTCGGTCTCTTGATGAGAAGGTTTCTCTTTGGAATCTCATTGTCAAAGAAGCCTATGACCAAATAGTTCCAGCCACTGCTATTAATTGCATCAGTAGCATGGGATCTTCTTAGTGTTTGGGTAATTGACAAGTTCTTGTAGCCTGGTTTGGCCTCTGTTGGAAACAGGATGCTGGGCTTGATGGACCCTTGGTCTGACCCAGCAAGGCAATTTCTTATGTTCTTATGTTCACAGAAACACCCTGGTTCTTTTCCTTAGTACCATTCTGGACGGCTTATTTTCAAGCAACAACCTCACCAGAACGAAAGTGACACAAGCATAAAAAATGGAACCAGTGAACTTCAAAAGAACAGTGTCAAATGCTATCTTCACAAAATAAGGAAACCGAAGGTTTTTTTTTTCTCTAAGGCTCTTGCAAAAGCAGAAAACAGATAGCCTTTCTCAGCCTTTCTTAGGCCTTTCTTTTAATGTTTTTCCTCTATCTCACTGTCTTACTGTAGATGGCTTTGCACAAGCTTTCTATTCGAAAATCAAATAGATTCAAGCATCATTTCAATCAGTCAGTCTTGTATCTAATTCTAATGTTTCTTCTGCAGCTTTTCTTGATGATTTGTGCATTTCTACTAGCAACCTATCTGCTTTTATTAAGGAACGTGTCACTAGCTGCAACTTATTCTGTATGAGATGTTCTTCTGGAGTCTCTTTACCTTTCAAATACATTAAAGACCCTGACATTGGTTTGCTTCCATACTTGGCAGACATTATTGCCTCTAGCCTGGAATAGGGGATTCTTCCAGACACCCTTAAGATAGCTAAGGTTCAATCAATATTGAAGCATAACCTGAATCCAGGACATTATGACAACTATAGGTTGCTCTCTAAATCTTCCAATTCTTTCCAAGATGATTGAAAAAGTGGTTTTATTATAACTTGTTTCTTCTTTGGAAAAAACATTAGTGTTGTATCCAAAACAGTCCGGTTAAGAGAAGGGTTGCAATACTGAAATTGCTTTAACTCCACTACTCAATGACATTAGTCTGAACAGGGGCGGATTGCAGGAAAATATCAGCCCCGGGGATTTTTTCAAAACTGTCCCATTGGGTATCTTACTCCCTTATGCACTTTCTCTGCAACACATGTATCAACACGCCAAGTTGAATCTGAAACCCAGGAGAATTAAGCCCAAATATCTCCAAAATAAATTTCACATTTTTCCTAAATAACTAAGAAATAGAGGATGATCTAGACCAGCATTGAGTAAACAAAGCTTTCCATCCATGCAAATCAGTTGGGGCCACACCACAAGTCTGCTTAGCGGAATACCTCACCTTAGTCATACATGTAGAATCCAGACAGACCCTCATCAAATACAAAATGAAGAGAAAATAAAGTATAAATAGAAATATGCAGACAAAAACTGAACTTGAAAGCACAACAAGTCAGACTGAATGGAATGGAAAAACAAATATTTCTCACTAAACATCAAACAATAACATCAAGAAATATAAAGCATCAATCATAATAATAAAACCAAACTCATGAAAAGAATAAATATTTCAAAATAACTAATGAAAAGATCATCCAATGATTATAAATATATAACATTGTTTTTTTAATTTCCCAAACATTGATAAAATATTTCAAAATAGCAGATATAGCAAACACCCCCCAATAATTAAAATTAAAGCTAAAATAAATCCCTGCTCTCTCTGTATCTGTGAACTTTAGATTCCAGACTCCCTGAAATTGTCATGGATTAATAAGGGGTGGGAGACATGCACAACTTTCTTCTTTCTCTAACACATGTTTATTCTCATATAAACTCCCTTATATTCTCTCTCACACACATGCTCACTAGATCACATGCTGTCTCTCGTACATGCTCACTGGCTCACATGCTCTCTTACACAGACATGCTCACTGTGTCACACACTCTTGTTTACACACATGTTCACTGGCTCACACACATACTCACTAGCTCAATCACTCTCTTTTACACTCACACACAAGCCCACTGGCTTAAATAGTCCTCTTGCTCAAACATATGCTAATTGGCTCACTTGTTCTCTCTCACAGACATGCTTATTATGTCACACACTCACGCTCTTGTTCACACACATGTTCAATGGCTCATTCATGCTCTCTCATATACATGCTCACACACATTCACTGACTCATTCTTGCTCACACACATGCTCACTGGCTCAGTCACTCTCTTTTACACTCACACACAAGCCCACTGGCTTAAATAGTCCTCTTGCTCAAGCATATGCTCATTGGCTCACTTGTTCTCTCTCGCTCACAAACATGCTCTGGTAACCACAACAAGCCTGACTGTTTTATGCAGTGAAACAGTGGAAAAACATAAACATTTCTTACAAAACATCAAGCAATAAAATCAAGAGATATAAGACATCATTCATAATATTAAAATCATGAAAAGAATGAATATAACAAAGCAGCCGATAAACATAGGGGGCCCGATATTCAAGGTGTGTTCAACGCTACATAGCCGGATAAGTAGGACTTACGTAGTTAAGTAGCGGCCGGTGAATATGCGCTTACATTTAATGGCTGCTGCTTAGCCACATAAGTCCCTTATATGACTAAAAAGTTAGTTGTATAAGTTGTGGGTGGGCAGTGGTGAAGTGACTTATCCGCATAACTTATGCAACTAAGTAGCAATATTTTCTCTTAGCCGCATAAGTTTACCAGCTACGTTAGATGGTTATAACTGAAACAGCTAAGTACAAATATATATGTGTATATTCAGCGATATAGCCGTGCCACTGAATATACCATGTAATTTAGCTGGATAAATTATATCCAGTCAGGTTACTTAAACGGCCATCTTTCAATATTGGGCCCCTATTGATTTAAAAAATCACATAAATTTGTTCTAATATTTCCCAAACACCAATAAAATATTTCAAAACAGCAGACACATGAAATAACACCACAAAATTTAAAATAATAAATCATTAAAATATTAAAACATCACCAGCTCTCCATGCTATTAAATAAATAAATACCTGGCAACTTTTGATTTCCCAGAGATCTTATCCTCTCTCTCTCTCCTTCACACACATAGGCACTGTTGCGTCCATCGGTCTTCGATGGCTTCTCCCACCTACCTCTCTCTACTTTCGGCTCCTCCCGCTTACCTTGCATTGATGGCCACAGCGGCGCCTGCTTGTCGTTCTCTCTGGTGTCCCCGGAGCGGCTTTGGTGCTGCCTCCCGCCATTCTCCTTCAAGGTACCTCTAGGGCGCGCGCACGCACGCCGCCCTCATCTTTAACTCTACGTTGGCGTGAACCTCAGGGGCGTCCCCCTGTTCTGATGTCACGATTTCTGGGTATATCTGCCTACAGTATTTGCTAGCTCGTTGAGTTAGCAACAGGATTCTTACGGATGGGATTCGCTCTCCGTTCCTAAGCTACTCTGCCACTTCAGTGCTATTTGGAACTCTTACTACCCTTCGGGTCTCTAACAGGGTACCCGCTCCTCGGGGGCCTCTCTGCTTCTTTCAGGTGCTATCAGGAAACCGGAACTTGCTCCTCGAGGGCCCATGTTCCCTGTGTCGCTGCCTGCAACCTCTACCCTTCTACTTGGAAGAACTACCTTACAGTTACCATCAGTGAGTACAGAAACCATCTCTCTCCACAGTACTGCTTCACTGGAATCAGGTACTCGCTCCTCGAGGGCCTGCTCTCTGCTCCAGTGCCAGACCTCTTGTCTAGTGGAATCTCTGTTACTGCTAAGTGAGTACAACACCACCGAGTCTCTCTGCTCTAAGGGATCAGGTACTCACTCCTCGAGGGCCTGCTCTCCCTGTCTCGGAGCTTCTCCTATTTCTACATTGGGACTCTGAATGTTAATCTTATTGTGTGCTCATAACTCTCAGTCTCGTTCTACTACAACACTGCCTTGCAGAAGATCCGCTGTTCCGGCATTCTGAGACACGCCCAGCCGGGCTCTACACCACTACTCACTACCGCCGCCTCTGGTAGTCATTCAAACTGTTTAATAAAAGATTCAAATCTGTGCTTGTCTCTCCGGAGTCTAGCCTGGCACCGTGGTCCCTCTCGGGACTGCCCCCCGTGGGCATGGTCAGCTGCCACAGTGTCCAAGGATCCACCCAAACACCATTAACCATAACAAGCACTCTCTCTCTCATACACATGCAGGCTCTCACATACATGCAGACTCTCTCTCGCTCTCATATACACATACAGGTTCTCACTCTCTCATGCACACATGCAAGTACTCTCATACAGACATGTAGGCCTGCTCACTCTCATGCACATATTCAGGCTCTGCTTCATACACATATGCAGGTGCTCTTTCTTTCATACACACATGCAGGCTCACTCTCATGCACATATTCAGGCTCTGCTTCATGCACACATGCAGGTGCTCTTTCTTTCATACACACATGTAGGCTCACTCTCATGCACATATTCAGGCTCTCCTTCATGCACACATGCAGGTGCTCTTTCTTTCATATACACATGCAGGCTCACTCTCATGCACATATTCAGGCTCTCTTTCATACACACATGCTGGCGCTTTCTCTCATACATTTACACCCCCCCCCCCCCCCCCCCCCCCCCACACACACACACACACACCTCTCAGGCAACCTCCTTTCTTCTGGGCCTTTTACTACTGGACGGGAAGTGGGAGAAAGTGGCCCTGCATCCTTCTGTAGGCCTTTCTTCAGGCTGTATTGGGTTGGGCTCCCTTGCGACCCCGCCTTCAGGTCTGCAGCCCTGCCGAGACCTCCCTTAGGTCAAGTCGGGTGTTGCGGCCCTACAAAAAACCTTTGTCCGCAACAATCCCTCAGCAGGAGCTGAGATAATCATGTGACCAGTGCGACCTGCCTCCCCCCCCCCCCCCCCCCCGCCGGGGGATGCCCGAGCCCCCAATAGGCCAATCCGCCCCTGAGTCTGACTCTTGATAGTGGAAGAGCAGTTCTCATAGTGTTTCTAGATATGATAGCTGCTTTCGATACTGTGGATACTGTCTCTTGTTAAAGCATTTGATTAAAACTGGTCCCCTCAACTAGTTCAGTTCTTTTCTCAGTAACAGATCCTTTAATGTGGACTGGATTTCTTCCTCATCGTCTTCTTATTCTCTTTCTTACAGAGTATCTCAAGGCTCTGTCTTGTCACCAACTTTATTCAATCTGTATCTAGCCCCACTGGTTACTTTAATTCAAAGTCTTGGCTTCAACTGCTACGTTTATGCTGACGATATACAGATTGTGGCTAGTTTATACCTAGAATCGTCTGACTTTATGGCTGACTCTACTAAAGTACTAAAGAGACAACTGTCTCTACTGAAGTCACAGATTGGCATACCCTTTTAAAACCAGAGGCTATGTGGTTCACAAGAAAATCAGATCATTTATCTTTACCTTCTCCTTCCATGTCAGAATCTGCAGTTCATCAGATAGACAGCATTATTACATTAAAAGTTGATTTTAAAAGCCCTCTGCATGCCAAAGCCAAGAGATATGCACATGTCTCGGGCCGGTGTGCACCACGCGGATTTTAAAAAGTGCGCAAGTCTGCGTGTATCTCCCGGTACGCGCACAAATCAAAATGTTTAATAAAGGGCAGGGTGTGGGTATGGTCTGGGCAGAGTAGGGGTGGGACATGGGCATTCTAGGAAGTTGCCTTAAAATGTGCACAAGCACGCACCGGGGTCCCCTACAGTGTAACTTTACTTCCGCTACGGATGGCGCGTAAGTATTAAAATAAAGAAAATCTAGGCGAGTCAGTGGGGTTTTAAGGATCGGATTTAAAAGGGTAAAAAGGAGGCTACTGGGGAAAAGGGCTATTGCGTCGGCGCATGTTGTTTTTAAAATCCCCCCCCCCCCACTTACGCGGTAGAGCCGGCATTTGCACGCACGTGCAAGTGTCCATATAAAATTGTGCGCAAACGTACGTGTGTACAGCTGATTTTATATCATGCATGCATATACACTCGTGTGTTATAAAATGACTGCGTCCTTTTGTGCGAGCTGATATACGCGCGTACACGTACCCCCCGCACGGCGGTTTAAAAGTTACCATCCCCACTTTCAGGTTTGATTCAGAACTTAGATTGCCCCTCAGATTTCCTCGCTGACACAGTGTTACTGTTTTCTCCACTTTATCAGGCTATTGAGATCTTTTTTGGATATTGAAGATTTAAAATCACTAACATACCCTTTGGTTTTAAGTAGACTGGCTTATTGCAATGCCACCTATCACTGTCTCACTTCTCAATTGCTAAATAGGCTTCAGATCATTCAAAATGCTGCAGCCAAATTAATATTTGGAAAGAAAAAATATGATCATGTCATACTCCCTCTTGCAGCAAATTCGTAGTCTGCCTGTCTCACTGCAAGTTAAGTTTAAAATTGGATGCCTCACTTTCACCCCAGTTTATCTTTCTAATCTTGTGACTGCATATCTTCCAGGCCATTCCCAACAGGAATTGTTCCTTCTCTAAGAGAAATCCCTTTTGAAAGAACACAGGAATTAGCCTTTTCATATCTTGCTCTTGTTTTTGGAACTCACTTCTGTTTAAGTTGCACCTTGAAAAGGATTTTAGCAAATTTGGGAAGAGTTTAAAAACCTATTTATTTCAGTTGATTTTAGATTTTTGCCAATTCAATCTTTTTAAACCTTGATCTGATACATATCCATAAGAACATAAGAACATGCCATACTGGGTCAGACCAAGGGTCCATCAAGCCCATTATCCTGTTTCCAACAGTGGCCAATCCAGGCCATTAGAACCTGGCAAGTATCAAAACATTAAATAAATCTCAAGCTTATTAATTACCTTAATAGCAGTTTTTAGATTTTTCCTCTAGGAACTTATCCAAACCTTATTTAAACCCAGTTATATTAACTGCTGAAACCACATTCTCTGACAATGAATTACAGAGCTTAACTAAGCACTGAGTGAAAAAGAATTTTCTTCCATTTGTTTTAAATGAGCTACTTGCTAACTTCATGGAGTGCCCCCCCCCCCTCCCAGTCCTTCTATTATCTGAGAGAGTAAATAACCGATTTACATTAACTTATTCAAGACCTCTCATGAACTTAAAGACCTCTATCATATCCCCCGTCAGTCGTCTCTTCTCAAAACTGAACCACCCTAACCTCTTCAGCCTTTCCTCATAGGGGAGCTGTTCCATGCCCTTTATCATTTTGGCTGCCCTTCTTCGTACCTTCTCCATCGCAATTATATCTTTTTTGAGATGCGCGACCAGAACTGTACACAGTATTCAAGGTGTGGTCTCATCTTGAAATGATATATTTATTTTATTTATTTAAATTCTTTTTTTTTTAATATACCGATGCTCAAAACCAGGTCTTATCGTACCGGTTTACAATAAACTAGGGGGTAAACCAGTTAACACTGAAAGCAAAAGTTACATTACAACAGGGAAAGTGGAACAGGGCTGTTAGAAAAAAAGGGATAGAGTAACGATTTCTAACTGGAGAGCAGTGCAAGTAAGCAGAGAGCTATTGCTTACATGGTAAAAAATTATATACAATTTTACATAGTTGAGTCGATTAGGCAAGTTATATAGGAGCACAGTTAGCAGAAAATAGTTCCTTTGTGCGGCGGCAAGGGGACGCAACCATGGGGTGTTGGTCCGTGTGGGTTACCATAAGGTTTCTTCAAGGATATGCTTGGGCGAACAGCCATGTTTTTAATTTTTTTCTGAATGTGATATGACAATGCGATGCAAAGAGCTCCTGGCTCTCAGAGAACGAGTCCGATCTCTGAAGGCTAGAGTAGCAGACCTGGAGGAGCTGAGGCAGACAGAGAGGTATATAGATTTTATTTATTTATTTAGCATTTTTATATACCGACTTTCCAATAACAGAGTTACTGATCAAATCGGTTTACATTTTAACAGTAACATTGACAAGTAAATGTCTTACAATGAACAGGTCGATATAACTTGGATAAGTATATAAGGGGTTAATAACATTTTAAAAGATACGTTGCCTAATGTAGGCATGAGTAAGGGATACAGTGCCTAATGTAGGTTAAATAAACAATTGGTAATTATAAGATTGGGATATGATCTTTGACTGGCAAAGTTTACGTGAGCTCTATAGATGATCTGAATAGCTCATAATAGCTATAGATGAGACCTTCAGGGACATAGTAGTCAAGTCCCAACTTCAGACTGGCAGCCCTGGTGCTGCCTTGGAGGAAGAAGGTCTCATGATGGGAGAGCACCAACCAGGTGCAGCAGGAAAGGATCCTGTAGCAAGGACCTGCTCTCCAGGTGATGCATTGTCCTTTCGCACTGAGGATATCTCCGCAAGGCCTACTGCCCAGGAGGGAAGGGTTAGGTCGGCCGTCATAGTTGGTGATTCGATTATTAGGAATGTAGATAGCTGGGTGGCTGGTGGGCGTGAGGATCGCCTGGTAACATGCCTACCTGGTGCGAAGGTGGCAGACCTCACGCGTCACCTAGATAGGATTTTAGACAGTGCTGGGGAGGAGCCGGCTGTCGTGGTACATGTGGGCACCAACGACATAGGAAAATGTGGGAGGGAGGTTCTGGAAGCCAAATTTAGGCTCTTAGGTAGAAAGCTTAAATCCAGAACCTCCAGGGTAGCATTCTCTGAAATGCTCCCTGTTCCACGCGCAGGTCACCAGAGGCAGGCAGAGCTCCGGAGTCTCAATGCATGGATGAGACGATGGTGCAAGGAAGAGGGATTCAGTTTTGTTAGGAACTGGGGAACCTTTTGGGGAAGGGGGAGTCTCTTCCGAAGGGATGGGCTCCACCTTAACCAGGGTAGAACCAGACTGCTGGCGCTAACCTTTAAAAAGGAGATAGAGCAGCTTTTAAACTAGAACAAAGGGGAAAGCCGACAGTCGCTCAGCATCGCATGGTTCAGAGAGAGGTATCTTTAAAGGATACTAATGATGCATTAGAATTAGGGCATCCCGACGGTGAGGTTCCAATAATTAGAAAAGTAGTCCAAGTGCCTGTAACTAAAAACTCACCTGAGCTAAAAAAATTCTAACTTATCCCTATCAATTAAAAAGCAGAATGAAAATACAAACAAAAAACAAACTTTGAAATGTTTGTATGCTAATGCCAGAAGTCTAAGAAGTAAGATGGGAGAATTAGAATGTATAGCAGTGAATCATGTCATAGACTTAATTGGCATCTCAGAGACATGGTGGAAAGAGGATAACCAATGGGACAGTGCTATACCGGGATACAAATTATATCGCAATGACAGAGAGGAGCACTCGGGAGGAGGTGTGGTGCTTTATGTCCGAGATGGCATAGAGTCCAAAAGGATAAATATCCTGCATGAGACTAAATACAAAGTTGAATCTTTATGCGTAGAAATCCCTTGTGTGTCGGGGAAGACTATAGTGATAGGGGTATACTACCGTCCGTCCACCTGGTCAAGATGGTGAGACAGACAGTGAAATGCTAAGAGAAATTAGGGAAGCTAACCAAATTGGTAGTGCAGTAATAATGGGAGACTTCAATTACCCCAATATTGACTGGGTACATGTATCATCGGGTCACGCTAGAGAGATAACATTCCTGGATGGAATAAATGATAGCTTTATGGAGCAATTGGTTCAGGAACCGACGAAAGAGGGAGCAATTTTAGATCTAATTCTCAGTGGAGCACAGGACTTGGTGAGAGAGGTAACGGTGGTGGGGCCGCTTGGCAATAGTGATCATAATATGATCAAATTTGATTTAATGACTGGAAGTGGAACAGAGTGCAAATCCAAGGCTCTCGTACTAAACTTTCAAAAGGGAAACTTTGATAAAATGAGAAAAATTGTTAGAAAAAAACTGAAAGGAGCAGCTACAAAAGTAAAAAATGCCCAAGAGGCGTGGTCATTGTTAAAAAATACCATTCTAGAAGCACAGTCCAGATGTATTCCACACATTAAGAAAGGTGGAAAGAAGGCAAAACGATTACCGGCATGGTTAAAAGGGGAGGTGAAAGAAGCTATTTTAGCCAAAAGATCTTCATTCAAAAATTGGAAGAAGGATCCAACAGAAGAAAATAGGATAAAGCATAAACATTGGCAAGTTAAATGTAAGACATTGATAAGACAGGCTAAGAGAGAATTTGAAAAGAAGTTGGCTGTAGAGGCAAAAACTCACAGTAAAAACTTTTTTAAATATATCCAAAGCAGAAAGCCTGTGAGGGAGTCAGTTGGACCATTAGATGATCGAGGGGTTAAAGGGGCACTTAGAGAAGATAAGGCCATCGCGGAAAGATTAAATGATTTCTTTCCTTCGGTGTTTATTGAAGAGGATGTTGGGGAGGTACCCATGATGGAGAAGGTTTTCATGGGTAATGATTCACATGGACTGAATCAAATTACGGTGAACCTAGAAGATGTGGTAGGCCTGATTGACAAACTGAAGAGTAGTAAATCACCCGGACCAGATGGTATACACCCCAGAGTTCTGAAGGAACTAAAAAATGAAATTTCAGACCTATTAGTAAAAATTTGTAACTTATCATTAAAATCATCCATTGTACCTGAAGACTGGAGGATAGCAAATGTAACCCCAATATTTAAAAAGGGCTCCAGGGGTGATCCGGGAAACTACAGACCGGTTAGCCTGACTTCAGTGCCAGGAAAAATAGTGGAAAGTGTTCTAAACATCAAAATCACAGAACATATAGAAAGACATGGTTTAATGGAACAAAGTCAGCATGGCTTTACCCAGGGCAAGTCTTGCCTCACAAATCTGCTTCACTTTTTTGAAGGAGTTAATAAACATGTGGATAAAGGTGAACCGGTAGATATAGTATACTTGGATTTCAGAAGGCGTTTGACAAAGTTCCTCATGAGAGGCTTCTAGGAAAAGTAAAAAGTCATGGGATAGGTGGCGATGTCCTTTCGTGGATTGCAAACTGGCTAAAAGACAGGAAACAGAGAGTAGGATTAAATGGACAATTTTCTCAGTGGAAGGGAGTGGACAGTGGAGTGCCTCAGGGATCTGTATTGGGACCCTTTTCAATATATTTATAAATGATTTGGAAAGAAATACGAGTGAGATAATAAATTTGCAGATGACACAAAATTGTTCAGAGTAGTTAAATCACAAGCAGATTGTGATAAATTGCAGGAAGAACTTGTGAGACTGGAAAATTGGGCATCCAAATGGCAGATGAAATTTAATGTGGATAAGTGCAAGGTGATGCATATAGGGAAAAATAACCCATGCTATAATTACACAATGTTGGGTTCCATATTAGGTGCTACAACCCAAGAAAGAGATCTAGGTGTCATAGTGGATAACACATTGAAATCGTCGGTTCAGTGTGCTGCGGCAGTCAAAAAAGCAAACAGAATGTTGGGAATTATTAGAAAGGCAATGGTGAATAAAACAGAAAATGTCATAATGCCTCTGTATCGCTCCATGGTGAGACCGCACCTTGAATACTGTGTACAGTTCTGGTCGCCGCATCTCAAAAAAGATATAATTGCGATGGAGAAGGTACAGAGAAGGGCTACCAAAATGATAAGGGGAATGGAACAACTCCCCTATGAGGAAAGACTAAAGAGGTTAGGACTGTTCAGCTTGGAGAAGAGACGACTGAGGGGAGATATGATAGAGGTGTTTAAAATCATGAGAGGTCTAGAACGGGTAGATGTGAATCGGTTATTTACTCTTTAAGGCTAGGGGGCACGCCATGAAGTTAGCATGGGGCACATTTAAAACTAATCGGAAAAAGTTCTTTTTTACTCAACGCACAATTAAACTCTGGAATTTGTTGCCAGAGGATGTGGTTAGTGCAGTTAGTATAGCTGTGTTTAAAAAAGGATTGGATAAGTTCTTGGAGGAGAAGTCCATTACCTGCTATTAAGTTCACCTAGAGAATAGCCACTGCCATTAGCAATGGTAACATGGAATAGACTTAGTTTTTGGGTACTTGCCAGGTTCTTGTGGCCTGGATTGGCCACTGTTGGAAGCAGGATGCTGGGCTTGATGGACCCTTGGTCTGACCCAGTATGGCATTTTCTTATGTTCTTATGTTCTTCTTAATGTTCCTGGCGGAGGTCTGGTGGGAGAGAGTTCCAGTGATGCGGACCGGCCATGGATAGCGCTCATTTTTCAATGGCGTTGTGAATAGTGGATTTGTTTGGAGGAGCCTGTAGGGAGTCTCTGTATGCAGATCTGGTTGGTCTTGCTGAGGAGTGTGGTTTGAGGGGTATGGTGAGTTGGAGAGAGGATTGCTGAAATATGGTTTTGTGAATGATGGTCAGTGTCTTGAAGAGAATTCTGTAACGGATGGGTAGCCAATGAAGTATTTTTAGAATCTGAGTGATGTGGTCCATATGGCGAGAGTTTGTGAGGATCCTGGCTGCAGCGTTTTGCAGCATCTGAAGAGGTTTGGTAGAAGAGGCCAGGAGACCAAGCAGCAGCGCATTACAATAATCGATCTTTGAGAATAGTATGGCTTGAAGGACCGAGCGGTAGTCATGGAAGTGTAGGAGGGGTCTTAACTGTTTTAGGACCTGTAGTTTGTAAAAGCCTTCCCTAGTGGTGTTGTTAATGAATTTTTTAAGGTTCATTCTGGAGTCTGGAATGGCTCCAAGGTCTCTCACTTGATTTACTGATGGAGTATTAGTAGTGTTGGCTAGTGGGTTATTATCATTGGGGGAAATGACCAGCAGTTCAGTCTTGGATGTATTGAGAATGAGGCTGAGGCTTGTGAGAAGGAGGTTGATGGCGTGAAGGCAGCTATTCCAATAGTTTAGAGTGTCGGAAATGGGATCCTTGATGGGGATTAGGATCTGCATGTCGTCCGCATAAATGAAGTGTGAGGTTGAGGTTATTGAGTAGTTGGCATAGGCATTATGACATCCATTGTTTTATTTGCCATGTCCTTTTTAATAATTCCTAACATTCTGTTTGCTTTTTTGATCGCCACAGCACACTGAGCCGATGATTTCAATATATTATCCACTATGACACCTAGATCTCTTACCTGGGTGGTAACTTCTAAGATAGAACCTAACATTGTGTAATTACATTCCCTATATGCATCACTTTGCACTTGTCCACGTTAAATTTCATCTGCCATTTGGAAGCCCAATCTTCCAGTCTTACAAGGTCCATTTATTTTGTTAGGTCTGAGGTGTTTTACTGTGTTTTATTTTTTGTCTGATATTTATATTTATTCTGATACATTGCTTTTTTATTGTTTGTTATTATTAGTATCATTTAATATATGATTTCCATATTTACTGTGGGACATGACTTTTCCTGATCTTGGTTTTATTTGTATTTTTAATTGCAATTATTTCTGTTTTTATATGCTTTTTATTATAAATCATATTGATTTTTCTAAAGAAATGTGATTAATCAAATACAGCAGACTAACTAACAGTAATATGGATGCTTAAACACATTCTACTAGGTCGTGCTTTCTGTTCTTATCCCATGCTCTTCAAAACTCCATTACTATTTCAGCCTCCAGCATCCACCCTAGGAGAGCATTCTACACAGTCACTAACCTTTCTGAGAAAAAATATTTCCCTCTATTGCTCGTCAGTTTATCCCCCTTAGAGCTTCATTTCATGACCCCCTTACCCCTGGATTCATCATTGCGCTGTAAATATATAGCCAGCTGTATCACGGTGGTGTGTTTTTGCCCGCCATGGTTGCGGTCTCGCCGCACACTATCACCCCTGTAGCACCAATGAAATAGTTGTAGCTATTTCTGGTGCTACTGTGGGCGATAATGTGCAAAACATTATCACCCGCAGAGCTACAGCCCCCTACTTTGCCTAAACCCCACCCAAACTCCTCCCCTTTCCCTAATTTGCATTTTGAAATTGCGATGCAATAGTTATCGCGATTTGATGAATGGCCCTGTATGTTTCTTTTGCATTATTAACACTTTTCAAGTATTTTAATGTTTCTATCATATTCTTTATAAAATATACACTTTCTCAATTTTTTTTAAATTAATTCACTTAAATGGAAATTCAATCCTCCTTGGCTAATGTGTGTTGCCTGCTCAGAGGGGTGACTTATATGCTGAAAAAAGACAATCAGATTGGATGATTCAGCTTTAAACACCCTGTAAATCCCCTGGATGCAGGGATCATTTTCTGATCCAGAAAATTTTAGTCAGTTCAATAGAGATCTTGCACCATTCCTCTGTTGCAGACCATAAGGTACCATGCTGGCTACTGTGAATTAGCGTTCCTAAACTCAACTACAGAGAAACATTTTGAGGTCATAACCTCCCATTGGCATGGTCACAAGACAGTGGACTGCCAAAGTTGTGAATAAGCAGATTATGAACAAGTCATTTTTAGACAAAGACAGTTCCACCCTTGAATGCCATTACCCAGTTCTATGCATGTAAAATGTCTGTTCTAAAACTGACCAGGCTCAGTGCACATAAAAGTATAAGCATAACCCGGCTTTGCTCATACTTTTACATGTGCTGGAAGTCCTAGGGGGCAGAATGGAGGCGGAGTTGGCACTTACATACATACATAGTTTTTGATTTTAAAAAGGTATGCATGTGAGTGAGCACACGGAAGTTCAACCTCCAAAGAGGACATGCAACTTTACATGAGTGAATGTATGTATATATGTACTCGACCAATTATCAGGTACACATGTAAGTTTTCTCTGAAATTATTCATTAAGGTCCGCTTCTAACATATAGGGGGTAATATTTTATAGATATATTTATTTAGGCCTGGATTCTCTAAGGTCACAGACCTTAGAGAATCCGGTGGTAACGGGGGTCGGTCCTGCAATAGCTGGCAAGGATCACACCTCCGCGGTGCGATCGCTGCCGGCTTTCGTGCCGAATAACTACACCATAAAAGGTGTATTCGGCATGAAACTGGCGGCGATAAGGAATCTTACCTTTCGCCACCAGCGATGTGTCCGCAGCGTCGGCCCCGGTGCCGGGCCGACTCTGCCCCGAGCTAGCTATCACACGCGAAAAGAGACTTTTCGCGTGCGATAGTATTAGAGAATACTAGCATTTAGTTGTTTGGTTTTTTTTTCTACTTGTACTGCCCTAGATACCCAGTTTTATATTGCTCCTCTTATTCACCTTATAGTTTGTTTATTATTCACACAATTGCTATTGTTCCATGTAAGGGCCTCATCCAAAAGTTCTTAGTTGTATGTAAACCGATACGATGTGCAAACGGCTATCGGTATAGAAGAAATTCGAAATAAAATAAAATAGAGAATGACCGCCTTAGTTTGTTAAAATATTTATAACCTGCCAGTTTACAGTACTGAGCGGGGTACAATCAGGCATTTATAATAAATATATAAAAGTTAAAATCTGAAACATAAACTGAACATTCATAAAAATATGAATAACAAATAAAAATCATTAAACACAAAAATAAAACCACAGGAGAGAGAGGAATCTGCCTGCAGTACGTCTGTGAGGCTTGGTGCCTCACACCATGAAATCCCCTCGGCTGGCATCATATTTGTGGCACTTCTCCCTATTTACAGCCCTGGTGGTGGTGCTTCATTGAGAAGAGAGATAAATCTGCCTGCAATACATCTGTGAGGCCTGGTCTTCATGCCGTGGAATTCCCCCTAACTTGCATCATATTTGTGGGACTTCTCCCTACTTACAGCCCTGGTAGTGGAGCTTCATTGAGAAGAGAGAGAAATCTGCCTGCAATACATCTGTGAGGCCTGGTCTTCATGCCGTGGAATTCCCCCTAACTTGCATCATATTTGTGGGACTTCTCCCTACTTAAAGCCCTGCATGGTGGCATGCCACCACCACTAGCACGCCAAAGCCACACACCAAATGGGTGCACCCCTCTGACTGCATTTGGATTACTTCTCTTCACTTTTTTTAAGCTTCAGTTGTCATTAATGGGTAAGAAAAGGAAAGGAAACGTTAGAGCTCGCCCACCTGTGCCTTTATCCCAAAAGACCCTTGATGCCATCTTTTTCAATTAAGGTAATTTGGGCTCAGGCGAGCTTGGAACTTTCAGCTCCATTCAAGGTATTTCACCTGTCTCTGTCCCCGGAGGTCTCTCTGAATTGCAGGCAGGATTAGTGACCATTCTGGAGCTGAGGACAGCAGCCCTTCTTGTGGTGGGCAGCTGCCAGGAGCTGGAAGAAGGAAGCATGGCAGCTTCTGCTTCCATAGGATCTCAAACACTGGAACAGTTTTCGCTGACTAAGCCTGCAGTGCGTACATTAGAGGTGTTATGGGCTGTGATAGTGAACTTGCAAAAAATGTTCTCCACCTGAACAGATGCTGTTCTGAATTCATTAGAGGGTTCATCTAATACTGTGAATAAATGAACATAACACGATTAATTAAAGAGCAAAGAGAGAAATTGGTGGAATTGAGGATAAATATACCAACTTGCATGAAAGCAATATTGCTTTGATTAGAGATAATCATCTGTTACAGTTAAAGTTGGAAAATAATGAGAATTATTCTAGGAGATTAAGTCTAAGATTTTTAAATTTTCCTTACTGTCCATTAATCTCTCCTGTAGAGATGTTATGGAAATTCTGCCCTGAATTCCTGAAGGTCTCAAAGGAGATGATTCCAAAATTTTCTAAGATTTTTTATTTATTTATTTATTTAAAAACTTTTCTATACCGTTGTTTAGTGATGCACCATCACAACGGTTTTATTTGCCAATTAATAAAAAAATGTTTCTTCTGTGAGTAATGTTTGTAGGATTGACTTCTATCTGATTCATTGGAGTCTTCTCAGACAGAGATTAAAGAAAAAGCTACCCTTTTAGTTTCTTATTTACAGGAATCTGATAAGCAGTGGAGTTTAAGAATGTTCTTTCAGGCTATGGATATTTGTTTATGGGGGTCAGAAAATGGTTGTATTCCCAGATGTTACAAGGGAAACCCAAATAAGGCAAAAAATGTTTCTTTCCAAAAAGCCCAGAATTCTCACTTTTGAGGGCTATTTTCCTTTTGAGATTCCCTGCAAATGTTTATTTAAATATCATGGTAATACATTTATTTGTTTCTGATCCTGAGCATTTGGAGACAATTTTGTATGGTAAGGAAACTTCTGTTTCTCTACCAAGCATCTAGCGACCGAATAGTTAATATGTACATGATTTCTGTAGTGTAATTCTGTCTTTAGTTCTCCACCTCTATGTGGGTTAATGATTAGAAGTTGCTTATTATTTTACTTTTTTTTCTGTTTTATATTCTTAGTATGTAAATTGCTTTTTGGGGGCTTTTTTCAATGTAAATTTAATTTATTTTATTCATTCACAATAAATGAAATAAACAAGTATAATGTTACCCATAATAATGATAATCATCTACAATAATAATAATAATAATCATCCATAAACACAATACATTCTAGTCAATTTTAAAGAGGGGAACAGCACGACACTTCCTTAGATGTTATCAATAATATTTATTTATTTTAAAACTTTTGTATACTGCTTATACAAAAAAGGTAGAGATCTAGGCAGTTTACAGGCTAAAAACATACATAATATAGCAAATTAAGGGGGTCATTAATCAAAATGCGCTAAGGCTTTTTCGCATGCGTTAAGGGCTTAACGGATGCGAAAAGCCCCGTTAACGCATGCGATAGGCCCTTACCGCGTGTTTAACGCATGCGATAGCACCATATCGCATGGTGCGATGCAAATATGGAAAATAGGAGGAGTTAGGGGTGGGGAGAGGGCTGGGTTTGCCTGGCTGCGAAGAGCTATTGCACAGACTTAACGCCAATTTTAACAACACCTTTTTGAACTGTGTTAGGCTGTGCGATAGCTGCCGTGACTGGGCGGTAAGGTTTTTTCGCCTTGCGTGATGACTCCCACTTGATGGACTCTCTACCTGGGTAACATCAAGCTAGGTGGAGAGAACATTGCCCAAATCTCATCTTGGAGTGAGTTTCCTCACTCCGAGGGTCATCAAATGTTCCCAAGAGACCAATGTTCTGTTCGTACATCTAACATTGAATGTCAAAGGGGCCTCTAACCCCCTACAATGATACCTAAACCTCACCTCACCTCGAGTTACTAGGTGGGCCTACCATAGGGATACAAATACCTATCTAGGGAGATGACATTATGGCCAGGCTCTCTCTCACTCTCTCACTCTCTCACTCTTACTCTCTCATCCCCCCAGTGGTTATATGTGGGAAATACAACAGGTCTGGCTCCTATCACAAAGTCTGATAATGTTATCACAATTTGCACTAACTTAGCTCTTCGCATAGGTAATTAGCACAAATTGTGATAAAATGAATATTTGCATAAACCACACCCCTTTTGCTATCACATGCGATACCGCATTTTGATAAATCCAGGCCTAAAAGACTAAATAAAATGAGGATGACATAATAAAACAAACAACAGGGTGTACATTAAATAAAAAGGTAAGCGGAGGATTTAAACTACATTTATTTATCCATCATTCCTGTTCAACTGCTTCATTCTTAGTAAAGGCAAAATAAAGAGAAAATTATCTTTCTTGTACGTCACAAGGCATTTGCAAGGATACTTGAGAAAAATTGGTACACTAATTGTTACATATAGGACGGCCTAGGAAGGCCTTGCATTCTGTTACATATTCTGTTATATATCAGGAGGCCTTGAGAGGCCTTGCATTCTGTTACATATTGGGAATGCTAGGGAGCGATCCCAGCTGAGGGATTTTAGTGTGCCCTTGGGCCTTGGCCCAATCCCAGTTGAATCTAAGACCGAACCAAGGGTTGGCGGCATGTCCCAGCATGGGCGAAGACAAGGTCTGACCCTCTCCCAGACCTGCATGCTTCTGGAGCCAACAAGCTGATGTTAGTATGTGAACAGTCCTCCGACTGTTCCTAGCCCTTTCGGACCTGCCGCTTAGGATCGGCATGAAGCAGCAGGCTGGACTGAGGATGAGGGCAGATGGAGGCCTTGTAACACAGAAGACTCACGACGTGAAGACACTGGAAGTGGGTGAGGACCTTGGAAGACTCTCGACGAGACGGGGAACTTGGAAGACTCTTGGACAAGACAAGAAGCTGGGAAGGTTAGACATTGCACTGTCTCTCAGGGTGCCCTACGCAGTCCACCTGCGGGACTGGTCACGGACCACCCTGTCCCACTGCGCACCCTACACAATCTGAAGAGGCTGGTCACGGACCACGTGGAGAGTGGGACAAGCACAGGAAGGGAATCCAGCCGGGATGAGACTCCAATGATGAAGCCGGTGTCATCCGGAGAACCACAGGAGCTGGCAGGTCCAGGAAGACTTAGGGACACAGGAAACGGATCCAGCTGCGACAAGACTCCAATGACGGAACAAGGTATCATCTGGAGGACCACAGGAGCTGGTGGATCATGAGGACTTGAAATGGCGAAGGAAGGCGGAACCTCGGATACATCAGGAAGAGTGGAACATCAGGAAGCAAGACATCAGGAGGCAAGACATCAGGAAGCCTGGACGAGGAACCTCAGGCCAGGAGGACAGAGAACACAGGAAGCAGATGAGACATGGAGCTCCAACGATGAACAGAGACCTGACGGAGTGCTGGAAGCCAGGAACTTCCAGGAGCGAAGTAACTCTGATGCAAGGTGAAGCTGAAATGCAGGAGAAGCCCTTTTATAGGGCTAACACAGGAAACAGTCCTTAGGAGGGGCCCAGGGCATATCCAGCCATGGGCCCTAAATCTTGTAAGGAGGTGCGGCCGCGCGCCTAGGAGCAGGAACAAGAAGCTGTGCAGGACCATGGTCAGCGGCCCTGCACAGACGCCGATGAGGACGAAGCAGGGCTGGGCCGAGGAGCAGGCCCCGACATCGGCAGTGGCTCCTGCTGCTGCAGGAGGACTTGAAGGCGGCTCCAGCCACCAGGCGAGACCAGGGACTGCGGCCTCTGGCTGCGAAAATGACGGTGATGTCAGTGGCAGCCCCAGGTGCATTGAGACATGGCGGCAGGCCCACCGTGCCGGGAAGGCAGCCTGAAGTCCGCGGTTCCTGCCGTGGTGAAGATGAATAGCTGACTGCGGCACCGGCCGTGAGGAACGTCGGCGGCTCCGTGCCACGATGGGGAAGGCAGCAGCATGGAGGTGAGGAGTCTGCTCGCGGGGGATAGCTCCGCGGGCAGGATTCATGACACCAATGGCAATAACTTTCTGTTTTAACTGAAAAAATTGTTTCCTGCGAGACTATGTAATTTGGGAAGTGTCAAGAAATACATAAATCAGTTGACCACATAATATTCTTCCTTTATTTTGACAACATTTCTGAAAAATCATTTCTTTGTCCTGCTTTAGAGAAAAGGTAACAGGAAGGTAGCTCTTAAGGGAATGTCATCTGTTGATGACTCAAGTAAAGTTGAAAGAAAGGGACTTATCACACTTAAAGGTGAATTTTTAAAAGCCCGGCGTGAGCATCAGTTGAGGGATGTGTGCACATGTTGGGCTGCCATGTGCCAGCTCTACTTTAAAAAGCACCTAGATCCACATGTAAAGCCTGCTGTATGCACATCTGAAAAGTTTTTCAAAAGGGGCAAAGCATGGGCATTTCGGGGCGTGCCCAAAAAATGTGCACGTAAATAGTTACGCATCTAGGCATGTGCCCAGCACAAGTGGTGATCACAACTGTCAGTGCAATTGATATTGAATCTTAGCTCGCAATTGCACTCTCTTTTGTTCCATTAGAAATAAATCAAATGACCGTGGATCCAAGATGGTGCCCTAGCATTCCAGCTCTGAGCATTCCTTTTACTTTCCTTTAGTTTTCTCCTTAATGCCGCATTCTGCACACAAACGGAGGGCGAGAGAGTGTGTTGGCTCAGCTGCTCTCTTCTCTATCTCTCCGTTTGACCCTATGGATGCTCATATCTGAAGGGGAGCTTCAGCTCCAGAAGTTAGCTTGCTGTAGGAGAGATGGGGGGAAGTTGAGCCCAACTCCCTCCTTGAGCTATTGGCATCTTTGTCCCCGGAGGAGCGGACTGTCCCTGTTAATCCTGCAGAGGCACGTGTGCAGTCCCAGAATCAAGACCGGGAGCTGATTGAGGATTTGTGTGGCAACCGATCTTGTTCTGAGCCTGAAGGACTGCAGAAATGCATCTCAGCCCCACAGAAGAGCTTTGATGATCCAGGGGAAGTTGCTGGTCACGCTGCTTTGCAACAAGCCAGAGGAAGCCGAACTGAAGTCCCACAATTTCATCCTGTTGTCCTGGTAAGGCCTGCCATGTTCAATTTGGAGGTTAGCTGGGAAGCAATTCAAACTTTGAACTCAAATATCATAGCTCAAATTAATCCTCTCTTTGAGACTTGAACCCCTACCCTAACCTCCCTTCCCCTTCCCCTATCCTGCCCTCCCCCTATCCCTATCCTAACTACCCCAATTTTTTTTGTTTTACCTTCTTGGCAGGAGCAAGTTGCGCACGCCGGCACAGTGGCAAATGGCCATTCTACCAGGCACTTCTAGCCCCCGCCCAGAAAATGCCCCCCAGCCTGCCCCTTTCAGAAAGGCCCGCGCTTAAGCACATATCGGCCTTTATGCTCGTGGCCTTTTTGAAAATAGGCTCGGCGTGAGCTAGGCCTGGCCACGCGCGTAAAGGTTGGATTTTACGCGTGTGGCCTTTTGAGAATCCGCCCTATTAAGTAAGGAAAATCAGGCTTTTCAATATAAATTAGAAAATATGGAAAATCAAATAAGAGGAAGAAATCTTCCGTATATTAACTTTCCAAAAGTACCGCAAGTCCTACCTAAGGATATGTGGATAAGGTTCCTGAACAGATTCTTCCCCTAACTTCAAGGGTATATTACATTCCATTCTTCAAGAAAAACCCTCCTGATAAGGATGATATGCAAGTTCTCTCTCCTATAGAAACATCTAAACAATATTATAAGAAAATTTGGCTACCCCAGCCACTTTAACCTTTTCTTTCTACTTGAGTCGAACAGAGAATGGATTCTTAAGAAATGCTTTAAACATCGAACAGAATCCTTCTTAATAAATAGAGATCAAATTTTCCCTGACCTTGCCAGGTCTACACAGAAGAGAAGGCATCAATTCCTTTCAATGAAGCCCAAGGTTTAGAACTTGTAGATTTGTTTTTGCTTAAATTTCCGTGTAAATGTGTGCCTAAAATGTCTGAGGTTTCTTATGTCTTCTATCAACCTTCTCAATTGTTAGCTTTCTTATCAAATAAAGTAGGAGCTCAGTCTTGCTCTTCCCCAGTTTTTACATGTTGAGCACATATTCCAGCTTCCCCATGAGCTAGTTTTTCCTGATATTAGGATTTGATATTATTTTGCCACTGAGGATTGTTCTTGGATCTCTCATTTTGTGGACTTGAGAAGCATGTAACATTTGTGTATCTTTCTTTTTCTTTGTTATTGTATCTAAATTGGATAGAGAAAAATATTCACTAGCCTACATTTTCTTTTTTTTTTTTTTCGTTTTATTAAAATGTATTAATCGCCTATCACAAAAAGCCTAGGCGATATACAGTAAAAAAAAAAACATGCATAATATAAAACATCGTGTACATTATCAACAATAGACTTAAGACATAATAAATATCCTTAGTTTCATGGAAACTATAATATCCAATACCTTATTCAAGGTAATCTAGATAATGCTTGATACTACATAACTCACAAATCATACCTATCGCATAGGATAAGGGGGTCATCTCACCTAATAGACTTTAGAATACACTAAAGGCACAATGGAGTAGGAAATCTTTCAATAGATGTTTACATGTTTTCAAATTATCTAAGGAACATAGTTCAAATGGAATAAGATTCCACAGAGCTGGTGCAGCAATAGAAAACGAAGTCTCTTTGGTGAAGAACAAATGTGCTTGACGCACTGAAGGTATTTCCAAAAGATTCAATTGAGAGGATCTTAATCCTCTTGTAGGTTTATAGTTGCGCAGCAGTGCATTCGACCAATATGAAGAATCTGAATTGAGGAGTTTAAAAATAATCATAGCGATTTTTAATTCAATTCGCTCAGTAATGGGTAACCAATTCATTTTACATAAAATTGGTGAAATGTGCTCAGAGTGTTTCGTATGAGATACACTCCAGATGGTACTGAATGCCACTGCAAGGATACTTACAAACGCCAAAAAAAGGGACCATATCACCCCGATCCTCCAGCATCTCCATTGGCTGCCCATCAAATATAGGATTCAGTTCAAAACCTGCATGATGATTCATAAGGCCCTACATAACATCTCTCCACTCAACTTAACCTTCCAGCTTCAACTACACTCCTCTAAAAAACCAACCAGAAGGGCATACCAGAACAGAATGATCACCCAACCTGCAAAATCTACCCTGAGGAAACGCGCTCTATCCACAGCGGGCCCATCTCTCTGGAACTCCCTACCACCGGACCTCCGCATTGAGCCGTGCCATACTACTTTTAAAGTGAAACTCAAGACTTGGCTCTTCCGTCAAGCTTTCCCAGAGAGCTAAAAGCAAGAAGAACAACAACCATCCTTGCCTTACAGCAATTATCTAATGTTTATATTACTTCAGTTATATGTTTCCAAGTTGTGTTCTAAGTTGATCTTAGTTGTTTTTCCCAATAGATTGTACTTTATTATATATTATCCGTTCATTATTTCGATATGTTCCATGTAAACCGCCTCCCCGGCGATAGTTATTTCTGTTAAATGTGAACCGGAGTGATATGTATTGTATACAGGAACTTCCGGTATATAAAAACCAAAAATAAATAAATAAATAAATACAAGCCGGGCAGCAGCATTAAGTAATAATTGAATAGGTTGTAATGTGACCTTAGGTAATCCTATATAGAGATTATTGCAATAGTCTATATAAGGAAAGATTATCAAACGTACAACTGTGAGAAAGTCATGATTAAAAAGTAAATGTCGTAATCCTGCAATAAGCCAGAGTTTGAAGAACCCGGTTTTAATTAGAGATCTGATCTGTGGTTTAAATGAAAAAGTCGCATCAAGTAAGATGCCTAAACTCTTGAGAGGTTTATCAAGAGGAAAAGGGATGTTGTCAATATTAACGGCATCTTGAAGTGGTGTAGAATGGGGACGATGAATTAAAAGAATTTCCGTTGTCCTAATATGTCTCCACCGTCTTTAATTATACCTTAAAATCTTATCTTTTAATTTTTATTAATCTCGAGAATTTAACAACAATTTTTTGATGAAAAGAGGGACCTCAGTACTGGTAGGATAACTGAATTAACAGATTCTCATTGTCCAGTCGCTGCAATCATAGGTCTCACCACTTCTTTTATTTTTCTATTTTTTTAATATAATCTCTGTTTTTCTGGCCACCCTCTGTGTACCCTTATTAATGCATTTGAATTGTGCCAATTTTGGTCAGTCCTCAACCACCTTTCTTTTTATTGATTCTTTGGAATGGCGCCAATCTTGGTTAATTCAATCATAATCACGCTTGAGATTCACTAGCTGGATTTAAAATGACCGGCAACTGCGGTATCTAGCCAGCGATCATAATTCAATGCAAATGCCCAACAAATAATTGTTTTAAAGCGGAGACTGTCGTGTCTTCATCACATCATCAATTTTTAGAATGCAAGTGGATAGAAAAATAAAAGAAGTGGTGAGACTTATGATTGCAACGACTGGACAATGAGAATCTGTTAATTCAGATATCCTACCAGTACTGAGGTCCCCCTCTTCATCAAAAAATTGTTGTTAAATTCTTGAGATTAATAAAAATTAAAAGATAAGATCTTAAGGTATAATTAAAGACGGTGGAGACATATTAGGACAACTGATGGCTGTTGCAGACTAGTGAATATCTTTCACTTGACACTAATGAATCCCTAAATTTTTGAGATCTAAATTGGATAGGACATTTTCTGCTACAGTATAACAATTGAGTAGCAGAAAATGTCCTACACAATTTAGATTCAATGTGCCAAATATCCTTGATATCTTCTAGATCAGGAGGAAGATCTAGTATAGATGGTAAAGATACTCGCTTTGTCAAATTATTAATTCTCAAGGAATCTACAAGCACCTCTTCCTCCTCAACTATATTAGAATGCAGCATATGTAAACCAACAGTGGATGCAAGAGCTATAGCAGATAATTCAACTTCCAATGAAATATTAAGACCACTTGATTTACCTGGAGAACTCATTCCTCCATTATTCAAAGTGGACAAAGGCATAGTTATATCCGAAACAGGCTGTGGTATCGTCTTCTGTCTTCAGGAATTCCTGGATTCACAAGGCTAGTATAAAAGTTGTACCTTGGTTTTTGGAAGGGGGCAGATTTTAACTGAAACCAAAAAGTGTGCAATATACACTGCTTTCTGAGTTTGAAAAAATAAAATAAAAAATAAAAAAAACCTAACTTTCAGTGGATTCGATAAACTGAATAATTGCATGTCAAGGAATATTTTGTTCATTGATAATAGGATAGGGATAGGGGGCGGGTAGGATAGGGGAAGGGAGGTTAGGGTAGGGGGTAGAGAAGTTCCCTCCCAGTCCGCTCCTTAATTAGAATGGACTGGGAGAGAACTGGGAAAGCCGGATGATGTGTCACTGTGCAAGTTTTGCCTATGCCCCCCCTTGCGCGTGCCACCCACGATTTTATAACATGCGCACACTGGCTCGCGAGTTTTAAAAAAAAAAATCTATTCCTAAGTGTGTAAATTGGAAAACTATAGTTAGTGTGCACTAACACGGAATACTAATTTTCTGAAATTTTGCCTTTTTTTTTTTTGTTTCATAACGCTTCCGAAACAAGAAAAAATAGACAATTTCGTTGCCATTGTCTATTTCGTTGAAAATGAATGCATATCCCTAATGGATAGTTAGCTACTTGAAATACACTTTATACAAGAGCGACCAGCCTTGTTCCTTCTAATTTTTTGTGGATCGTGTACACAAAAACTTCTCATGTAAAACACAGGGCCTGATTTTCAAAAGTATTTGCATGCTGAAAACTGGGGTTTACATGTACAAATGCACTTTACCTGGATATGTGGGCTTTGCAAAATTGCAACAGTATATGCCATTGAGTTCTCAATAGGTTTTCCCAGTGTTGAGTGCACTTATCTTGGGTAAATGACTTTTGAAAATTGCTATGACAGTAAACTTTTAAACTGGTGTGTGGGTGCACATGTGCGTATGTTCATCAGTGCACGCCCAGGGATGCAGCCATTTTATAACATATGTGCTTAAATGCACACGTTATAAAGTAGCTTGACCAAGCGCACATATGCACGCAAATTTAAGTGGATGTGCTCCTATGCATGCAAATGCCACTTCTGCCGCGTAAGTAGGGGGATTTTAAAAGACATGCACGCTAACACATTTATCACTTTTCCCAGTTTGTTCCGTTTGCCCAGGTAAGGGATAAGACTCCCCTATTTTAATACCCTCCCTTTTCCCCTGTTAGCACCAACCCTTAAAACTCTGCTGATTTATTTATCATCATTTTATTACTTATACGTCCTCCATAGCAGAAGTAAAGGTACACAGCAGGGGATCCTGGTGCACACCTGGGCGTGTAAGTATTTATGTGCTAATTTGAATTTAAATCCAGGAACACCTATGCCCCGGCCAGATCAGGCGCATGCCCCACCCCTTTTTTTGGTCTCATTTGGGTGTGCAGCAGAATACATGCGAGTACTTGGTCGATTTTTAAAATCTTCTCGGTGCATGCCAGCCCGACATTTTCACTTATCTCTTGGTTTTGATATGTATCGGCCTTCGAAAATTCACCTTTATGATAGTATGTTACATTTGCATGCATAAGTCCTTTGAAAATTCACCTGCAAGTGTACACATTTGTGTGCAGTGTTTTTTGAAACATTGTTCTATTTTGCTTTTCTTGTGCATGCTGTTTTCCTGTGTGCATGCGCAAAGTTTAAAGGGAGTATTGATCTACACCCTCATTGGATTCAATGGCATGCCATTGTGGGTAGAGCCCCAGGACTGGCTCAACCTCTCCTAATGACTTGGAGCTTTTGGTAGCCTCACTTACGCACCATATTTCTCATGCACAACAGAGAGCACACTGAAATGGAAAAGAATTGCAGTACCGCTTATTCTGAAGATAAACTCAAGAAAAGCAGATAAGGAGTAATTGGAAAAAGAACTAGATTAGAAAACACATTCTTACATATAGCAGCGCGGAACACTAATTGGAAGAAGCAGCTATGAAATCTTGACAATTTGCTATTCCTTTTCTTGTTATCTGTCATTACCCTTTAGCTTTAGCTAATTTTAGTCTCTGTGTTCTTTCTTAGGTTTATTACTATCTCTTTCTTTTGTCTTTTCGTTAGCAGGAAGGTTTAATAACTGCTTAGTAAACTTCTACAGTACTTTCCAGGTCTCTGTTTTGCGTTCCATCTTTTGTTTACATTGCGTTGCGTTGTGCTTTACAGTCTTGAGCCAGTGAGTAGACCTGGTCCTTGTGTGGAGCAATAAGATCACAGGTAAGCTGGTCCAGTCCAAAGCAAATTACACAGCTTCTTGCCTTTATGTTCTGTGGCTTGAAGCTGTGCAACCTTCAAATTACTGGGAATGCTTCCTTGTTCTCAAACATCCCATTTTCACTCGTCTTCTGACCAATCAATTCGTCGGAGCATAGTTTCAAAGCCTGTCCTTCAGGCCATTACCCCGGTGGCTTTGATCTTTTCCTGTAGTCTCAGGTTAGTCCCACCTGTCAGGGCATCTGGTCCCACCTGATCGGTCCCTGAGTCAAATCCCACAGCAATCAGAGTTTACACCTCCTCATATTCCATGCCGGGTATAACATACTTTCGTGCAAGCAAATAAAAATTGAGGGTTTCTCAAACTTTGAGTTGTTCACCATTTTCTACCTTTAGCAGATAATTTACAACCCTCTGGACTTTTGTTGTAACTTGTTTTATGGCTTTTAATTGTTTGCAGTTCATACCTTGTGACATTTGCTGTTGTATTGATTATGAATGTAACCCGCTGCAAACATCAGAGCATATGGGATGTAAATAATTTATATAAATAGTAAGAGAAGATAAAAAAAAGTTGTCCAATGGTAGTCTCTACCAATGTACATACATCATATGTTCTAATTTTAAAGGATTTTCCTTTCATTCTGTATCTTCAAGAAGTCTTTAGATAAAAAACAAAAAGATGAGTAAATATAGGTAGAAGGATGTGCAGTCATTTAAAATTACATTGAAAAAAACATTTGTTGTTTCTAATCCAAAATGACAGAAAAAATACCCCAAATTTTAATTTCATTTGAGTTTTGCATTTTAGTTTATTTCTTTCTCACCTAGGCAAGGCGCAACGTTGTTTCTCACCTAGGCAAGGTGCAACATTATTTTAAGATACATAAAATATAACCCAACATGTAAAATACACTCAAACAATGACAAAAGTATGAAATAGCCCATAAAACAAAAATAAACAAAACCTATAAAATGATGACAGCAAACAATGAACATCAAATACTAAATAGTAAAAACCATAAAAAAATAAATCAACCATTTAGTACTAAATGGTTTAGTATGCACTATTGCAGTTTAGCATGCACTTAAACACAGAAATGACATGAAATGAAAAAAACAAAAATGTATATGAAAAAATTGTCAAAGAAACAAACGTTTTTCCCATGTATACGCCTAATTAATAGGGTTACCAGAAATCTATAAAATTTCTAACATGTTACATCCTTTGAAATGAAACGATAGTATAGGCTTATTCAAAAGAAAATATTCTTATTTTTTTGGGCATGGTAGTTGTCTCAGCTTCCAGCTCATTCAGACACAGCCTCTATTGACCACCATTTCCATGAGACTTCATTTGCAGCTTTCAAGGAATTACCTTTCCTCCACAGGCCATTTTATATCACTCTTACAGTGACAGACTGTGACTGGGGGACACAAACCGTGGCTACCTCTGTAGCCTGGCTAATGTGAACCCTAATTCTGACCACTAGGTGTTGCTGTTGAGTGATAGCTGAGACTCCCTCCATCCTGGGGGCTACACATATAGGGCCGGATTTTCAAAAGGTTACACGTGCCGGACCTATTTTAAAAAGGTCCGGAGGCGCATGTAAAGCCCCAGGACGCGTGAATTCCCTATCAGAATCCCTGTGACTCATATCATCTGTGCATCAATTTAGGAAATCCTTAAAAACCAATCTGTTTCAAAAAGCTTTTAATATTTCGTCTTCAAATTGATTCTTCAACATTTATTTTCATCATATCGTCATGATCCTGTACCAGTACATATCCTCAGTCCATTCCATACTCCTTTTCCTTCCTCTCCCCCCTCTTCTCCTCTGTCCTCCCCCCAATACACTCGAATACAGCCTAGCGAGTTATGGCACATTAATCCCGTGAGGTGCTCTCTGTTTGTTTACTGAATTTGTTTTTAGTTTTTTGGGCTAGATTTTTTTGTTTATTTATTGATGAGTTTTATTTAGATTATGTATGTTTTAAATCTGTAAATCATTTTGACTAAATTTTTATTTGTAAAGGCGGTTTTCAAACATTTTTAAATAAAATAAATAAATAAATAAATAAATAAATAAAATAAACCCAAGCAAGTTGAAAGGTCTTGCTAGTGCTGCTCCTGTCTGTCTTCATGCTAAACCAGCCCAGTGGAACATAAAAGTTTAGGCAAAAGCACTGGCAAATACATGCAAAAAGCCAGCAAGTCAGTTTGGGGACCCGGCTCTGAAATTGGTGCAGAATTCACCTAAGGCTTTAAAGAAGAAAAGCAACCCACAGCCAAAGACTGCTGAAGCAAAATCTTCTGCAGAAAGCTCTGTGGGTCTTGCCCAGGAATGTATGGTGTCTGGCAAAACGTTTCATGTGCTACTTTCAAACTCTGCAAGCACACTGGCAAGTTCTGGGCATCTTTTCTGTCCAAAATGTTAGGGGCCTAATTTACTAAAGGCTTTTTTCCCATTCTGTGTCTACGAGAAGAAATGTGAGCATTTTGAACAAAAAGCAGCAAGGTCAGGGACTGCACGATGACATTTTCCTTCTCCCTTTAAAATGAAAAACCCCACATTTTTACTGAAGGTCAAGCCAGGGGTAAAGCTCCACAAATGCTGGAAACAAGAGCTGAAAGTTTACAAACTTTTTCTATTAGCCTTTAATAGGACGATTCACAGAGGAGGGAGGGGATTCTCTACTCAAAATATTTGAAGACCCCAGATTTTCATTTAAAAGAACAAGGAAGTGGCCAAATTAATTAATAAAGCTGGCATGTAAAAAAAAAAAAAAAAAAGTAATGAAACATTTGTCCTCCACCCCGACCCAGCAATCTGCTGAACAAGCACCAAAAGCAGGGCCAATAAAAGAAAGGAAACGGAGAGGTCACTGGAGGTCATTATTTTCACATACCTTTAAATAATGAGAGCATCATATGTCTGCCTGAGGAGAGCAAAATGTCACATTCTCCAGCTAAAGGTCATCTTTGGTCAGAGTTCACCAGAGAGAGGTCAGGGAATGACCCGAGAGGTCATGCTGAGTGCACAAAGAAAGGTCAGGAAATGTCAGGAAAAGCATGCAGCTGTTTTGAGATGAAACAACTGAGGCATCCTTTCCTGCTGATATTAGATGAAAAATAATAATAATAAAAAGGCTTTGCTAACAATACTTTTAGTTGCCAGTCTTCTAGGATATTGATGATATTAATATTCCAAATCCTGCATTTTGTAAACAAGAATTTATTTCTGCATGATTGATGTCAGCAAACATGCAAAGGATTTAAAAGTTGTCAACGAATTGAGAAGGGCACCCGATGGAATATCGAGGTGCCCGGAGTAATGTGGGTGCCAACCACGATTTGCGCCGGCACCCGCAGAGAGAGGCGGATCAGATGCCGGGTGCGGAAGGGGCCCTCGCGCCCGGCGTTGCAGCCCATTGGCTGATTGTGCCTGTGGGGCTTGAATCCCAAACACCAGGGGAGAGCTGGGAACTGATTGGTTCCTCGGGGACTGGGACATCATCGGGGGGTTAGCATCAGAGCAGCGGCCAGTAGCACTTGCCTGCCGTTGCTCTGAATAGCCGCTTCCCACCCGCCCATCCTCATATGTATTGTATGTTTACTGTTTGGTTATTTCAGAGCGATGTTGTCGCAGCCGGGGGCGGGTTGCCCGAGCCGATTGAGATTCAGTGCGGTGCTGAATGGTGTGATGACCCGACAGGTGTCAGGTCTGAATTACGGGCGGGACACTTGGATGCAGTTGTCCTGCATGTGGCTCCTTGCTGGTTGGTGGCAGGGGCTCAGTTTCACGACTCCTTGCTGGTTGGTGGCAGGGGCTCAGTTTCACGACTCCTTGCTGGGTGGTGACAGGGGGTTGTGGGTGCAACTATTGTGAATGTCAACAACATGAGGTTGGCTGGCCTGGATCTGTGCATCTTGCTGGTGGGTGGCAGGTGCATAGTGCGGCCTATGTTACTTACTTGAGCTCGGGCACCTGATTGTTGGGCAATAAAGCTGTGGCATGTTTGATCCTCAGTTACTGTCTGTGTTTTCATTTCTATTGACTGTGAGAGGGTGGGTGCTGGCAGAAGAGTTGGTCCTGACTACCCATATTATACGGTTTGATTCATGACTGTGACACTTTTTCAGTGGAATAAACTATGAAACACATCAAAACTGTATTTGATGTAACAGATACTAAAGTCTGAACATTTTTCACTCATATCTGCCATCTTAAATTGAAAATGGTATCCCCCATGTGGGACAGTTGTATATTTGATGATGTGCTAGTTCATTTTTTAAAATTCTTTTTCTAATTTTTAATTCTTTTGGCGTTGGGTCTTAATCACCTTCCAGAACAGATCATTAATAGCAGGGAGATGACAGTGGTGAATGAACCGTGGTATGTCTGGGTTGCAGAGTTTTGGTGACCTGCCCATATCAGACCTTGTAGAATCCCAGCTTCTCTGAAGGCTGTTGCACCAACATGAAAATCATCTAGACCACATAGGTTCTATCCCCTCCATCCAAGACAAAGAAAGTCCCAGGCAAACTCTTACCACTAGATTGCATGAGCTCACCTAGAATGACAGTCTTCAAGAAAGCCAAAAAGGCCATGTGCCATCCCAACTTATTTGTGTATAGATTTTTTTGGCGTCAACATCCAAAGTAGGAACCATAGGCCATGTAACATAAGCTCAATCATTAATTATTTTGTACTAAAAAAACAATACTGAAGAATTGAGTTTTTGCAAATAACTTAAACCCAAAACGTTTCACACATTTCTTCATACCCTTTTTGAAGAATATATTGTTCTTCTCTTAATTAAGTCAAGCTACATATACAAAGGAGAAAGTTAATAGCATTATGTACAGCTATATAAAAGACTCCTACTGTTTCAATCAGCTGCAAAGGGCAGAATGGAGATATGACTAAGGCACATACTTATGCTCCAGCTTTCTGCATTCTCTCTGCCGAGCTGAATTCTAATTAAAAGCAAGATGTTCCATCCCATTCAAATACAAGTGAATATATGAGGTTTTATTTTCTTCTAGCAATTTCTATTTATCATATCTCTATCCAAATTCTCATTCTGTGTAGCGCAACCCACAAAATGCCTCCTGGAAGATTTTCCACTAGATCTGCTTGCCAGTGACTTGTAGATTTTCCACTAGGTCTGCGTGCCAATAACTTGTAGGATTGTTATTGAAGCCCAAGATATATTGCAACAGGGACCATATGTGGATTAACTTGTTAGAGTGAAAAATCTGAAAAACAAAGTCAGTATCTATGAAGAAAGCGTAATGCTATCAGTGCTGCATATGAATATGTAATATGCATAAATAGTCAGAATTTTAGCTTTTATATGGCACCTTGGCACCCGACCCAGGACACCTTATAATAAATGTACAATAATACAGCGTGTAAGTCAATAAAAAATGACTCAGAAGCATCAAAAGAAAATCAATGAAATAGTACAAGAGGCCTAGAAGCTTTAACCTGTCTCGTCATGTCAATGAATGTATGATTCTCATGTATAAGAGTTCTAGAAGCTTTAAACTTCCTCATCACGTCAATGAATGAATGATTCCCATGTACAGGAGGTCTAGAAGCTTTAAACTTTCTCATTATGTCAATGGATGTATGATTCCCATGTACAAGAGGTCTAGAAGCTTTAAACTTTCTCATATCAATGGGAGCACTGAGAGGAGAGGATGTTGTGAGAATCATATATTCACTGATATGACGAGACTGGTTAAAGCTTCTAGACTTCTTCTACATGAGAGGAGAGGATCACCTTGCTGGTGGCTGAAAGGAATCAGTAAGTTTTTGCTAGGGACATTGTCTTTTTTAAAGGTATTGCGGCAAAGTTAACTATTTTGGAATATTATTTAGTGTGTTTATATGTTTGTGCTTTTAATAGTCAGTAAGGCAGTGAATAAACAAATTAGACTGTATTTTTAAATTGTCAGTCAATAAGGCAGCTAGTAAGCAGTAGGTAGTGTGTTTATTTTTAAAAGTCTGTAAGGCAGCTAGTAAGCAGAACTCAGTGTTTGTATTTTAAAAAAAAACAAAAACACAACCCCCCCCCCCCCCAAAAAAAGTAGCCAGAAGCTAGAAATAAACTAGGAGCAGTATATACCTAAGTAAGAAGGTTGAAAAGTTCAGTTGAGTTACTCACCTTGGAAAGGTGTTGAGGTAGTGTGATTTGATTTGAATAGGTACCAACATTTGTTAATCACGAGAGCAGTGAGTCACTCTGGCTGACTAACTGAAGTTAGACTGGATTTCCCAACCCTCCCACCCCTTGCCCACCCACCCGTAGCTCATCCTTTAATTTATAGGCAGGTGCCACTTTCACAAAAAAAAAAAAACCAACAACAAAAACTTTATTGAGAGTTTGATCAGACCCCTGTACGCCACTACCAGACATATAGCGAATTCACTAATACATTTAAAGGACATTAATTAGACACATTCCTACTCCCATAGCAACCTAAAACTTAACTAGGAACTGATCAAAATTGAGATGAAGGCAGCAGTACGAGGGGGGCTTCCCAGTATTTTGCATCACGTGTCACATGTATGATTTTTTACACACCGGTGAGAAGTTGAACATGTGCATGCGATGCAAAGAGCTCCTGGCTCTCAGAGAACGAGTCCGATCTCCAGAGGCTAGAGTGGCAGACCTGGAGGAGCTGAGGCAGACAGAGAGGTATATAGATTAGACCTTCAGGGACATAGTAGTCAAGTCCCAACTTCAGACTGGCAGCCCTGGTACTGCCTTGGAGGAAGAAGGTCTCATGATTGGAGAGCATCAACCTGGTGTAGCAGGAAAGGATCCTGTAGCAAGGACCTGCTCTCCAGGTGATGCACTGTCCTTTCGTACCGAGGATATCTCCCCAAGGCCTACTGCCCAGGAGGGAAGGGTTAGGTCGGCCGTCATAGTTGGTGATTCGATTATTAGGAATGTAGACAGCTGGGTGGCTGGTGGGCGTGAGGATCACTGGTAACATGCCTACCTGGTGTGAAGGTGGGTGACCTCACGCGTCACCTAGATAGGATTTTAGACAGTGCTGGGGAGGAGCCGGCTGTCATGGTACATGTGGGCATCAACGACATAGGAAAATGTGGGAGGGAGGTTCTGGAAGCCAAATTTAGGCTCTTAGGTAGAAAGCTTAAATCCAGAACCTCCAGGGTAGCATTCTCTGAAATGCTCCCTGTTCCACGCGCAGGTCCCCAGAAGCAGGCAGAGCTCCGGAGTCTCAATGCGTGGATGAGACGATGGTTCAAGGAAGAGGGATTCAGTTTTGTTAGGAACTGGGGAACCTTTTGGGGAAGGGGGGGGGTCTCTTCCGAAGGCATGGGCTTCACCTTAACCAGGGTGGAAGCAGACTGCTGGCACTAACCTTTAAAAAGGAGATAGAGCAGCTTTTAAACTAGAACAAAGGGGAAAGCCGATAGTCGCTCAGCAGCGCATGGTTTGGAGAGAGGTATCTTCAAAGAATACTAATGATACATTAGAATTAGGGCATCTCAACAGTGAGGTTCCAATAATAAGAAAAGTAGTCAAAGTGCCTGTAACTAAAAACTCCCCTGAGCTAAAACATTCTAACTTATCCCTATCAATTAAAAAGCAGAATGAAAATACAAACAAAAACAAACTTTGAAATGTTTGTATGCTAATGCCAGAGGTCTAAGAAGTAAGATGGGAGAATTAGAATGTATAGCAGTGAATGATGACATAGACTTAATTGGCATCTCAGAGACATGGTGGAAGGAGGACAACCAATGGGACAGTGCTATACCGGGTACAAATTATATCGCAATGACAGAGAGGAGCACCCGGGAGGCGGTGGGATGCTTTATGTCCGGGATGGCATAGAGTCCAACAAGATAAACATCCTGCACGAGACTAAATGCACAATTGAATCTTTATGGGTAGAAATCCCTTGTGTTTTCGGGGAAGACTATAGTGATAAGAGTATACTACCGTCCACCTGGTCAAGATGGTGAGACTGACAGTGAAATGCTAAGAGAAATTAGGGAAGCTAACCAAATTGGTAGTACGGTAATAATGTGAGACTTCAATTACCCCAATATTGACTGGGTAAATGTATCATCAGGACACGCTAGAGAGATAAAGTTCCTGGACGGAATAAATGATAGCTTTATGGAGCAATTGGTTCAGAAACCGACGAGAGAGGGAGCAATTTTAGATCAAATTCTCAGTGGAGAACAGGATTTGGTGAGAGAGGTAATGGGTGGTGGGCTGCTTGGCAATAGAGATCATAATATGATCAAATTTGATTTAATGACTGGAAGTGGGACAGTAGGTAAATCCACGGCTCTCGTGCTAAACTTTCAAAAGGGAAACTTTGATAAAATGAGAAAAATAGAAAAAAACTGAAAGGATCCGCTACAAAAGTAAAAAGTGTGCAAGAGGCGTGGTCATTGTTAAAAAATACCATCCTAGAAGCACAATCCAGATGTATTCCACACATTAAGAAAGGTGGAAAGAAGGCAAAACGATTACCGGCATGGTTAAAATGGGAGGTGAAAGAAGCTATTTTAACCAAAAGATCTTCATTCAAAAATTGGAAGAAGGATCCAACAGAAGAAAATAAGATAATGCATAAAAGTTGGCAAGTTAAATGTAAGACATCGATAAGACAGGCTAAGAGAGAATTTGAAAAGAAGTTGGCCGTAGAGCAGAAAGCCTGTGAGGGAGTCAGTTGGACCATTAGATGATCGAGGGGTTAAAGGGGCACTTAGAGAAGATAAGGCCATTGCGGAAAGATTAAATGATTTATTTTCTTTGGTGTTTACTGAAGAGGATGTTAGGGAGGTACACATACTGGAGAAGGCTTTTATGGGTAATGATTCAGATGGACTGAACCAAATCACGGTGAACCTAGAAGATGTGGTAGACCTGATTGACAAACTTAAGAGTAGTAAATCACCTGGACTGGATGGTATACACCCCAGAGTTCTGAAGGAACTAAAAAATGAAATTTCAGACCTATTAGTAAAAATTTGTAACCTGTCATTAAAATCATCCATTGTACCTGAAGACTGGAGGATAGCCAATGTAACCCCATATTTAAAAAGGGCTCCAGGGGCGATCCGGGAAACTACAGATTGGCTAGCCTGACTTCAGTGCCAGGAAAAATAGTGGAAAATATTCTAAACATCAAAATCACAGAACATATAGAAAGACATGGTTTAATGGAATAAAGTCAGCATGGCTTTACCCAAGGCAAGTCTTGCCTCACAAATCTGCTTCACTTTTTTGAAGGAGTTAATAAACATGTGGATAAAGGTGAACCGGTAGATGTAGTGTACTTGGATTTTCAGAAGGCATTTGACAAGGTTCCTCATGAGAGGCTTCTAGGAAAAATAAAAAGTCATGAGATAGGTGGCGATGTCCTTTCGTGGATTACAAACTGGCTAAAAGACAGGAAACAGAGAGTAGGATTAAATGGACAATTTTCTCAGTGGAAGGGTGTGGGCAGTGGAGTGCCTCAGGGATCTGTATTGGGACCCTTACTTTTCAATATATTTATAAATGATCTAGAAAGAAATACGACAAGTGAGGTAATCAAATTTGCAGATGATTAAATTGTATGTACATATTATATTATATTATATTTATTATTACTATGTTAAATTGACATCCGGTTTTATTGTTCCTTATGTTCTACAGTTCTATGTAAAGCCCCCATCCGCTGTTGGGCAGTTCATCGTTTTATGTAAACCGGAGTGATTTGTAATTCCCACAAGAACTTCGGTATATAAAAATTAAAAATAAATAAATAAATAAATGATACAAAATTGTTCAGAGTAGTTAAATCACAAGCAGATTATGATAAATTGCAGGAAGACCTTGTGAGGCTGGAAAATTGGGCATCCAAATGGCAGATGAAATTTAATGTGGACAAGTACAAGGTGATGCATATAGGGAAAAATAACCCATGCTATAGTTACACAGTGTTAGGTTCCATATTAGATGCTATTACCCAAGAAAGAGATCCAGGCGTCATAGTGGATAACACATTGAAATTGTCGGTTCAGTGTGCTGCGGCAGTCAAAAAAGCAAACAGAATGTTGGTAATTATTAGAAAGGGAATGGTGAATAAAACAGAAAATGTCATAATGCCTCTGTATCGCTCCATGGTGAGAGTGCACCTTGAATACTGTGTACAATTCTGGTCGCCGCATTTCAAAAAAGATATAATTGCGATGGAGAAGGTACAGAGAAGGGTGACCAAAATGATAAAGGGAATGGAACAGCTCTCCTATGAGGAAAGACTAAAGAGGTTAGGACTTTTCAGCTTGGAGAAAAGACGGCTGAGGTGGGATATGATAGAGGTGTTTAAAATCATGAGAGGTCTAGAATGGGTAGATGTGAATCGGTTTTTTAATCTTTCGGATAATAGAAAGACTAGGGGGCAATCCATGAAGTTAGCATGTGGCACATTTAAAACTAATCGGATAAAGTTCTTTTTTACTCAACGCACAAACTCTAGGATTTGTTGCCAGAGGATGTGGTTAGTGCAGTTAGTATAGCTGTGTTTAAAAAAGGATTGGATAAGTTCTTGGAGGAGAAGTCCGTTACCTGCTATTAATTAAGTTGACTTAGAAAATAGCCACTGCCAATACTAGCAACGGTAACATGGAATAGACTTAGTTTTTGGGTATTTGCCAGGTTCTTATTGCCTGGATTGACCACTGTTGGAAACAGGATGCTGGGCTTGATGGACCCTTGGTCTGACCCAGTATGGCATGTTCTTATGTTCTTAATGTATGATTCCCATGTACAAGAGGTCTAGAAGCTTTAACCTATCTCGTCATGTCAGTGAATGTATGATTCCCATGTACAAATGATCTAGAAACTTTCCTGTCTCGTCATGTCAGTGAATGTATGATTCTCATGTACAAAAGGTCTAGAAGCTTTAATCCGTCTCGTCATGTCAATGCATGGTGTCCTATCAATAAACAGCAGTTCAGCTCACTGAATCTGCTTACCCTGCTGTAGTTTTCCATCACTGATTCTCTTCTAACAGTTTCCTCCTTCCTGAATGCTATCCGCTGGACATGCTGAGCCATGAAGAACACCCTTCCAATCTTAAAGCATCTCCTACTCCATGATCAGAGATTAAATAGTCTGCGATGACAAAGGGGGGGGGGGGGGGAGCAAAAGGGCAGACTGGATGGGCCATGAGGCCTTTATCTTCTCACAAGTATTATGTAACTAGGTTGCGGTAAATCCCAAAATACTATTTATTATACATTGTTTCTTAACCTATTCAGGGAATATGTAGCTGTAGCTATGCCAGTGTGACTTTCAGTGTGGTTGCTATCCACATAACAGTTAAGGGACACTGCTAAAATATGCACAAGAATAATGGTCAAAGATATGTGGTTTTAAGAAAGAAGAGTGGATTAGTAAAAGTAGGGCAGCACAGAATATTAATTTTAATGGAAGTTTTCCATGGGTACCTAGAAAAGGATGTGTTTAATTTTATAGACTAAAGGATTGATAACTTTTCTCCTGACCATGAAATTCAACTTCTTTTTTTTTCTCTTTGGTGGTAACAAAGCCAGTTCTCTTCCAGTCATATTTATCTTTCCTTTCTTTGTCATCCTGCAATTTCCTTTTGCTTCTTTGGGTTTTGCAGCTAAATTTGGACTGGTATCTGTTGAGCTACGTCACCATGAGCCTTCACGCGCAACTATCCATGGGTTTTTCCCCTATTTTTATCTCTTCTTCCAATTTACTTAGAATCATCATAGCAGTGATAGTCCTGCTGAGCGATGGTTGGGACTTCCCTCCTCCCTCTGCAGAATCCCCAGCCCGGGCCAACCAAGAGAACAGAGTGCTGGGACAGGAAATGAATCCAGATCCTCTATGCAGTATGCAGCGAGATCCCCCATTTAAAAAAAAAAAAAAAGCAAATGATGAGTTCCTGTAACCGAAGGTGAGATAGGTAAAGACTTCAGTGTAACAAGCATGTCATTTTAGTTTTAAAGAGCTAATTTATAGCTAGATTCATCATTCTGCTGTATTTGTAGCCCAATGATGAGCCACAGTAAAAAAAAAAAAAAGGGGCGAGGCGAAATTGTGCAGCCGGCTGCATTGCGGCAGTGCGTTTGGCCGCACACTTTCGCACCCATAGCACCATGGGAAAAGGTGGTGTTATTTCCCGCAGTGCTGCCAGTAATAATGTGGAAAACATTATCACCCGCAGCGCTGCCGGGCCACACCCCCACCCAAACCCCGCCCACACTCCTCCCTTTCCCCTCATTTCATTAATACTGCTGCAATGCGACCGTTATTGCGTGCGGTAGGGCATTATTGCACATGATAAGGCCCTAACGCACAAGTTAAGGACACGTGTTTTGATAAATGACCCTGTTAGTTCTTTACAATAATGAATTATTCCTAGGATGATAAAAAAAATCCACATTACAGTGAAATCCTCATGTCAGTTTGCATACAAACCAGAAAATTTTACATTATTTTCACTTCTTCATATCTTCTATTCTCCATCACTAGCTGTCATTGTAGGATATCTATAATGTGCTGAAAGATTCCAAGAGGAGGTCTATGAAACGTACGTTGGAAACGTAGCCTTGCCCTCTATCCCAGCCCCTCCTTCCCCTTCCCCCACCTTGAGCAGGGATAGAGAATCATCACATAATGTTCTGTCTTGATCATTACCTCACTTCTGCTGGAAAAACATTAACTAGCATTTCACAAATTGTGTTCTTGAGACCCTAGGCAAGGCTTGGCTTTCCGGATATTCATGATGACTCTTCATTGGATAGTTTGCATTGTTGTTTGTCCTGTAAACCAGATCCAGGTGTGTGTTAAGGACTAGAGGATGTAAACAGCCATGTGATTGCAGGAACAGAACCACGGCTACTCTTGAAAACTAAAAAAAATCAAAATAATTCAGTGACATTTATATATCTCTGGGCCTTGAACATTTCCCTGAAATGGATCAAGGTGTTTTTAATTTTCAGGTAGCATATGATAAATCAAATTTTATTATCATGGGTTTTTTTTTCATGTTCTGCTTGGATCTTGGTATAACTGCCACCTTTTAGTTTAGATTTCTCATCAGTTACTCTGTGTTGCATTTCCTTTATCTTGAAAGTAAGGGCAAAAGAAAGAAATTCACCTGTGGCTTTATGGGATCTATTGGAAATGTTTGAGGTTTTCATAGTGAGCTTATGTCTCCTCTAATATAAAAGCCTGGCAGCCAAACAGAGGATACCCTTAAAATCCATATGACTGAAAAAGACTATATATTCTTTTTCTTATTGCCTAGCATGGATTCAAAATTTCTGCCCTTAATATGTGTAAACATATGTTGCTAATAAATATGTGATGTTATTTTTATGATTGGGAAGGCTGCCAAAAAATGTAGCTCCACGATTGTAACCTTAGTAGTGTCCAAAAGACGCATGCTTGCTTAATTTACACTTAGCAACTTTTGAAGATTTACAGGAGAAGCATACAAGGACACAGAATCAGTGACTGGATAGCTGGACAGAGTCATTCTGGGGGCACTATTCGACATGTAATTGATGCATTTTGCAAGCTCAATGATTTATTCTGTAGTCCTTTGACCTCTTACAATCCAAGTAGCAGACGTTCAGGTTTGCTTTTGCATGTGTGGGTGTGTGTGTTTGTGAACAATAGCAAACATGTCCAATGCCCCTTCACACACATTACCAGTAAAAATAAAAAAGCCTTCTGCCCAGCCTGCTAGGAAATCCTTCCCTATGCACAGATTGGTGCAAATAAACCCTGTCAGGACATCTGCAAACCTAAACCAATTAACGCAAATTACATCATAATTACTGATATTTTTTCGTATTTCTTATACTAGTTGCATGGCCAGGAATGCATCTAGTTTGAAATCTTAAGCATATCAAAGATATAAACAATTTGATGAGATTGCCTCTTTTTTTTAACTTTCTATATATATATATATATATATATATATATATATATAAAGAATTTAAGAGGAAGCCAGTCACCAGGTTTACTACAGTGCAGAAGCTAGAATAGATGACTTCCGGTGTTCTCCAGACACTTCTATGGGATCAGAAACACCACCAACTGTCGTAGGCCACAGGATAACCGGGTGGAACCAGCAGGCAACAACTCCCTGGAAAACAATGAGATCGATGTTGGCAGGTCCTGTAATTCCATAGGTACCTAAATGGCTGGATGTATAGGTATCATTCTTGCTAATTTTCAAGCAACAGATACTAGTTTTAGCAGCTGTTTAGATTTGGTAAGATGTGGGGGTACGAGAGGAAGTGTAGATTAAGCATGGAAACCTGTATGCTCATCTATAAAGGATGGTAGGGAATACAACAAAATTCGACCTGCCTGATATCCTACAAGTGTTCAAATTTCTTCAGCAATGTGAACTGGAATGAATGAGCAGACTGGATGGACCAATGGTATTTATCTGCTGTCATATACCATACTATAAAAGCTTGATTTTTATCAATGATATCAAAATATGCGACAGGGTATACACCCAGGAAAGTGGAAACCATGAGGAGGAATCTAGTGAACCTTGAGGAATGATCTAGAGATCGACAGCTAAGATTTAATGCTAAAAATATCCCGAGAACTTTATAGTATAGGCATGAAATTCTTGTAAGCATCTGAGGGTGATTGTATCTGATTATCTTAATGTGGCCAAATGAGAGGCAAAAGTCAAATACTTGGGTGCATAGGGAGAGGAAAGGTCAGCAGAAAAAGAGAGGTGACATTACCCCTGTATAGGTTCCTGGTGAGACCTCATACTGTGTACAATTCTGGAGTCCACACCCTCAAAGCATATTTATATACTGAATTATTTAAAATTCTAAGAGATTTACAATAAAAACATAATTATTGCTGAGCTTGTTGAAATTCTGTGGGAGCAAAGGCAAGAAATGCTTTGTGTGTTAACGACTATGTCTGCTGCTTTGTAGGTATGTACTTGATAGGCGTCCCCCCAGCGTGTATGTGCGGGTGCCGCAAATAATGGGCGCACATGGCACCCGGTTGGACGGCCATCTCCCCTCCTGACACTTCCTGACTTACCTGAGCAGCGGCAATCCGGGTCCCACAGCATGGCGCTGGCATCTTGGTGGTGTGGGGGAGTGGTGATGAGTGCGGGTTGGATGGCAATGACGCAGCCCGTCTTGTTTGGTCTGGCGCTAGACCAACTGATAGGTTGAGAGGGGCAGTGCACTGACGGTGCTGAAGGCAGGTTGGCGGAAGTTTTTAAATTCCTCTGGATACCACACTGCCCCCCCACCCCCTTCTTCCACGGATCAGGTAACGCAGCAATTAGTACTACATCCCATGGCAACAGCCTTCTTTTCCCTCCCCCTGTTTCATTCCATTAACATCAGCTAGGCATGACTTACGGGTGCGAGTCAGCGTTGGGTCCAATTGCGGAGATCCAAGGGAACTGCAAAGTTGGTGTGATCCTTTCGATACGATGATTAATGAAGAGCCTTCCCCTATTATTATAATATTAAAAAAAAGAGGGATGAAGAAGAAGAGAGGAGAAAGAGATCTGCAGTGTCCGTCCTTGTCCCCCGTTTGTTCGCTGCCACTTCTCTATTTTGCGCGGCTCGGTGACCCCGGTTATATCAGCTGGTATCGTGTAGGCGGAGCCCCCAACGCATAGAGCACCGGTCATATGGACGTTTGCTCGTTCAGCGAGGGGCCAAATGTAGAGAGAGAGAGAAGGAAGGTAGAGATTGAGCATTCTCCCTTCGCCCTGCATCAGTTCGCGGCCGATTCCCCCTTTGATGCGTGGTTTGACTGCCCAGAGTATCTCGGGCATCTTGGGGGTGGTGGTTTGGGCCTGCCCTGACTAAAGCATGGCACGTACATACCTTCCACTCCTCCTGCATTTAGCTGGGGGGGGGGGGGGGGTGAGAAATTGGTTCCATGGAGTGATAGTATACCACGTAAATAAAAAAATAATAATTTAAATAATTAATTTTAAAAATAAATAAACTCATTCTGGGAGCAGTGCCCTGCTGCTTCCTAGAAGTTGGTTTCTGTTTGTTCCTTCATTTTTGTCGGCACATCCAGGATGTTTGGGGGAAGGGTTGGCTAGAATGACATTGTTACAGGTCAGTTCTACGTGCGGCTTTTTCAAACAGGCTGATGGGTGGTGCATATAGTTGATTTGATTTGTATCAAGAAAGTCGGTATATAAAAGCCTCAATAAATAAATAAATAAATATAGTTAGGAGTTACTTTGAAAGCTAGGGGCCATGGGTTGAATTCTCGGTTACACCAAAAAATAAAAAGTAGGTAACCTTAGCAGTCGCAAATATAGCAGTAGTGCGTGGAAACCGCTAGAACAGTCTGATTGTGTTCTGGCAGCCTCGCAGGAGCCAAGCGCTAATGGACAACCCAATGGTAGGGACAACCCACGACCTAGGTCTCCCTCATGGGACTTTTTGTGTGGTGTTAAGAGGAAGTTAGATTCATCATTACAGAAGACTTGATCTTCTGCCCCCTCACTTGTGTCATGACTCAGAGGTTATCTGTACCCAACCATTTGTACCTTTCACAATAAACCAAATATGACGTCTACTTGCTGATAGTTGGAACAGAGTGTCAGCTGCTGAGTGACAACTAGGGAGGAGGGTTGAGGGAGTATTGTCATATCGAGAATGTCCACAGGCAGCAGCAGCTCTCTAGCAGAGGTCTAGAGAGCTGCTGCTGCCTGAGACCAGGCAGACTTCCACAGACTGGCTAGAACCCCTATACTGGCATGGCTTGGGGATCTGTATAATCTGTATATAGGTAATATCTAGATCCCGAGGGCAGTCCACTATTGGGATGGCAGTCAGTCTGTGGAAGTCTGCCTGGTCCCAAACAGCAGCAGCAGCAGCAGTTTCTAGGCTCTCAGCTCTTCACCTGTGGACATTCTCGACAAGACACTACTCCCTCACTCCTCCTCACTAGTTGTCACACAGCAGCTGACACTCTGTTCCAACAGACAGTACACAGCGATGTAGACGGAAACGGTTGATTAGTGTACAAGTAAAGTGCCGAAAATGCTAAACAAAACCTGTCCCCTCTTGTATGCACAGGAAAGCTATTGACCTACATATGGCAGAAAGAAGGTAGCCCTACCCTGCCAGCGCCTACAATGTCAAATGATGCGGCCTGGAGGGGCAGCCTCTATCTCTGCTGTGCATGATATGATCAACAGAAAGGAGGCTAAGGAGACCAGTGACTGAAAAAAGAGATTCTCAAATAGCACTGCCTCCAGACCTCTGGCACCCACCGCCCACCAAACCAACCCCGCCCCCACCACACACACAACCCCTTGCACTGGGTACCTTACGATATGCTGCCACTAAACCCTCATCCATTCATCTGCATCAGCCCAATATCTATGCTATTAGGTGGTTCTTGCCACTCCACGTTCCTGCCATCCCAGCATACCCACATTCAGTGGAGAGCTTCTTAACACCCACTTCCTCCCTCCCTAAAGTGACAAGCCTCAGTGACAGCTTAAGCTCTGGGTAGCCTGCACACCCTCATATAACTGGACTATTAGGCCCACTCCAAGTACTAGGTCGAAAAGCCTCCAATGCGGGAGTTGCATGGTGTGCATTACAGGCAATTGTCAACTAATATGCACACTTGTAAGACTTGATATAGGATGTGTTACACTGGCAAGGTTTACACCTCTGCCCTTCTCTCAATGCTAGGTATAAACAGTGAACAGACTAGGGGAAACCTTAGAGTACAAGGTCTGAGGCCATGCATACTGCAACCCATACGGTCAACTCTCAGAGGTGCCCCTTCTCAAGAGTGAAAGCACTCGATCACTGCTGTCCAAAAGCAGCAAGTACAAAATGAATGCACACACACTGCCTGCTCTGGGGAATGGATTGTTGTGGTAAGGGAGGGATCTCCTAGTGCATCAGCACCCCCAGAGACAGAGATTGACAGAGGGTAACACAGCATGTCACTCATCGAATTGCACATTGACACACTTATCTTTTGAGTATTACTAGCATCAGTAGTGTGGGATATACTTAGTTTTTGGATACTTGTCATGTACTTGTAGCCTGGATTGGCCACTGTTAGAAACAGGATGCTGGGCTTGATGGACCCTTGGTCTGGCCTAGTATGGCAATTTCTTATGAGTACGGACTACCTGTAGCAATTTGTGCACCTATACATGGGCAATGCATATGTTCCTGGAATGTTTGTCATCAAACAACATTGATGTGTGTGGCAGCTTGACCATAACTGCTAATGAGGTAGTTGGATTCCTTCCTCAGCACTGACTGTATACCTGGCCACATAAAACACACCTGTCAGAGGCATATATTACACCTACTTTGTCTGAGGTACTAACATGGGCCCCTCAAGGCCTTAGGTGGCAATAAATGCGTGTCTGGCAAGAGAACAACACAGAAAGGCCATTAACCAACATAGCAACCACATGAGACTTCTGGGAGTAGGCCTATACATTCAGCACTGTGTGCTGTGTACTATGGAGGCAGCTTGTAGGCTCATGAAGTCATCAGCTGACAACAGTTTCTCTAGCCTTAATGCTTTACCCAGAGCAGATCATTGAAAGTGTAGGAGCACACCTGCCCTGCTCACCATTAACTGTAAAAGTGACTTATACCACATGTGTTGCGATCCCGGGCCGTCCCCGGGACCGCCACTCACCCTGTCACGGTGCCCCTCCAGTTCCGCCGCGTTTTCGGGCCGTGCAGGCCCCAAGAGCGGCGCTACCACGCCGCGCTGGCTGCCGGTGTTCTCCGCGGATAGGCCCCAGCTTTTAAAGGGGCCAGCGCGGGAAACAACGGCACTGCCCCCCGGATGACGTCAGACGCTCAGGGTATTTATACCCTGCACCGTGAGGCCTTCCTTGCCTTGCAACGAGGTTCCAGGTTTCCTGTCTTTAGTTGCTGCATCCTGTGCTTCCTTGGTTTCCTGATTCCTGATTCCGGACTGGCTTACGACGACCCTCTGGCTCCTGATCCTGATCTGGCTTACGACAACTCCTCGGCTTCTGACTCTGGACTGGCTTACGACGATTCCCTGGCTCTCAACTCTGGACTGGCAAGCGGCGATTCCCTGGCACTCGACTCTGGACTGGCAAGCGGTGACTCTCTGGCACTTGACTCTGGACTGGTGAGCAACGACCCTCCGGCACTCGACCGCGGATCCCATCTGACTCTGCCCCCGCTGGCTCTCCTAAGTCCCAGCGGCCGGGTTCCTACGGGCTCCTCCTGGGGGAACTCCGGCTTCCAGGGTGAATCTCCTAAGTCCCAGCGGCCGAACTCCTACGAGCTCCTCTCGGGGGAGGCTCGGCTTCCAGGGCGAAGACTTCCTCACCACTGTGTCAGCTCCATCCGTCTTCCTCTCCCTTGCCTAGCCCTTGGTCGCAAAGGGCTTTCCAGGGCCTTCCTCGGGCCAGCCACTTCTCCGTCCTTGCCGCCTCCCGGTCGGGGCTACTGCTACTACCTCGCAGTACTCCATCCTCCGGTCCCGACCGGCCCAAGGGTCCACGAACCCAACAGATTGCAAGGCCATGGACCCGGCGGACCTGGCCGGCCTCAAAGCCATCCCGGGCATAGCCCAGAAACTGCAACAACAACAGTCCTGCCTCGATACTCTGATGTCAGCAGTCCAGCGCCTGGCGGATCGCGTTGAGGGGACCTCTGCAACTCGCCCTGTAGCATCCTCGTCCCAGGCCAGCACCAGTTCGCCTGTCCCGGTACAGATGCCAGCACCGCCTAGATATTCCGGAGACCCGAAGGCGTGTCGGGGGTTTCTCAACCACTGCTATATCCGCTTTGACCTTCTGCCTGCTCAGTTCTCTACGGACCGGTCCAAAACGACCTACATCATTTCTCTCCTGGACGGGAAACCCTTGACCTGGGCTTCTTCCCTCTGGGAACGCCAAGACTCCCGGTTGAGTAACCTTGTACTCTTCGTCAAGGCCTTCCGGAGGATTTTTGATGAACCATCCCGAGCCTCCACGGCCGCCTCAGAACTCCTCCAGTTGCGACAGGGTAATCGCCCCCTAGAAGAATATGCGATGGAGTTTCAGACCCTGGCCACTGAGCTGGCCTGGGGGGTGGACAGCCTACACGGGATATTCCTGGAGGGTCTTTCCCCTCGGCTCCAGGATGAACTCGCGGCCCGGGAGCTCCCGGACGACCTCCAAGAGCTCATCGAATTGGCCGGACGAGTGGATCGACGCATTCAGCGCCGTTTCCGAGAGCGAAGGTCCGTGCAGGGACCGGTCGCCCGTCGTACCACGCCACCTCGGGCCCGACCTTCACCTTCTGTGACAGCTGCCGTCCCGCCGGAGGAACCCATGCAGTTGGGCCGAGGCCCTCTCTCGGCTGAAGAACGAAGGCGTCGACGCTCGCAGGGCCTATGCCTCTATTGTGGTGGTAAGGGGCATTTCCTGGCTCGCTGCACAGAGCGTCCGGGAAACGCCAGAACCTAGAGTCTAGCGGGGAGTTGACTCTAGGCAGTATCTCTCCGGACTCCCCATGCACTGTTTCAGCTAAACTCTGTCTTCCTGGAGGAGGGTTCGACACCCTGGCGCTGCTCGACTCTGGGTCCGGGGGGAATTTTATCCTCCATGATCTGGCGCAACAACTGCAGCTCCAGATCCTGCCTCAAGAACCTCCCTTGCGGGTATCATCTATCCAAGGGGTCCCCCTTCCAGGGTCCATTACTACTCGTACGCGCCCTCTCCAGCTTCAGGTCGGGCTCCTTCATAAGGAGGAGATCTCTTTCCTCATCCTCGAAAGATCCATTCATCCGCTCATCCTCGGACTGCCCTGGCTAAGGAAACACTCGCCAGTAATCGACTGGCACTCGCTTCAGATCACGTCTTGGGGACCAGCCTGCTCCCACAGTTGTCTTCCGGCTCGTCCGCTTCAGACCCTTCCGCTTCTGACAGCCCCGCTGACAGTACCACCACAGTACCAGGCCTTCTGGGATGTCTTCTCTAAGGAGAAGGCTGAGTTACTTCCTGAGCATCGCCCCTTCGACTGTGCGATCGACTTACTGCCAAATACCACGCCTCCGCGTGGTAGAGTTTACCCTCTGTCCTTGCCTGAGACCAAGGCCATGTCTGCTTACATCAAGGAGAATCTAGACCGAGGATTCATAAGACCCTCCAAATCCCCCGCAGGCGCCGGCTTCTTTTTCGTGGCCAAGAAGGATGGGTCCCTTCGGCCCTGTATCGACTACCGGGGCCTGAACCAGATCACCCGACGAGACCGCTATCCGTTGCCCCTGATTCCGGAACTCCTAGATCGCCTGCAGGGGGCCCGTATCTTCACCAAATTGGACCTTAGAGGGGCATACAACCTCGTACGGATACGACCGGGAGACGAGTGGAAGACCGCCTTTAATACCAGGGATGGTCATTATGAGTACCTCGTCATGCCTTTTGGTCTCTGCAATGCCCCAGCTGTGTTTCAAAATTTAATGAACGAGGTACTGCGCGACCTCTTGTACACCTCAGTCATAGTCTACCTGGACGACGTGTTGATTTTTTCCCGGGACCTTGAGGAACATCGCCAACACGTGCGCCAGGTTTTGCTAAAATTACGAGAAAAACCGACTGTATGCCAAACTGGAGAAATGCCAGTTCGAAGAGGAATCCTTGCCCTTCCTGGGGTACATCATCTCCTCGACTGGTTTCCGCATGGACCCCGATAAAGTTGCAGCTATCCGGAAATGGCCACAGCCTATGGGGGTAAAGGCACTCCAGCGGTTCTTAGGCTTCGCCAACTTCTACCACCACTTCATCCCGCAGTACTCCACCTTGGTGGCTCCCCTTACGGCTCTCACACGCAAGGGTGCCGATGCCCGGAATTGGACTCCAACCGCCGTACAGGCCTTCCAGATTCTAAAGGAGGCTTTCCTTCAAGACACCTGTCTCCGGCACCCGGATCCAGTACGCCCGTTCATAGTGGAGGTGGATGCTTCCAGTGTGGCTGTAGGGGCCGTCCTGTCCCAGATTTCCACAGACGGTAAAGCTCGACCATGTTCCTACTTCTCCCGGAAATTTTCGCCTGCCGAAAGGAACTATGGTATCGGGGACAAAGAACTACTGGCCATTAAATTAGCCTTTGAAGAATGGCGCCAGTGGTTGGAGGGGGCCCAACACCCAATCGTAGTGTATACGGACCACAAGAATCTGGCGTACCTATCCCAAGCACAAAGATTTAACCCCCGACAGGCACGCTGGTCACTCTTTTTTAGTCGGTTCAACTTTTCACTTTGGTACCGACCGGCGGCCAAGAATATTAGGGTGGACGCTCTCTCACGTACTACTGAAATGGAAGACACCTCTGAACCCCCTCAGTACATTCTGGATCCAGCGAAGGTCCAATTGTCTGCCACCGACTTAGCACCTGCCGGGAGGACGGTAGTCCCACCGCTCAAGGAAAAGGGTCCTAGCTTGGGTGCATGACTCACTGACGGCGGGTCACCCCGGGATCTCCCGGACTCTGGAACTACTAACCGAGTTCTATTGGTGGCCACGGGTAAAGGAGGATGTCCGTCTTTATGTCCAGTCTTGTCCCACGTGTGCACAGCAGAAGTCCTTACCAGGCCGTCCCTGGGGTCTCCTTCAGCCACTCCCTGTACCCACGGAACCGTGGACGCACATCTCCACGGATTTTGTGGTAGAGCTGCCCCCGTCCCAGGGTAAAACGGTGGTGTGGGTCACCATTGACCGTTTCTCGAAAATGGCTCACTTTGTGCCTCTGGCCAAGTTACCCACGGCCCCGGAGTTAGCTGAACTGTTTATCCAGCACATCTTCCGTCTGCACGGCTTGCCGCAGCACATTGCCTCGGACCGAGGGCCCCAATTTACGGCGAAATACTGGCGGGCACTCTGTAGAAAATTTGGGGTTCAGTTAGACTTGACCACGGCATTTCACCCCCAGGGCAACGGCCAAGTGGAGCGCACGAACCGAACCCTGAAGGCGTTCCTCCGGGCTTTTGTAGGGGAACAGCAGGACAACTGGGCTGCCCTTCTTCCGTGGGCAGAGTTCTCTTACAATCGCCATCGACACTCTGCCACGCTACAGTCTCCCTTCAAACTGGTTTATGGAAAGGTTCCCAAACCGCCACTACCGTTATCGATCTCTACATCCTCGCCAGCGGCGCAATTGACGGCCAGCCAGATTCAGCAGCTTTGGCACTCCACACAAGAAAAGCTCCGTCACACCGCCGCACGCTTCAAGGCTTATGCGGATAAGTCTCGGCGACCTGCCCCAGTGTTTCTGCCTGGTTCAAGGGTATGGCTCAGCACCAAGAACATCCAACTTCGCCTGCCCTCCATGAGACTAGCGCCTCGTTACATTGGTCCTTTCCAGGTAGCCGAACGTGTTGGCGCGGTTTCCTACCGCCTGCGTCTTCCCTCTACCCTTCGCATCCATGACGTCTTCCACGTCTCTCTCCTCAAACCGGTGGTCCTCTCCCGCTTTCGACCCTTGCCTCCGAAGCCCACTGCTGTTACTTCTGACCCGGGAGCCACGTACACGGTTAAAGAGGTGCTGGATGTCCGGTTCCGTCGCCATCGCTGGGAGTACCTCCTGTCTTGGGAGGGCTACGGGCCCGAGGAGAACTCGTGGGAACCTTCCTCTCATATCCTGGATAAGGATCTCCTTCGCCGGTTCCATCTGGCGCATCCGGCCAAACCCCGGCCTCCTGGGAGGGGGCGCAGGGGAGGGGGTACTGTTGCGATCCCGGGCCGTCCCCGGGACCGCCACTCACCCTGTCACGGTGCCCCTCCGGTTCTGCCGCGTTTTCGGGCCGTGCAGGCCCCAAGAGCGGCGCTCCCACGCCGCGCTGGCTGCCGGCGTTCTCCGCGGCTAGGCCCCAGCTTTTAAAGGGGCCAGCGCGGGAAACAATGGCACTGCCCCCCGGATGACGTCAGACGCTCAGGGTATTTATACCCTGCACCGTGAGGCCTTCCTTGCCTTGCAACGAGGTTCCAGGTTTCTTGTCTTTAGTTGCTGCGTCCTGTGCTTCCTTGGTTTCCTGATTCCTGATCCCGGACTGGCTTACGACGACCCTCTGGCTCCTGATCCTGATCTGGCTTACGACAACTCCTCGGCTTCTGACTCTGGACTGGCTTACGACGATTCCCTGGCTCTCGACTCTGGACTGGCAAGCGGCGATTCCCTGGCACTCGACTCTGGACTAGCAAGCGGCGACTCTCTGGCACTTGACTCTGGACTGGTGAGCAACGACCCTCCGGCACTCGACCGCGGATCCCGTCTGATTCTGCCCCCGCGGGCTCTCCTAAGTCCCAGCGGCCGGGTTCCTACGGGCTCCTCCTGGGGGAACTCCGGCTTCCAGGGTGAATCTCCTAAGTCCCAGCGGCCGAACTCCTACGAGCTCCTCTCGGGGGAGGCTCGGCTTCCAGGGCGAAGACTTCCTCACCACTGTGTCAGCTCCATCCGTCTTCCTCTCCCTTGCCTAGCCCTTGGTCGCAAAGGGCTTTCCAGGGCCTTCCTCGGGCCAGCCACTTCTCCGTCCTTGCCGCCTCCCGGTCGGGGCTACTGCTACTACCTCGCAGTACTCCGTCCTCCGGTCCCGACCGGCCCAAGGGTCCACGAACCCAACAACATGAGGCACAGCAGAGGACATAAGCTCTTCCTGATTCCCCACAAGTTGTGGAAGGCATGTGGATCAGCAAGGGCCTGCAACCATTACATCATGGAAACATGTGGAGTGACATTGCAAATGGAACTATCTGCAAGCTGTTTGGTATAGGAGTGCTCAGCCTATGTGCTTTAAGGATGGTAACAGATCACACCAGGACCATAAGAGATACCAACTATTGCTCAAAGCAAAATACTCTACATATTTTCTGGGTACATACATACGTAGATACAGCTGCACCACATGACTTTCAGTGAGCTATAATGGTCGAGCTTTGCAGCACCCAGCTGAGTTGGGTGATTTGAAGGCAGGAGATTCAAACACACCTAACCATTAGCTTCTACGATGTCAACCTTTGCTCAGGAGAGATGTGTGTGCTCTTATTTTATTTTATTTATTTATTATTGTTATATACCGACATTCATCTCAATTGAGATATCACACCGGTTTACATTCAGGTACTGTAGGTATTTCTCTATCCCCAGAGGGCTTACAATCTAAGTTTTTTTGTACCTGAGGCAATGTAGGGTAAAGTGACTTGCCCAAGGTCACAAGGAGCAACAGCGGGACTTAAACCTTGGTCTCCTGGTTCATAGTCCACTGCTCTAACCACTAGGCTATTCCTCCTCCCAAAGGTCATTAAGGTCATTAGAAATTATAAGGTGATGGTGACATCTCTTGAGCTCATAGGAAAATACAAGTGAAGCCAGGACACCATCTGATTCCCAATCCTGCCTTCACAGAGCCGGACATGAATCCTGGTGTAAACTCACCGAGAAGCTAACCGAACTGACATGACATCACAACGGGCAAGACCCTCACCTTCTGCACATTATCATTTATAAATTGCATAGGTGGGTGTAGTATGGTACATGTGTGTCGGGGTGCATGCAGCCACTAAGAGGCATGCTACCTTGGAAGGACCTGTGCACATTGTGGGAATGGCACCAGGTAGCACAGGCCCTTTACCCAAGGCTGTAAGGGAAGACATGCTACTAGGGCACTCTGTTTTCAGCAAAAGGGTTGCTAACTGGCTCCAATTTTCAGGACAGGTAAATCCTGCCCTGGTTTGGAACCCATTACATGCAGGAATTTCATCGGATTTCCCTGTAGCTTTTCTGAGCAAAACCAAGACTATCAATACCTGCATGCATGGGAGAAAGACCAGGACTCTAGCAACATATCCAGGAAATCTGGATCCAGTTGGAAAACCAAGTCAGAAGTGGCTCTAAAACTGGTGAAGTAGTGGTGTCAGCTATGTCTTGGCATGCCCATGTGACAGTAAGTCGACCTAGTACAGGTGTATAACTTCACATGCACACATTTATCAGCTATGGAATGAGGCAGTAAAATGGGAACTCTGTCACTGAAGCCTTTAATTGTCTACCTGTACCTTTAGGCTGTGCTTTTAAGCTTCAGAGCTATTTGATATTTCAGCATTTCTAGACCTGTAGCTCTCCATGCTCGAGGACCAGCTGGGGTGGCATCACACTTGTGGCACTATCTTATCCACATGTGAGCGCTAGGATGGGGTCCGCAGGGAGGGCCAACAAGTGCTAGCTAGGCCAAACTATGAACACTGTGTTGGCAGTCATTCACAAACTCATGTGCCACAAATGACTCTTTTTGTGTCACTATGAGGCATAACACATTTTGGTAGCCACCTGATTTGATGTCATCTTTACTTTTACAACTGTTTTTCCAGAACTCTGAACAACTCATTATCAAGACGAATCCCAAGTAGGCATACATGTTTTCTATTACACAGTGACCCTGACAGAAAAACAATGAGAGAAAGAAAGATGATAGCGAGAAGAGCAGCAACTAACAGTCTACTGGCCTCCCTTCCCTAGAAGGGTATGTGGTAGGGGAGGCCTATCAGACAAAGTAACGTTGTATAAGGTTCTGGCGAAGCTGGCTGTCACTCAGTGTGGTGTCCTTGGCTCGTGTGGGGACACATGGGGGATCCGGGGGGAAATCCAGAACTATATCCATTCGAAGTCCATGGTGTAGAACAAGATTATGGAAGACACAGAAGAGCAGCAACTTTGGGAGGGGCATACATTATAGCTCCAACCATCTTGTCCAAACAATGAAATCGACTTTTGAGAACTCCAAAGGTGCATTCGATGACACAGCATGTAGCACATAAGGCCTCATTGTACCTCATCTCTGCCAGCATGTTGGGAATGGCAACGGGGTGAGAAGCCAGGTCCTGTAACCATACCCAGAATCTCCTGCAGCAACAACAGATTTAAGCCATCAATCATAGCATTGTTACTTGCAGATCTGGCTTGCAGACCACAGCATCCTATAAGACTGTATAAGGTAGTCTGTACCTTTCCCTGAGCCTTAAAGGCTGATTTGCCTAGCTTAAGTGCATGTCACATTGTTCTGGGCCAGTATATGTGCAGGATAGCAGCCAAAAGTAGCTCAGCTCTTCCGGACTACTAAATTGCAACTGGGAATTCCAACTAATGCATGCCAGGCCCTCGCAACTGAGCTAAGGCTACTGGTGTGTAGTAGGCTGCCAACCTTGAAGCAATTCATAAGAGCTGCCACACCTGTATTAGCTGAAAAAACGGTACCTCATTGCATGATTACGTATGTCCCTGCCAGCTCTGCAGTAGGTCCTCCATAGAAACCAATTTGTGAGCCCCGACACAGGGAATATGCCAGGCCTCCAACATGTACATCACATTGCTTCTGGTTGAGATGTGTGAGGCTCCAGACAAATTGTGGTCAACAATCTGGATGACGCATCACTAACCGGCCATACGTGATCATGCAGTGCTAGCAGTGTGGACAATTCAAGCTTGTCATTAACCAGTGAGATTGAAATAGCTCCCAATGGGAGGATAGGAACAGGGCCATTTTGAAAATTTACATGTTGAAAGTGTATAGTGCCTGTTCACACGCCAAGCTTTAGGGCCAGTGTATTGTTTGCCATCACAAGATTAGCAGGCCTCTGCAGCATGGGGAGTAAAAGCCAGGCCCTGGGGCAATGGCCTGCAGACGTAACTATACAAGCCACTTCTCATGGCAGTGATGCTTTTCCTACCCCCCTAGCCACCCTCCATGTCCGTGCCATTTGGCACAAACACATAGCCAGAGATGGAATATAGAAAGAAGTATCTCTCTTACCTATGAGCCAACAGTCACTGTACAGGCCATCCTCAAAATTTTCATACAGGCCTGATTGCCTAAGTATAAAGGAATCGTGTGTGGCTCCTGGCTATCTGGCCATCATGTCTCGAGCGTCACAGACCACCTGCACGTTGATGGAGTGGAAGAGCTTTCTGTTGCGGTACATCATCTCCTCCCTGTCATGCGGTGGGATGATGGCCACATGAGTGCAGTTGATAGCTCCCAGAATATTGGGAATGTTTGCGAAGGCATAAAGGCCTCTCTTCAAGTCCATCCTGTCCCGAGGAAATGCTATGTAGCAATTAATGTAATCTAGTCAGAGACTGCTGTGATGACCTGGTCCAGACAGCGTGAAAAAATGGTTTGGGTCATTCCCCCGATGACCCCTACTGTCATTTGGAAGGAGCCAGTTGCCATAAAATGCAGGGTGGCCAACAGTTTGGTGAGGCCAGGTACTACGTGGGACCTTTCGGTCACCGGATCCAAATCCTCTCAGATTTCTTCATATAATTCCAGGATAGCCTGAGAGCTGAGGCGATATCTGCAAACCACATAGTCCTCTGGCATGCCCAGCAAGGATGTTCGTGGAGGAAAAATACGTTCCCTGTATCTCCTCCGCCGTGGCCACCTGTGTGCCAGGCACTGCCCTGGGCTCCGACGCTGCGGGGCCTATGGCTCAGCCTCTGTGCAGGGACTTCCTTAGGAGGGCTTGGAACATCCCTTGCCTGTTCTTGAGGTTGTCTGCGACGAGCCTCCCAAAGTATCCAGTATTCCCAACAACTAAACTTGCCACAAACATTATGGCTTTAGGAAGCTAGACCAGGTAAGAACAAGTGTTTTTATTGGGGCAGGAAGGCCTGGTTGGTGTGTCTATCATTATTCCTCTTTTTTATCGCGCACAATAATACCGCGATCACTGATATCGGCTGCAAGAGTGAGATAAATAGTTTTTTCACTGTACCGAAAAAAAAAAGGTATAGTTATTTCCAGCATTAAATCCTGCGATAATGTGTATTACTCTATCGTACTCCGCACTAGAAGATCCTCATTTCCATTTACTCTGCCCAAACTCCTCCTACTCAAATATTCAGTTTTTAATTTGCATATGCATTTTGCATTGGATAATTTATTGTGCATGTTACGGCGTTATTGTGTGTGTTATGGCGTTATCGTGTGCAATAAGGCCCTAATGTTAAATGATAAATGACCCTGTGAGCCTGCAAGCTTTACGGAGGATGTTCGTCAATATGAATGCACAAGTTGCAGCCTGTTTGGGGGGGGACTCCCCTTTGCCGGCCAGTCCGTGGCACTGGCAGGCTCATGAGGAGATCCGTATGGTGGGGGTGGCCAAGTCCAGGTTGGGAGATGTAGGCCAATGAGAGATAACGGGGCGGGGGGGGGGTGCCATTAAGGAAGCGAGTGGCTAGAGCCACACTCTACAGCAGATGGCTAAAAGAAGGAAGATGTCAGGCCCAGGGATTGGGCCTTGACCTGCTCGCTGGTGGTAAGGCGATGGGGAGGGGTTTGGGTAAGCTTGCTGCATGGCGACCCACACAGGACTCCTCCTGGAGACTCCCTCCCTCACTCATACACGTCGAGGCTTGCGGGAGCAGGCCTCGGGACGATCCGCTTGGGTGGAGGCTTACTATGCATTTATTTGGCACCTACCAGGAGGTTAAGCACAGCTAACCCCGTAGGACTCGGCACCCCAAATTAGATTTCCTTGATAGGGCAGCTAATAAACAGCTGCGGCCATTTTGCATCCAACTACAGCGTTACTTTATATTTGTTTCCTGCTACTGTTTTGGTTCAACATCTGGGTGAGAGAGAAAGGGGGGGGGGAGGACCCCCGGGTGTCCAGGCTGCCCCAGTTATTACTTTGCTGGTTCAATAAAAATTATGTTGCAAAAAAGAAAATAATTAAAAAAATAAAACATAACACAGCATATACCAAATAATAACAAGATCACTGCCTATTCAGACATTACGACATGAACTGGCAAAAGGAGGATCTCCTTAAAAGAAAGGTCTTCAGGTCTTTCTTAAAACAAGACACTTTCCTTAACGAAAATGAATTCAAGAAAGCATGGGTTAAGCTCTGGAGATCACTGAGAGAGTGGTTGGGATTGTAGTGCTGAGGTGTTGGTGTGGAAGGGCAGACTGGATAGGATGCATGGTCTTTTTCTGCTATCACACCTTAAGGCACAGCTCAGGCATGCATGCATTTTGACTGTGTTCTTCCATTTTATAACATAATAGTTTCTTTTGAGATTCCAAGTCCCAGAAATCAAAACCAAATATTTTTGAAATTGTATTTCCTGGGAGTGCCATTTTTTTTAGTGTTTGCCTTTCTGGGAATGCACAGTGATATTTTTGTTTCTTATTTAAAAGGCACCATAAATATACACATCTGTAGGAAGTATTGAGGAAAGTTAGAGTTAAGGAGAAACAAATAAGGTATAGATCATTGTAAACAACAGACAATCACACAAAGTTGTAAGACTCTATGCTGAAGGCCTTCTAGTTTACGAGAAGAGAGTCCCCGGTGCTCAGGATGTATATGGAAGGGAACACAAGGCAGCGGTGGTTTACAGAGGTTGCATCAGAGAAGCCACAGCTTGGGTGGGGCGGGCAGATAACAAAATGGGATTTGTTTGGTCCGTACTCTCACTGCGATCACCGTTCAACAAAAAACCCAGGTGGTGGGCAGTCCATCTCCCCTTCTCCTGTGTGAAGAGTGATGGCACTGCCTGAAGCCAGACACTTGCTGTTGCCTGAAGATGTGAAAATGCAGACCTTTGACAGAGAAGGAAGTCATTAGCTTATTCTTATTCTCTCCCCCTTACTCTCTCTTTGCCCTTTTGGACAATGACAAAGAAAAAAAAATCATTTATTCCTCATCTATTGTCAAATGAATTCCTTAGCTCTGAAAATTCAATTTAACCCTGGCATGTTTTACAACAGATTAATCTGTTATTGGCACCATTTTGGCATTATACCAGCTGACAGATTAATTTGTCACTCTTGACTTAGGCTGGCAAAGCTATAAAAATATAGCATGGAAGGGTGCGTTCAACTTGCCCCCTTTCATTGACTCTATGGGATGCCTTTTCCTTAGCTAATGTCACGATTAGCATTTCTTAGAGCTAATTGTTTGTCTTTTGAGCCTGGAACAGCAGAAGTTAGAGCGTCCAACATAAGCAAATCACTGCTACAGCAGCATGCCAATGTCAAAGAGTTAATCTCTGTAAGATAAAACCTTTACTGCTAGAAACGCATGGAAATTTGTATTGCCAAATTTCTCTTTATCAGTTGATGCTGGTCAACATGTGTAGTTTATCTTTGTATTTCACTTTGCTTGTTCCATCGCTAAAATACCATTGTCAAGTCTTATTGAGTCCTTTGGTATTTCCTATAACGTCTATCCTTCCAAGATCCATTTCCCTTAGAGAACAGGAAATCTGTGATAGATTGTGCACAGCAAATATGCTGCCTTCATGAATAAACCATTGAAATCTCAAATGATTTGGATTATGTGAAAACTTCAGTCTGTGGCACTCAGTGATATTGATAGCTAGGCTGAGGCTAAAAGTAACTCAAGCAAAGCATAGTAACATAAAATAATAAACGGCCGTAGATAAAGACCATTAGGCCCATGCAGTCTGTTTCTCTCTCGTTTTTGACCACTTTGGGTAGCTGAGTATAAAACTTCAAATTGCCTACACCAATACCAATGTTTACATCACAGACAGCAAAACAGGGTATTTATGGGGAGCAACAAATATAGCTTTTATTTGCAATAAGATTTCATGGGAACTGATGGGAGATTATTTTAATTAAAAAATGAACAGGAGAAGGTTGGTGAGGGGAAATTACAGGATTCTCACATTTTTGTAAAACTATTACATTAATCACAAAGGCTATCCAGGGTCAGTTTATTTTAACAATTCCTCTAAAATTTGAAGATATCTAATACTATAATTTCTTGCTTATTACCGCCTTGAAAAAATTCGAATAAATCTGTGAACAGTGATCCAGGAAACACCGGACATCTTAATTTGCAGCAAAGGACTCAGTCACAACATGCGTGTAGTTCTCAGAGGTGAAATAAATGACATAGCCCCACAAAGTGCAGTCTTCTTCATACATGAGACTTCTGGTAAGGATGAGGGGGGAGGGAAAAAATCTCTGCTTCTCAAAAGCAAGATGAAAATCAGTTCTGTCTTAAGGAAGCAGATATTTCCTTCAGGGCTGATCCGGTAGCTCAGTGACAGTGCTGTGCATCACCAGTTAGAAGGTTCTCAATTTGATCCCCAAGTTAGATATTCCACTCGCCGGGAACAGGTGTTCAAAGTCCTCAGGGGGGCAGGGGAGAGGAGAATATCCTAATCCTTACTCCAGACAAGATTCAGGGCCCATGATTGCATGGTTCAGAGAGAGCCCAGGGCTATCACTGCAATGGCCACAGTGGGTACATTGGAGGGGGGTGGGGGAGAGAGATTTTTGGAAAAGGGGAAAATATCCCCAGGTAGTTGCAAATGAAGGCTCTTGGCGTCATTGTCCCAGCCCTGGTTTCAAATGAGCTGGAAGTTCAAAAGGGGCAGGAGAAAACTGGCTGCTCAAAAAAAACAAACCAAAAACAACTAGTCGATTGCAAAGATCTCGCTTTCCGGCAAATCAATTCTGAAATTAACGTGCAGGAAGGATTATTCACTGCTCACAATACAGACTGGAGTGGGAAGGTATCATTTTTGATCAAAACAGAGCGAGGATTGCTAGAGCCCTAGAGCCATACAAAAGGAAAGCATTACTAATACTATAAAGCTGGCACTATAGTTGCCTTATGTCTATGCCCATCAAGCTTCAAAGAATGAGTTTGCATTTTGGGGGAAAAAACATGTTTTTCTGCTGTAACTACTCCCACTTCCACTCCCTGTTGAGCATTAGCCCACTCATTGCAGGGGTGGGACAGGACAACTGGTAGGGCCCTAAAAGGGATCGGTCTTGAAAATAACCAGCACACACTCAAGGTGTTTTGCTGTAAACTCAAATCAAATCAAAGTTCAGCAGATAAAAACCTGTTGCGATTCCAGCCGCTTCACAACCGCTTCCACCAGAGGACCCCAATGAGCCCGGCTCCGAAATGTTCTCCAGCATTCTCTGGCTCCTGTCCTCAGCCTGTGTTTCTGCCTTCATGCCAACAGGGCATCTTCATGAGTTCATTCCCCTGGCTGACCAACCCCTTCTCTCCTGCCTGTACTACACCCAGACTCCAGCCCTGTCTTCGGCTTCAGCATTGAGTCCTTCTTGGCTCCCTGCTCTAGCCCTCTTTGCCTTGAGAAAGATCGATACTTCACGCATATCCAGCATAGCTCTCTGCTTCAACGGCAGGGGAGAAAGACTGCTACTTCACGCATATCCAGCATAACTCTCTGCTTCAACAGCAGGGGGAATGAAGAAAAGTGGATCTATATACAGACAACAACCAACAAGGACTGAATTACATAGTCTGGGTAAACAAATAAGCATGGGTGTAGCTTGCTTATTGCGGCGGTTACTACCCCTAACTAAGCTAGATATTTCACTTAGATGCAGTTCCAACACAGCTCTCTACATTAATGGTGGGAGTGGAAGGGAAATAGAACCAAAAGGTTACTAAGAGCCAAGAGAAACAGATAAGTATGAGGAAAAAAAAAAAAAGTGTGAAACTTGCTGGGCAGACTGGATGGGCCATTTGGTCTTCTTCTGCTGTCATTTCTATGTTTCTATGTTTGAGGCTTTCTCAAGCCATTCCAAGCTTTGTTTTATAGCCCTTAGGCCTTCTGACTCCAGCCTTGCTTTTCTCTATCTCCTGGCCTCTGGGCCTTCTGTTCCCAGCTTCCTAGCCTACTCTGCCTTTGGGT